>NC_140581.1:874089455-875289455 GCF_964204655.1 Triturus cristatus
GATGTACAAGGAACCGTATATATTGTCTGGAAACTGTTATTCTACTCTTTCTTTCTTCTCTTTTTTTCTTCTTTGTTGCTCGAATTTATATTTGTAATCAGTGTTAATTTAGATGAAATTATTATATATAATTAAAATAAAGAAGGAAAAAAAAAAAAGAAAGATAGTTTCAATAGGTGCCAGTCGGTACTTGAGAAGTAAGGTTAGTATTTCGATGCTCTACTTGGTGCATGATTCACCAGAGCCCGCACAGCGGACATGAAATCATATTTGGGAATGAAGTGCCAGATGTTACATGTAGCTTCGGTTGCATTACAGTCGCCCATCAGGCTAGATTTGGTAGCACGTTGTACGAAACACAATTTTACACATATTTACTTTTGTAAACCAAACCAGAACCAATACTGGTAAGGCATGTAAAGCATTCTGTTTTCACACTTAAGTCATTCAAAAACGTATCCCATGAGTGGAATCACACAGTTCACAAGACAGAGATTACAGAATAGTTTACTAGTCAAATCATCCATTTTGATAAACATATTTATCTGCATATCAGATCTGCTGTACTTGCAGCTTTTCTTCTCTTGGAACATTTAACCTAGGGTAATATCAGAAACAAGGCTTTTGTGTGAGCTGTGTATAGTTTGAATTAACTCTAAATGAAACTGTATACATTGGTTACTAACATTTTAAATGGTCACACTGCTCTAGGAATAGAAGCATTTTACACAAAACCCCTTTCCGGCCCCAGCCTACATCAGAGAATCAGTATGAGAAAGTAGGGATTCCCCTAGGGCCTATACCTCTTAGACAGGGCTATATGTGTTTGACTATCCCTCTGCGTATGTACCACCCCTAATCCCGTAAAAACAACATTTTCAGTAAGGAAAAAATGTAGTAATAGTCAATATATTTATATAACAAAGAGATATCAATAATATATCACTATTATTAATAATAAGTTCAATAAATGAATGTGAACTGTGTTCTTAGTTTAATTTTCTTCTTGTCATTTATTGAAGATGTGTTTCCTTTTCAGTATATTAAACCTACACTACAACAGCCAACGCATTTCATGCCCTGTGGCGAGCGGGACTTGGGCTTTCTCAAGGCTTACAAATTGGTCTTTGATAATTATCATGTGGATATGTAATCCAAATGGAAGATTAAAGAGCATAATGAATTAGCACAGAAATGGGAGCATCAGTCACTCTACTCTTATTTTGTGATTGCTTAATCAAGGCAGGGCAACTAGTGGTAGAGGAAGTGTCTGGCAAGATTCTGTTAAGTATGTCCAGGCGGTAGTCAGATTAAGCAGGGGAACCTGTAATGATTGCCGGATCAAGGCTGGACATCCCACGGTAGCGGAATGTGTAACGAGATTCTATTAGATATGCCAAATCAGTGGGGAAATGAGGCAAGTTAAACTTTATGGAAGCAGATGAAAGTGGAATACAGATAGCTGCAGTCCAAAAGTGTGGGATAAACTGCTTCTGGTGTGTGAGGCCAGGGCTCTGTTTTGCCACAGTGCCCTGGTCCCAATTGTTTCCAACAAATTCATCTACATTTGTGGTTCTCAGAACACTCTACTGCAGAGAAGGGCTTAACTCTATATCCAGGAACGGCTCCACAAGGCTAGGTATCTTCACTGCAATGTCCTATTGAGGCCTTTTACTTGGAGGCAAAACATTCAGAGCCGGACAAACATGAATGTTGTCTGCTACAGGTGCATCCTCTAAAGGGTAACCTCAGCACCTTGTCCTGGTCCTCAAGAGGACAAAAACATTACAAAGTACCAAATGTTTCTTGCTGCTGAGTCAATTACTATTAATTTATTTTACTGCCTTCAGATCCTTAAGAAGGCAGAGCTGTCTACTGGACTACTCATAATTGGTCAGCTCGATCTTTGTCAGACTCACAGCTCTTCTGCGGGGATGTCCGAACTGCAATGAAGCTTGATCTCGCCCACCGTGTACTCTTGGGAGTCTAAAAATGACACCCCAGAACACGGGGAAAGGGAAATTGTGAAATACATACTTCCCTATGTAGCACACTCTCTTGGGCCTGGTATGGATTTGTCTCTTGCTTTCCAGTACTGACCTGTATAAGAAAACAACATTTACTGTATTGTCTTCTGAACTGAAGTCTCTTGCATTGTCAAAAAGACTGTGTATGAGATATCTCTTAGAGTTGAGAAACATTCTGCAGTCACGAGTGCAAGTGAATATAAATAGTTCACCCTCAACATATAATATGAAATGTTAGTCTATGTCCGATCCTTCTGCGGTTTAATGATATATGCATGCAGAACCTTTTTCCTTCTCTACCCTGAATAATATAAAATACAGTTAAAATTATGTTCAGGATACTGTTTCAAGTATGTGATTCAAAGTCTAAAAAAAGGAATAAAAAGGAATTATTCAAGTTGTAACTCCTCCTGCCTTTTTAGGTCTCCCCTAGCGTTGCAGCGCGCATGCGGTGCTCACTCTGTGAGGCTTCTTGTAATCAAGCCAATTTCAGAAATGGAGCCTAGGCTCTGCCCCTTCATTCCATTGGCTTGCGTCATCGTGCATGCTAAACCCGGGCTTTCCATTGTCAGTGAGGCTTTTTAGTCCCTCCTTGTTACCGCCCTGTCTCCTTTTGGCCCCGCCCACCCGGACTGGATCTTTTACTCGTGGCATGTCACGGTGTCTCTCAATTATCCACTAAGCACTTTTTTCTTGTATTAGCACAATGGCAATGCCCTGCAGAGGAGCCCTCCATTGTTCGCTCTTTGGCAAAGGAGCCGCGTGATGCAGTGGTAATGCGCTTTTTGTGACCCCCCCTTGTTTTATTTGTCTCTCGCCACTCCCATCCGAGATCTCCATTTATTTATATGTGATTACGTGATACAGCTCACCTGAGGTTCGAACCCTGTTCTCCAGCTCCAAAGTCGGCAGCGTTATATGTTGAGCCACCCCCTCGCTTTGATTCTCTGCACCGTTTGTTACAGATGCTACATGTGCCGTGTTGTTTTTAAATATATATGCTGCACAACTTGTAAAAGGCAAAGGACTAGGCAAAACCCATAATGACTGCAGTTTTTCGGGAGCAGTAGACGTTCGCATTGCACATTTTTTTAAGTTGGAGAGAAAATGCTGCGTCACGAGCAGTCCGGGCACTATAGCTTCAGGGCGCACTGTGCTTGTTCTCCATGACTTTTGTGGCGTCTCTGATGTTCTTAAATCTCCTGCTAGAGTCTGCATTTTAGGCGCTCCTGTTTTCGCTGTCCTAAGTTGCTACATGGATGAACCTGCGCACCTTTTTCCAAGGTACATGCGCAGCAAGTTTTCTGCCGAAACATCACACATTCCGGGTCATTATTCAGTGACCCGGGCTATAATGAAATATGACACACATGGTAAGTTCTTCCGGGGCTGGTTTCTGTGTGTGGAGCCACAAGGGTTTCAGGTATTTTGTAGTTTGAAAGACATAACTTACAAGTGCATTTGGCGTCAAGAATGACTTTAGAGGCCAGTTAGACACAATTGCATATGTGGCTGGAATTAAATGTGCGCGCTTTAACAGAGAATTCACCTCTAATCCTTTACTACTCGCCGAAAAGCGCTTCGACCGGGTAGTAAGCACTATATAAATACAATTGCATATTCCACACTGAACATACTGCCGGACTGAAGGAGTAAAGTGCCTGATAGGATAGAAGAGGAGCTGTTTACCGCCCGCTGTTGTGACTGAGGGGTGTGTGTGGGGGGGGGAGGGAGGCAGTGATTCATCACTTGGTGGTGAACAGCTTAACATCTGAACACCCCGGGGCAGCGATCTTTTTACTGATTTTGTCACATTCGGCAGGAAATCGGTGCAGTTATTTCACAAAAAGTCATGCAGGCATGTGCATATGTTAGCAGTTTATGTGCAGTTTTGCAGTGCTACAGAAGTCCCGTGAGGCGGAGTCCCTCTCAGCTGTGTTCCACAGGGTGCCACCTCATTGGGGTGATAAGGCCCCCCCGTCTTCCATCTCCAGCATAAAGGTTCCTGCGCTGCACCCGGTGGTGGCTGCCCAGGTGCATTTCTCGTAAGACCTGGGCGCTGTACCTCCCGCAGTTCTCGGCTTTGTCGGAGGGGTGGATGGGGGTGATTTCATGACACTCTAAACTGCGTGCGGTGTGAGTGCTGGAGTTAATTGGTCATGGGGCTTTCCAGCTTACAGGCCCAACGGCTACGACGATCGACCCCAAGGTTTGAACAAGCATTTGCAATGCAATAGGTCTCGCATATATGCAGTTTGAGCTATTGGCATTGTAAATGACAATGCCCTTTATTTATGTTTTGGGTTTCAAAACATAAATAAAAGGCATTGTCATTTACAATGCCAATAGCTTAAACCTGCGTAAATGCGAGACCTATTGCATTGTAAATGCTTGTTTCATCAAGAAGCAGAAAACCCTCATTTGAAATGGTGTCTTTGGTTTAGTTCATTCAGTGCTTATCTAGGTGCTACAGGCGATCTGAAGTTCAAAGTGGGTCGTATCTATTATAGAGTAGAAAGTCAAAATGTTTTGATAATTTGCCTGAATACACACCAGCGGAAATAAAGTGTTAGATGAATATCAATTTGTTGTGAAATAGATAGAAGTTTAGTTTGAAAGAAAGGTAAACTGAGCGGTGTATCGTCATAAATATTTCCACAAGGGTACAGGGACCAAATGAGTCAATTAAGTCAATTGTCACTGTATTCAAGGTAAAAGCTGCTATTGCAAATTTGAAGGGTTCACACAGCAACTAGTTTGTAATCAATTTGTTCGAAGTTGTCATTGTAAAAACGTCAAAAAAGGGCTACTTACTTTTTAAAATCCCTCATTAGACTAAGTTGTAGATATAATAAAAAATATTGAGAGTTCACAAGAAGATGCTAAGCCATTAGAAACTCCTTATCCTATTATGCAAATAGCTAAAGGTGCTGCTACCAACACACTTCAACCATCAAGCCAGAACACCAGTAGTAATAAAGGAAGGGGTGATGTACACTTCTCATCCAGATGATAGTGTTATACAGGTGTATGTTTTTTTCTTGTATGTCCAATTTTAAAAATTGTCCAGCTATAGCTAAAGAATGTTGGAGGTGCAATAAAGTAGGACATTTTGCTATTGTTTGTAGATGGGCAAGCAGGTTACTGTTGGAAGTGTTCAAGACCATGGTATTTCTGAAAAAGTTGAGTGAGCAAAATAAATTCAGTTCCGCTTTCTATGGAGATTGAGAAAGCAAGGTCAGTTCAGAATGTTAAATGTTACTATGATTCTAACATTCCCACAATTATTGAGGGGATAAACCCCAACTACTTCTAGATTCAATCTGGTGCAAGGATCATAATAATTTCTATGGAAAAATCAAACAAACTCTGTTTTTAGGAAATGTTGTTACCTTCAAATGCAATATCTACTGTATTTGAAAGCAGAAAAATCAATATTCTAGGCTATCGTGTGGCAGAAATGGCTTTCAGGAAAAGATGATAAAAGGGATAGTGTATGTGTCTCACAAGATAATCAATGTGTTAAGATGGTGGGACCAGGCTGATATCAACATGGTCATCAGACCTGGAGAGAACTGCCTTATTTCAGTTTTAAATATGAACAGTGACCCTAATTGGGTAGAAAGGGTCCGTCAAGTAAATGAGAAAGTGAGATAAAGCTAGAATTGTGTTCATACTATCAAGGGGAAAAGAGCAGTGTTTTACATCTATACACAGGCTTCAGAATGTACCCCTTGGTGTAAGGAGAGAATTGACCCAGTTAATCAATGAAATGTGATGGTGTAATTGAGCCAGTCGGTGCTACATTCTGGCTTTCTCCAGTTGTTTGGACAAAAAATAAATCAGGGGAGGTATGTCTATGCCTCAACCTATGGTGACTCAATAATGCTATTTGGGTGGAGAATTTACCTCTGTCTCACAAAGAAAATGTGGTGACAACTGAGAGTCAGTCCGCATGGTTTACTAAATTAGATCTTTAATCAGAGAATCATCAGGTGGAATCTGATGGTTCTTTTCAATTCTTCTGCATGTCATTTGTAATGACCTCAGTGGCTTCTGTATTCCAGATGGTTATGATCAGAATTCTAAAAGGTATGACAAATGTGGTTGTCCTTCAGGACAACATATTGATATTTGCTGAAACAAAGGTTGTGTGATGCAATTCTTGATAAAGTACTGATATTCTTGCAAGAAAGTGCAGTCACAGTTTGTGGAGAAGCATGTATTTTGTTGTGTGAACCAGGTAGTTCTTGGGGTAAGTTCTCTCTAGTGAGGGGCTCGAACTAGTAGTGTAACAAAAGCCCCTGCAGCCCCCGTGGTGGGGGGCCCTGAGCTCCGGGCAGCCCCGTCCAGCACCATGTACGGGCAGGAGCATCTGGCTTGAGAGCTCCTGAATCGGTACAGAGGGAGGGGGCCTCCTCCATGTACTTTGCAGGGGGGGAGGGGAGGCTCAAGTTTTGTTACACCAGTGGCTCAAACCTGAACCTGGGTTAGTTGGTGGCACTGTAGAGTCTCCTCATCCCTGTGATAGAGATCAATTACACTCAATCTTAGGCTTATGTGAATATTATTTGAATTTCATTAAAACCACAGAATGCTTCAGAAAGTTACTGAAATTAAGTACTCAGTTTACAAGGTCTTTGTTATGTCAGAAGAATTTTGAGCTGTGCATCATTGAATAAAAACAACTTAAATTAAATATTGTTATAATTAGTCTTGAAGGTGCAGCATCAACCCAGCACAAAAAAGATAGCGCAAATGTTGTAACTCTATACTTGCCAATACTGACCACCACAGTCTTTCAATGTACAATATTTTAATAGCTTAAGAGATAAACACAATGTATGAAATCTGGTTACATTCATCATCTTCAATAAAAGGTTTGAGGATAACTACTTGAAATTTTAAATCCGCTTGGATTTCTGCCTAGCATATGGCACATAACTTCCAAGCCTTACCTTCTGCTCCCTCCACAATCTCACTAGAGGAATGCTAGGCCTTTAATGGCTTGTGGTTCAAAATTTATATTGCAGTTCATCAATCAATACAAATCTATGATGATTCAGCTCACACTGTGTGCACTATAAAATAATATAATAATATATTTACCTTTAGAATTTTTCCTTTATCAATTCTTGTGACTTTGTCCCTGGAATGAGTGCCCACATGTGGTTTTCCTATATGGCAGAATGCGAGGAGGTGATATTGCCTAATAGCAAGAGATTCAGACTTTGGAACTGGGGAACCAGGTTCGAGTTCCAACGACCGCTCAATGTCCTGTAATTCTGGGCAGATCTACACCGGAACTACAGTGGGTTGTTGTGGACCTTGACAAGGGGTCAAAGCACTGAACTTCTGCAGTGCTTTCATTGACCAACTCAGATTTAAAGAAAAAGCCAAATGCCAGAACAATATGATGGAAATGGTGATGTGCCTACGAAGTGTTGCATGTTAAGCATTGTATTGTGTCAGCCCTGCTCAACAATTATATCTTGAGGGTCATGAAACATATATGATGGTGGATGAAAATGCTTTAGCATGGAGGCTGTACAATCACCAGAAGGGCCAAGGAGGTCACAATTGGATATGCTTCAATATAATTCTGAGATGTAGAAACAAGTGACTCTGTAAAAGAGAAAGAGATGTTAGCATGTGTGTTTGGAATTTAAAGAAAGTCAACCCTTATTTGTGATTGTAGTACTAACTATCAACTACAACAATTTTGTTGTAAAAGAACATCGAGGACAGAATATCGAGGGACAAAATATCAAAAGATAAGTGCATAGAGGGAAGTTTTAGATTTACTGTTCCTAACACCACTTCTATGTACCTTGAAGTTATAAGTACCACATAGGTTTATATATGTGGAGTTAGGTATAGAAAATCTAGACTTAGTTACCTGTGTATTTTTCCATTTTTATATTGTGTCCTCAATGTAGGGTCCCATCAATATTGTGGTTTCGATATTTAGGGGCCATACCGGTGTTTGTGGAGAAGCATGTTTGCTTGATGACAGACCATCAACCACTAGTGGACATTCTGTCAGGGGAAACAAATAAGCCATAACAAGACTGATGAGTTCAACTTCAAGATGGAATATTTACCAGATGGAAAAAATGCTAAGGCTGCTTTTTTTTATTTAGATTGCCTGCATGTAGAGATATGCAGGAAGATGGTTTGAAAAAGACTGAAGAATACATATTTGCTCATGTGGAAGACTGTGTGATTTGTCCTGACATAAGGGAGTGGTGTGCAAAATTGGTGGAGAATACAAAATTGAGAAAGCTCATGAATATTGATGCAACAAAATGGCCCGAGCAAAAGTCTGCAAGTGTACATGTGCAGTCCTTTTGCAACGTGGTGGAAAAATTATATTTGGAAAATGGTCCACTTGTGATGGGTGACAGGTTGGTTCTGCCCTCCTCTTTCAGATAGAGAATTTTGGAAACTACACATGAGGGTCATTTAAGTGTTTTGGCCATCAAATGGCGAATTCTAAACAATGTTCATGGCCTGAAATTGATGGTGAGGTGGAAAGATTGGTACCTGTCTGTGTAAAATGTAGTTGTGGTGATAAACATCTTGGTGCATAGCACCCATATCAATTCCAGTTGAGTTTCACAGAAGAGTGTGGCAGAGACTGGCAGTAGATTTTCTGGGTCAATTCCATGTTCTTCTAAATCACATGAGAGACATGATAGCTATGATGGATCATTTATGGAGATGGGCAGAGGTTAAAGGTGTCGCTGAGCCTACCACTACTAAAGTCATACGTTCTATTCAGGACATGATAGTTAGGGTGGAGTTCAAAAGTACAATGTATGTGTGATGTGATGAAAAGGAAGAAAATGATGCTGAAACCTGGAGTTGCAGTAGGTTATGAGACTCCTACGAAAGAGGTTAAGGAAACATTCATCCAAATTTAGAGATTCCATTCAGATAGTACAGCTGCGAGAAAATTGATGGGCAGAGTAACAAGACAGTGATGAGGATGGTAATGACAGTTGGGTTCTGGTGTAGTAAGACAAACAATCTGAGCAAGGATATGAATGATGTTGGAAGAAACTAGATATGAACAGTCAGAGACAGGACATACAAGTTCAAAGGAGTTCTCAAGTCAAGAGAATCCCTCCAAGTTCTTGAATTAAATGCAATAAGCATCATCTGGCATGGAATCTCTTTAAAGTTATTTGACTTGAGTGTTTCTTCACTGTTTTGTGAAGGGGTTCTTGGTATTTTCTTGTAATGTTTCATTTTCTGTTTGCATAAGGCAGAGATATTTGGCATCTGCATTCTGTGCAACCATATATAAGCCTATGATGCAATATGTTAAAGTTTGCTAAATGGAGGGCAATATGTTCTGCTATGGTATGTGCATTGCTTTGTTATGTTCCTGAGCTGTAAAGACTATTGGGTGTTACCTGGGCCGTTAACAGTAGCTCCACCTTATACTGTTTTTTTCATTAACAGTCTTCCTTAGGCAATCTCTGTAGTAACCTCATTACTACAACACTGTTTATTTTTTTATGTATCATTGTGTGTATGGTGTTTCTGGAAGCCTTTTTGTCCTTGACTGATCAGGCATGGGCTGTGTGTCAGAAAACCGTGAACATATTGTGCTACAAAAATATGGGCAGATCACAGCCGGTGAAAAAACTATGGAGTCCTCTCCATTGGAATGTAGGTTATTAGTTGGCCCTATGGAAATGAAAATGATATCGCTTACATACCAGATTCTCATGAGAAACACTCAGTGCACCTAAGTCTTTCTCAGACATAAATGGCTGTGCGGTTTACGGGATATGGATGATGAAGATTGGGTGGAGGCGTTACAGGTCCCTAAGCATGTAGCAATTAAAGTTCAATATAGACTGATACTACTTAAACATTTATATTGAGTCTACTACACTAGAGCGCACCTTCACACAATTGGGAACATTTCTGATCCCTCATGTTTATGACAGTGTGAGCAAGTGGGGTCCTTTCTCCACACTATTTTCAATCCAACAGCATCGGCATCTTTTTGGGAGATGTACCATCGGAGGCTAGAGAAGGCCATTGGAGCTGGGTTGGAACGGTCTGCTGCCACAGACCATGCTGAGAATATGGTCGAATCCAGATGCCACTCCGTATCCGCTGCTACTCATCAATCTGGGGCTCCTTTAGGCCAAGAGGGAGATAGCATGTAGATGGGGTACGGATAGTTATCCTCCGATCGAAGACTGGGAAAGGGACAGGGATATGAGCTATGTACAGGAAAATGGAATTTATAAAGACTGAGGTAGTCCTAACAGGGTTGTCAAAGTATGGCATGGATGGTCATGTGATGTATAAAAATGGGTTTATTGGTCATACGGGGGAGGGGGAATAGGAGGGGAAGGTGGGAGGAATGGGCAGAGTGCTTGGATTTGTTATTTTTGTATATTATTAAGTTTTATTTGTTTCAAAAATCAATCAAAAAAATAACAGACAAAATGTGAGCTATCAAGGAACATATATATTGGCGAGTATAAAGTGTCTATTTTTAACTCTAGGCCTATTGACATTGATGATATATAAACCGTCATAGTACATAGAGACATAGTTGCATTCACTTACCTATATATACTTACCATGATGATATTTTGTTTGTCATATTTTTGACACACTATTATTATACCAGGATATGTTCTGCATGATTTTTCGGTACCACACAATATAATATAGGTCTTTGTGCATAGATTCTTAGTTCCAATCGCTTTGGTTGTTGCTATAATGATTTGAGCATTTCTTTTTTTATTCCAGGATGCAATATTAAGTTTCATTTCCGTGCTATTACTGCGTGTTGCTCTGTTCTAAAATGAAAGCATTAACATGAAAGAAGAGATTTTATAAATTGATGAGGTGTCTCTTTGAAGGATGGGGAAAAGGATGTGTCACTGCTGAGAACTTCATAATTGCTGAGTACTTAATGTTTTTGCATTTGAGCTGAAAGACCTTTTTTTAGACAGATGTTTATCCACGGTACAGTCAAACAAGTGACGAATTTTAGATTTAGCTTTTTCTATCACACTTCTGGAAGAGAGTCTGAGTTCCTTTTTCTGTTAAAGCCTTTGGAGCGAGTAAAATGCTAACCCACAGCACATTTTGTACAGAAATAATATAGTTTAAATTGATTGACTGCCATTAGAATTTTTGTTAACAAGACTGTTTCTGTCGGTTCGAGTAAGTGAAAAAAAATCATTTGACATTGTGACATCTTTACAGCGCAAGTGTGATCAGTAATAGTGCCAATTTACACAAACTGAGGCAGAAAGGTGCTCAAACTATAAACCTCAGTTTGAGGCAACCAGTCCTATCCTCCATATTAATCTGTAGGAGAAAGGATTTGCGCACATACTTTAGGCACAGTACACCATTCCCCAATATGGCAGAGGTAAGGAATATGATAGAATGAAGTGAAACACTACGAAGGTGAATGTAGAATCCTTTATTCCTCGCTCCTCTCTCCATCAATACTCTCTGTCACCAACATTCTAATGTCCCCTTCAGGGACTTGGAACAAACCATTTACTTTAGGGGTGGTCGGAATGTACCAACTATAGGTCAGCTGGTATTAACATGGCATGCATAGGAAAACACATCGTAACACATCTTCCCCCTTAATGTAAATGAACAAATATAAACAATAGTTACTTAACTAAATTCTCTACTTATACTTAATAAAGTCTTTGTGCCACCTTGGAGCTCTGTATGTTCTTCGCGTGACATGTAACCCCTCGATGTCAAGGTTCTGTGGCATATCTGCTTGGTCATTAGGTTGGCTGTGTGGGCTTTGCAGTTTCACTAACCTGTCCATGCTCCACATTTGGTCATTATCTAATATGGCTGTGTTGTTTCTTACATCCTTGATGCGCATTGGTCTTGAGAACTTGGTTTCACCCTCACACCTCCTTGGCACCCTAACACATACCCAGTCTCCCACCTTCCACTGTGGAGCTTTGGTCCCATGTTTGGTGTCATATTGAGCTTTGTACCTACTTTGATGTGCATCAATTTTGTCTCTAAAAGCGTGCGTGTCCATTGTGATGTGGGACCCCCCTCCTAACCAATACGGGAAGAATTTGGTACCTGGTTTCCTCCCTCTCAGCGCTGAGAAAGGAGAAACTCCAGTGACCGAATTAGTAGTGGTGTGATACGCCCACAACATTTCCTGTAACGCCTGTTCCGTGGGTATCCTGTTTGCCACCGCCAATTGTATGCACCCTTTAACCATGCGGTTCATTCTTTCCACTAACCCATTTGCCCTGGGACAATATAACGCTGTTCTCAAGTGTGCTATGTTAAGCTTAACCAAGAAGTCTGTCATGGCATGGAACGTGAATTGGACCCCATTATCCGTTACCATTGAGGACAGTATGCCCTCTTGTGCAAACGTGTCCTTCAGAAACTGAATTACAGATGTGGTCGTTATCTGATGGACAATTTTGACCACCGTCCAGTGGGAGTGGAAATCCACCAGAACCAGTGCAAACTGTTTCCCCACCCCCCTGAAGTTTAGAGAACCAATGATGTCTAACGCCACCTTCTCCCATGGTTTATCCGGTACAGTTACAGGGGACAAGGGTGGCTTCCTGGTCATTCTAGACTTGTCACTGTTAGCACATGTGACACAATTTTTAACCTTAGCCTCCACTAACGAGTCCATCTTGGGGAACCAATATCTTTCCCGTAACCTTGCCTTCGTTAAACTTCTGCCCAAATGGCCCTCATGTACCAGATCAATTATCCTGCACCTCATAGTCTCTGGTGGAACTATTTTGTCATTCCTGAACAGGATACCTTGATCCACGTTCAGCTCCAGACGTACCTCCCAGAATGTTTTTAATTCTTCATCAATCTGATCGGAAGAATTAGGCCAGCCCTTTACTGTGTGGTCAATGATCTGTGTCATTTTTGCGTCTGCGTTCATGCACTCCATCAATTCCTGTGTGTTGATGGTGTCTAAACTAATCTGTAATACCGGGTATTCAGGAGTCTCAAATTGCTCCTCTTTGTCAATGGGGCTTCTAAATAAGAAGTCAGCTGCCGAATTTTGGATACCCGGGACATATCTAATTGTGAAACAAAACCCCTCTAAACCCAGCAGCCACCTAGCTATCTGGGGAGTATTACAAGAGTTATTCTTCGGGTTGAACATGAAAATCAGGGGCTTATGATCAGTGCGTAAACCAAATTGAATGCCCCACAGAAAAAATTTGAAGTGTTTCACTCCCCAAAAACAAGCCAATGCTTCCCTTTCCACCACCGAATAGTTCTTTTCAGCTTTGGTAAGACATCTTGAAGCAAATGCGACGATTCTCTCCTTGCCTTCTATAACTTGTGAGAGCGTTGCTCCTAATCCTTTCCCACTAGCGTCCGTAGTAAGAAAGGTTCTGCGGTTGTGTTCAAAATTACACAAAAATGGAGCTGATAGAATGCCTTCCTTCACTCTCTGAAATGAAGTTTCGTGTTCCTCTGCCCATTGGAATTGCGTGTTGTTTTTTGTGAGGTCCCTCAGGTTGGCAGTCAGATTCGCAAAGTGGTCTACATACTTTGCCATGTATTCGGCCAATCCTAAAAAATTATTTAAGTTCATCCTTGTTCGTGGGCGCAGGCGCGTCTCTTACCGCCTCCACTAGGCAATGTTTAGGTTTGAAACCATCCTTGGAAATACAATGTCCCAAGTATTCCACCGACTCCACGCCAAACTGACATTTCTCTCTCTTCAGTGTAAGTCCTGCATCTCTGAACCTGGACAGGACTTGTCTTAAAATATGGTCATGTTCTTCCACGCTGGCCCCATACACTAGGACATCGTCTTGGAAACAAAGCGTTTTCGGCACCCCTTTTAAAATATGTTGCATAATCTTTTGAAAGACCCCTGCCGCTGAGGCCAAACCAAACGGCATACGACAGAACATGATGGTGCCCATGGGTGTGGTGAAGGCCGTGAGCTCTTTTGAGTCTGGATGTAACTCCACTTGATGGTATGCCATGGAGAGATCCAGAACACTAAAGCATCTAGCCTCCCCCATGGTGCTCAACATCTCATGGATGCGGGGTAAGGGATGCCTCTCCACCAATATGTTGTTATTTAGATCCCGTAGATCAATGCACATACGAATGTCCTGACCTTGACCCTTCTTGGCAATGACAATTGGGGCGACCCATTCAGAACATGCCACAGGTTGGATGATGTTAAGTTTCTCCAACCTGTCTAACTCCTTTCTCAGTGGTTCCCACATAAGATGTGGAATTGGTCTAGTCTTGTGTACCACCGGTGTAGCGTTATATTTCAACTGAATTTTGTGCTGAAAGTCCTTGAGCAATCCTAAGGTCTCTGAAAACACCTCTGGAAACTCACTTGGAACGTTTCCGCTCTGACCTGGAGGATTTACTACCAACACCTGTTCCGGATTGTTAGGGTCTAATTTGATTCCTAGTTCTCTTTGATGTTGCCATCCCAGTAGATTTGACCCATTCTCCACTACATAAACCTTTCCTACTGTACGACGTCCTTTAAAGGAAATCAGCGTTTTAAACATTCCTTTCATAGGTATAAGATCCCTATTATAGCCGCTAGGAGCAATATCCGCTTCGTCCAGCTTGTCTTGCCCTTTTTCTAACACAGCTTGGAAATCCGCGAAATTCACCAGGGTGAACGGCGAGCATGAATCAACAAACATTTTAACGCTTTTCCCATCGACAGACACCTCGCATACAGGATACCCCTGCTGCACTTGACCAGGTTCTTCCTTGACCTGTAACACAATTTTCTTGACCTGCGTTGGCATTGAGGTGACTTGGATCGCCCCCCCTTTCTTTGGAAAGCATCCACAAACCCTGGCAAGATGCCCCTTCTTGTTGCATTTCCTACACCAGGCATGTCTGGCCTGACAGTTGAGATCATTTACCAAGTGATTGCTGCTACCACAACGATAGCATTTCAATTTTCCACTCTCCGCATCCATCGTTTGGCTACGCCACTTGTCATTCCTTTTTAGTGGTTCATTTTTGATCTTGTATACTTTGGATTCCTCCTCCAGATTGGCTATTTCTGATATTCTCTCGTTATTCTCCGTTGAATTTATTTCTTTCATACAGACTGCCGTGTGTTCAATGGATTTCGCAATTTTAACTGCTTTCAGAAGATCTGGTTGTTTCTCCAATAATTTCCTTTGTATTTCTGTGCTGTTTGTACAGCGTACCAATTGATCTCTGATTAGTGAGTCATTGAGATCATTGAAAGCACAAAGTCTGCTCAAACCTCTAAGGACTACAATGTAAGTGGATACATTTTCTTGCTTGCCCTGCACCCGACTGAAGAATTTGTGTCTTTCCAAGACTATATTAATTTTGTCCCCGAAGTGACTTCGCAGTTTAGACAACGTTGTTTCATACGCATCTTCATCCTCTTCCTCTACCTCAGGCTCCAGTAGTGACTCAAAAATCGTCCTCCCACTTGAACCCAAGTTGTGTAGTAATATGTGCTGTTTCCTGAAAGCACTGACTTTTCCCCTCCTATTGCCACTAGATAAGATTCAAATACTTTCTCCCAATCTTCCCATGGAATGGTTGGTTCCCCCATTTCATTCAAGAATGGCGTTGGTTGTAACATGCTGGCAGCCGCCATTGTGGAAAAGAGGGAAAAGAATTATGTAAAATACTGACATGACACTAGTGGTGCGCAATCCAAGGTTAGATGAGCTATAGGTGAGTCGCCACGATGCGTAACCAGCACCCCAAATGTAACTAGAAGATTATAAATGTGCAAGTCTAATCAATGTACAAGGAACCCACATGATTACATGAAGCACTGGTGCCCCAGAAATGTAATTAACAGCCCCCAACAAGCTTACAGGTTGTAAACATTGCCTAGCTGAGGGTGACAGGGTCAGTGCGGCATCCTTTACTCGCTAACGTTGCATAGAAAGAGCACAGAAATAATGCGTGCTAAGTGGCGAGTTGTGGACAGTTGTAATCAGTTGATGGAAATATCTCTATCTGCTTGCCTTATGATTTATACTGGTGTGCGCGTCACCGAAACACGCAATGGAGTGCGTATCTCCGCAGCATACAAACCGAACAGTGGATGTAAAAAAATAGTGTGATATCGCCTTCAACTATATAGTTAACCAAGTAAGACAAATAATTAACATTCATATCGTATACTCATTGGCAAATTGATAATTTTCCACATTTCACTATACGTGCAAGAACCATACTGTACATATTCTTAGATATGTGTTTTTGGATTATAGCTCTTATTGTATTCCCTTTCTGCTTGCATAACGGGACTGGTATGAAGTAACTGCTAAAAAGAATATTTAACCCCAATGAAACATAGGCAGTTTAAATATCAAATGATATTAAAGAACTTAAGTCACATTCACATGAAATATGACCATAAGCAGTTCGTAACAAGTGCTAGATCTCTAAAGTCACAAAGTCACTTTATCATATGAATCTCTCTTTTAGACAGTCCTAATGTCATCTGCAAGTTTCAGCTATAAGGATACGCCAGGAGTGCGTATCTCCGTTATACTACTGTGACGGCAAAGTGACACAAAGATATAGCAGGTACTGGTGTGCGTGTCACCGAACCAGTGGAGTGGAGTGGAGATGCCACAGAAATGTGCGGGAAATGACTGGCCCTGGACGTTAATGCGCTACCTCTCCTCACAAATGGTGTGCGTATCACCGCTAAATTATTTAAACACGCTCAGGAGTGCGTGTCTCCGAAATCGACGTTCACCTTCCCGGCACCCAGGGTAGGAAGACTCGGCGGCGTTGTTCAGCTGGAAAGGTAACCTGGCAACTGAGCGCGGTGATCAGTGTCTCATGACCGATGGTGCGCAGTGGAATCGCTTCAGGAATTTCCTGACTGGAACAGTCATGCGCGCCTCAGGAATTGCAATGTCAGTCACCCGCCACCGCCGGACTTATCGCCTGGGTGTGAAATTGGCTCCTCAGAACCCCAACGATGCAGCAATTACGGCCCCTCATCAAAGGAATGTCCCAACAGGAGAAGCAGCGTGGTCGTGATCAGCATACCCTCAGTCGATACACCTTCCAGGCAGAGAGTCAGTGCCTCACAGCAGAAGCGTCGCTGAAGTAAACGTGACGGATAGGGTATTCCAGGTCACTGTCACGCCGCAGAGCATTCCCACAACTCCCTGATGGCTGAAAAACGGGTTCAGGACGACGACGATGTGGCAATCATGGCCCCATAGCGAAGTGTTCTTGACTGGCTCTAGTGACAGGCACCCAGGATCGCCAACCAGTATTGACTTGTCCAGCGAATACGATGTCCAGAAACATTAATACAAACAGCTGATGGAGGATATGCAGAAGGGGAGGAGCAAGGTACTTCTGCCCCCTTACACAGATCGTCGCCAGTGATATAATGAAGTGAAACACTACGAAGGTGAATGTAGAATCCTTTATTCCTCGCTCCTCTCTCCATCAATACTCTCTGTCACCAACATTCTAATGTCCCCTTCAGGGACTTGGAATAAACCATTTACTGTAGGGGTGGTCGGAATGTACCAACTATAGGTCAGCTGGTATTAACATGGCATGCATAGGAAAACACATCGTAACAGAATACACTCTACTCACTTAGACCACAGACACTGTTAACTGTTTTCGTTTTGCCATTCAAATAGTTCAAGGCAGCACCATCACTGTATGAAATCCCATGAAATGTCCAAATGGCAATTTAGATGGCTGCGCATCATTGAGTAGGAACAAATGAAATATTGGCATATATAGTCATGAGGGTGCCGCATCTGCGTGGAACAAAAATAATAACGCAAATGTTGCAACTCTGATGTGCAACTCTGTGGTTGGCAATATCAACCACCACAATCTTTCACTATATACTCTTTCAATATTCAATATTTTTACTTACTGTATATCTCAATAGCTTTGCAGAATTAAACAATGTGTAAAATATAGTTCTATTCATTTATCTTTGATAAAAAGGTTTGAGGATAACTACTTGAAATGCCTGCCCACCATATGGCTGATACCTTCCAAGCCCTACCTTCTGCTCCCTCCACAACCTCACTAGAAGAGTGCAAGGCCTTCAACGGCTTTCAGTTCAAAATATAGGTTACAGTTCATCAACCAACATACATCTTAGATGATTCAGCTCACAATGTGTGCACTAAAAAGTCGTATAACATATGTTCCTTTAGAAATTATCATATATCAATTCATGTGGGTTAAGTGCCCCCATGTGCTGTTCCTAAATGGCAGAAAGTGAAGAGCAGATACGTCTTAAAGGCCAGAGATTCCGACTTTGGAGCTGTGGAACCAGCTTCGAGTCCCAGCAGCAGCTCAATATCCCGAGAATCTGGGTAAACCTACACCAGAGCTGCAGTGGGGTGGTGGAGACCTTCACAAGGGGGCAGAACGCTAAACCCCTGCTGCGCCCTCATTGACTAACTCAGATTTTAGGGAAGTCACATTCCAGAACAGTATGATGGCGTCGCAACTTTGGCCTGCTCATTGCAAGTGCAGTGCACATAAGCTGTGTGTCCGGAAGGCTGGGAACAGGCAACTATGTTGGTTAGCAGAGCCACAAGCTTTGCTCATTTTCCAAAAATGTTATCAGTGACTCTGGGCAAAAGAGAAGATTAACCCTCACGAAAGAGTTCTATAAAGAGACCAGTTAGGAGACGAACATTGGCAGTCATCAAAGGTGCGCTTCAAGTGGACAGCATTCATGAAAGAGGCCAGGTAATATCTGTGGGAGCATAATTTCTAGCTATTTCAAAACAATGGGAAAGCCCTTCATAAGTAAAACAAACTTTTCACATTTGAGAGTCCAGGATTCGTAACAGAATCTTCAGACAATGGAGCTAAGAACCTGAAGTGGGAACAGTATCTTTCAATGAGGCACCAGAGATGTTCTTTTATGGCGCCCTACCATCCTAAACAGAGCACGTATGGGCTACCAACTTCACACCTCAGCTAACATTAGAGAAGTCCCTCCCTTGGACTACCCTTTTGTGCAAAGACAAGTAACTTTCACAAATTTGCAGGAAACGGAAATTATGTTCTTCCACCTAGGAATCCACCTCCCGAAAATTCGAACTTAAATATAGGACGTATTTTGTGTTCAGCAATCAATGCTACAGCAATTGCCCTGTTCCCCCATCAGATAAAATGAAGTTAAAATGTGATCTTCTCTAAAACCTTGCCTTATAATTGGTAGCCATAGGCAAGACAGTATCTAAATATAATAATTTGGCCTAATTGGTCGAGCTGCTAATTTTGGAACACTGGGAACCAGATTTTAATCCCATCCTCAGTTCAAAATCCTTGTGCCTAAAAAGGAAAGAAAAGTGGAGCATAGTATCATTCTGTTGTAGAGGGCTTTGATGCCCTTGGGCTAGGTTTGCGTTAAAAAAATAACTGCAAAAAACGGAGAGGTACAAATTCAATTTAATTGTATTCCGGCAATTGTAGAGCGCGCTGTTACCTTCGAAGAGGCATCCCGGCGCTAACTGACAGCTCTAGAGACAGAAAACTTTAAAGAGCACAGGCCTAGTTGCCCACTAGACAAGAGTCAAAAAGCAAGGTTTTGAGACAAAGCTCAACAAGTAGCTTTAGCTTCTCTCCAATCTTGGAAAAGCTTGTAAAATCCCAAATGGTGCATCAGACAGCCAGGACTCTGAAGAAGAGATTTATGTTGACCAAAGTAGAAAGACTACAAAAGGTTTATCAGTCAGCCACCCTTAATGGACAGGATACAGCCCCAATGTCGACAGATCAATTAATTGGTAAAGGTAGTAGTACCAATTCTCCTTTTCAACTTGTTCTTTTGAAAACAAACTTTAAGAAAGTTAACAAGTTTTACGGCGGTAGAGGGCGAGATGCGTACTTTACTATGGAACGGAGGAGCCCCCAGGATATCGATGAGGAAACTTACCAAGGGGTGGTACGATGGTGGTATAGCCCTGCCGGACCAGAAATTATATTATTGGGCCTCGCAGTTGGTAGTGGTAAACCATTGGATGTATCGACCCCCCCACGACCCGGCGTTCATATTAGATAAATACCAAACAGGACGTGCAGGGTATCTGGGAGCGCTCTATTCCAAGGGCAGGAAACAGACATTTATAGGCCCAATGGCCCATACAGTTGGCATTTGGCGCCGAGCGAACTCTCACCTGGGATGGGCAAATACCCTCACTAAAGCGGCGCCACTATGGCAAACCCAAGGACTCGGTACCCTTTGTTTCCAGCCAGGGTTCGACAAATGGGACCTGATTGGCATCTCAAAGGTCGCTGATCTGATACAAAAAGGTGCCATCCTCAGCTTTGAGGAACTTAAGAGAACCTACCATATGGCGCAAAGCGAGCTATTTCGCTACCTTCAGGTTCGACATGCCCTCCAGATGGCGTTTACTAACTTACATACCGTTCCAGACGTTTCGCCCCTGGAGGACAGACTCTTAGATGGCCAACTGCAATCGAAGGCCATCTCCCTGACATATAAAAAGCTTTGCAATAACCTCCCTGATACATTCGAGGGGCTTCGAGAGAAGTGGCAACAGGACATAGGACCCCTTGAGGAAGAGGACTGGAGGCAAGCATTGATGTCTCCTAGACGGGCGGCGATTACCCTCAGATACCGATTGATCCAACTACGGATTCTCCACAGGTCCTATATGACAGGGGTGGTCCTAGCACGAATAGGAGCCAAGGAAGATTCACTGTGTAGCAGGGGATGTCGGCAGGAGGCCACGTTCTATCATATGGTCTGGGAATGCCCTGCGATCAAACCGATATGGGAGGGGGCTGCGACTAAGCTTCAAAACGCGCTGGGGAAAATGTTGACCCTCACGCCTCAGGTAGGCCTACTTAATATATGGGAGGCTACGGCCCTCACCGAGATCGAGCAGCAGATGGTAACGCTGGGCTTCACTTTGATCAAGCGAGAGATAGCACACCACTGGGGGGCTGCTGGGACACCATCCATACTAGTGTGGGTACAGGAGCTCGACAGATGCATGATAGCTGAAAAAGAAGTGTCCATCCTTAGAGGGTGCCCTAGAAAGTAGGAAACGAAATGGAAGGCGTGGAATAGCTACAGAGGATCCCTGTGTACATCCCCGCTAGTAGACCTGACATTAAGACGGAAGGAACTCAGAGAAGTGTTAACATTGTGAATGCAATCTTATTTATGTTATTCATACTGGTGTTCTATGGTGCTGCGGACATAAATGTAAATATATCTGTGTACTTGACAAAATAAATAAAATGTTATTCCAAAAAAAAAGAAAGTAAACAAGTTAAATTAAAAGGCAAAAAGCAAACAAATCATGTAAAGCACGTGAATGTTGGCAACCCATGTTCATTATATATATATATCCAAACGAAAAACACACCCACATTGGAGGCCCACACGCGTTCGTGTTAAAATCTTTATTTTCCTCCGGTAGCACAGCGAACACCTTAACGATCTCGGGCAGGAATCGCCATTGAAGTTCTAACGCGTATCAGGCGTCACCGCGCCTTTCATCTGGGAAATGGCATATGGGAGGGGCAGCCCGATTGGTGAGTTAAGTAGTGTTCATGAGTTCTGCCCACTGTCATCCCTACAGATGCAGTCTGGTACTTGCAGTTTTTTCATCAATAATCCTCTAGTAGATCTGGTTGTCCTTTACTCCTGATTGAATAACTTACCGCAGTGGGTTGCTCCAGCCGTTATGGGTGATTGCTGTGCTATTGTCACCCAGAGGAAACAGCACGTTGCTCCATAGGCACCATTGAGAATAATGGTACCGGACCCGCTCTTCCCCGGGGAAGGGGTCTCCGCGACCCCGTATATATATATATATATATAAATTCTACTGGCGGTCACCAGTATGTAGTTATAGTTAGGAATATGTTTCCATAGGAAAAGCATTTTATGACTTGCCTACAACTTGTGCACCATTTGGCAAATCTTCCCAAATAAGTGCACCAATGATTCTCGCTCTGCACAGAAAGTTTCAGGGTGATCTATTGAGCGGGGGCTGAGAAAAAGGGGGGGGTGAAACAAAGTGGTTTTCCCATGTTAATTCCCATAGAGTCTTTATACACGCCTGCAGCCTGAACCACTGGACAGAAATACACAGAATTTGGCAGAAAAGGTAGATTTTGGTTTGTAGATCAAGCTTTCAGTTATTTGGCGTAAATCTGTTCAGTAGTTGTTGAGAAATATAAGGAAATTCAAATTTGTTTTTTATGCAATTGCGAAGTCTTTGCGAATAATGACAAGCTTGTTCACAGAACTGTAGATCTCAGATTGGCTGCCAACACTTCAACCAGGAGGTGTGAAAAAAAGAAAAGGGGGAAGGGTACGCATACCCTCACCCCCAAGCCTTGGACTTGGGGTCTAAGAAGGACATCGGCAGGGCATAAAAGCATTGTTATTTTTAATTTTTGCTGCAAATTTGGGAATGGTCCAGATCCCAGGGGCATTTTCTAACAAAAGGAGGGGTGGCGCACAGGGCCCCACTCCTGAGTTTGAGCCCCAGGGACCACCACCTCCTGGGTCTTATTATTATTACAAGAGGGGGGCCCGAGACCCCCCCTCCATAGGCTCGAATGATGCCCGGGGAACACCACCTCCCCTGGTCTTTAATTAAAAGAGGGAGGCCACAAAGACCTCCCTCCTGGGCTGTTGCAAGCCAGAGGGACCACCACCTCCCTAGGGCTAATACAACAAAAGTGCAGGGGGCTGAATGGACCCCCGGGTTCTGGGGACCACTACATTAGTAATATGGGGCTGCCCAGACTCCCCTGTGCCCCGGGGACCTCCATGACCCCGAGGCTAATGTAATAATTAGTGTGGGGCACAGCACTGACCCCCGTGCCCAACGGACCACCACCACCCCGGGGCCAAAAATGGATTTTGAAGAGGGAGAGGGGCTGCATGGACCCCCATACGATTTATACACGGTCTGGGGTCCACTATCTCCCCGGGTCCAACCCATGAACAACAAAGGAGGGGGGGCATTTGTTCCCCTCCTGGAGCCATATATGGCCCTGGGTACCTCCACCACCCCAGGGCCAGCTCCTGCTATGTTCCAGGGTGCCTACCCCTGGGACATAGCTGTTTGATCTGTCAAAGTGGTCCCGCCCATTAGAAGTAGAGGTTTCATCTCTTTCCTTGCACATAGACATGTGGGCAGGGAAAGAGATGAAACTATTGCTCCTGCAATGAGGTAGCTGCCTTTCCGGCAGCTCCCTGCATGCAAGAGCAGTGCCTGCTCCTGCACTGTGTAAATTCATTGTTCTGTTTTTTCTTTGTATTCAAGCACATGTTTTTCTGCATTTTTAATGACAGCAGCAAAACTTAAAGTGCCAGAATTCAATGGAAAAAGTGAACAGATGATCTGCTCAGCGCTGAAGTTGTCCCATGACATGTTCTAGCCTACTTTCTATTTTTTGTGGTGCATGTGAACATAACATGTTCAGGCACCCTCTCTGAAACCCAAGACAGATTTCTAAGTGATGCCTGGATTTTGGAGAGGGTTGATCAATATAAAACCTATTGCATTTGTAAATGCTTGTTTTGAAGATCTCCTTCTTATCGAGTTCACACTGTGACAGAGCGAGTGCTACCAGAAAAGGAGAGCTTTTATCATAGACACTAGCTACAGACTTATGCTCGGCTGCCGCTCTCCTGTTTGCTAGCGAGACCCAAAACTAGGAAAGGATGCCACATTTATTACTTCATTTCACTTTCTTAGACAAGATCTGGATAACAGTAATTCTCTCTTGCAGGAGTTGCTGAATGGCTGGACACTAGCTCTGTTCAGCAGTGGCATGCCCATCCTGTGCGTGACAGGCTAACACACTCACAGAGTTAAAGGTCTGTCAAGTGTCAATACATGCATGCATCGCAAGTGGCATTACAGCAAGTGACCTCACCGGAAGTGACGTCACAAGAAGTGACATCAGATATTAAGACCTCACACATATGTTTATCAGGTATATCATGGGCACATTTAAGCACAATATGAGATTTTACAAATGGGATTTTGCAACTGAGTTGGGCCAAAAAAGTTGCGCAACCCCGACGCAAAATCTGGGTCTCACCTAAACATTTATTTTGTTAAACCCTGCCACAAAGAAATTGGTAACAAGGAGAGCCATGGTAGTAGATCTGTTCTACTTAATTGGTTGCAAAGTCTACATTTTAAAAAATTTCATGGGGTTAAGGCACCTGCTGGAGCGATTTTTGTGTGCCAATCAATCTCTTGGAATAGTGATAATGGTAAGAGAACTCTGGAGGTTAACACTTTTGCTGGAGATATATGCGTTTTGTGTAGTCCCAAGCTTTAATAAAAGTAGTATAGAATGTTAATGTGTCTCCTGCAACACATCATGTAACATGCAGATGGCAGATTTTTATTTTATGTTGATAGGTAAGTGGGTTACTGCTGTGAACACTGAGATCCTTTTGTTACTTGCAGTCCATAAATTGTAATACTTCTAATATAGCGCAGTGAGCTATGAAAGACATGTGACACCTCACCTTGTAACCCTTATTGACTTATGTGACACATCCTGTGCATTGATATACACACTTACTTGATTTAGTATCAATGTATAATGGGTATGTTACGGAGAGCGCTCTGACGCCCTGCATTGGGATGAGTAGTGCTATAGAAGAAATACAATAGTGCAATTTGAATTGTTATTTGTGTGATTACTGGGACAGACTAACACATCTGACCAGCTTACAGTGCATGCAGTGATAAATAGGGACTGAAAAGAGTCAGAAGCATGCCTCTCTTAAGTACCTGTGAAGCAGAAAACATACAGACATCGTTGAACATGTCCCAGTGGCTGAAAATTACACGGGGCAAGTTTAGCATGTTGCTGTGAGGCCCAGCCTCTTGGCAGGTTAGACAGAGTCCACCCAATGAAAATAGTGGGTAGATGCTGAGTGGGTAGGGCTGAAGTCAGCCTGAGGAGGAGGACTGTGCAGCCCCCTTCCACCTTTTGAAATGACGGCGGTCCCCCTTCCGCATTTTAGAGGGAGAAAAAAAAATGAACAAGGGAAAACAAAGGGCAGACAAAAACGAGCAGAAAGGAAAAACAGAAGGCAGAAGACTAGCAGAAAAGGCAAAACAGAGGGCAGAAAATTGAGCAGTAAAGGAAAGGCAAAACAGAGTGCAGAACAATGAGCAGAAAAGGCAAAACAGAGGGTAGAAAAGTGAGCAGGAAAGGCAAAACAGAACAGAAGAGGGTAAAACAGAGGGCAGAAAATGAGCAGGAAAGGCACAAGAGAGGGAAAAAAAGGCAAAAAGGAACAGAAGAGGGCAAAAGAGAGAGCATTCAGACACTCATGCACCCACTCACAGACCTACCCTGAGACTCATGCACCCACTTACAGACCCGATGAGATAATCATACACCCACTCACATACCCACTCAGAGACTCATGCACCCAGTCACGGACCCACTTAGACACTCACACACTCACATACAGATTCACTTAGATACTCATGCATCCACTCACAGACCCACTCAGACTCACTCACAGACTCACTTACACTCATGCATCCACCCACAGACCCACTGAGAGGCTCATTCACTCACTAATAGACCCACTCAGAGAGTCATGTACCCACTCACAGACTGACTCACACATGAAGGCACTCACAAACCCACTCAGACACTCTCACCCCTACTCAGAGACCCACTCAGACACTCACACACCCACTCAGATACTCACACACCCACTCACAGACCCACTTGAACACTCACAGAGCCACTCACCCACTCAGTAAAACACTTATGCAGCCACTCCCAGGCCCACTCAAACACTCTGGCACCCGTTGAGACACTCACGCACTCACACACCCACTAAGACATTTGTGTACTCATTTACATATTCACTCTCAAAGGTTACAGGTCACAGTTAGGAAATAAAATAAATAAAGACCTTAGAAATTTACTTTCAAAACCAAAGGTTGCAGTGATGTTATACTTAGGAAATAGAATTTGAAAAACATAGAAATTCACTGATAAAAAACAAGTTACAGGAATGATATAGCTAGAAAATAGCATTTAAAAAGCCTTAAAAATTCACTGTGCTCAGATTTCACTCATACAAAACCAGTGAAATTCATCAGTTATAGTTACCTGAGCTAAGTATGAATTGCACCCCTGCAATGCACTGGTTATGACCTCATTGAGGACATCACTGATTCTCAAGTTAACTATCCCTTGGAGTCATTCTGGGATTCTGGGTTCAACAAATGCAGGTCCAGTCCTTCTCACCCAGCCAAGAGGGTACTAGGCAGCAGGGCAGCAGTCCTTCAAGCAGCATTCCAGTAGAGTGGCAGTCCATTCAGCAGCACAGCAGTCATTCTTCCTGGCAAAGTCCACAAGCCCAGAAGTGTACTGAAGAGATGAGTCAAGGGGGCCAATATTTACATCTGGTGCCCACTTAGAAGTTGAAGAAACTTCTAGCAGTTCCCTCCCTCCTGAGATGCCAAGCATTCCCTTCCTCCCTGTCTGGGCCACAGCTTGTCTGGGTTCCCAGAAGATCAATGATTACCCCTTTGTGACAGTGCTCAGGCAGTGCCTTTGTGATGTGCAAGTATGGTAGGTGACAGGTCCCCCTCAGTGGCCCATCCTACCAACACCTATCTTCCCTTTGTCTCACTGTCTGGGAGCAATACACAATGGCCAATAATGTAACTCCACTGTTATCCTATGGGAGAGGTAGGCCTTGCAGTAGTGAAAAGCAAATTTTGGAGCTTTTCACTACCCGGACATGTAAAACTTAAAAGTACATGTCCTACCTTTTAAATACACTGCACCCTACCCTGTGGGCTGTTCATGTCAACCCTACAGATGATTTATATGTATTAAAAAGGAAGGTTTGGGTCTGACAAACAGTTTATTTTGCCACGTTGAAGTGGCAGTTTAAAATTGCACACTCGGGCTGCAATGGCAGGCCCGAGACATGTTCAAAGGGTTGCTTAAGTAGCTGGCACAATCAGTGCTACTAGCCCACTATTAGCATTTGATTTACAGGCCCTGGGTACAGTCAGTACCACTTTACTGGGGTCTGTATTAAATGTACCAATTGGGTATAATCTAGTTCTGCCATGTTTTAAGGAGAGAGCACAAGTTCTTTAGCACTGATTAGCAGTGTTAAAGTGTGCAGAATCTTGAAGCCAGAAAAACTAGGAGGTTTGAAGGCGAAAAGTTAGGAGAGAACCACAGGAAGGATTCAGGTTTAACATGAATGTATTAATGGACAACAGAACTTCCGTGTTGTGCATGTTTTGTCCAGTGCCTGGCATATTAACTCATAATGGTGGTAACAGATGTGAAAACATAATCATATATTCCTATATGTATTACAGTATTATTGTTGTATATATATTAATAACAAACAGTGCAGCAATATATTTTATGAACAAATCTATGTTTGTTTTCTTGTTGGTTTGAATTATCTATTGACTTCTAATATTCTTACTATGTTTTATGGCCCTAGTAGGCCCAGAAGATTTGTTATGTAAGGTTGTAACTTGATACGTTTTGCAAACCATAACATTGCCTTCAGTTCTGACAACTGAAAGCAAATTTTTGGGAGAATAATGAGCTCAGTATTGTATTCATGAACGATATCTCCTCCTCAAGGATGTCTTGCCCTAAATGTTATGCATTTCAGCACAATTCTGCAACTGTCCCTTTTCTAGGTAGAGCTCTGGTCAGTTGAGATGGCAATTGCTCTTGAATTATTTTGCAGTGTTGCTTGTGATTCTACTTTAAGTTAGATTTTAGGCTCTTGGATGCGTTTTGATTTCTTTTGGGTTGGAGATACCAGCCAGAACCAGGGACTACGGCCCCGGTATTCACTTCCAATTACCAGCCACCTCGTCCTGAGATCATACAGCCTTCAAAGGGATGGTAAAAACTGGTTAATTAAATAACCTGAGAGCAATTAATTGAAGCCCAGAATTACAATAGAACCACAAAATGAACAATTTCCAGTTAAATCAGGATTGGTGCAGAAATAAAAAAAAAGTACTCTGCTGACTATCAGCATACAGTAATGCTTCAAATGCCCACAATCCCATAGAAAAGAGTAAGGGCATTATTTAGACTTTGGCAGATGGGATACTCCACCAAAACATGACAGATAGCCCATCCACCTAATTATAAGTGCATTACATCCTATGGCCCTAGGCTAGTGGTGAATCTAAATCAACTAAGAGCCATCCCCAGTAGGAGTTGGGAGCAGGAACAGGATATCGCCATAAAGTAGTCGGATGGCAGCAGAATGTCATCACACAAAAGGCAGCGGTAGATTGACAGATGACCATCCCCTGCAGGTGCTGGATTCTAGAGGGGGTAACAACTCAAATGATTCTAAGTTACCAAGAATGCAGCATCATAGTATAAAAGTATCTTTCTACCACCAGCAGGCCTCAAGAGCGACAGTTGACATTCCTAGTCAGTGTCATATGAATACTTTACTTGCCAGTCCCTTGTATATGATATTACATGTACCCAAGGCCTCTAAAGTAAGTGGGCTGCAGCCCTCATTGTGCCACTTACTATTGAAACCCTTTAAATCATGCCTCATACCTGCCACTGCAACCTGTAGTGCAGTTTTAAACTGATATTCTGACTTAGCAAAATAAACCTTTTGCCAGGCTTAACCCTTCCTTTTTATTACTTATAAGTCACCCCTAAAGGTGTACCTGAAGGCTCATAGGGGAGGGTGCATGGTATTTAAAAGGTAGGACATAGGTGTTTAAGTTTTACATATCCTGACAGTGAAAAACTCCTAAAGTCATTTTTCACTGTTGTAAGTCCTAGTTCTCTCATCGACTAACCCTGAGTTACATATTGATTTTAATAAGTGCTGAGTTCAGATTACGAGGAAATAGAGAAATTATGTTTACACTCAAAATAATTGTAATTTAAAATCCTCTTTACTGGTGTAGTCATATTTTAAGTTAAAACTTTTAAAATGCCACTTTTAGAAAGCCTCCTCCTCATGATCCCCTCCAACGCAATGGAACTCGTCGTGCTAGACTTGAGAAGGTAACTCTTGGCTTGACTAACCTGATCTGTGAACCCAACCCACACTCCACTGCGGTGGTGCTTTCTGCTTCTTCGCACCATTTTCAGTAAAAACCTTATAAATCAATATACCCGGTTCTACTGATTGGGTTTTTGACATTCTGTTATAATTTTATTTATTCAAATGTACTCTATTTGTCTAAAAGGTTTGGGGATTTTTCTTGTGTTGTGTTTTTTACTTTATTATTGTTTGTGTTATGCATAAATACTCTACATATTGACTGTAGGTTAAGCCTAACAGCATTTGTGCCAAGCAACCAGAGGGTTCAGCACAGGTTAATATAGTGACTTTTGTGGTTCACTATGACCAGGATTGTGGTTGTTGCTTGAGAGGGGCTTCCACCTCTCCCAGCCAATGACCTAATTTCTCACTGCTCACATGTTGCAAGCCCATCTCGTTATTAACCATCACCAGTGTAACGTTTAGGGCACCTAAGGAGGAAAGCATTAGGACTACAATGCAATAGCAGAAAAAACTGAATATTCAGACCTTATCCTTGAGATGTAGTTAAAGTTTAAAGGATCATTCTAGAATAATATCCACCATCTTAAACACTACCTTTCCTTAAGAAAGAGGCCAGATCTTACATAACTGAAATCCCATCCTAAGGAAGGCAAAATATCCTGACTGAAAGAGCAGAGTGGAAGATGACATGGTTACAGTAACTGAGAATCTGACATCAAAATAACAAACAAGATGATAGACCTGATCCAACGTCAATTTAGCAAGATTGGATTTGTTGTGAATCAGCTCTCAGCAGAAGCACTAAAGAAAACACAAGCTCAGGAGAATCATAATGTTCACATGAAGCCTTCTAAATCATTAGTTTGTACCTTAAAGACACAGATGCAATAGACTTGATTTCAAAATATGACAAGCTATGTTCCAGGAGGAATGGGATCTAGCTCATGCCTCCAACCAGAATCTATAGTTTGTCAGTGCCCCTGCTCTAAGGTCAGCCAGACGTAAATAGGGCAACAGGGGAAGGATAGTGTATGTGTTAATGAAAGGCTATTTTATTGTAATATAACTGATGACTTACCTCCCTTACATGTTGGCTATTAAAAACAAAGGAATGACCATGAAGGCAAGGGATGACAAAATAGTGTGTATTCATGTTGTATTTATCAAGCGCACGAGTGGAAACTTGCAGTTCGAAAACGACGTATGGATGGTGTAGGCCAGTTGAAGGTGCAAAACGGCAGCTTAGCCTATGTGCTCAGGGGAGATTTTAGTTTAAATGTAACTTTCATTCCGACATCCAGTATCAGAAGTCCAGTACAGTGCCAAAAATCCATTTTGGGATAGTCAAAAAAAGTGGGTAGTGCCAGGATGCAAATCTTAGAAGCACTTGACTGCTATGGCTTGAAAGCAATTAACAGGAGTTTTCCTATGGATTCACCCATCAAATTCCCACATATCTCTAAACAAGTTGATGATGCATTATTTTTCTGTTTTGTTTCTCTTCAACTATTTCCGAGTATCTAAGACTCAGCCATCTTGCACAAGACATGGAGCTACCATTTTCCACAAACATTTGACATCCATTGCCCTGGCCATAAATGTGCAGTGAGCATGAGCCCAGGGCTGCGGCAGCTCAAAAGAATGTAATGGTCATTTAGCACCAGCCTACATTTTGATCATTTTTTGACATCTGAACCAACATCTATGCATTTTTTTAATAAGTTAGTTCCTCATCAAGAAAAGTTAACAGGGGCACCACTGTCCTGGTGTCTTTACAGTGGGCACCAGGAAATGTGAGGAATTAGCAAGTGTCTTCCTCCTGAGAAAGTCGTGGAGATCTTAAATAGCTGGAGAACCAACAGTGCTCCAAGCGGCCATGCCTCAATTATTCAAAGATGATCGGGTTGTGACTAAATTTCATAGTCCCAAATATTTTGACAATATCCAATTGAAGGCAGTAAGATTCTTGTGCCAAGAGTATGCCTATTGGATTCAGAAAATCAAAAGGTGTGGTGAACAAGAGTGTGTTTACTGTTGTGGTCATTTATTAGCATATGATCATACCCAGAATATCAAGGGAAAGATAGTTAAAACTAGTATCATAATGTGCTCATAAATATGACTATATTTCAGGTGGCCGGCAAAAGAGAGATCATGATCAGAGAGAAGGAAAATAAATTGTCCGGTACCTGTGGTCCTGCATGCCACACTTTAGGTGTGACTTTTAAATATATAAAAATAAGCTTTTCCTAGATGGCAAAGGCATTTTTAACTACCATGTGTCACTGCAGTGCATTTAAACTGAAGCCCAGCCAGAGCACAGTGGTGCTCCTGGAAGAAACATATTTACGTGGTGAAAATACACAATGCAGCCCACATATCACATTTAAGTTTCCATGCCATAGGTGCACTTGATTTATAGGGTAAGCACAGGCACCTTTAGTACTGTTCCATAGTGGTAAAGCACACCGAGTCCTAAAGACTGCAAAATTGAGTTTAAGAAAAAGGTGAAAAATTGTGTTGGGCACAAGAACATCAAGTTCCAGTGAGGGAAAAAAGAAGTTCCAGAAGCAGCTAAGGCTGTTGATGGCACCTTAATAACTTCATTCATGTTATGGGTATTTCATGGGTATTTGTAAAGTCACTACTCACTCAGAAAGTATCCTGGGGCTCATAAGCAGGTGCCACACGAACTTCGTCTAGGCTGAGCCTAATCTCCAGTTTATTGCAGAGAAGCCAGCTAGGATGTGAAGAGACAGGTTGTTCAAGGATTTGGGCGTGAGGAAGGCGAAGGCCAGGCCACCGGCTCTGGTTCTACATATGCAGGGGATGTCTGGCTGAGCGGAGGTGTTGGAGGAGTGTGGAAGTTGATACGATTGTTGAGGTAGGTGGGACCAAGGTTTTGTATGCTCTGAAGTCTTCTTATCAGTTGGGCATTGATTGCAAGCCAGAGGGGAACATTTACAATAAAATTTCGGAGCGCTGTGTTACTCCAAAATTGGTAATACTGCGCTTTGACATTTTTTAAATGCAGGGATGCTCTATATTTACAAAAATGCGGCACACCCCTGCTTTTCCCCTAACGCTAAAAAAGCTGCCTAGCACCAGCACAGACACCCTTGTGCTATGCTGTAAGGGTGGCTGTGCTGCAGGGGCCATTGTTTATGTGCAGGAAGGGATACCTTCCTGCACATAAACAATCTTTAACGGATATTTGCGGTTTTATGTGTGTGCTGCAGAATGCAGCATACCTAGAAAGAGCAAAATGTGAGGCAAACTTAATAATTTCTCCTTGTATTGCCATCCTAAGACTTGATTTTACTTGGCCTTAGTTTTTGGCACTGGCCTATCCTTGTAAATATGGGGCAGCGCCAAAAAGCAATGGATGTTGTGGCAGAATGCCCACTGCAACACCCATTGCACGTCCCTTTCACACTAAGTGAAGCGTGAAAAAAGGCCTTATTTGCAAGGTGGCGTTAAGCCAAGTTAAGTGGCTCAACGCCACTTTGTAAACAAGGAAAAAACTGACATTCTGGTGGTGATATCTCTTGTAAATATGCCCCAGAGTGTGTTGCCATAGTCCAGTTTGCTGTTATGTTATGTTATGTTAAAATTATTTATATAGCGCTCGTACACCAAAGCGGTTTCATTGCGCTGTAGCAGCAGTGTTCTGAGCCAAGAGGTTATAGGTAAGCCTGAGTGAATATAAGAGTTTTTAGGAGGGTTCTGAAACGCGGAAGAGATGTTTCAGATCTGAGTTCCAAGGGGAGGGAGTTCCATATTTGGGGAGCCAAAAAAGAGAAAGTGAGTCCACCGTGTTTTTTCCGGTTATAGCGAGGAATAGTGAGAAGGTTGGCATGAGATGAGCGAAGAGCCCGAGAAGGGGTGTAGCGAGAAATTAAGGAGGAAATAAAGGCCGGACCAAGACCGGTTAAAGCTTTGAAAGTAGTACAGCCCAGTTTGAACAAATAGCGCTTGGCCACTGGAAGCCAATGAAGGCGTTTCAGCAGGGGACGGACGTGTCGAGAACGTGGTTGATGAAAGATAAGCCGAGCAGCTTGGTTCTGGACCAATTGGAGGCGGTGCAGTTGATACACAGGGATACCAACGTGGAGTGAGTTGGCATAGTCTAGCCGAGAGAAGACTAGAGCCATGAGAACCACAGTAAGAGCCTCGGTGGTTAGAAATCTCGAGATCTTGCGGATTCTGCGATGATGGAAAAAGCATGAAGATGTGACTGCGCTGATCTGAGATTTCATTGTCAAGTCGTTACTAATAATAACTCCAAGGCTTTTAACGGACTTAGTACGTAAAGGGGGGTTGCCTAATGTAGGAGGCCAAAAGTTGTTGTTCCAGGGATTGGAGGTACCGCTCAGAACCAGCTCAGTTTTATCCGGGTTGAGCTTAAGTTGACTGGCGTTCATCCAATCTCTAATGAAGCATAAGGTGGCCTGGAAGGTGGTAATCGACGTAGGGGAGGAATTGATGTTAAACACAAGTTGGAGGTCGTCAGCGTAGTTAAAGCAAGCTACCTCGAAGTTGCGAAGGGAGTGGATAAGAGGGACCATGTACAAATTAAATATAAGAGGGGAGAGAGAAGACCCCTGAGGTACACCACAGGTCAAACTGGTCCTCTTAGCAGAGAAAGTATCAAGGCGAATGGCCTGCGACCGATTCTCCAAAAAAGAGGAGATCCATTTTAGAGCCATGCCCTGGATGCCAGCATCCCTGACACGGACGATCAAGAGTTTATGATCGACCGTGTCAAAGGCGGCAGAGAGATCCAAAAGGACAAGGGCCTGGGAACGACTGTAATCGCCCCCCTTTCTAAGCTCATTCATGACAGCAAGTATGACCTGCTCGGTGGAGTGGGCAGGCCTAAAACCAGCCTGTTGGGGGTCGAGAAAAGACGAAAGTTCGATAAAGGAGCTAAGGCAACGCGTAATATGAGCTTCTAAGATCTTACTAAGGTAAGGAAGAAGGGAAATGGGGCGGTAGTTAGTGAGGTTAGCAGGGTCGGCATTAGGTTTCTTTAGAATGGGAACGACCTCTGCCACTTTAAAGGAGTCAGGGACAACACCTGTTTTTAAGGAGTTGTTAAGGAGTGCTAGAGGGGGATCGGGGCAGGAAGAGAAAGCTTCCTGGAGAAAGGGGGGGGGGACAGGGATCTAAAGGGGAACCAGAGCCGACCTCTTTTTAGAAGTGTGAAGAAGTCCTCTTTGGAGATCAGGGGTATTTGATCTAGTACTTGCGTATTCTTAGGCAAGGTCCCCAAGACTGTGGGAGAGGTGGGCAGAGGAATACTCCTTTTGATAGTGATAATTTTCTGAACAAAAAAATCATTAAGTGCATCACAAAGGTGTTGAGTTGGTGAAGGTTTGACAGCTATTCTATCGGGCAGAGATAATTCATTCACGATAGAGAAGATACCCTTGGTTTTGGTGGCGGAGCTCATGATTTTTGTGGAGAAATATGAGGATTTGCTGGTGATGTATGCCTAGGTTACGGTTCTGCATGTGTCGAGTGGAAGCCACCTGAAGATTTTCTTGAGTATTTTGAGGGCGGGAAGCAGGAGGCAGAGGCTGAATTCACTTGGCTGGTCATAGTAAACTCGTTATTAACCACCCCAGTTGTGAGCTAAAGAACGATGATGGATTCAACCCGGATCTGTGACTGGGGGTGAGTGTCTAAAAAGTTTTCAGTGCTCCATCCATCATCTCCTTTTGTTTCCTTTGTTCAACCTAAGTTGGCAGGGTATGCCCAGACATGGGTCCCTTGCTCACTTTGCCACTGGATTCAAGCTAGAACTGGCTGATGAGGGGTGCTACTCCAAAACCGGTCCCAGGATGCTTGTTTCCAGTCCAGGGAAGACCTGACTTGGCAATTCAGGCTGGACTGTTCCCATGAGGCACAGCATCAAGACTGATCTGCGTTTGGCTGGGTCTGGGTTGCGAAGTGAGCTAAAGGACGATGACGGATTCAACCCCGATCTATGACTGGGGTTGAGTGTCTGAAAAGTTTCAGTGCTCCGTCCATCATCTCCTTGTGTTTGTTATGTACAAATAGGGCCTAATAAATTAACTTTTATTGTAAAATACCAACAACTGTGGGTGTCTACTGCTTCTAGGGGCCAGGGTGTGGATCAGTACCTAGATACACTACTTCCCATGCAGAAGTGATTTCCTCTAACAAGGTTAGCTGACTATTAACACTCCTTATCTGAATGATCATTACTTATTGCAGTGTGGAGTGATGGACACCTGCCCATTGTTTTTCCTCTTTGAAGAGGATATATTACATATGAGTCTTCTCTTGGAGCATAGGATATCTATCCTGGTGTGACCCCTGAGAAGGGGAGTTCACAGCAGGAGTCCAGGCAGTGAATATGTGTAGGGCAGAAACATGGACCTTTTCACAGATTTTAGTGACACATTATTAAGTGCAAATGAGAGAGCCAAACAGTGCTGCAGAGGATGATTATGCATTATGACTCTTCACAGTAATCTATGTTTCTACTTTCTGGTTGAAGTAAGTGGACATTGCAGCACATTCTGATGTGGGCTTGGGTGTTAATTTTTTAGATGCCCGGCACCTTCTAATGGTCTGTTTTGGTACTACTTCATATTTGCAAAGAAGGTGAAGGGGGAAGAATAAATCTTAATTGCTACAAGTGTACGAATGTTTGAAATATTGTCAGCTTCAAACTCTGTGATTTTCTCTAAAAACGTAGGGGGTTATTTACAAGCCCCTAGCGCCATCCGTACGTCACTTTTTCTCATATTAAAAGTGATGTACCCGCAGCGCAAGGGGTTTGTAAATATGTCACTTAATGAGCTTTGCGAAGTTCAAATTAGCAAGGTTTTTAGAGGGAAAAGAGACACACCAGCAGACAGACAGCCTCACCCCACCAGTCTCTTCCTCTCCCGCAGCCACAACGAAACCCAGTTTTGCTGTCCACCTTTGCACTGACAGAATAGTAAAACTTCACTTACGCAAAATTTCCTAACTCATCTGACTTTGGGGCGAAGGTATTACCTTCAACTGCTGTTACTTGTTATACCAAGATCTCAGTGGCATAAGGCAAAGGGCTAGATGTACGAAAGTTAGAAATAGCGATTCCCTAATTTCGATTTTTTGTGGTTCACAATTAGGAAATCGTTGTTCCTAATATATGAAACTTTTTTGAGTTTCATTAGCGATACCTAGTGGGTTGCAAATAGACCTACCTCATGAATATTAATAAGGTAGGTTGCAATTGGTGACCCACTACGATTCGCTGCCATCACAGGGGCCTCCATGTTTGTGAGTACTTCTAAATAAAGTGATCTTTTATGTTTTTTAAATGCTGCCCGTTTTCCTTAAACCACATCGGGTTGAATTTACAAAGAAAACAACAAAAAATGTCAGTTTCATTTTTTCAAGAGTAGGCGGTGGTCCCTTGGACCTGCTCTTAAAAAATATTTTTTCAACCATTCTCAAAGAAGAAGGGGTCCCTTGAGGACCCCTTCCTATTTGCAAATGGATTAAACATTCATACATACCATTCCAATTTGGTATTAGGAAGTGAAACTCTCAACATGCCCCTTCCAAATATGGAATAGTAAAATGAAGATTGATATTCCATAACAAGTTATCAAATCACAAATTGGGCTTTGTACATGTACATCACAAAAAGTATTTTTGCAGACGCAAACAGCCCGATAGCAGAATCGGGCCATTTATATTCGCAAAAATGCTTTGTACAAGTAGCCTAAAATGATGCCCCCTCAAAAGACTGTGACGAGGGGCCCACAAGTCCACCATATCTCACACATATTCTTTGTCTTTTGCAGGGCCGTTTTTACCACCAGGCAAGACTAGGCGGCCGCCTAGGGCTGCAAATGGGGAATTTTTTTTTAAATTTGAAATCAAACAGGGAAATGGATGACAGGGGGAGAGAGGGATGGTAGTAAAAGGGAGGGGCGGTATTTTTTAATTCTCACCTAGGGCGGCAAAACACCTAGAAACGGCCCCGGTCTTTTGGCTGAATGGGGTTCCCTGAAGGGTTGGGAGCCCCACTACACCGTAGGGGCTGCAGATGCTTGTTTTACGCCGATGCGAGACATCGCTTCGTCGTCACAGTAGTACTGACCCCCATGCTCCTGCTTCGACTTGGTGGTGGCCTGTGCAAGGCGCTTGGATAGGATTAAGCAGGAGTTATGTATGGATGGTACTCTTGGGTCGCTGTTGCGTCTTATGCATTTAATAATAATAATAATAATAATAATAAAAATAATAATAATAATAGACCCCGAAGGAAGAGCTTGTTCAGGAAGAAAGGGACAAATGTATTTTTAAAACAGGGCGCCTGTTGGAGGAAATAGGAACAGGCATAGTTCACATTCAAAGAACTGTGATGAGTGACTGCTCAGCACCTCGAAGTCCTGCAGGCATCCAAGGCATTTTTATGAACTTAGCCATTCAGTCAGCTAGAGCGATCAACCGTGCTCCCTACATGTCAGGCTGTTAACTTCGGCAGCAGAGATCATGTATGCTTTATTTAGCACATAATTCGTAAAAATGTAAATTAATGTAACCAGTACACAGTGAGGCTGGGCCTTCTTCACGTTTATTTAATACAACAATCGCCCTTCATTAAAGTGATGTAAAATGAAATGTCCTTTTTTTGGGAGTGGGATTCCTATAATTGGTGCTTACTCTTGGATTTAAAAAAAAAAGTCATTAGTATCAGTGCGGGATGCACGTTTACCCAGTTATTTCATACGCATATTTAATCAGGTTTGTATGTCATTTAAAGGTCAGTGTTTGGAATTGGCCTTCACTCCGCTGGCCGCGGTTGGATTGCCATTTAGTGCCTAATTTGACTGAGGCGGAAGATGCGCATTGCCCTCGGTTTGCATCTTGGTGTCTGTCTGGAGCTGCGTCGTCCGGTGTCTGTAGCCTGCTCGTTATGGCTGGAGTCTGAGAAGCATGTCTGGAGCGCCCTCTGCTGAAAACACGCCGCTGTGAGCTGGAGGATAAAACGCCACTTTCATCAAAAATTAATTTGCCGAACCTTTTAAAAGCCTTTGCATTAGCAACATTCTTGAACTTCTCTTGTAAGGGCACCTCAGGGCACATTCATTAAGATAGTGTGGTCTCAAATTCATGCTGCCGGGGTTTAAGTCTGTTCTGTTTAATACAGAGCTGTCTGCAGCTTCCTACCGGATACAAGCACCTCCATAGAGTTACTGTGAGCAGCCAGGCTGGCTTTATGGGCTGGTGGCGCCTGGTTTGACAGTATTTTTGGTGCTCCAACAATTACCTTGTTCTCGATGGAGTCCCTCACTACCGCCCAGCAATGGTGCCTTTCATCTATTTTTATCCCTATATATATATATATTATAGTGCTACTCATCCTAAGGTAGGGTGTCAAAGCACTTTACATCACACAAACGTATGTTTCATTGTCTCTGTACAATAAATGTGGAAATCAGTGCATAGGAAATGATGACTACAAGGTGTAGGAATCGCATATCATCTGTAAGAAAACAGGCCTTTTTGGAGATGCCCCTCACTTTTTGCCCTCAATTGAACTATTAGATGCTGTTTTTCAACTCTGAAGTGCACTGAAGCCTGCTAACCAGGTGGCAGTACCAATAAGCTTTCCCTAAAACTGTATATGTGAATTAGTAACCCCAACTGGCAAGGACTTTAAACCCCCTTTTAAGTCCCTAGTATATGGGGCTAGTGGTGCACAGAGCATGTGTGTTGAAGGGGGTCACCAGGGCCTGAACAACTGTTTGCGCCACACTGAGTGACCCAAGTAAACTATTGACAGAAGGCCTGCCATTGCAGATTGCAAGAGCCTGCAAACTGTTCGGACTCGACTTTGCCCTCACCATGTATGGCAAAGTCGTTGCATACTTTTTAATATATGCCAGTCACCCCTAAGAAGGCCTCCTTAAGCCCAGGTGTGGACATGTAAGTGCAAGTCTATAAGTCCCTAAAGTGACCTTTACCATTAAAGGACACTATAAGTGATAGACTGTCCACAGGATAATACAGGCTGGCACCCGAGCAAACCCGAGGATGGCAGCTTCATTATGGGAACGCCTAAGTATGTTATGCTTGATCTCAAACAATGTGCCTCATCACCCCTGACACGAATCTCATGTTGAGGACGATGTGGCATGCACCCAGGTGGCTACCTTAGAGGTTGCCCCAGCCTTTCCTGTGCTCTGGTTGCCAGTCCATGCTTGCTGCCACTAAGAAAGGAATCTGGCTGTCTGATAGGAGGAAGGAACTGTCCCACGAGTCAGAAGCAATGGCCTGAACAGGAAGGAGGTCACACCTTCGTCCATGAAATTTAGGTGAGTAATAAAAGGATCTCTGGGACAAAAGCAGTAAACTACTGGACTATCTACATAAAAAACAAATCTGTGATCTACATGTCAAATGTTGTGCTTTGCAGCAGACACAAAAACCCTCAGTGCTTATGAGTCAAAGCTCCCATCAGACAAAATCCATATCTCAATAGCAACTGCATTCATCGGCACAGTTAATTAGACATTTCTAGTTTGAATATTGCCTGAAAAATGATGCCACACAAAGACCTGCTCAGCAGGTGCATTCAGCCTCCCCCCGTACCCCCCGAGAACCTGGCACCTGGTGCAACCTCACCAGTCACACTGCGCTAAAGCCGGTACTAGTTTTGACTCGGGGGTCACCCACATGGGGGAAGGAGAGGTGGGTGGTTCAGCTGTGCTTGCTCCCCCAACACAAACAACCCAGAGCCCTAGACACTGGCAGCATGCCAGAGCCTCACTGTCATCATCATTAACAAGCATTGGCAGAGCCAATAAGTCTAGCTTCCATTTTCAATCCTAAATAAAATATTTTAAGAAAATCATGTTACAGCGACAAAATAAAAAACAAGAATTGGCAAAGCCAATAGGTGTCCCCTTTGGGACCTACTACCGTTGCAAATGCTTTTTGGTGATGGTTGGAACTGGCCCTCTCTGCATGTTCACCCCAAACTTTTTGCCTTGCTCCTCCATATTTTTCTGATCTCGTTTTGTTGGCCTTAGGACTCTGTGAACTTTATCACTGCTAACCAGTGCTAAAGTGCACATGGTTAAACCTCAAAACGTAACATTGACTTATTCCCAATTGGCATATCAAATTTACTTATAAGTCCCTAGTAAAGTAGTACCTCATGTATCCAAGGCCTGTAAATGAAATGCTACTATTGGGCCTGCAGCACTTGTTGTACCACACACCTAATTAGCCTTGCTAATCTGTCTCAGGCTTGCCATTGCAGCCTGTGTGTGTAGTTTTGAAGTGTCTTTTCTACCTGGCAAAATATATCTTTTGTGAGGCCCAAACCTTCCTTTTTAATACATATACGTCACCCCTAGAGTAGGCCCCCTGAACAACCCAGAGAGCAAGGTGCAGTGTATTTGAAAAGTTGGAGTTTCAGTTTTATGTGTCCTGATATTGAAAAACTCTAAAATGTGTTTTTCACTACTGCAAGACCTACCTCTCCTATAGGATAACAGTAGGTTACCTTATTACATTTAATGAGTGATCATTTTAATTTGGGAGCACGTAGACAGTTCAAGTTTGGTGCCTATACTCTTGTAATTAAAAGCCCCCTTTAATGGTCAAGTCTGATTTTTAATCATAGTTCTGAAATACCAGTTTTAGAAACTTGACATTTTCCTGTCCCAACATTTGGTGTCTGCTGCCTGAATCTTGGGTCACGTGGCTAGGTGTAGCTGGTCTTTGTGTATTGCTCACAGGCAGTGAGAAAAAGGGAAAATAGAAATTGGCAGGATGGGCCACTCTGAGTTAACAAAGGGGAGGAGCTGTCAGCTATCACACTTGCACATCACAAAGACCCTGCCTGAGTACTCTCACAAAGGGGTTTGACACAGGTCTATCATGACCCCAGACAATATGGGGCCAGGGCAAAGAGGCAGAAAATTCCAGGCCCCTATGGGGGGGTGAAACCTCTAGAAAATGTTCTCCTACTTTAAAGTGGGAACCAGGTATAAAGGTTGGAACTCATGCCCCAACTCTTCAAATCACTTTGGGACCTGTACACTCTGCAAGGAAGAAGAACTGTCCAGCTATGAAGTCTGCCCTGCTGACCTGCTTTGCTGCCCAAGGACTGCTCTGCTTCTCAAGGACTGCTGTGCTGCACCAGGACTCTTGCTGTGAGGTGCCTTGCTGAAACCAGACTGCCTATGTGTCCCAGGACTCCAAGATCTCCAAGGATCGCCTGCTGATGTCCTTTTCTTAAGCCACAGGGACACAACAAGCTTCTGTGCGCCAAGCATCTTTGAAGCAGGACCTTGAAATGCCTCAACAACTCCGCAACCGTGATCCAGTGTGACCCATCTCGATACTGAAAACTAGCCCAGCGCCCCACAACTCCTCACAGCTCCAACCCAGGACCTTGCATTGCCTCAACAACTCCACCAGCCTGACCCAGCATGATGCATCTCAATGTCGATAGCCTTCCCAACTCAACCCAGCATGGCGCATCTCAATGCAAGTTCTCACAAGCTCTAGCAGCTGCACTGGCCCAGTGCAACACACCTCGACCTCAGCACAGACACATCAAGCCCCAGCGGCTTCTTCGATGATGACGCTGGACCTCGCAACATAAGCGGTTGACGGTTACTGACTTTGCTGTGGATGCATCGTAGTGCAGGACTTCGCATCACAAGCTCCATCTTGACAATTTCTCAACGCCGGCCAGCGCAACTCAATGCAAGAATTTCATAAACCCCACAACCAGGATTTAAGGTAATCTTGTTCAGCAGGCCTAACTGGGTCCCTGTAATCATTGCGGTCGGCCTGACCTTGTGACTTTGTTCTGGCCCGTCATGATCAAATAACCATGGTTGGCGCTTTGTGCTTTTTGGTGCAACATTCACTGAAATCTTTAAAATTGCAGATCTACAGATTGATTTTTTTTATTTTTTGTCATATTGATCTTGTTTTATTTATTAAAACATACTCTATTTTTCTAATCTGATGTGGGATTTTTCTTGTGTAGTGTTTTCACTTTATTACTGTTTGAAGTGCTGCATACATACTTTACATATTGCCTCTAAGTTAAGTGCCAAGCTACCAGAGAGTTGAGCACAGGTTAATTTGGGGTTTGCTTGTGACGTCACCCTGACAAGGATTAAGGAGGCTGCTTGAGTCGGGTTTCACTCCCCTCAAACAGTAACCCAATTTCCAACATAGATGCAGAACAGCACCGGTAAATAACAATGCTTTTTGCTCCTGCTGTATGGTATCAGCAAATGGTGCAATGAGAAGACCACTGTTCACAGTTATGTTCCTTCTTTTTAGCTTTTGTCCAACTCTGAGCTAGCGCCAGTACACCTTTGTGTAATTGAGTGCTCTATAAATATATTATAAATATATTAACATAATGCATATTAACATAACATTATTCCATGTCAGAATCTTACCTTATTTTACGCAGCCTCAACCAAGGCAACCCAAAAATCGTCAGAGTCTACCAAGATAGACGGGGAAGAGATAATACAATACGTCCCATGAGACAGTACTGTGGTGCGAATGTCTAGCCAGGTCATGTAAAGGTTCTTCCTACGTGAAAAATAGAAGAGAAGACGGAATAAGACAATGCTAACTTCTGTATGTGTTTCGAAATGTAACTCAAAATTACACATAACCATTTACCTTTAACAAATTCCCTCCTCCGTTTTACTGGCAAGAAGAAATTGCAGCTACTGTTGAATATGTTATTCTAAAAACAGAAAGAGAGCATTGGTATATGTCATATTACCAAAAGATTGTAAACATATTCTTGGTATCTACTGTTCTGTAGACATAGAAGGCTCAAGGATTAACTAAAAAATTCAAAACAAATTAAAGATCAGAAATCACATAGATTCCAGTATGTATATAATTTGGTCCTCAATCTCTCTCATATAACCATAAATATAGCCTCAAAAATCAGAGAAAACAGTAAGACCGCTGTGTAATATCTGTAACCAACAGTGTCAACACATTGTCTTTTCTTTATGTCCACAGGTACAAACATTACAAGGAAGCAGTGAATATACGAAAATCCAAGAAAGCAAGATGCACAATTAGATAAAGTCTCAATGAGGAAGTGAAACACATAAGAATGCGCAGAGTATGTTCCCCAAACTTCAGTTAGGTGATTCTTTAAGGATTCTTTTTCTTTTATGTTGCAGGGATCCCTAGATGTTGAGGAACAACATGCAGCATGGATCAAGAGCCCCCAATACATTTTCTGTCGAAGAGATCCAACAACAGAGGATCATAGCATGATCCTGATGGGAGCCTCCAAGAAAGTCGCATGGAATGTGGAAGAATCTGAAAGCAGAGGTGAGTGAACAAACGGCAGGCAGCTGCAGGCACAAAAAAAAGAACGCCAAGCAGCTTCCTGTCCATCCCTGCCCGCTTATATTGTGTGCGCTCTGGCCCTGCCGCATCCGGAAAATGGATTGCGGCAGGTGTGACATTCAGTAGGTATGCGCATGAGTCAGCACACATGCGCACTCCTACATAATGGCATGGGCACCATTTTCTTAAATTTTTTATTGACCAATGTGAAATGACCTGAGCCACTTAGATCACTCCATAAAAAAAGTGACTGATAGTTGCGCCTATCCCGCCAAATACGCACATATATACCCAAACTGCCGACCTACCCCTCGCTCTGCCAGTGCATGGTCAGAGGTGGAAAAGAGGAGAAAGAGGCAAAATAATGGTGAGAAACTAGCAGAAAGAGGCACAGTAAAGGTCAGCAATGAGAAGAAAGAGTAAAGATAAAGGTGAGAAATGAGTAGAAAGAGGCAAAGTAAAGATCCGCAACAAACAGAAAGAGGCAAATTGAGGTAAAAAATGTGCAGAAAGAGGCAACATCGAGGTCAGAAACGAACAGAAAGAGGCAGAATAAAGGTCAGAAACTAGCAGAAAGAGGTAAACTGAAGGTGAAAAACGAGCAGAGAGAGTCTGAATAAAGGTCATAAATGAGCAGGAAGAGGCAAGATAAAGGTGAGAAACGTACAGAAAGTGTAAGAATAAAGGTCAGAAGGGAGCAGAAAGTGCCAGAATAAGGGTCCGCAACAAGCAGAAAGAGGAAAAATGGAGACCAGAAACAAGCAGAATGGTCAGAAAGGAGCAGAAAGAGGCAAAATAGAGATCACAAACGAGCAGGAAAAGGCAAAATAAAGCTCAGCAACTATCAGAAAGAGGCAAAATAAAGGTGAGAAATGAGCAGAAATAGGCAACATAAAGGTGAGAAATGAGCAGAAAGAGGCAAAATAAAGATCGGCAACAAGCAGAAAGATACAAAAAAGGAGAGAAGAGAGCGGAAAGAGGTTGAGAAAAGGTCAGAAGGGAGCAGAAAGAAGCAAAATAAAGGTCAGAAAGAGGCAGGAAAAGGTCATCAACGAGCAGAAAGAGGCAAAATAAAGGTGATAAATGAGCATAAAGAGGCAGAATAAAGGTCAGAAGGGAACAGAAAGAGGCAGAATGAAGGTCACCAACGAACAGAAAGAGGCAAACTAAAAGTCAGCAATGAACAGAAATAGGGAAAATAAAGGTCAGAAACTTGCGAAACAGGCAAAATAGAGACCAGAACCAAGCAGGAAGAGGTGAAAACAAAGGTCAGCAACGAGCAGAAAGTGGCAAAACAAAAAGGTGAGAAACAAGCAGAAAGAGGCAAAATAAAGGTGAGAAACGAGCTAAAAGAGGGAAAATAAAGGTCAGCAACAAGCAGAAAGAGGCAAAATAGAGGTCTGAAACAAGCAGCAAGAGGCAGAATAAAAGTGAGAAACAAACAGAAAGAGGCTGAATAAAGCTCAGAAATTAGCAGAAAGAGGCAAGATAAAGGTGCAAAACTAACAGAAAGTGTAAGAATAAAGGTCAGAAGGCAGCAGAAAGAGGCAAAATAATGTTCAGCAACTAGCAGAAAGAGGCAAAATAAAGGTGAGAAATTAGCAGAAAGAGAAAAAATAAATGTCAGCAACAAGCAGAAAGAGGCAAAATAAAGGTGAGAAATGAGCAGAAAGAGAAAAAATAAAGGTCTGCAACAAGCAGAAAGAGCCAAAAAAGTGAGAAGAGAGCGGGAAAAGGCTGAATATAGATCAGAAGGGAGCAGAAAGAGGCGGAACAAAGGTCAGCAATGAGTAGAAAGAGGCAATATTGAGATCAGAAATGAGCAGAAAGAGGCAAACAAAAGGTCAGAAATGAGCAGAAGAAGGCAAGATAAAGGTGATAAAAAAGCACAAAGATGCAGAATAAAGGTCAGAAGGGAACCGAAAGAGGCAGAATGAAGGTCACCAATGAACAGAAAGAGGCAAACTAAGTTCAGCAATGAACAGAAAGAGGTAGAATAAAGGTCAGAAACTAGCAGAAAATGCAAAAAAAAAGACCAGAACAGAGCAAGAGGAGGTATAACGAATGTCAGCAACATGCAAAAAGAGGCCAAATAGAGATCAGAAACAAACAGAAAGAGGCAAAATAAAGGTCAGCAATGAGTAGAAAGAGGCAAAATAGAGATCAGAAAGTGGCAAAATAAAGGTGAGAAATGAGCAGAAATAGGCAAAGTAAAGGTCAGCAACGAGCAGAAAGAGACAAAATAAAGGTCTGATCAAGGTCTGATAAAGATCTGCTAAAGGTAAGAAATGAGCAGAAAGAGGCAAAATAAAGGTAAGGAACAAGCAGAAAGAGGTCAAATAAAGGTCAGAATGGCGCAGAAAAAGTAAGAAAATTAGCAAAAAATGAGCACACGCGGGCAAAACAGCAAGCACTCAGACACTCACACACCCACTCATAGACCCACTTAAAGACTAACACACCTACTCACAGAGTTACTGAGACACTCATGCACTAACTTTCACATTCACTGTGAAAGGTTAGTGGTTGCAATTAGGAAATAAAATTCAAAAAACCTTAGAAATTCACATAAAAAACAAAGGTTACAGCGATGTTATAGGTAGGAAATAACATTTAAAAACCATAGAAATTCACTAAAAAACGAAAGGTTACAGGGACGTTAAAGTTGGGAAACAGAATTTTAAAAAACCTTAGAAATCCACTGAAAAAAACCAAAGGTTACAAGGACGTTATAGTTAGGCTCAGATTTCACTTGTACAAAACCATTGAAATTCAGCAGTTATAGTTAACTAAGCTAACTATAACATATTCCCTTGCACTGCACTGCTTATGACCTAACATATTACATTACTCAAAACATGGTCAGTGACATCACTGATTAAATCATTGATAACATCTCAAATAACATCACTGATGACATCATCCATAGAACCACTCACACACCCATTCACACCCCATTCAACCTCTCATACATCCAATCACACACCCACACAACCACTCACAGACCTATTCACAGGCGCAAACAACTTGTGACACACACACTCACTCACTCATAAAGCCACTCACACAACCACTCACTCACCCCTACTGCCACTCACAGACCCATTCAGCTACTTGCACACCCACAAAACCACTCACAAACCCGCTCACAGACCCATACAGCCACTCACATACTCACTCACACACCCATACAACCATTCACATACCCATTCACACAGCCACTCACACAACCACTTACTCACCCATATAGCCACTCACACAGCCACTCATGCACCCAAACAGCTGCTAACAGAGCTACTTATTAACCCAAACAGCCACTCACTCATCCACAAAACCACTTACATACCCATTCACACATCAATGCAATCACTCACACACCCACTCACACACCCACTACCATACCCATACACCCAGTAAACAGTCACTCACCAATACACCCACTTACACACCCAGTCAATCACCCATAGAGCCATTCACACTCACCCACCCATACAGCCACTCACATAATCACTCACTCACCCATACAGCCACTCACAGTCACTTACTCACCCATACAGCAACTCCCATACCTACTTATTCACCCAGACAGCCACTCAGACACCCACTCCCACACTGATACAGACAGTCATAGTGCCACTGAGATTATATACATTAGAAACAGTGTCACTCATTAGTAGTACAAAAAGAATAGTAATTTAACTTATGCAGTACCTTATTATATATCTTTAACTCTCAGAAAATCTTATGAAACACTTACACTCACTTGATGATGTCATCAGTGATGTCATTTGAGATGTTATCAATGATGTCATCAGTGATGTCACTGACCGTGTCAGGAGTGATGTACTATGTGAGGTCATAAGCAGTGCATTGCAGGGGTGTAAGTTATAGTTAGCTTATGTAACTATAAGTGCTGAGTTTCAATGGTTTTATACGAGTTAAATCTGATCCTAACTATAAAGACCCAGTAAGCTTTACTAATTTCAGTGAATCTCTAAGGTTTTTTTTCTTTCTATATCCTAAATCTAACGTCCCCGTAACATTTTTTTTTGTTTGTTTCATATATATATATATATATATATATATATATATATATATATATCTCCACTAGTGGTGAGGGTGCAACTGGTAGTGGGAGTGGGTTGGGGGGACAGCAGCCGGGAGTTGGCGGGGGCACGAAGGAGAGAGCAACACGGAAACAATGAGAAAAGCCTACAATGGAGACCGCAGCATGAGGCACACAGGCAGAAGTACATGGGGAGGAAACTAGCAGCTATGAGAGAGAGATAGCAGACACAGAGCATGGGTGAGTGTTTTGGTAGGAAGAGAGTTGGAAAATGCAAACACTCTGATGGAGTACTTAACCAAAGAGAAAAAAGTATTTCCCTAAAAGTGAGAAGTGGAATGACACAGTCAAGAGAATTGCAAACAGGCTTAGCTCCAGTGAAAGGACAAACACAAGATTAAGAAGGGAAGCCAACAAACAAGAAAAAAGTAAATGAGAGTGACAATGAAACCAATAAATGGTAATTAATTGGTGTGCCATAATCCCCTGTAAGTTCTCGTTAAAACCATAATAGGTCTTAGCAAATAGACAGCGTGCACTATCTGGTACGCTAGACTCAAGACCAATTGCATTCAATATGCATTGCAACGATGAGATAAAGGGCCTGATTTACAAAGGTAAACCTACACTTTTGTATAAGTTTATTATTTGTTTGCCATTCAGAAACTACGAGCTAATAGCAAGTTTATGACTGCAGAGACTCTGCAGTCGGGGATAAGAACTCCATATATAAAAAGATAGACCTGCATTCTCTTTTTCAGACTGCAAAGTATCCACAGAAGTAAACTTACTATTAACTCATAGTTTGTGAATAGCAAACAAATAGTAAACTTACACAGAAGTGTGAGTTTACCTTCGTGAATCAGACCCACAGAATGTAATAATGTGTGAAGAGTCAATGTACTTTTTAGATGTAAAAAGGTCACTCATGCTTTGTAATGTAAGTACTCTGAGGAGGTGGATAGTACACCAAACAGCAAAAACAGTGGGGTGAGAAAGAAATACTCTTCTGGGCACAGCCAAAGACAACTCTAGATAAAACATAAAGAAAAACATGGTAACAGCAGGACTTGCAGAGAGTTGTCAAGTCAAGTCATACCTAATGAGGGTACCAGGAAACAGTAGCAGGTCTAAACTCACTGTAATTAAAACTTTATTTTTTCAGTGGGATGGTTGGCGGGGCAGGTGCTTTCGGTAGAGTAGTCACGCCTGGTACATCTGTATTCTGTTTGCCCCCTCAAGTCAGATTAGGCCAGTACATAGTAGTCTGGGGTAGTGTCTGATCGCCTGCTGATGTCCTTTTCTTTAGCCACAGGGACACAACAAGCTTCTGTGCGCCAAGCATCTTTGAAGCAGGACCTTGAATTGCCTCAACAACTCCGCAACCGTGACCCATCTCGATACCGGAAACTAGCCCAGCGCCCCACAACTCCTCACAGCTCCAACACAGGACCTTGCATTGCCTCAACGACTCCACCAGCCTGACCCAGCATGATGCATCTCAATGTCGATAGCCTTCCCAACTCAACCCAGCATGGCGCATCTCAATGCAAGTTCTCACAAGCTCTAGCAGCTGCACTGGCCCAGTGCAACACACCGCGACCTCAGCACAGACGCATCAAGCCCCAGCGGCTTCTTCGATGATGATGCTGGACCTCGCAACATAAGCTCCCGTTGGCGGTTACTGACTTTGCTGTGGATGCATCGTAGTGCAGGACTTCGCATCACAAGCTCCATCTTGACAATTTCTCGACGCCGGCCAGCGCAACTCAATGCAAGAATTTCATAAACCCCACAACCAGGATTTAAGGTACTCTTGTTCAGCAGACCTAACTGGGTCCCTGTAATCATTGCGGTCGGCCTGACCTTGTGACTTTGTTCTGGTCCGTCATGATCAAATAACCATGGTTGGCGCTTTGTGCTTTTTGGTGCAACATTCACTGAAATCTTTAAAATTGCAGATCTAAAGATTGATTTTTTGATTTTTTGTCATATTGATCTTGTTTTATTTATTAAAACATACTCTATTTTTCTAATCTGATTTAGGATTTTTCTTGTGTAGTGTTTTCACTTTATTACTGTTTGAAGTGCTGCATACATACTGCCTCTAAGTTAAGTGCCAAGCTACCAGAGAGTTGAGCACAGGTTAATTTGGGGTTTGCTTGTGACTTCACCCTGACAAGGATTTTGGTGGCTGCTTGAGTAGGGTTTCACTCCCCTCAAACAGTAACCCAATTTCCAACACAGATGCAGAACAGCACCGGTAAATAACAATGCTTTTTGCTCCTGCTGTATGGTATTAGCTAATGGTGCAATGAGAAGACCACTGTTCACAGTTATGTTCCTTCTTTTTAGCTTTTGTCCAACTCTGAGCTAGCTAGGAGTCTCTGAGTGTTAGTGGTAGGAATCCCTCTCTCACCTTCATTCCTCTTACAATTCAAATTAGACTGTGAAGCAGCAATGGGAGTACCCCCAGAGCGACGTGAGGAGCAAAAATTCCCCGCCCTTACTACATCACTATATGTTACCTCCTTGTTGGCTTGGGCACCTGATTTTAACAGTCCTAAAGAGTTAACCTGGGAGTGAAACCTAGCATCCACAGGTAACGTGGATGCTTTCTTGGGAGTACAAGAGAGAGGTTGTTGATCTAATGTGCAGTTACCAACAGCAAAACAGTCAAGGTGTTAATCACAACTTTCAGGGCACTAACTTCCTCCTGCAATGAACGGATTAACTTAACGAGAGCTTGAAGGGGATCTTCCTGGGTCCTGACAATACTACATAGGGGAGTTATTGGTAAAGATGGTAAGGGGTCAATAATTTCTACACTATTCTCTCTCGACTCGTTCATCAATGGGGCAAATCTATTAAAACATAGAACAGCAGGCACAGCATCCACAGAGTGGGTAGAGACGGCAGAAAACAAATCAACCCCTCCCCCCGGGACAACTCCCTCCTCAACACTCCCCTGTCCCCTAGATGTTTTTTTAGCTTTAGTACGAAACATAGCCGGGATGTTAGGGGATGAACTGGGAATAGTATACACCAGGGCATCAACAGGCACCCCAGAGGAAGCACCAGCTACTCCCTCATCAGACTCCAAAATAGCTTCACACTCCCCAACCAGCAGATTAATACGGTCCAATGTCCCCACTGGGTCGGGCACTTTAGCAGTCCTCCGAACTCTCTTTTTTCTACGCTTTTTTAATGCAGTGCTACCTTCTCCACCGACTCCTTGACTATCTATCAACTTTCGTTTAACCATGGTAAAAGGAAAAGGACTCGGTGGGAGGCACAAGGGAAAATATAAACAAGAACCCGTACAACCGGATATAATGGCACCAATAGAACTCACAGTTAGGCCAACAGGTCAGGCAAGGGGAGTAGCCCAGCCCGGCCTCCTCCGGCCCCCGACGGCCACAGACGGCCCGCCCTTTGTCCGGGCTTTGTCCGGCGCGCCCTCTCGCGTCCCGCGTAGCGGAGCGCGATACGTAATATATAGTGTTATGGGCGGAGTTCTACACTGGAACCAGGTGAGGCAGCCCCTCGGTCCTCTGGGATATGGAGTCCAGCACTGTTCAGCACCTTCTCTGCGACGCGTTTCCCGCGAAGCGGGAAGCGCTAGGTTTCTTTAAAGGCACTATGGGCGGAGTTCTACACTGGAACCAGGTGAGGCAGCCCCTCGGTCCTCTGGGATATGGAGTCCAGCACTGTTCAGCACCTTCTCTGTGATGCGTTTCCCGTGATGCGGGAAGCGCTAGGTTTCTTTAAAGGCACTATGGGCGGAGTTCTACACTGGAACCAGGTGAGGCAGCCCCTCGGTCCTCTGGGATATGGAGTCCAGCACTGTTCAGCACCTTCTCTGCGACGTGTTTCCCCAGTACACCTTTGTGTAATTGAGCGCTCTATAAATATATTATAAATATATTAACATAATGCATATTAACATAACGTTATTACATGTCAGAATCTTACCTTATTTTACGCAGCCTCAACCTCGGCAACCCAGAGTCTACCAAGATAGACGGGGAAGAGATAATACAATAAGTCCCATGAGACAGTACTGTGGTGCGAATGTCTAGCCAGGTCACGTAAAGGTTCTTCCTACGTGAAAAATAGAAGAGAAGACGGAATAAGACAGTGCTAACTTCTGTATGTGTTTCTAAATGTAACTCAAAATTACACATAACCATTTACCTTTAACAAATTCCCTCCTCCCTTTTACTGGCAAGAAGAAATTGCAGCTACTGTTGAATATGTTATTCTACAAACAGAAAGAGAGCATTGGTATATGTCATATTACCAAAAGATTGTAAACATATTCTTGGTATCTACTGTTCTGTAGACATAGAAGGCTCAAGGATTTAACTAAAAAATTCAAAACAAATTAAAGATCAGAAATCACATAGATTCCAGCATGTATATAATTTGGTCCTCAATCTCTCTCATATAACCATAAATATAGCCTCAAAAATCAGAGAAAACAGTAAGACCGCTGTGTAATGTCTGTAACCAACACTGTCAACACATTGTCTTTTCTTTATGTCCACAGGTACAAACATTACAAGGAAGCAGTGAATATACGAAAATCCAAGAAAGCAAGATGCACAATCAGATAAGTGTCAATGAGGAAGTGAAACACATAAGAATGCGCAGAGTGTGTTCCCTAAACTTCAGTTAGGTTATTCTTTAAGGATTCTTTTTCTTTTATGTTGCAGGGATCCCTAGATGTTGAGGAACAACATGCAGCATGGATCAAGAGCCCCGAAAACATTTTCTGTGGAAGAGATCCAACAACAGAGGATCATAGCATCATCCTGATGGGAGCCTCCAAGAAAGTCGCATGGAATGTGGAAGAATCTGAAAGCAGAGGTGAGTGAACAAACGGCATGAAGCTACAGACACACAAAAAAGAATGCCAAGCAGCTTCCTGTCCATCCCTGCCCACTTATATTGTGTGTGCTCTGGCCCTGCCGCATCCGGAAAATGGATTGCGGCAGGTGTGACATTCAGTAGGTATGCGCATGAGTCAGCACACATGTGCACTCCTACATAATGGCATGGGCACCATTTTCCTACATTTTTTATTGACCAATGTGAAATGACCTGAGCCACTTCAGATCAGTCCATAAAAAAAGTGACTGATAGTTGTGCCTATCCTGCCAAATACACACATATATACACACACACTGCCGACCTACCCCTCGCTCTGCCAGTGCATGGTCGGAGGTGGAAAAGAGGCAAAATAATGGTGAGAAACTAGCCAAAAGAGGCACAGTATAGGTCAGCAATGAGAAGAAAGAGTAAAGATAAAGGTGAGAAATGAGCAGAAAGAGGCAAAATAAAGATCAGCGACAAGCAGAAAGAGTCAAATTGAGGTAAAAAATGTGCAGAAAGAGGCAACATCGAGGTCAGAAACGAGCAGCAAGAGACAGAATAAAGGTGACCAACGAGCAGAAAGAGGCAGAATAAAGGTCAGAAACTAGCAGAAAGAGGTAAACTGAAGGTGAAAAACGAGCAGAGAGAGTCTGAATAAAGGTCATAAATGAGCAGGAAGAGGCAAGATAAAGGTGAGAAACGAACAGAAAGTGTAAGAATAAAGGTCAGAAGGGAGTAGAAAGTGGCAGAATAAGGGTCAGCAACAAGCAGAAAGAGGAAAAATGGACACCAGAAACAAGCAGAAAGGTCAGAAAGGAGCAGAAAGAGGCAAAATAGAGATCACAAAGGAGCAAGAAAAGACAAAATAAAGGTCAGCAACTATCAGAAAGAGGCAAAATAACGGTGAGAAATGAGCAGAAATAGGCAAAATAAAGGTGAGAAATAAGAAGAAAGAGGCAAAATAAAGATCTGCAACAAGCAGAAAGAGACAAAAAAAGGCGAGAAGAGAGCGGAAAGAGGCTGAGAAAAGGTCAGAAGGGAGCAGAAAGAGGCAAAATAAAGGTCAGAAATAAACAGAAAGAGGCAGGAAAAGGTCATCAACAAGCAGAAAGAGGCAAAATAAAGGTGACAACGAGCATAAAGAGGCAGAATAAAGGTCAGAAGGGAACAGAAAGAGACAGAATGAAGGTCACAAACGAACAGAAAGAGGCAAACTAAAAGTCAGCAATGAACAGAAAGAGGGAAAATAAGGGTCAGAAACTTGCGAAACAAGCAAAATAGAGACCAGAACTGAGCAGGAAGAGGTGAAAACAAAGGTCCGCAACGAGCAGAAAGAGGCAATACAAAAAGGTGAGAAACAAGCAGAAAGAGGCAAAATAAAGGTGAGAAACGAGCTAAAAGAGGGAAAATAAAGGTCAGCAACAAGCAGAAAGAGGCAAAATAGAGGTCAGAAATGAGCAGCAAGAGGCAGAATAAAAGTCAGAAACAAACAGATAGAGGCTGAATAAAGCTCAGAAATAAGCAGAAAGAGGCAAGATAAAGGTGCAAAACTAACAGAAAGTGTAAGAATAAAGGTCAGAAGGCAGCAGAAAGAAGCAAAATAAAGTTCAGCAACTAGTAGAAAGAGGCAAAATAAAGGTGAGAAATTAGCAGAAAGTGAAAAAATAAATGTCAGCAACAAGCAGAAAGAGGCAAAATAAAGGTGAGAAATGAGCAGAAAGAGAAAAATTAAAGGTCTGCAACAAGCAGAAAGAGCCAAAAAGTGAGAAGAGAGCGGAAAAAGGCTGAATAAAGGTCAGAAGGGAGCAGAACGAGGCAGAACAAAGGTCAGCAATGAGTAGAAAGAGGCAATATAGAGATCAGAGATGAGCAGAAAGAGGCAAACAAAAGGTCAGAAATGAGCAGAAGAAGGCAAGATAAAGGTGATAAAGAAGCACAAAGAGACAGAATAAAGGTCAGAAGGGAACAGAAAGAGGCAGAATGAAGGTCACCAATGAACAGAAAGAGGCAAACTAAGTTCAGCAATGAACAGAAAGAGGTAGAATAAAGGTCACAAACTAGCAGAAAATGCAAAAGAAAGACCAGAACTGAGCAAGAGGAGGTATAATGAAGGTCAGCAACATGCAAAAAGAGGCAAAATAGAGATCAGAAACAAACAGAAAGAGGCAAAATAAAGGTCAGCAATGAGTAGAAAGAGGCAAAATAGAGATCAGAAAGTGGCAAAGTAAAGGTGAGAAATGAGCAGAAATAGGCAAAGTAAAGGTCAGCAACGAGCAGAAAGAGACAAAATCAAGGTATGATAAAGATCTGCTAAAGGTGAGAAATGAGCAGAAAGAGGCAAAATAAAGGTAAGGAACAAGCAGAAAGAGGTAAAATAAAGGTCAGAAGGGCGCAGAAAAAGTAAGAAAATGAGCAAAGAATGAGCACACGCGGGCAAAACAGCAAGCACTCAGACACTCACACACCCACTTAAAGACTAACACACCTACTCACAGAGTTACTGAGACACTCATGCACTCACTTTCACATTCACTGTGAAAGGTTAGTGGTTTCAATTAGGAAATAAAATTCAAAAAACCTTAGAAATTCACATAAAAAACAAAGGTTACAGCGATGTTATAGTTAGGAAATAACATTTTAAAAAAACATAGAAATTTACTAAAAAACAAAAGGTTACAGGGACGTTAAAGATGGGAAATAGAATTTTAAACAACCTTAGAAATTCACTGAAAAAAACCAAAGGTTACAAGGACGTTATAGTTAGGCTCAGATTTCCCTTGTACAAAACCATTGAAATTCAGCAGTTATAGTTAACTAAGCTAACTATAACATATGCCCTTGCACTGCACTGCTTATGACCTAACATATTACATTACTCATGACATGGTCTGTGACATCACTGATTAAATCATTGATGACATCTCAAATGACATCACTGATGACATCATCCATAGAATCACTCACACACCCATTCACACCCCATTCAACCTCTCATACACCCAATCACACACCCACACAAACACTCACAGACCTATTCACAGGTGCAAACAACTTCTGACACACACACTCACTCACTCATAAAGCCACTCACACAACCACTCACTCATACAGCTACTTGCACACCCACAAAACCACTCACAAACCTGCTCACACACCCATACAGTCACTCACATACTCACTCACACACCCATACAACCATTCACATACCCATTCACACACAGCCACTCACACAACCACTTACTCACCCATATTGCCACTCACATAGCCACTCCTGCACCCAAACAGCTGCTAACAGAGCTACTTATTAACCCAAACAGCCACTCACTCATCCACAAAACCCATTCACATCCCATTCACACATCAATGCAATCGCTCACGCACCCACTCACCTATACAGCCACTCATACAAATACTTACTGTGCAAAACAGTGCTCTCACACACCCACTACCATACCCATACACCCAGTAAACAGCCACTCACCAATACATCCACTTACACACCCAGTCAATCACCCATAGAGCCATTCACACTCACCCACCAATACAGCCACTCACATAATCACTCACTCACCCATACAGCCACTCACAGTCACTCACTCACCCATACAGCAACTCACATACCCACTTATTCACCCATACAGCCACTCAGACACCCACTCCCACACTGATACAGACAGTCATAGTGCCACTGAGATTATATATATAAGAAACAGTATCACTCATTAGTAGTACAAAAAGAATAGTAATTTAACCTATGCAGTACCTTATTATATATCTTTAACTCTCAGAAAATCTTATGAAACACTTACACTCACTTGATGATGTCATTGCAGGGGTGTAAGTTATAGTTAGCTTACATAACTATAAGTGCTGAATTTCAGTGGTTTTATATGAGTGAAATCTGATCCTAACTATAAAGTCCCGGTAACCTTTGTTTATTTCAGTCAATTTCAAAGGTTTTTTTTTTCTTTCTATATCCTAACTCTAACGTCCCTGTAAAAAATGTTTTGTGTGTTTCATTAATATATATATATATTAGAATAAAGATGTAAACACGCTGAGAGTGGGCCTCCAAATGTCGGGTTCTTGCAGTTGGATTATGTGGCGGCCTGCCGAGGTCGCGGAGAGCCCCTCCCCACGGATGAGCGGGTCTCGCGCCGCCACCAGTGCGGAGCAATTGAGAACATTGTGTTGTTCTGTTGGGAGAGAAAAACGGCATGGCAGCGGTGTCGAGTTGATGCAGCAACCCGCTGTGGTTTAAAAACATTGTTAAGAGACTGGCAGCGGCTCCCACTGGAGGTTTATACTTATTTAGAACTGTAACTACCAGCGTGCAACGAGCGTACACGCCCACTGGGCGGAACATGGATACTTATGAGGAAACTGCCAGCTGCCTCTCTTCATTGCCATCCGGTGAGCAAGAGCTAGAGGAAGCCCGAAAAGCGTTGGGACATTGATGGCTAAAGTTCATGCTGTACCTACCGTGCTGTTGACCGTTGCTGCCTTGCAGAATAAAGATGTAAACACGCTGAGAGTGGGACTCCAAATGTCGGGTTCTTGCAATTAGATTATGTGGCGGCCTGCCGAGGTCGCGGACAGCCCCTCCCCGCGGATGAGCAGGTCTCGCGCCGCCACGAGTGCGGAGAAATTGAGAACATTGTGTTGTTCTGTTGGGAGAGAAAACGGCATGGCAGCAGTGTCGAGTTGATGCAGCAACCCACTGTGGTTTAAAAACATTGTTAAGAGACTGGCAGCGGCTCCCACTGGAGGTTTATACTTATTTAGAACTGCAACTACCAGAGTGCAACGAGTGTATACGCCCACTGGGCGGAACATGGATACTTATGAGGAAACTGCCAGCTGCCTCTCTTCATTGCCATCCCATGAGCAAGGGCTAGAGGAAGACCGAAACGCGTTGGGACATTAATGGCTAAAGTTCATGCTGAACCTACCGTGCTGTTGACCGTTGCTGCCTTGCAGAATAAAGATGTAAACACGCTGAGAGTGGGCCTCCAAATGTCAGGTTCTTGCAATTGGAATATATATATATATATATATATATATATATATATATATATATATATATTCACTGAAAAAACCATAGGTTTCACACACGTTATAGTTAGGAATTAGCATTTAAAAAACCTTGCAAATTCACTTAAAAAACCATAGGTTTCACACAGGTTATAGTTACGTGGACATTTCACTCGTAAAAAACCAATGAAATTCCCCCGTTATAGTTAGTTCAGATAACTATAACTCGCGCGACCGCCACTCTATCACAAGGATGATGTCATCAGTGATGTCATGAGTGATGCCACTGACCATGTCATGAGTGATGTAATATGTGACGTCATGAGCAGTGGATTGCGGGCGCGCAAGTTATAGTTATCTGAACTAACTATAACGGGGGAATTTCATTGGTTTTTTACGAGTGAGATGTCCACCTAACTATAACCTGTGTGAAACCTATGGTTTTTTAAGTGAATTTATATATATATATATATATATATATATATATATATATATATATATATATATATATATATATATATATATATATATACAGCGATTTCTTCAATGAAGAGGAAAATAGGGTCGCACTCCAGCTCGTGTAATCAATTTATTCTTGAATCATTGTTAGTCAGCAAAAAAAAAACACAGATCCCAACCAACGCGTTTCGGTATTGCAAAATACCTTGTTCACGGTTGTTTGTTTTGCGCAATCTACCTTGTTTTTACACATTCATAACAGGAAAAGGTGCTACCTCATTTCCTGTTAGTGATGGGATTTACTCCTCAGAATTCTGGGAGTTGTGGTCCCTTCTATTTACAGTGATGTTACCAGGATATAAAAAAAAGACAGAAAATGAAATCATTTCATTTCAGATAAAGTGAATCAAAGAAACCAATAAATACATTTTGGCATCAGGATCGACCAAATTATAAACCCATAATTCATTTCAAATCAAACCAATTGAATTCTTGAAAAGCTTGCATCCGGATGAAATATCCAGGGTTTGGCACGATCAAATATTGAACATAACTCATTATATCAGTGTCCTGCCACATTGGCTATCAATTTCAGTCCGAGGTATAAACTGCACCTCGGACTGAAATTGATAGCCAATGTGGCAGGACACTGATATAATGAGTTATGTTCAATATTTGATCGTGCCAAACCCTGGATATTTCATCTGGAAGCAAACTTTTCAAGAATTCAATTGGTTTGATTTGAAATGAATTATGGTTTTATAATGTGGTCGATCCTGATGCCAAAATGTATTTATTGGTTTCTTTGATTCATTTTATCTGAAATTAAATGATTTCATTTTCTGTCTTTTTTTATATCCTGGTAACATCACTGTATTTAGAAGGGACCACAACTCCCAGAATTCTGAGGAGTAAATCCCATCACTAACAGGAAATGAGGTAGCACCTTTTTGTGTTATGAATGTGTAAAAACAAGGTAGATTGCGCAAAACAAACAACCGTGAACAAGGTATTTTGCAATACCGAAACGCGTTGGTTGGGATCTGTGTTTTTTTTGCTGACTAACAATGATTCAAGAATAAATTGATTACACGAGCTGGAGTGCGACCCTATTTTCCTCTTCATTGAAGAAATCACTGTATGTTTAGAGGTTTTGATTCAAACCGCGAGGATGACGCACCTTTTTGAAGCTCCAGGCAAACCGGAAACTTGAACCGCTGTGGAAAAGCATATATATATATATATATATACACTAGTGGTGAGGGTGCAACTGGTAGTGGGAGTGGGTTGGGGGGACAGCAGCAGGGAGTGGGCGGGGGCACGAAGAAGAGAGCAACACGGAAACAATGAGAAAAGCCTAAAATGGAGACCGCAGCATGAGGCACACAGGCAGAAGTACATGGGGAGGAAACTAGCAGCTATGAGCTATGAGAGAGAGATAGCAGACACAGAGCATGGGTGAGTGTTTTGGTAGGAAGAGAGTTGGAAAATGCAAATACTCTAATGAAATTCATAACCAAAGAGAAAAAAGTATTTCCCTAAAAGTGAGAAGTGGAATGACACAGTCAAGAGAATTGCAAACAGGCTTAGCTCCAGTGAAAGGACAAACACAAGATTAAGAAGGGAAGCCAACAAACAAGAAAAAAGTAAATGAGAGTGACAATGAAACCAATAAATGGTAATTAATTGGTGTGCCATAATCCCCTGTAAGTTCTCGTTAAAACCATAATAGGTCTTAGCAAATAGACAGCGTGCACTGTCTGGTACGCTAGACTCAAGAACAGTTGCATTCAATATGCATTGCAACGATGAGATAAAGGGCCTGATTTACAAAGGTAAACCTACACTTTTGTGTAAGTTTATTATTTGTTTGCCATTCAGAAACTACGAGCTAATAGTAAGTTTATGACTGCAGAGGCTGCAGTCGGGGATAAGAACTCCATATATAAAAAGATAGGCCTGCATTCTCTTTTTCAGACTGCAAAGTATCCACAGAAGTAAACTTACTATTAACTCGTAGTTTGTGAATAGCAAACAAATAGTAAACTTACACAGAAGTGTGAGTTTACCTTCATGAATCAGACCCACAGAATGTAATAATGTGTGAAGAGTCAATGTACTTTTTAGATGTAAAAAGGTCACTCATGCTTTGTAATGCAAGTACTCTGAGGAGGTGGATAGTACACTGTGATGTCGTGACACTGATGCGATACGCTGAGGCGTACGCATCAGGTCACGTGATGTTTGCAATAAAAGCCGGTCGCGCATGCACGTACGCCAGAACGGCTGCGGCGGCGGACCAGAACTCTAACCACTGCGTCCCAGCGTCTTATTCCAAGGTGTAGGCCCCGGGGTCATTCCTCAAGCGCTACATGCGCTCTCCCTCAGGACACAACAAAAGTGGCGACGAGGGTGGGCGTGCCCTCGATATCGTGCTGCAAGCGGGAGTGGCGGCCACGAGTTACGTGTAGCTCGTGGTGCTCGTGCCCCTGCGTGACGTCGCGAGCCCCCGGTGTGGTGCGGTAAGGTATCAACACATCGTGCCTTCAGCGCGCACCTGGGCGCGGACGTGCGGCTGTTGCTGCTCCCCACGTGGTCTTGGACCGGCGAAGAACCGGAGCGCCTGAGTGAGCCCCCACGTGGTGACTGCCTGGGGCTGCCTGCCACGTGTCCCGCACCTCGTGGAAGCGGCCCTGAGCGCTGGTGAACGCGCGTGGGAATTGCTGCGCACCTGTCCAGCTGCAGAGTCCGTGAGTAAAAGCCCTAAAGTGCCTGAGGCCCCGGGAGGGGATATACGGCCTGTATAGCCTGGAAGGGAGCTGTGTGACAACCCATGAACATCACCTCATCGGCTGCACTGCCTGTAGAGCCTGGAAGGGGGTTTGGACACCCATAGGCAAGAAATCATCGGCCTGCCACGTGGGAGGGGAGTGTTACAGGGGAGACACACCCACATCACCAACAGGTCTCGCCTAGCAGAGGCAACACACGCGCGCCATGACGAACATACCTCCAATCGAACCATTCACAGTGGAGGGGTCACCATCAGCAGTGGCGGCCAGATGGAAAGATTGGGAAGACAGGCTACGCATATTTTTTGAGGCCACCAAAGTCCACAGGGACCAAAAACGCGCGATGATCATCCACCTAGGGGGGAAAGACATTCATAATATCGTCAAGACGCTCGCAGAAGCTACCCCTAAAACTCACACTACGCTGATAGCCGCGCTAAATGAACACTTTGAACCAATGGCGAACCGCGACTATGAGCGATTCATATTCCGATAGGCGCGCCAACTCCCTGAGGAGTCATTGGATACGTTTCATGCCCGCCTCAAGAACTTAGCAGCCACCTGTGGCTTCCGAGACGAAACGGAAGAAATAAGAGGGCACATAATTCAGGGGTGCGTGTCAGCCAAGTTGCGAAAGCGGATATTGGAGGAGTCTGGCAAACCGTTGGCGGAAATACTAACGATGGGTCGGACCAAGGAGCTGTCGAAAGCGCGTGCTGCGCACATGGAAGCCGCTCTTCGAGCACCGGTGAAGGTTGAGCCAGTCAACGTGGTGTCGGCCAGGCCCAAACAGAAATGGGACAAAAAAGGGGCGGGAGCTACCGCTCCGGAACAACCGAAGTCATGCGGGTACTGTGGGGGTCTGCCACATGCCGCGGCGGATTGTCCAGCACGAGGGAAGAGATGCTCGGGGGGCAGTCGCTTCAATCACTTCGAGAAGGTGTGTCAGTCGAAAAGGTACCGCAAGCCCCGCCCAGCAGTGAACGCCGTTGATGAAAGAGAGCCGGCGACCAGCGATATGGATGATGATGGCGAAGAGGAGAGAGTGGTGCACAAAATCCACATGATCGGCACCGCGACGCACAAGACGCGACGCCTCCCGCAATGCAACGTCCGGGTAGGATCGCAAGAGATCACCGCAGTTGTGGATACCGGGGCCAGTATCAACATCATGGCCGCCACACTGTATAGCACAATGCACCTGAAACCAGTTCTACACCCGTCAACGATAACCGTGTTTGCGTACGGTCAAGAGGCACCGCTGAAAGTGCGAGGACGGTTCAAGACAGTCATTTCTCACAGAACACGGTCGATCACGTCCAACATCTACGTCACGGAGGATGGCCAGGGCATGCTCCTGGGATGCCGGGCAGCAGAAGACCTCGGAGTAGTGACTTTTGCGTTCGGGGTGCACCAAGAGTCCATGCACCACATCCTGGAAGAGTTTGAAGAGGTGTTCCAAGGGATAGGCAAGTTCCGCGGCAAAGAGATCCACCTTCACATAGACCCCACCGTCCAACCAGTAGCATTGCGACACCGGCGGATAGCGTTCCACCTCAGACCGCTGGTGGAGGAAGAGCTGAAGAAGCTTGAGGCGGCTGGGATAATCGAAAAGGTGTCAGCATCTACCCCGTGGGTGTCTCCCATAGTGGTGGCGAGGAAGCCCAAGTAGCCAGGCGCAGTCAAGATATGTGTTGACATGCGGCTCCCCAACGTCGAAATCAAGCGGGGGCGCCATATCACTCCCACCATTGACGACCTAATCGGGGAAATGGCGGGTGCCAGGTGGTTCTCGAAATTGGATCTCCGTTCGGGGTACCACCAGCTGGTACTGGATGAAGCCTCCCGGAATATTACCACGTTTTCGACACACGTAGGTCTTAGGCGATACACTCGTTTGAGTTTCGGAGTATCGAGTGCCGCAGAGGTGTTTCAAAACGTAATCCAGAAACTCATCGCGGGAGTCCCGGGAGCAATCAACGTCAGCGATGACATTATGGTCCATGCAAAGACAGTCCCAGAACATAATGAGCGACTACTTCAAGTGCTACGTCGGATTCGGGAGGCCGGCCTCACGCTGCACCGAGAAAAGTGCGAGTTCCTGTGCAACAAATTACAATTCTTTGGGTACACTTTCCCTGCGGAAGGAGTCAACCCTGATCCCGAGAAAGTGAAGGACATTAAAGAAGTGGCTGCCCCCACGAATATCACCGAAGTTCGAAGCTTTCTAGGGATGGTTAACTACTGCGGAAGATTCATCAAAGACTTGGCCAACCTAACAGCCCCCCTGAGAGAACTGACAAAAGAGTCCACCCCGTGGACGTGGGGCAGCGAGCAAGCTCGGGCATTCGAAGAAATCAAGGAGGTGCTCTCGGAAGCGACGACACTCGCGTTCTTTGACCCGGCCAAGTTCACGTTGATCGCCGTGGATGCGGGTCCAGTTGGACTGGGTGCTGTTCTCCTACAGCGGAAGACACCTCAAGATGAATGGGCTCCGGTGGCATTCGCCAGCAGGTCACTTACCGAGACGGAGCAAAGGTACTCCCAGGTAGAGAAAGAGGCCATTGCAATTCACTGGGGCTGTCACCATTTTCATCTGTACGTGTATGGGAAGCCATTCGTGGTAACAACTGACCACAAGCCCCTAGTATCACTGTTCTCGGGTACCTCTACAAAACCACCAGCCAGGACGAGTGTCTGCAGAGGGCCAAGCAAGCCGTCCAGAACAACAGCTGGAACAGAGCAAAAGAAGAATGGAAGAGCCTGACGCCCATGGCGCAACGAATAATGGACAGCCTATACCATGTGAGGGATGAACTGACCGAGGACAACACTGGGTGCCTGCTGAGGGGGCATAGACTTGTCATCCCGATGTCGCTGACTCAGAGGATGGTAGACCTAGCCCATGTAGGCCATCAAGGCATGGTGAAAACTAAGTTGAGACTCCGCACAAAAGTCTGGTTCCCCATCATGGATGACCTGGTAGAAACCACCGTTCGTGCCTGCCACTCCTGTCAGGTCACAGGGGAAGCACCCAGGCCCGCTCCCATTGTCATGGAACCTCGGCCGAGAGTCCCGTGGTCCCAAATAAGCATGGATTTTGGCAGTTTGCCGGACGGCCGCCACACTCTAGTGGCTATTGACGACCACTCGAAGTATCCCGAGGTAGAGATACTGTCGGCACTCAGCGCCAGCGAAGTAATTCCCAAGCTAGAAAAAATAATGGCCACCCATGGACTAGTGAGAGAGATCCGGACGGACAATGGGTCCCCATTCCAGAGCCAAGAGTTCGCCACGTACCTTCAGACTTTGGGTATCCGTCACCGGCGAATCACGCCCCGATGGCCTCAAGCGAACGGGGAGGCAGAACGGTTCATGAGGACCCTCAATAAGGTAATCCGTATCACTCACGACAAGAATCAGTCGGTGGAACTCGCCATTTTTACCTTCCTTCGAAGCTACCGCCAGACGCCTCACTCCACCACGGGAGCTGCTCCCGCCCACCTGCTGATGGGAAGGGTGGTCACGGACACTATACCACATCACCCGGAATGGCGGCCGGAAGCCCTGGATGACAGTGCCATTGATGCCCGACGCAGGGGGGCGTATGCGCATGCCGATACCCGACGGAAAGCTGCGGTACCTGACATTGTCCCAGGGGACGTTGTGCTCATCAAGAACAGAACACTTGGAAGCAAATTCCGGCTGAGGTTCGAAAAGGAACCATGGACCGTGGAAGATGTCAAAGGTACCTGCGTCACTGCCAGTCGGAGAGGGGAAAGAATCACCCGGAATGTGTTGTATTTCAAGAGAATCCAGCCGTCCCCAGGAACTGGAGGCACGAGTCAAGGGGTCCCCTGCGACAGCCCTGGGGCGTGGAAAGTTCGTCGGGGCCAGATGGGTCAATGGACAATGCGATGGGCTGGGCCACCCCCCGGTCCGGTGAGACGGAGGCCCTGCGGCCAATCCAACAACCAGAGGCGCCACTTCGGGGCGGTAATGACGATCCACCAGACTGTGACAGCAGTGCTATCAGTGACCGATTGGGTAGCGGTCCAGGTGAATCGCCGACCCGGGGAGCGTCCAGGTACAACTTGCGGCATAATCCAGAGCCCTCCTGTCGCCTTAAGGACTACCACACGCAAGACTGTTTTGATTTAAATGCACTGCATTTGGGTAAGATAATAAAGGGTAGTCATCGGGGTCGGGAGTAGTTCTAAGTCCGGAGTGTGTAGGAAAGTTTTGTTTTTGTTTTTGTTTTTGTGTGTTGGGGAGGAATGTGATGTCATGACACTGACGCGATACGCTGAGGCGTACGCATCAGGTCACGTGATGTTTGCAATAAAAGCCTGTCGCGCACGCACCTACGCCAGAACGACTGCGGCGGTGGACCAGAACTCTAACCACTGCGTCCCAGCGTCTTATTCCAAGGTGTAGGCCCCGGGGTCATTCATCAAGCGCTACACGCGCTCGCTCCCTCAGGACACAACAGTACACCAAACAGCCAAAAGAGTGGGGTGAGAAAGAAATACTCTTCTGGGCACAGCCAAAGCCAACTCTAGATAAAAAAATTAAAAAATCATGGTAACAGCAGGTCTTGCAGACAGTTGTCAAGTCAAGTCATACCTAATGAGGGTACCAGGAAACAGTAGCAGGTCTAAATTCACTGTAATTAAAACTTTATTTTTTCAGTGGGATGGGTGGCGGGGCAGTTGCTTTCGGTAGAGTAGTCACGCCTTGTACATCTGTATTCTGTTTGCCCCCGCAAGTCAGATTAGGCCAGTACATAGTAGTCTGGGGTAGTGTTGCAGTTAGCTTCTCCTTAAAGTAATATCCTGTTCAGAGCTGCCCCCCAAAAAATTGCCTCCTCCGAGCGCCTGTGTAATTGTTTTACCCACAGGTAAGACCGGTTGAAACTACAGGGTCTAACTCAAATATCACTCACTCGCTTCTCTTTGTGCGTCTTTCCAAACCAGTCTTCGAGACAAGTATTCTTTACCCCAGGCATAGCTCGTGGTTATGAAGCAATGTATTTGCCCGCTGCTTTAATAATTTAGTTGCCCACTGTACGTGCAGTCGCTTATTTGATGAAATAGCTGACACTCAAAAATTATTTATGCAGGATTGTTTTGTTTATAAAATTGCATCGGTGTGCAAATTAAAATCTATGTAATATGACACGTATGGGCAGGACTGTAAAGCAAATTGCTCCAATAATGGACTCATTTCCATGATAAAGGGCCACTGAGTTGGCGAGAAGCCTTCTTACTTATCGAAGGAACAGCTTTCTGGACACAAAACGCGATGTTTAGTATCCCCTAGCGTCTATGGGTTTTTGTTCGAATTACTAAAACATTATAAAATAGTTTTACAGTTTTATTCTGCACGGGCCACAATAAAAAAAAATGCCTTCACAACAGCAATCTCCAGCGGCATGGAGCTGGCTGCTGTTACGAGTGAGCTGGAAGGAATCATCGTTTTCTTCCAGCCGTTATAAAAACAGTTTATGATATATGTGTTGAGGTTGCCTGGACCCTGTTCCCTTCCCCCCTGCACGGGGATTCCTCGCGTGCGTAACCATAGTAACCGCGCTCACGTGCCCGCGCATTTAAGCCTTGCAATGTTAACTCTGACCAACAGAGGTTATTCCAATCCCCTTCTTCTCATTTTAATTTAGCAGCGCGCATTGCTTCGGTAATTAAAGTGACCTCATCCACTAAGGAGTTCCATCTTAATTGTTAACAGGCTAATGTCTGTCTCAACTGTCTGCCTGTATCTGCGAAGCCGCCTAGCAGGCACATTAGATGTTGCTGCGAATCCCATCAGAGAAATGAGGAGTGAATTGATGGATACGATTTTGAATACAATTTTATAGGGCAAATATGTTAAAATCAGTTTTAGCTCGGGCCCTCTATAGAAAGTCGGAGATGCGAGTGATCACGACTTAAGGAATTGGTCTGAGGGAAAATTCTTGGGTTACTCGAAGGTTTCATTTCATGAAACTGATTGCTCTTTTCTCCTCCCCAGTCCCTTATTAATGAGAAGAATCCAACTCCACATAGACACATCGCATAATAATGTGCAATTTTATATAGTGATTTTATTCAAAGCACTTTATATAATTTTCTATGCAATGTGTATACATATGTACAAAATGTTTTTATGTATACAATATGGAAAAAGGCTGTGTCGACCTATTAGCACCACTCTCTTTTGTAAGAGGAGGGTACAGGCACCCAAACCCTTTCTCCAATAGTTACCAGTAACGTATACTCATAGATTTACTTTGCCTTGCAAAGATCATCGGACATTTTAGAGGGAGAAGAAAGGAACTAGAAATGGGATGAGAAAGAAAAGACTCATTGTAATGATGTCTAGCACATCATGCAGTTTCCAAGTTCTAGTCCTTCTTCTGTGACGATGTACTTAGATGTGACATATGCCTTTCCTTCCTGACACTGGTGTTTGATTGCTACTCACACTCCTAGGTTTATGATGAAATCCGTAAACGAAACAGAAACGTTCCATTGAGTGACCGAGTCAACCAGAGCTCGGCCACCATTGGCTTGCATGAGCGATAAAGGTGTAAGGAGTGGGCCATGCAGCTGTTCCAAAGATTCATGAACTAGCTACAAACTGAAGCCTGCCAGCCTCAGCAGGGGCAGACTGAGAAGCCATAAGCAGCCCAGGAAAGCATAATGGTCTATCTAGTTTAGCATGGAACTGGTAATTTGCATAACCTGTGACATCAAATGAAGTTTTTACACACAATTACTATCATAATCTCAAAATAAGTACGAATGCCAATGCCCTTCTGAACTGAATAGGCCATACCTTCAGTTTCACTCAATTATTTCATTTACACCTAATTCCCACAAAATGAACAGCGCTATTGAACGCAACAGGCAATCCCATAGGTGTGTGTACATAATATTTCACATGGGGGCGAATAGGAGGACGATGTTATTGGATGTGTCAATGATAAATCTCTAGTTATATTACAACAAGAGCCTCATGGCAAAGAGTTCAGGTAGTAAAAAGTTGTACAAAAATACGGATGTACTTTATATGTTTGTCTTGCGTTTAAAAAAAATGCAATGCCCTTATTAACCCAAGGAGGTATGCCCCATCATCGGACCGCTCTTCATTCAGCACAAGTTCAGAACGAGCCTTATTCAGTGTCTTTTTGCGTGTCTATAGGATAAGAGGCACTCCATACATCCGGGTACTCTATTCGATTCTGCCTCTGGGGCCTGAAGTTAAAACTGCGTAGTGTTTTTTAAAAATTTGTCCACCCTTCCCTCAGTATTAAAAAAAACAGTGAATAGGAACATATCTATGTAATGTCAACGGGCCCGATTCACAGAACTAACTTAAGACAAAATCCTAAACTTACTACCATTTTGGTATTCACAGAAGGCACTTACTCATTTTGGTATTCACAGAAGGCACTTACTCATTTCGGTATTCACAGAAGTTAGGAGTCCTAACTTTAGGACTCCTAAATGCCTTCTGTGAATACCTAAAGTCTTAAGGTTAGGATTTTTCTCAGTTTAGGAGTAGTAAAGTTAGGACTCCTAACTTTACTACTCCTAAACTGAGAAAAATCCTAACTTTAAGACTTTCGGTATTCACAGAAGGCATTTAGGGGTCCTAAAGTTAGGAGTCCTAACTTTACTACTCCTAAACTGAGAAAAATCCTAACTTTAAGACTTTAGGTATTCACAGAAGGCATTTAGGAGTCCTAAAGTTAGGACTCCTAACTTCTGTGAATACCGAAATGAGTAAGTGCCTTCTGTGAATACCAAAATGAGTAAGTGCCTTCTGTGAATATCAAAATGGTAGTAAGTTTAGGATTTTGTCTTAAGTTAGTTCTGTGAATCAGGCCCAATATGTTTCTGCCCCCAAAGTGCCCAAACATGTAATCCAGGCATTATTTAAATCTATAGGGTCCTTTAGGAATCACAATCTTATTCTGTCAGTGTAAAGTCTTCTTTTGTGTGCTATAGAATTAGAAATACGGAGAACAGGAATAAGACCATTAGCTATACCCTCAGTTGGACAATAGACAGGTTCCTTATACCTACAAGTCAATTGCAATAGTGGGCAGACACACTATGCTCTTAGAAGCGTCAATTTTCTAGAATATTATCAAGAGAACCCGTTCTTTTATAAAATATTTTGAAATTATGAAAGTTCAATTGAAAACTATATTTAAGGGAGTTGTAGTAGTGAGGTGCCAAAATTCAGCACTGCACATCCTATACATTCACCAAAACACACCGTTGGACACACGCACAATCATGTGAAATTCACACTACATATGGCAGGTTTTTTTTAAAGTTACACGAAGAATATGTCTCTGTATGCGTAGCAGGCAAACTCGCCTGTTGGTGGCTACGGAGAGGAAGCAATAAAATCCAAGCTCTTACATTGACACTGCAAGCTGTAAGTAAAAGGTTTGTGAGCGAATGCAAAGTCAATAAATGAAAGTGGGTTAGATGCAGAAACTACAAAAAGGGCACAAATGCTTTGACTGCATCTGTCTGTGTTTTACAAAATACCACGGTTAGACCCAGTATAACCTTTGTACCTAGATCCCGGCAGGTCAATGATGTTTAGGTCGGGGACAGAAGAAGCATCTAACTACTGAAGATTCACTCTCAACGACTTTAAAATGGTTGCGAAAATCTCTGGTGCACAATGGACCCTGCATCAGCAGCGGAGATGGGCTACCAAAAGACTTTCTGATGTTTGTTTTGTTTTTTTGCAGTTTTAAATGAGGGAACTTGACCAGAAGGTATCAGAACTCTTTACATGACCACCAGTTGCATTATAGACTGACACATTAATTTTTAAAGGCACAGGGAGATTAAATGATCTGCCCAGAATCACAGAATGTTTGAGCCTCCCCCAGACTGGAACCCGATTCCCCAGATTCAAGGTTGGCCGCCCTAGCCCTTAATTCACACCCTCTGCATGTGCAGGTGAGACAATTGTGACTCTAGTGAGCACAGCTCTCTTCACCAACTTTTCATATTTTTATCTATTTCTTGTTGCTCCATTGAATTGTTGAAGGAGCAGATCCTGAAACTGCTTGGCAAGCTGGTACTTCAGGTGTGTGCTCTCCGTATCTGGTCTTTTGCGTTAACAACAGCCCTGGGCTTGTGCATTTCCCTGGTGTCTGCAACACCAGCAAACACACTCAGAAACATTGCCCCTTTGATCATGCAAGTACCCGTCACAAGGTAGTTACCAAAGTGCCTTGATATAACATATATAAATTGTCCGATTGTGGCAGGAAATTGTGATTCTCTGTTCAAGCTTCACAAGCGGTAGCCGGTTATGGACCTCGTTTGCTCCGCATATGTACTGTTTTGCATTGGTACCATATTATTTTGTTCTAGGTTTTCTGATTTTGCCATCATTGAAGCCTAACAAACATTGAATAGTGGTTTTAGACATGGGCACTGTTTTATTATCTTAACAACTGTCGTGTAGTTCCTATATAACCTATACAGAATCTGCGCGTTCGGATGACCTAAACTGCTGGTCTGGTGGCAGACTGGTTCAGAGCACCCCCACCGAGAATGTTAACCTGTTTGCATTAACTAGCTCACAGTGTCACTAGAATCTCCTCTTATCGGGGAGAGAATAGTTTCTGGCAACCTTAGAACATGACAACCCTGATCCCACAGAATCGTGGAAACAATGTACTACCTTTCGCTCAGTCACTCGTGCTCACTTATTCAGTCTCAGAGTTACACAGAAGAAACAGTTGGGCGTGTTACAATAAGAAGTTATTGCACAGTTGTCCTTCTAGTGTAAAATAGATGTGCTGCAACAACAGTTTAGACAGTAGCAGATATATATGATTAGCAGTACAATGAATATAAGGATAGTACAGTTCTACCATCTTGCAATAATCATGAATACATACATGAATGTAAAATGCATGATAGAAAGAAAGAGCGTACTCCTACAATGCCTGTCTAGATGTACCCAAGTGTACCTAGCATGTGAGTAGGTGTAAAGCCAAGAATCCCTCTAGGATTTAGTCTAACCCCATTACCTGAAGTGAGAGAGTGTGGGACCCCATCCTGGTCTCGAGTTGGACACCCGGGAGGGATGTGTCAGCTGGAGCGTCTGCATGCAGGAGCCTCAGAGACTCTGGTCAGTGTGTCATCTGGGAAGTCTCGGTCTCCTCTAGCTGACACTAGTAAGATGTGCTGTATTTATACGGAAAGTATCTAGGGTTCCTTTGTCCCTTGTTTCTTGTATTAGCCATTGTTGGATTTGAGGATGACGTATGGGATGAACCATGTATGTAGATATTATGCAGGTAGTGTAGCCCCTGCCTGGTTTCCAAGAACCCTTATGAATATTCATTCATACTGTGTGAGTCTATTGATGAAGTTATAGGATGCCATTGTTCATGGAAAAACCCTCCTTCTGTGCCCAGGACTAGAAATAGGTAAAGGTTCAATCCTAAAAGGCTTGCTACTGTGTAGTGTAGGGGAGGTAATGTAGATGAAGGTGTATTATATTTCCCGGGCCTATATTAGGGTCCCTATATGGAACATAACACAACACTTAACATCATGTTCTTTATTCATTCATTTATTTAGTTATTTATTGTGCAGGAAATTTGTATTTTTACAAGAAATGTGGTGCATAGCAACAGAAACACAGTAAATTTGGGTGATGGACAGAAGGTTTTAGGTGAGAACCAGAAAAAGACTGACAACAGCTCCTTCTCAAGTCTCACCCCAAGAATATGGAACCCATCGCTGCCAGAAACTAGGACAACCCTTCCTCTACCTTCTTCATAAAAGAAGTAAACATCTTTTGGGATGAGTATATTCCTTCAATAAATATCTCTAATCACTTCAGCTGGATCATTTTCACGTGGACTCCTCATAATCTTGGATCCACGTAGCCATTCTGGCATATTGTTATCTGTGTTTGTATTTGCATTGTTCTCTGCATTTTCCCTCTTGTATTGCATTTTCTTGTATGTATGACCTAACTGCAATATGTACAGCTCTCTGATAGGTCATGCTCGCACTTTATAAAACTCTGCAAATAAATAAACCATGGTGAGTAGTGAATTGTGCCAATAAATTAAATAAACACAGTCATACCATTAAAACACTATATAGATTAGTAAATATATATCAACACATTTACAAGTTTGATGATTACAAGACATAACCAATCATATGGTGTGCAGAAGGAGCTGACCTTCGTAAGTATAGGAATATTTTCCACTGGGGACGTCCAAAAGAGGATTTATTTTTTGTTGGCATTAGTGAGGCTAAAATGTGAAGAGTATGCTGATGAACATAAGGCTAATGAGAGGGAGTCCAGGGTGGTTTCAATATTTTTTTAATTTGGTGAAGCAAGCAAGCTGAGAAGCTTGACATACATATAGTGGACCAAGTGAGTGAGACAAAAAGCGTAGAGAGAAGATTGCTGATGGTATGAGTAGGAGCAAAGAGAGATTATCACTTAATGAAAATAGTTTGACTTCATGATAAGATTTGATCTAGAAGAAAGGCTCAAGTTCACCCATTACAATATATTACATCACTAGTTCTGGACTTCCCTGAAATTGCACAGAGCTAGCCTACTGGACCACTCGACCTGTTGAAGATGGAGATGCAGTAGAGATGGATGATCTATCACTGTCCCAACCTGCAATCCTACTGGGTGGCCATTTGAAATATACTGAACGACACCTGTCCACTCCAAATTCCCCCATTGATTCACTCAGTAATGTTACATGATTTCACTGATATTGAAACAGGAATGCCATTAGAAATGTAAGTTGACAGGTAACGCCATGGGTGATTACATGCAGTCTTCTGCCTTATAGATGGAGACACACACACACAGAACCCATACACATTATAAGCAGTTATGTATGGAATAAACAGGAAACATCTGATCACACTAGTCATGCTACATCCAACATAAATTTATTTAAAATAAATTACATCTCTGGCGGCATGTGCTATATCTCCCATGGGGAAGTGATATAACTGTAAAGGCATCCACATGTTTAGCCTAATAACCTTGTAAAATGGGAGCGGCATCCGTTGTTCAGCCGTACATGAGCTGTAATACTGATTTTTGTGTGTGACTTTTCAGCCACACTTATGTGTTCACAGGATTTCAAGGTGACCACATAGTGTCAGGTTAGCATTCTAACTGATGCAACCTGCAAGACAGAGTTCGACGACCGACATTTGTGAGTATTGACACATGTCTGGCATACATAAGGATTGAGGAATTCTATTGAGACCCGTGTTGCTTACTGGTTTGCCCCAGTTATTGCAGGTGATGCAAAATTGAGTTATTCTGGCCACCACCATATTTTATTAACTGAGTCTGCCTTTTAATGAGAGGGACACCATATGATACTTTTATTTAATAGGGATATGCCCGTTTTACACTATTGAGCTGTATATTGGTACACAATAAGCTATTGAGCCCCCCCATTACATCTTGTATTGCAGAACACTTGTGTCAGACTCTATCTGCCCTGATGAGACCCTCAGATCAACAAGTGGGGCCAACACGTTGATGCATAACTGTTTATAAATTGATTTGGATCATTTTGAGGCCATCGTTCAGATATTTTGCCTCTATCACCATCGTATTTGAGTATTGTCTTTTATGACAATGTACTAATAACCACACCACACTCAGCTCTGCACCATCTGCACTCTATTTATTTATTAATTGATCAGTTCACTGTATATGCATCTGAGTGGACTCATGTTCGTCTTCTTTTTCCTAATGTTTTCATTGAATGTGGTTGATGAAATATAAACAAGGATCATACATTAGGTATAATCAGATGAAGTGTACCGCTGAATGAATCATACTGGAAGGATGTGTTTAGTATTAGCTACTGATATGAGAACACTGCGCAATCTCACAGGTGGATTGAACTTCTTTGGATGTAGGCAAGATCTGTGTCCCGTGTCAATGGAGCTAGCACTCTGTCTCTCCACCTATCCATGTTTCCTTGGTGAATTACTAATAGAATTGTCAAGGATTGAACAAAGTTAACACCTCATTTACGGGGTCACTCATTAAATGTTGGCCTTTCAACATGCGTGAGGAATTTCTCTCAGTGAACCTGAAGCCAATTAGTGATACAGAGCCAATCAATCCTATTGGACAGTAGACCTCTGCCACTATGGTGCACCATATCTCTCTCCTTTTCATCTGAATCACTCAATCTCTATCACCCACATCAAGGGGATGATTAAGAGTTTGGCTGTCCATAGGACTGCAAACCTGCAGTGGCGCGGCGGATACTATTGTGCCGGAGGTCCGACCGCCCTATTTTGAGTTTGATGGTTTGACCGCTGCAGGCTGGCTTCAACTGCCAGGGAACTGCTGTTTCCTGGTGGTGTTGCAGCAGTGTGAGGTAGTAATGTGCTGGTGGTGCATTTGCGGCACTGCCAAGCATATTACAAGTTTCCTAACTGCCAGCCTTTTCATGGGGGGGAGCTCGCTATGAAAAGGCTGTTGGTGTGGGAACTAAGTGGGCCCAAGAGGGCTCCGTGGTGCCTCAGGGCCATGGGGTAATCTTTGGTGATGTGGGAGCAGGGCAGTGGCATGGTGCCCTGCTCCCACACCGTCAAAGTCATAATCAGGCCCTAAGTTCCCCTGACCGAAACTACTCATACAGTATATCATGGGAATTGTTATCTCACAACGTATTTACCAGAGTACACTAACACTAAGTAACCCCTGGAACACAGCAGACTTTAATGGACTCCTTGTGCCCTTTAGGACGTGTGCAGCTCCGCATCCCCTACTATCCTCATTATTGCATCACTATACATATTGTGCACTGACAGCTGTTGGGGTTTAACCTCTATCCTACGCTCAAAACCTATGTCTCTTTGATAGCCCTCAATTAATAAGAATAATGTGATAAGTTACCCCTTTCTAGGGTCTGAACTGTGCTTTATAGGACACCTCACACACATGAGCCTTAGATTGTTCTGCTTTAGTTCTCCACTACACTTGTACAAGTCATGATTTAGAACATCCCAGAGTTTTACCCTCTTGTTATGCTGTGTTATTTCAGGCAATGTTCTCCCCCCTTCACTCTGACCCCTTCCCTTTAGATGTGATGACATACCCCATACTATCCAAAAGCCTTTGTGATTACACTACGTGGCAGAAGGAGGTGAGGTGGACTTTCACATTGTTCTCAGCAGAAGTATTATGCGGTGGTTGTTTCACCGAAAATAAATATTGGACTTATATTTTTTGTATCTCATGTGCTTTATTTATTAAATAATGAATGGTTGAAAAAAAAATGTTTGACTTACTCCATTAGTGAAGGAGTGCTCACGTTTCACTTCATTTGAACTGATGACAGGATAGATTGAGAAGAGGGAGTAGTACATAGAAATTAAGGAGAGTGATAGTTTGTTCGTGGTCTATTCTTGAAAGCATTAAGGGAAGGTGAGTGAAGCAGACATTTTAGATTGGTACAAAGTTAATCAATTTATTAGGGTAAGACTGAGGAACACATTCTGTTGGTGAATGTGTGTTCTGTGGTGCACTTAGAGGGGTGAGGGGAAGTGACTGACATATGTACAATGCACGGTCATAAAGATAAGGGTTAAAGTATGGTATTGTGGGAGAGAGCTTTAGAGATGAGGATAGGATCAAGTGGCTTTCCAAGGTTACAGGTAGAAAATTAGTAGATTTTAAAGGGAATAGCCAGAAAGAATGGCTGAGTGTGTTACATTATTGAGATCAAGTTTAAAATCAACTAGAACAAGCATTGGCAAAACCAATAGGTCTGGCTTTAAAGATTTTATGTGTGGTAAAGTGAATAGCATGGGAAAGGATACATATTTGTATAGAAGCAAAGAACTGTAGAATGGTATTGTTGTAGGTTAAACGGTCAGGTGACATTTGCACAATCAAACCAGGTCTAAACATGAGTGTAGGTTAATCTCTGCCCTTCTCCCATTTGTGCTGCTGCCTGAAAAACACAACATAAGTCACCTAACTATCTAAACACTTTGATAGCATGTGTGTGCCCCTAAATGTTCAAGCTCAGGTAACTGGAGAAATAAACAAAATTATCACAGTTGGTTGGGGCGCCAGCACTTTTTTGTGGAAGCACGCAACTTCTGTCCAATCAAAACATGTACTCCTAGCTCCCAACACATGGGCAGAGCCAACGCCCCTCTCCTTGTGACTCTCAATTGTCTTGTGACAGCTGAACTGTCAAGCCAGACCATAATGATGACAAGTTTTTTAGGCGATCATTGAAAAATGGGTTAATGTACCCGAGTTGATGATAGAAGAGCCTATTAAAGGGGTGGTGGTGCTGCTGAAACGGCGATCTCAGGTAAATATAGGTTTGAGAGAACGAATATCACCTGAGCAGTGGGAAAAAATCCTCACTTTAAGTCGACAGACCTTTGATGTTAAATGAGATTGACCAGGAGCTGTACAAAATAAATATCTTCAAAAATCACAATATTATTTTCAGTCAATGATGAGAATTTTAGGCGAGTTAAAATGTTTTATTAATCAATAATTTAGTATATATCTTTATTTCAATTAGCAGTTTAAGATCATCATTTAAGTTCATCAAAATAATCAAAACATTAAGCTTGCTCATTAAAGGAAAGAATCGCTATTCTAGTATGGAAAGAAAGTTGTCAGTCTGCACCCCTGAAGAGTTTCTTAGTCAGAAATGAAAGAGTGAGAACATAAGCATACAGCTTCTATATAATTCAAAATCAGAACTTCAAGAAACTCAGAAAAGTTTTAGAGCAACATAGACCAAGGGTCTGTAGCATAGCATGAAGTGTGGGGAAAATCCTTTCTACTCTAGGAACATGTAGTAATATAGGCAACGCATGAATCACAATGATGCATTCCATAAAGTCTTCCTTTATCAGTCAGCCATCTCTCGAGGCTCTTCAAGGGAACAGAATTACTCTTCATCTTCTCACTGGACACACAATAGCATGACACAAATTTGCTATACATTTATCAGCCAGTAATGTACTGTAAAAGGATCTTGGCAATCCTTCTCGTATACAAACTATTTTCCCATGGGACACTTCATCTTTATCTTTCTAAACTATATTTAATTAAAACAATAACATAATAATCATTGTGGAATTAGAAACACTAATTGAATTCCATGAACATCTGAGGAATTTTTTATTCATTGAAAGAAATACATGTGTTTGGTAAGGTCAGCAAAATAACATTTCTATTGTACATTTTCAGTAACTAGATGAGGCTAATAGGTCAGTGGAAAGAGAATATTACCGCGTCAGCTGTGTAGACCTGGTAGTCAAAAATAGGTAAGTACTGCATTTTGCAAATTTTAAACACTTTTTAGTTTTTGTTTAAGTCTATATGATTTCTATGTGGTAATCTCTATTTTATTTTATTTAATATTGCTACACGCTCCTCAGATGGTATTTGGCACATCACATCTTCTTCACAAATGAATTTCTCAAAGGCCCCTTTCTTCCTCCTCTGTTGAGTCGGTTCTCTTTCTTTGCAGGCTATCATTTGTCTGCATTATCTTGTATTATTTTTTGATAAATCATTTAATTCTATGTCTTTCTTTATTTGCTTATTCATTTCTTTCACTTTACTTCTATTCAAATAATTTCTACAGCTTTTGAAGCACCCAACTAAAATTAATTAGCCAACCCCCACTATTAATACTAGTACTACAACAGCTTTTATTACCCCATCTCCAGCAGTAGAAACCCAGTTATTATTGGCAGAAACAGCTTCTGTTAGACTTTGTAATACGCTGGTTTTCTCTAATGGTTCTAATTCAGGATTTAAATCAGAAAGGTATTTGGTGAATTCTAAACGTTTCTTACTCTCATCAGGAATATGCCAGTCTTTCAATAATTTGCAAACTCTACCTTTCTCTGCAAGAAAAATGTCTAATGCTGAGCAAATCTGCAAAATCATGAATCTTATAGCTACTAATTCAGTATATACTACTAATAGAGCTCCAGAAGTGCTGGTTGCCAATTTGTCAACCACTTTTGAAAGTTGTCTAATCTTTTCATCATTTAGAATTATTCCTACTGATGCAATAATTACTAAAAAAATGTCTCCCACCAACTGTGCTCCATCACTTGCACTACATGGATGTCTGTGTGAAGGTGTCGCTACTAAATCATCTGTACTACATACATGATACATTTTCGGTAGCTACAAAGATAAATAGCAAGTACACTCCAAATCAGCTGGCAAGTGGAAAAAGTCATCCTGTCCGCATGCAAAATAAACCAGTGGTATGACTGATTCTTCTCCCTGCAATATTTGCCATCAGACTCCTGAAATTTCAAATATGTGCTCATAATCATTAACTCCTGCTGACCTTTTTCTAAACTGGTTTCTTCTTTTGATAACACAGTTAATCCTTTTGTTTTCTGTCTAATTTGAACTTTGGATAATTCATTTTTCAAACATTTTTGTTTTCTTACTTCTTCCAGACATATTTCAGTATATCTTTTTCCTTATTTTTACTGCATGTATAATTTGATTTCCTTTCTTCTAATGTCATTATGAATACTTTCTCTAACGGTATCATTAAGCAGGTCAAGTTGTTTTTGTATGCTTTCGTTGAATCTGTTGGTAACTATGGTCTAAAATAATACCATGTTGTGTCCACCTCATTTGCTTGTGAATGTAAAGTCAGTCTTTTCTGTAATGGGACTCTTGAAAGAATCATTTCATAATTTGAATTTTAGTATTCAAAATGTTCTTGTCAATACATTAAACTAAGCAAATGCCACATGAAAGGGACAAAGGTATATGGTGATACGTCACTTCTTCTCCAGCTGATGAAGATATGTGTGCGCATCCGTAGCAATTTTTAGTATTGATAGCCTGAGTGTATTCCTAAATGTAAACTTTAGTTGAATAATCTTCTCTCCTGTGAATCACAAGTGATGCTTTCAATTATATCTCATCTACTGTGTGTGCAGATGTTGAATGTGTGTCTTTTTCTGGCATGAAGTAAAGCACTAGGAATGCTGTTAGAACCACTATTACTACTAGTAAGAATGTAATTCCCATAATGATCATGCACATAGCTCTATTTAGGATGCACGTTTGTCAGTGGTCAAAACTTTGAATAATGAAATATATCAGCAGATTATAGCAGCAATAGTTCTAACAGTTTGCTTCTTGCTTTTAGTAGAATAGCTACTTTTTCAATGTCTTTTTGTAGGTTAGTTTGTTTAAGTTTGACTTTACAGAAATCTTCGTAGAGTGATCCCTTTTCCTACTCTGGGGTCGATTCCGATCCAGGTCGGAAAGCACTCCGACCGAGTCGGATCTGGAGTGTTTTCCGACCGAGCCGGACCCCTACAGTCCAACCGAGCGAGTACGATGCGCACGTATGCTGTCGGACTCGGTTCGGTCAGACTCCCATAGAAGTCAATGGGAGCCGGTCGTACGACACGTACATGGGCTCCCATTGACTGAATGGGTACGTCTCGAACAAGTGCGCCCCCTACAGTGGGTATGCATCGGTGCCAACCACACCATACATGCCTGTGTTGGGGTGACCCATAGGTCTCCCCCTGTGTCCGAGTCATAGGGCTGCGGGTGTCAGGGGGTCCGACGCGGACCCCCAAAGTCCGACTCCGGGAGCTTTGGCGAGTCGGACACTCCGGCTCGCACAGGCTGTCCGACGCGTGCATCATACTGGCTCGGTTGTAAATCGCATCCATTGCACGCCACGGTTAGCTTCTGACCGGGACGTATGCAGCGGTTTGGACCCGGAAACGACTCGGTTGGTGAATTTCATGTAGCTCGCATCGTACTTGCTCGCTCGTACAGCTGTACGAGTCGGCCGGAAAACACGCGTACGACTCGTAGTTTTTCCGGCCAAACCCGATTCGGTGGCCTTCCGACCGAGATCGGAATCAGCCCCTCTGTCTTCTTCTAAAAGTGTATTCCCTACTCTTTACAGCAATCTTGGGCCTAAGGAAATCTTCTTAATTTTTTTAAAATGTTAGTTTTCTTTCTCAGTCTTAATTATTTTCAATAATTTAATCTCAATGTTTCTTACAATGCTGTCATGGGGGTTCTAAAAGTCCTGATCTCAGATCAATCAAGTCTGTTATTGGTATGTTTAGCACTTGGTTCATGTAGTAAATCCATTCAGGTGTGGAATACAGCCAAGAAGGTACTCTTCCTCTTTTTGACCTTCTTATTGTCTGTTGATTTTATCCTTCTGTATCACTTATACTGTTTGACTCTGTTCCATCAGTGACTATTGGCGGTATGCATTCAACAGACACACTTGATTTCAGTTTCTTTCGACTATTACTCTGTTGCCATTTAGCATTGTAAGGAACTCTTCTTAATCCAGTACTTGTTCCTTTACCCAGATCATCTGTTGACTCTGGAATTGCTTCACTTATAGTCGCTGGTTGAATTCTTGCCTCTTCTTCTTCTCCTCCTTTAGAGACTTCAGTGTCACTCTGTGAAATCCCAGGGAACTGGACTGGTACAACTGCCTGTAATTCTTCACACCCCTTTCTTATCTGTACTGCTGTGCTTCTTGTGATATCACTCTTTGTTATTTTTCAACTTGAGGATGTCCATTCACTTGTATTCTCGATCATGGTTCATAGAACACTATTTCTTCATATGGATCTCTCACTCTGAGTATGTGATGCACACTTAAAGGCAATGGTCATAACGAGGAACACCTGGAAGGGGACTTTCCCTCTCTGTTCCAAACAGGTCATCCAGACATGCTTTTTAATAAGCACCCAATCCCTGGGGCTGAGGTCGTGGCGCTGTATTAAATGCGGATTTAGGGGAACAGCTTCATCCTGGTGAGAAACAGAACAAACCACATCAGCTAATCCTTTGCAGTAATCGAGTATCATATCATCTGTAATGTTCAACAGTGCACTTGCAGGTACAGCAGGTAATCTCATTGCACGTCCAAAACGATTTCATGAGGTGATAATCCAGTCTTCCTGTCAAGGATACTTCGGAGACTCATCAAAACCAAAGGCAAAGCATCTGGCCATTTCAATGACCTAAACGCACATACTTTTGCAAATCAAGAATTTATGGTGCCATTTATCAGCTCCATTATTTCAGATACTCCAGGTCGATAACTAGAGTGTAATCTTTGTTCAATCTGCAGTACTGCACAAAGCATTCTTAAGACCTCATTGTTAAAATAAGTTCAGCGATCTTACTCCAGAGAAACAGGTAGTCCAAACTTTGGCACTAACTCACATAACAACAGCTAGCTACAATGAGACTATCACAACTCTGAGCTGGGTAAGCTTCCACCCATCTGGAGAAAATTGTCAGGAACTATACTATTAATCAAGGTTTTGCCTCTCAAGTAGTGGGTACATTACAAAAGGAACAGGGAAAGAAGGCTAACCAACTTCCTAACGGAAGTTCACTGTGGCAAAGGTGGTCTCATAAGATGGTGACCACTGTCAAGGAAAGAAGAAGTTACTGTTCTAGCGGTCTACGTGGCTGCAGGCACTCGAGAACTGCAGAGAATTATGAAGAACGCCAGCAGCTTTATTAGCGGAGCACTTCAGAAGTTTCACTGAGGTAGCAGCTTTTTCCAACGCATGCGTGGTAAATCTAGAGTAGTGTTTTAGGGATAGATTCATTGCGCATTATCATCGAGCAGAGTTAGGAGACAATTGATGGGCATCGGAGCAGTTGCAAGAGAGGGCCTTAACAAGCTGTTGAAGGCATCTAGTTTAAATCAAGTATTACCTCACAAGAGTCCATTCCTCAAGTCAACAAGTTGCCTTCATGAGCAGATTCAAGCGGCAAGAAAACTACCACTGCAGAGAAAAAGGCCCTTACCTGAATTCTTAAGGTTCTTCGTGACAGTTCAGTCTCGTCTTCCGAAGTGGTCATGCAAATATCCCTAGAAGATAGAAAAAAAGAGATTGAGGTAAAAAATGTGATGTTTCGGAGAGTTTTATGAATTCGAACTCATTAAAGAAAAGACAGTAGAATTTAGTAAAACGTATAGAATATGATTACAGAAAAGAGAAATAGTTTAACAAAGAACAAAAGACTGGATTGTACGTACAAATATAAGAGAAAAGACAATATTTATTCAGAAAGAATAGAAGAGAAGCAAAGGTCTCGATCTTGAGGGGTATGAAGAAGTTATTTTGAGATAAAAAATAAATACATTTTGGAAATAATCATTAGAGATAGTGGAAGGTAGAAATGAATTGATTGTTTGCTTGTTTTACAGATTTCCATCACTGAAAAAACATTGCCACAAGAAGACAGGCAAGGTGATAGTACGAGTCTCACAGGAAAAAGACGAGGCAGTCTCTTCTTTGTTTTTTCCCATCCCCTTTACCCCGGAGACCTTCTAATCTCTCTAGGTCATTACTGGAGATTTGAGGGGTCTCGAGAGGGGCATTGGGTTCAAGCACCATTCTGCTCCTGTTGTCAGGATTATTCTGCTCCAGCCCAAATCTAAGAGTTGTTTTTCCCATTATGGTTCTAGATTTAAAAGATTCCCTCTCGCTCACCACTCTGGTAGGTACTTTATTTCCCACAGGTGCTCTTGTGGAAGCAGTGCAGGCAGGCTCATGTAGGTGGGAGAAGGAATTCCAAGATGGAGGCTTACCGAGTGGGGATCTTAAGGTTAACTCGCTAGTGTTTTTGGGTCAAGGAGAAGTGTTCCATTAACGCGCTCGCGCGCTGGGCGTTCAGCGCAATTCAACCGTTGAACCTGAGGTAGAAGCAGCGTCTCTCTTGACAGCACAGTCTTTCTATGTCAGGGAATTGCTTTGGAGAATAGCGTTTCAGTGTCTTCGAGTACACAGTTCAGTCTGCACAATTACAGAAGTCTTGCCCCTTTATTCCTGTGGTGAATTCCCGGGTTTTACATGTATAGTGAACCTGTTTCATTTGCACCGCAGTTTTGAAGGGAAATCTCTTGTTGGCAGTTGCAAGGATTAAGGAAGACATTTCACGTAAGTGAACTAATCTCAAATGTTTCGCCAGACTTGAAAATCAAGACAGCGTTTAAAACCTTAGAGACAGAGTTAAATTGTAATCATTTTAATAAAGAGTAAATTTAGTTTTCAGTCAGCTGCTCCACGCGGAGTGGGGTGTACTCCAGAAAAACTTATTTTAAAACTCAGTTCAAATCCGATTAAGACTATTTCATGGACTTTTGCATGAGAAGCATGGAGCTTTATGCCTGTGCTTCGTGTCAGTGAGGCAATTCAAAGGTGAAACATCAGCTGTTAGTCATCTTTGGAACTACAAGGCAATACATTCAAAGACTACAAATATATATATATTTATATATTTACCACCAGCAGAACTTGATCGGCCGTCTTGATCAACAACCCTGAAAGAAAGAATGGATATTAGGAATATTCTGCAGTACATTATGTATACATATATTAATATGGTCAATTGAAAAATCAGAGAGCGGCTAAACCACTTAAGTATAGGTACTGGTTAGTTAGAGGGATAGAACTTGAGTGTAATGGAGGGTGGAGGGTCTGGGTTAGTAGTTACTAATGTTGTGTTTGTAATTTCAGACGCTAGTGAAGACCCTCACAGGAACCCAGTGAGAAAGAGGCTTGGCAAGGGCAGTCTCTCTCTTTTCTCATTCCCAAACCCCTTTCCCCCTCTTCATTGCTCGTGGATAGTCTGCAGACAGAGGAGTTAGGGATTTGTGTTATAATCATCTGCTCCCGTGGAAGCCTAGTTCTCAGGTTCAAGGTACCTGACATCTGTGAAGACTGGGAACTAGAAGGTATTGTATGAAACAAAAGTGAACACTATAACCAGGACATTTTTTTATATTTTGTTTTTTTATTTTACAGAGTTTTATATAGAGCAAACTTGACCCGAATCGGATATCAGAGCGCTTTACATAGCACCAGTTGCATTAGATGAGGACACATTCATTTTTTTTGTTTTGTTATGCACGGGGAGATTAAGTGATTTGCCCAGAATCACAGGATGTTCAGCGTCATTGCCGAACTCGAACCCAGTTCCCTAGATCGGAGGTTGACCGCCCTAGCCGCTAGGCCAACTCCTCTCCCCTATATCTCAATCCATTACAAACAGGCATCTCAATAAAATCCATCTGCATTCTGTTGACAAGACCTCCTAATCTTCCTACATGGCTTAGGGTAGCTGGTGTTATTTTTACAACATTCAATTGTTGTCATGTGACACATTGATGACAATTCTTCTGCAAGCATCCTGAATCTGGGGTTAAAGCAATTTTGTATGAATAATCTCACCACTGTATCTCTTCCTAGAAGTGTTGGGCCATGGAAATGTTGCGTCATGGGAAACATTAAACTATCTAGAATACTGGCCTTTCATCTGCTGAAATCCAAATGTTATTTTCAATCTTTCGACTTTCCCTGCTGTTGTCCCTCCAAAACATCGTATTGTACTCTTTTAAGTTATTCCCATGTATCTGCTATTGGAGAAAGCAGTGTCCTCTTGTGATTCATTTGTTGAAGCTCCATTAAATGTGCTGTTCACAAGTGTAAAATACCGTGCAACTTTATCTGCAAATCTGTTTCCAATCATGACGTATCCATTGCCACTTCTTTGAGTGGTCATTTAACGACTGTGACTTCTTTTGGCAATTGTATTGCCTCCAACAGTTTTCGTATAGGTTCCCCATTTCTAAGCAGAGTTCCAGATAAGGTAATGAAACCTCTTTCTGACTTTACCCTGTCCAAAGTCATGGACCACACAAAAGCCATTTTGACTATCTGTAAATATAGTCACTCATTTGAGCTGTCAGGCTGCAAGCTCCTGTAAGTAAAATTAATGTTGTAACCTCTGCTGAGGTAATGACTCAAAGCCATGAAGCTTCGATAACCTCTTCAATTGTGCAGACAGCATAAGCTGCTCTCAGGGTTTCTTCATTATTTCTTAAGTATGAGCAATCACAAATATTACATAATCAGGCTTGATCAGGGGTTCATCTTTTATGTCTGGCCTTGGCTTTGTGCATAAATCCATGACATCTAGACAATCATGTGCAACTTCATCATCATTACAATTCTCATTTGAGGGAAGTAATGTGGAAGAATTTAAAATCTGATAACACTTCAATGTAACATTCTCTGCTGATAGAAATTGTTGTTTATATTTAGTGAGTCGGCTATTGGTCATGTACTGTGTCTTGGTTCGGGTGAACAAAAGCTCTTCAGAGTGAGGGACCATGACAGTTAAATGATGTCTCATCACTATGTACTCACTTCTCTCTATACTTAAAGCAACTGCTGCCACAGATTTCAGGCAGCTGGGCAGTTCTGCGGCTACAAGATTGAGTGTAATAGAAAAATAAGATACAGGTCTTCGTGCACCCCCATGCATCTGAGTGAGCACTGAGAGAACGCAGCCCTCTCTCTCAATGCAAAACAAAGTAAACATCTTATTGTAATCAGGCATTCTTAACGTGGGGCGTAACAGAGACTTTCCATCAGCTCCAGGAAAGCGTTTACATTCATTACCCCATGGAAGCGGATCAAGCACATCTTTATTGGTCAGCCTCATTAAAGGAAATGTTTGGGACCCACTGCCTACAGTAGCCATCCATTCCCCGGAATATCCTACTTATTTCTGTGTTTTGGGTGGACCCATTCTGAGGATGGTCTCCATTCTCTCTTGTGACACTTTTCTCTCTTCTTTCTCAATATTATGTCCCAGATATTGCACTTGTTTTTGGCAACATTGCAAATTATTTTGAGAACCTTTATGCCCATTCTTAGCTAAATGATTAGTCAAACAAAGCAATTGTATCCTGTTTACAAGCCTCTCTTGTTTCTGATGCCACAAGTGGGTAATTCCATTCCATTAGTCTTTATTGTCGATTTGTTTCATCATAAAAAGACAGTTTACAAAATCATCAATACACACAATATTAAATATAAAAGAAGTCTGGGAGACACAAATCAAATAAGAACCATAATTAAACACACTCTACAGACTGATGTTTCTTGTTTCTAATAATCCAGGCCCATCCCAAGAATTTGGCCACAGCCACTACGATACATTCGCTGGTATCAAATCTTAAGATTTTTAGTGCCTCAAGTCCCTGTCTAAAGCCCAAAGTGCGACATATGGGTTTAAGCCATTTAGTCCGGGGAGCGGCATAAGCCGGACAAACGAAGAATATATGACCCACTGTTTCTTTACATTCTGTGCACCAGCGACAGGAATCAGAGGTCGCACCCTTCCAATTTTTGGTGAATGTTTTAACAGGAAGGCTGCCAACCCTAAATTGATGATAGAGTTTTCTATCGATGGGCCAAGTGACAGTGTCCCAATATGCTTCTAAAATAGGGGCGTTTTTCTCCACAAGGAACCTGCCGGACAAGGACTCCGCTGAGACTAAGGTAAGTTGTTTTTGGTAAACCATTGCCCAGTAAAGGCTTTTAAAAACTTTTTGGGGAGGAAATGGATTAGAAACTGGATCAGACCAAAGAATACCCAGGCCCATAGAATCCAATAGTAAGCTAACTTGCTTAAACCACAGGATGTTACCTGCGCCCAAGTTAGCACGGACGTCCAGAAATACCTTTGCATAGGGCCCTAATTCAGGGACCGTCCAAAGTCTCCTCCAAAAAGCCAGAGATTTAAACCTGGCAATGTCATCAAAGGAATGGCAACCAAGATCAAGCATTAATGGTTTCAGTGGGGTAGAACAGGGAAGACCCATAAGAAGCCTAAAAAATTTGTGTTGGGCCTTGACCAATGGGGAGAGATCGGAAAAACCCCAGAGTTCGGCGCCATAAAGGATTGCTGAATTAATCCTAGCGTTGTAAATTTTTAAGGCAGGACCTATAGTTTTCGTCTGGGATTGCTTATGTTCTTTTATCAGACACCCAGATAATTGTGCAAGCGTAAGAGATAAAACATCTATTTGTGGCTTCCAGTTTAGTTTGTTTTCAAAAACAACCCCCAAATAAGTAATGACGTCAGTACGTTCGAGGGTGTCATTATTCATAGTCACTTTGCCGGTCACGCATTTCCCTTTATTAAACACCATATATTTAGTTTTAGAAACATTGACCGACAAATCATAATCAGAACAAAAATTAACAAATACGTTCAGGGCCACCTACAGGCCAGACAGGGTCTGTGATAGAAGTAGGGTGTCATCGGCAAACATAAGGAGTGGAATTTTTGTACCTCCCAACGAGGGGGTGTCCGTGGGTGTAGATAAAAAATACCTTACAACACTGTTAATGAATAACAGAAACAGTGTGGGCGCCAGGACGCATCCTTGCCTGACACCCCTATTGACTTTAAACCTGTCAGTGACCTGTCCTTGGGTCCCCCAACGTACTTGGGCAAAGTTATTATCGTGCAACCTGATGACCATATGCAGGAGGTCAGCAGGCATCCCTAGCTCTGCTAGAACAGCCCAAAGTTTAGTCCTATTGACTAGGTCAAAAGCTGACCGAAGGTCAACGAAAGCGGCGTACAAAGTACCGCCGCAGAGGTAAACCGTTTTCCAGACGATCAGTTGGAACTTGAACGCCTGGTCGATAGTGCTAGTGCAAGGTCTAAACCCGGCCTGCAGGGGCGAGATGATATTCTCCTGCTCTATCCAAGACTGGATTCTAGCCAGGAGCATCCTAGCGATGATTTTTTGAACCGAGTCAATTAGGCTTATCGGGCGGTAGTTCCCTGGACAGAAGCGATCGCCCTTCTTAAAGATGGGCAAAATTTCAGCGCCCATCCAGGATTCGGGAATAGCGGCCCCCTTAGCTATGGCGGTTGCCATGAGTGCGATGTAAGGCACCCAGTTGTCAAGATCTGATTTGAAAAGGTCCGCAGGGACACAATCTAAGCCTGGAGCCTTTCCACTCGGAACCCTAGATAAAGCCAACTCTACCTCTTTACAATCAAATTTGAAATTTGGAGGAGGGTGTAATGCAAAGGAGATCGGAGAATCGGTCGCTTCTTCCAAATTTGGGTCAGAAAACTGGCATTCAAAATGTGATACCCAAGTGTCAGGGAGTACATGCTTTGAAGGGGTCTGCAAACACGGAGAATTTCCCCATTTCACGATATGCCAAAACAAGGTCAAATTCCTTTGTTTGCTGGCAGCCAAAAGATTATTCCAATGTTCATTGTCCCAATCTTTTTTAGCCAAAGCTTTGGCCGAACTATAGTGCTTCCTCGCAAGTCGAATATTTGCCCGGTTCTTGGACTTAATAGCAAGTTTCAATTTACAATAAGACTCACGACAGGTCTTGTTATACCAAGAATCAAACTTAAAGCTACGAGTTTTCTTGGTTTTGCAAGGTTTGGAAAAAAGGGACTGAAGGGCTGAAAATAGTTTCTCGTGAATATGGGTAGACTCGGCCACGTCATCCTCTTGACTCAAAAGAGATTGGAGATCAGCCACTGCACAAGTGACTTTAGAACTAATCACAGAGAGTACTGCACTGTCAAGTGCGACCTTGTCCCATCGCACTCTCCGTTGGTTGTTGGTTAGTAGAGTTTCTGCGGTAACAATCTCAGTCGGTTTATTTAGGGGGACTGTATTCAATAGAAAATTCAAGACAAGTGGATTGTGGTCACTCTCGGGGCGGTCCTGGATCACCATGTCAATTAATAAATGCCAGAACTCAACTTTAATCAAAGCATAATCGATTCTACTACTTCGTGGACCACTGGAAAAAGTGACCTTACCAGTCGAGTCCGAGGGAGTCCGGCCGTTTGCTGCCCTAAAGCCACGCTCCATACACAGGGACGTCCACTGGATGGCGGATTCTGTTCACTTCTTAATAGGCGGGAGATCAAGTGATGGGATATTCAGAGTTGTATCCACTTCCATAGTAAGTAAATCCCACGCAAAGAGCAGTGGCTCAAAGCAGCAATTTAAATCGCCCACTATTACCACATTAGTGGATGGGTTGACAGAATCCAAAAACCCATCTAGATGGAGAAAGGTATTACTACCTTTCCCACCTGGGAGACCTCTGTTGTATACATTAATGATCATGGTGTCGGGTTCGTCTTTAAGTTTTAAAAGAATAATCAATATGTCCGGGCTGTCGAGTGATAGCTCGGTGATACTGTACATTAAACTTTGTCTAACCCAGATACAGAGACCGCCGGAAGGGCGACACCTTAACCCACCAATAGCCCCTTTGTGAAAATTTACATAACCAGGAAAATATATAGGGTCCACCGCCCACGTTTCTTGAAAAACAAGAATATCGTGGGTGGTAGCCCAAGCGGACCATTCCTCCACTGCTATTTTATTCCGTAACCCAGCGATGTTCCAAGAAGCCATTTTAAGATGGGGGGAGCTGGGTAAACCAGCCGACTGGTGAACAGATGGTAAGTCCAAAACAGCAGGCTGGATTACAGTTAAGTCATCTCCCCTACACACAATTTCATGTGGACAGAGATCGGGGGTGAAAGAGGTGGGCTATCTAAATGCGACATAGTAGAACGATTCACCGTCTCTATAGGGAGGGGATTGAGGTGAGCGAAGTTGGTAGTCTGGGAAATATCCCGACGTTCCAAGACTAGGGGAAGGAAATCCATATTACTAACGGGCGCATTTGAAGAAACACGAGCGTTAGTAGAATGTGAGACACCCAAACCCCTGCACCCACCCCTACTGCCTGGCCGCAGAGGGGTTAGACATTCAGGGCCCGCAGAGGTATTGTTCACACTTCCCAGATTAATTTGGGCAGATGGCTGTCAATCGACCCCCTCTAAAGAATTCAAGGGTGCAAAGCAATTAAACAAGGGGAGATGGAAATCCAGTCCGGGCGGGAAGCGAGGCCCCTTAGTAACCCTTTCTCAGCCATTAAACATAGCACCCGGTATATCACTAGGGACACAAGAGTAGAAGTATGATAAATCCACAGTAAATATACCAGTGGCACTCAAGGAGTTAGGAAGAGAACATATATGGCTCACCACCCTAGGATCCCGAAAATTGATAATTACGCAATCACCCTCCACATTCTTTACCCTAGTACCCAGCCAATTCACCCTACGTACTGTCAAGATTTCAGCGCTTACTCTAAATGGCAAAGGCCTGTTGCCATTTAGCCAATGAGTAACTTTGTTCTTTAATTCGCTGTATGACTCAGACTTTACCTGGGGAAGCCTAGGAACATCTACCATTATAACAGTATAAGGCAGGGACTCTCGAGGGAGATTAATACAAGGAAGTTTTAAGAACATACCTGCACCCTCAGAAGAAGACTGCCTTACTGCATTGTCGCTATTGCTTTTTCTGGTATCAGAGTTACTAGCTAGTTGGATAGGCGGGACAGCACTAGTAGGTGGATGGGTGACTAACACTACTTGTTCATTTTGTGCGGGTGGGGAGGAGGGGACTTCAGTCACGGGAGTATGACCATTTGGAGCTGACCCGGATTTAACATCAGTGACAGTATTTGGTAGAGTCTTAGGGTCAGTGAGGGACAAGGTAGTCTTCTCCAACAAAGACGTGTTGTTTAACACCATACTCTCTAGTTTCCCGATGGAGATGAAGAGTTTCTTGACTCGCTCAAGAAGGGGAAGGAAAAAAGACTTGAGCAACTGGTCCAAAAGTTCAAGAGAGCAGGTAGGTTGAGGAGTAATATCGGGCGGCTTATCTATACAGTGGGAAGAAATGGGGCTCCCGGCAGCAGGGGATGAGCAACAAGATGGAAGGGAAGAGGGGTCAGAACGTGTATTGGCAAATTGGGACTTTTTGGAAACTTTTGTACGATTACCCCTAAAAGGAACGCCCACACGCTTTCTTTTCCCAATGATAGGTTTAGACTTTTTGGTCAAAATCGGGGTAACTAAACGTGGCTGCTCAATAAGGGACGGTAAGGGAATAGCACTATGATTAGGGGGAATACCACTATCTTCAGGAATAGTTATAGTACCGGAAATATCGTCCAGAGAACTATGTAAGGATATATTCGACAACCCTGGCGCATTACTGTGCAGCACATCAGACACCAGAGGTAAGTTCCTGCGTTCGGGGGAAGGGGCTGTCATAATGTTGCCAAGCGACGATCTCTTGGCGGAAATTTCTAATGACAGTCGTTTTTCAGTCAAAGAGATTTCTTGTTCAAGGACCCGAGCAGCTCTAGTGATGAAGTTATCTAGGGTCCCTGAAATACTACCCCCCGTGTTACCCTGCACAAACTTCCTACCGGATCTTAGTGATGTCATCTTCGTAAGGGAGGAAGAAGGACAAGAGGGGGTAACCAAGAACCCTAGAAGTACAAACTATTACAATTACCTGCAAATGTGAAGGATATAGAACAAAACAGTAGCAAAATATTAGCAAAGCACAGGTAGCAACCTAACTTGTATACTACTTGCGCACAGTGTTAGGCTACCGTTTATACTCTACACCAAACGATCTCAGGGGGGTAGCCCGTCCCGTCCACACCCGACTACGAACGGCCACAAACGGCCCGCTCTTTGCCCGGTCTTCGCCCCGAGCTACGTCCCGCGCGCGTTCCGCCTGCGCGTCGGGGACGGAGCACTACTAATAGTTACAATGTCAAGGAGTAGGCGGGGCCGGGAAGAGGCACCAGGTGTGCTGAGAGAATTAGCAGCGTGCACCCTGGGCCTCGCAGTCCCGTGTGTTGAGCCTCGTCAATGCCACCCTCCAAAGTCAGCAAAGCGTTCACTCGGGGCAGCCAACAGCAACAGCAATCCCAGGAAGGAACCAGCACTTATAGTGGCGAGGAAGTGATGAAGCCTACGAGCGGTACCCGCAAAGCGGGGGCCGCGAGGCGCGGATTGGTCGAGGGAGGCGGGGCCGGGAAGAGGCACCAGGTGTGCTGAGAGAATTAGCAGCGTGCACCCTGGGCCTCGCAGTCCCGTGTGTTGAGCCTCGTCAATGCCACCCTCCAAAGTCAGCAAAGCGTTCACTCGGGACAGCCAACAGCAACCAAGTGGGTAATCAATATATTGCAAGATAACTGAGTTATAAGGCATTTGCAATGATTCTAGATTATTTTTCAAGATCTGGTTGAAAATAGAAGGACTGTGTATAACCTTGTGGGATGTGGCACCATGCAAAAACTCTCTTGAAACACAAAAGAGAAAAGAAACGGACTGTCCTCATGCAGTGGTATGGAAAATAAAGCTTGGCAAAGGTCCACAATGGTAAACAGAATTTGGAAAAGTGCGGTGGTTGGATTCGGTACCACGGGACAACATGGGCCAACAATGCTTTTAATCATTTAGAGGTCTGAACAATCTGATATTTACTATTATGCTTTTGCAAACTCATAATCTGAGTGTTGCAAGGGCTCCCAACTATTTCTTTAAGAATTCCTTAACTCCGCATATCTTCAGTTACCGGCATTATACCTGCAATTGTTTCTGGAGTTAAATTATATGGTGGTGTTCTTGGGTACAGAGCATTGGACTTTGCTGTGATTTGGACTGGTTCTACATCTTTTATTAATCCAATATTTTTTCCTGTAAAATCCCATACTTCTGGGTTAACAGTTCTTTGTAAGTCTTGCGGAAAATCCTCTCCTGTCCTTACAAAATACAATACTATAGCTGGTTCTTGTTAAGCTCATTTCAAGGCAATGATTTCATCATGGGTTTGAAATCCAAACCATCCGGTGTGCAATAGATAGTGCAATTTAACTTGCACAAAATATCTCTCCCTAACAAATTTACAGGACTGGAATTTTAAACAACAAATTGATGATTTTCATTAAAAAAGCAACTGTTAATCGGACCTTTTTCCAAATTGGCATTTGTCATGTGTTTATCAGTAAGTCTCACAACTTGGATCTTTTTTCCCAGAGAGGGGTAGGTTTGGAACTTCCGCTGTTCTAACAGTGGAACGGATAGCACGGTGTCAATCAAAAATGACACTGGGAGGCCATTTACTTCTCGTTCTACAAATGGTCCACTATGATCTACCTTTAAGACTGCGCTAAGTGCACAATCTTCTTCACCCCTCAGGTACCATCTTTGGGAACCATCGGAGTCAAAGCTGTCACTGTCTACCATGGGATACTGTTGAAATAGATTTGAATTCTGGTTCTGAAATTGGTTTGGATTTGGTCTTGGTATTTGCTTCATGTTGAACCTAGGAGTTCCCATGTTCTGTTGAACAATTGGAATTTGTGGAACCTGTATCATTGGTCTGCATTGGCACTTTCATTTGCTTAACAGGAACATTTTGCATTTGCTAAGAAAAAACCCTGGCAACCTCGAACATTAAATTTCAGTTTATACATACATGTATCTATGCAAAGAAATGTATGGCCAACAGAGTTTAACACAGTTCCCATATGTCTTTTTATTTTCAATTAGTAGACACTCAACATAATGTCATGCTTTCACAAGTGACAGGCAATATCCTGAACATCACTGTTGCAAGTCACAAAGATACAAAAATCCATCTGCTAAAAAATCATTCACCTTCACTTGCATACAGTCATTCATAATTCTTACACATCAAATTCCGAATCATAAAACCATCTTTGTACATTCACATTTATCTCCTACTAGGTCTGGTATACTTTAATATATTCCATAATTTATTTTCACGTTGGCACAATCTTCAATATTTCAATCACAATTTGAAAAAACTGTTACAACATAATCTGCTATTCATTCTTTTTCATTTTTACACTAGCTGTGACTTATGTTAGCTAACTCTGTATAGTTTACATAGTAACCAATCCATGTATTTTGTTTTTCAATGGTGTTGTGGCTTGTAATTGATATCTTCTCAATGTGCATTTCAGCATGAAACATCTTCTTCAGAAATGCCATACCATCATAATCAAGTCCTCTATACTTTTAAACTGACCTGCAAGTATAAGCAAAAACCTTACTGAGCCATACATCGCATGATCTATCAAGATTAGTTCTTAATTCAGTTCATACAAAACCAGGTCCACCACCTGCCACATGCTCCCACTCCATAGGGATGTACATGATTGCCATATACTAAACCATCACCAGTAAGACCAAGTGCTCAAAAGACAAACACTTAGCACAAACCTATAAACCTTGTGCAATTTTAAATATGTACTCTGTTAAAACCATCATCCATGCAAACCCATTCTTCACCCAAATAGTTAAAATATTAAAAGCAGTTGTGCCCGCGACCGTCTGTGCCATCTAGGCATGCTGCTAAGTGTGGTATCTATAGTTAGTGTGCCCTCCTCATTTAATTTCTTCATCGCACCTCTTATAGTCTTTGCATGCACATACCATTTGGTCTACATCAAGATGCCAAAGCCTAGATAATAAACAGGAAAAGGAACCTCAGGTAAGGTCCTGGACTCTCTGAATTGCTACAAAAATGGAAAACGGGGTGTGTTCAGCTACATGCAGTAACTTGGTCCTAAGTTATGACAGCACCCTTAAAGAAACCGCTGCCGTATCTGGAGGTTAGGTAATATGGAAACCCCTCTTTGCCTTTATGCCCACAAATCATTTGGCACTCCAATATCAAAAAGTGTATTCAAATCAATCCATAGCACCTTTGAAATTTTAACAAATCTGTCAACTTGTGTGTACAGGCCTTTCTCTCAACTTTGGAAAATTGTTTGGGAATACTGCAAGATTGTCTCTGCACCAAGGCACAGATGCATATCCTCCACCTGGAATCTCTCAATGAATAGGCTGGTTTATTATTAGTTGCAGTTGTCCCTGAATGTTTCTTTTCTTTTTATGTTTCTTTGCCCATTTACTTTCTAATTTCTCAAAATCACTCCATCTTTGAATGCACTTTACTGATTCAGTAATACGTATTCGTATTCCTGAAGAGTTCATTGTTGCAATAGCCTTGTCATCCACTTGTACCATATAACTTTTCTGAAAAGGGACACTTTTTATCAAACTGACATAATATTTCTAGCTAGTTCAGTTAATTTATCATGTGTAACTGCTGCGTGTCTAGTAATTTCTTTACATAAATAAGTCAGTTCTTTTTCTTGATGCGGATTTAATTGCTTAACATCAAACCAACCCCAAATTATTTCTTCTAATTTAGCCTTTAGTCTGGGGACATTTAACAGTCTCTCTTTCTTTATCTGCTGGACAAGGGGAGCTTGCTTTTCTGTCTATTTTCTCTCTGGCATTTATTCAAACCAGGGAGGAAAAATCGCATCCTGGGTTGTTGATGCCGTAAAGACAATTCTTTTCCCTACTCTCAAAGATTGAATTTTTTGTGGGGTTGTCCAAGCAACAATTTGTGAATTCCACAATGCCGGGATTAACCCTTTCACAGGTGCTCCTCCAACAGCTCCTTGAACTGCAGCATTTGGGATAATATTAATTGCAGCATTACAGTTACAACTGAAGCAGTATCACTTGAAGGCATTACTGAGGGAACGGGTCCAACTCAAGCAAATGCATTTTTCATAACGGGTGGTTTAGCAGATTGTGTTATCTGTAATGGTTTTTCAGTTTTAATTGTTTTTCGGGTCAACAGGGGCTGTAGCTGCTGTTACATTAGATGTTGAAGTACTCTCCGTAGCAGGAGCCACATAAGGTGGTGGATGCGCAGCCAATAACGCATCCAAAATGTTGAATTACTGTCTGTATCAGAATTTTATTTTTCTCACCCTCCCTTCCCTGTGTTTTATTTCTTTTTCGTTTCCCCAGATTTTTTAGTAGTAATGACTGGATATAATCTAGTAGCCTCAAGAATAGCTTTCCTCCATCTGTGTTGTTGCTCATCCAATTGAGAATCCACATAGTTATGCACTGCTCTCCTTGTTTTCATGTGATATTTTCCTTTTTCTCTGGCATTTGCTGTTTTGTCCCAAAGATTTTATGCTTCACGTATGTTCTCTTAAATGCTCAATAATACATAAATTAAATGTACCATGGGGTGGAAACTGTAGCAAACCCTCTTCTTGAGTGATCTTGTATCATTGACAAAGCCATAAATATGTATGTAATCCCACATTCGTTGTCATTTAATGTGCCAGTGTGCCTCTGGGAAATGCCTCCTCACCTTCCCTTACCAGAACTGTTACATCACCTCTCACAAAACTCTTCAATCATTTAAGCCTTTCATGATGTCAGACAATTTAACAATTAGAAACACGGAAATTCAACTTCTCAAATGTTTTGATTCTAATCTGTAAATATCAAATCTCTTTTCTCCAATCCTGTCAAAACTTTAAAGCTCGAAGACTTGTCAACCAATCTGAATGCAGCACTTACAGAACAATTAACCTATAACAGCGAGGCACTCTGTATTATCATCAACCAACAGGAGTGTGACTATAGACTAACCAACCATCCTTGCAGTAGTTCGTCCTCCTTTACAATTTGTCTCATAGACACAATTTACAACTTTTAGCGAACATAAATAAACAACCCCTGTATGATCCTTTAAAGAAAAATAAAACAATCAATCAGAATATTATGGTTTGCACGCCTTCCGACTTTTTCTTACAGACAGAGATTTCCACATATGCAAATGAAACCTCGACCAGCGGAGAATCACCTCAATCGTTGCAGCTTCGTTTTTGAGCAGGAGGTCCCGCCAACTTAATATAATCACATGAGTGGTTAAAATCCCTGGCTCAATTGTGCAATCAACAGTATCTCATGACCTGCACCACAAATCTGTAGAAGATAAGAAACCATAAATCTACTTTTTTTTCATTATCCCTGGATCATAGACTACTTCGGAGTCCAATAACCTCTTTAATTTCTTAACAGTAAACACATAACACGTTGGCTGGATTATTTGTATAAATAAAAGGAAAGGAAGATTGATAAATAAAGAATCCATTAAAATACATTTGATTGGACTTCTTTACCAGGTGCACCACCATATGCTTCATTTATCCAGGATCTGTCAAACAGTGGTACTGAACAACGGCAGGTGCAGGAGGATTTGTGCACGGGACACTTTACTTCTCAGGACTAAAACGTGAGGTGCAGGCCAGGCAGTCCACCGTTGGACCTTTTTTTGTTGTTGTTGCAAGTAAACGCATAACTATTCAAATGCACATTTCAACATCTCCTGAACAAATCACACAAAAAAGAGTTAAAATTCTTGGCTCATTACCCTATTAATACTCACACCTCCAATACTGTAACCCTTTTCGAATCTGCACTCCGCCTTCAAAACCAAACCTTATCAGTCTTCAAGTTGGGGCTTTGAGCTTAGGGATTAGGCCTCTTTCTCTGAATTTTTGGTAATTAATTACAGATCCTCTTTCTCATATGGTAAACCATCCTCTGCTACCAGAATTACTGAAGCAGGGATCTCAATTAAATATAAGTTTACAAGAGAACAAGTATATCACCTGATCGGAGAAAAAGAAAATCCCTGCTTTAGCTTGACGGACCTTTGACTTTGAATGAAATTAACTAGGAGCTTTACAATATAAATATCTTCAAAAATCTGAATATTATTTTCAGTCAATGTTGAGCATTTTAGATGATTTAAAAGATGTTAATAATCTATCATTTAGTATATATCTATTTCAATCAGCAGTTTAACATCATCATTTTAGTTCATCAAAATAATTAAAACATTAAGGGGCTGATTATAATGTTGAACCAACTTGCATCTGCCTGATACTGTCGCAGAAACTGAACCGACTGACCTCCGGTCGGCAGTCACAACCACCTAATTATGATGCGACCACACATGGTGCGGTCGCATTCCCTCATTTCGCTATGGGAGCATGGTAGTACATGCTCCCATAGTGAAATGGGAGGTTGTGTTAATCCCTCAAGGTGTTGCTGCAAGGTGCAGGGATTAACAGGGGGGCACCTTAGGTACCCCCTCGGCCACCAACCGGAGGTCGCAAGCGTAAGGATGCCCTGCTAGGAGCCCCCAAACACACATTTCGACAGGGTTGCCATGTCAGAAGGGCAGGCATGGAAACCCTGCCAGAAACCATGCATCGTAATCCGGACGTCGTAAACTGCCGTCCATTTGGATTATGGGCCGGTTCCGACTCAAGGAGCCTGTTGGAAGCCAGCCGGAATGACCGTCCGATTTCAATTCTGACCGGCTCTATCATAATCAGCCGGTCGGAATTGCAACTGACGGTATTGCTCATGAATCCACCGACCGTAGGTCGGAGGCTTCATGAGCAACAACGTAATAAGACCCCATGTGTGTTCCATAAAGGAAAGAATCCCTATCCTAGTATGGAATGAAAGGCATCGGTCTAAATCCCTCAAGAGTTCTTTAGTTAGAAATGAGAGAGTGAGACCATAAGCATACATCCTCTATATAATTCGAAATCAGAACTACTCATGAATGGGAGTTCACGAAACTCAGTAAAGTTTCAGAGAAACATAGACCATGGGTCTGTAGCATAATGTGAAGTGTGGGGTATCTCCTTTCTACTCTAGGAACACAAGGAATTTTTCATTCATTACAAGAAATGCATGTCTATGGGAAGGTCAGCAAAATAATATTTCTATTGTACATTTTCAGTAACTAGATGAGGCTGATAGGTCAGTAGAAAACAAATATTATTGCATCAGCTGTTTAGGCCTAGTACAGTCAAATATAGTTATTTACTGCTTTTTGCACATTTTAAATGTACTTTTCAGTTTTCATTTTAGTCCATACGATTTCTACGAGGTAATCTCTTTTTTTTTTATTGGTAATGAGCAAAATGTCCGTTTGGATAATGAGGTATCTATTATAGAATAGAGTTGAGAATGGCTTACTGAACAGGAGACTTACCCACGCCTGTGCATTTGATGCATGTGTATAATAGAAAATGGCAGATTTAGCACAGAGGGCAGTTGGTGCAGTGCAGTTGTTGGATCAATTCATGTTTCTTTAAGAGGTGTGAACTGTAAATCAAGTTGTCAGTGATGCTGTTGATTTTGTTATGTATAGTATAATCATTACAGAGACAAAAAATTATGATCAGAGGAAGGAAAGATAGTTCATTGAAGCATAGTGTATAAGAGGCAGTAGTTTGATGAGGATATATAATTTGAGGAGAGGGTGATCTCTAAAATCTTTGTTGAAATGAGAATGAGAGGATACAATGATGATGTGATAGTGAGCAGTTGAAGAGTGGTATTGAAACCCGAGAATATCTTTGAAGGCTAGCGATTCTAGATAGTAGTAGAAATAGGTTTAAAATGGCACACAAAGCTTTATAGTGTATTGTATGGGATTTACGTAGCTCTGGATTATCTTCCAGGGTCACCTTCCCAAGGGACTTCCGTCTTTCACTGTTTATCATACTGACCCTTTTGACCAAGTAATTGTCCATCGTTACTTTAGCCTTTGCCATCTTAGGCGCTGGTTAGGTCATAAACAATTACAGTGTAGTTGATATCCCAAATAATCCCTAGATACGGGGTAATACTAGCACTCTATAACATTAAATTAAACCAACAGTTAGGAATTGTTTGGAGGCAGAGCAATAACCAATAGTAATACACCTAACTGTATAACCTAAAAACATACGACTCTAGCACAAACAGGAAAAGCTCATGTATGACTGAATCAGTTCAAGGAGAATACTTGCAGGAGCGTGTCCACTACACGTTCAAGGGGGGTGGCCCAACTCGACCACCTACGACCTCCTAACGGCCTCACAATGGCCCGCCCTTTGCCCGGGCTTAGCCCGGCGCCGACCCGCGCGCGATCCCGCGTCGCGGGGGCTCTCACCGGCTTTATGCGCCTTCAGCGCGCTCAGTTTCCGTGGGCGGGTTCCACCCGCAAAGGTTGCTGGGAGCGGTAGTCTCCCTGCACACAGCGGCCGTGTTGGTGGAAGCTACGGCGGCGGCAGGGAGACGCTGCAGTGTGCAGGTGTGGGCGACCCCACAGGGAGCAGGTAGGCAGCGTGGCGAGTGGCAGCAGGCTGGAACAAGGACCCCCGCTCTGCCGGGGCTCTCACCGGCTTTATGCGCCTTCAGCGCGCTCAGTTTCCGTGGGCGGGTTCCACCCGCAAAGGTTGCTGGGAGCGGTAGTCTCCCTGCACACAGCGGCCGTGTTGGTGGAAGCTACGGCGGCGGCAGGGAGACGCTGCAGTGTGCAGGTGTGGGCGACCCCACAGGGAGCAGGTAGGCAGCGTGGCGAGTGGCAGCAGGCTGGAACAAGGACCCCCGCTCTGCCGGGGCTCTCACCGGCTTTATGCGCCTTCAGCGCGCTCAGTTTCCGTGGGCGGGTTCCACCCGCAAAGGTTGCTGGGAGCGGTAGTCTCCCTGCACACAGCGGCCGTGTTGGTGGAAGCTACGGCGGCGGCAGGGAGACGCTGCAGTGTGCAGGTGTGGGCGACCCCACAGGGAGCAGGTAGGCAGCGTGGCGAGTGGCAGCAGGCTGGAACTAGATAGTAGTAGAAATAGGTTTAAAATGGCACACAAAGCTTTATAGTGTATTGTATGGGATTTACGTGGTAGGATAATATTTGTGTAAGGAGCAGAGCATTGGGGCCAACATCGGTAGAATTATGGTACGACTACAATGTAGAAGAATGCATAGCCTAGCAGTTTGAAATGGAATGTTCCTACTGGAGCACAGCCAAGGCTGATTTGCATGCATTGCATGCAGTTAGTCCTTGTCATCTGGTGGACTAGATGGCATTCCAGGCTAATTACTGCTGGCTAATATTAATCTAAGCATTTTAACCCTCACATTTGGTTGTCTAGGCAAAAATAAGCCAATGTCAATGCAGACACAAGCGGACCAGTTTTTAATCAGAGCCACTGGAATTATGCAGCAGGGGAGGGTCTAATTATGTGTCAGGATTTAGTAAATTATGCAGAAAGAAAAGGCAAATTACGTGGCATTATGCAGCACATGTTGTGATAATATTACTTCACTATTTCATTATTTGTAACCTTTTAACAGTGCCCGGGCATTCATTTTACTTCATTAGTAACAGTATGATATAGCAATAAGTTACAGAAAGGTGACCAGTCAACCTTTGCAAAGGGACTTCCACTGAGCTGCAACACATGTCGCTGCATTCTTACTACCTTTTGAACTGTTGGAGCTATAGAAAAATGATTTATTTTTTTAAATCTACCGATTATGTTGCAGATGATAGGTTATGTGGCAAATGCACCAAACCTATAATTATGGGAAACTCGCCACAGCCACACAATTGCATAATTCTAGTAGCCCTGGTTCTTAACTAGTATCAACTCCCTCGCTACTTAAAAGAATTTTCCGAACCCTCAGTTTCTGAAGCTATATGGTAGTGAAAGTCACCATTAATTCGTGGCCAAGTTATAGCTTCTTACTTGAGTTTACCAAGTATAAAACTACGTTTGACATTCACAAAATGCAATTTACACTCATAAATTTTTTTATGTATACAAACATTGTGTGTGAGTAAATCTACTCCTAAGGTTGATGGGTAAAATACCCTGTGAGTTTTTGCTCCCTTACAACCCAGCAGAAGGATGTTGTGGACGTGTTTCTCGAACTGTGATATCACTGTTGAGCACAAGAATGTAAAAACACAGTTATTAAAATTAAAATGTACCATTGTTGTTTTTCCATTAATTTAATATTTCTTAAGTCCACAGAGCACCAAAGTAGCCTAAATAGAAACAAAAGCATGATTTGCTATTTAGAATCCCCCCTATTTATTTCTGACATCCCAGTTAAGAGATTAGTTAGAGGGGATGGCTGCCTGCTGGTCCTAGCTATATTTCTTTCTGATTTTCTTGCAAGTAGGAGCAGAATTGGGGCACCATACTTGGTTTTCTAACCAGGGTTGTTTGACTGTTCTCAGGAGCATATGCTGTATGTCACTCTGAGAATTAGTTATTCCTTGTTTTGGGTCTCTGCCGTGCCTTTCTTCCCATCATTAGCTCTGGTACAGTTGTGTTGATTCTTTATTTGCTTATGAGTGCTTGGTTTCAAAATCCTACAATGGTATTGCAGATGTGTGGAGAATGGGGCTTGTTTCAGAGGATAATTAAAGTGTTTACAGTAAATATTTAAAATCATGCTGAGTTTTTCCCAGAATAAATATTGGTTGTCAAAGAAACACCTAACCAGGGATCCCTTAATGACCTGATCCTCTCTAGTACCATGTCGTATCGAGTATTGACAAAACCAATAAATTGCATATAAACACCGGGTTTAATGTACACATGCAAGCACATGTATGTAATTATGTGGTATTTGTATAGAACAAACCTAGTCAAAAAGGCAGGCAAACAATGAACAATGTCAAAAGCAGGTAGAGCAACGCAGCCTCAGGTTTGGATTGGTGCTCACAGACTAACACACCTGCAGGCACAAATGGCTTTGTCGATTACTGTTTTAAGGCATTCCAGTCTAAGTGACGCTTCATTGAGAGGCAGTGACACATAGACTAGAAGATGGGCGGTGCCCTGCCTCTACATCGGCACTTGTATCAAAATATGTGTTTTTTTCCTATTGGAATTATCTTTGTGATGATGTAAAAAAATGAGGTCACTCCAATAAATACAGCGAGGCGGTCATTAGCCTAGCAAATAATTACATAATTTGGTATCGCTGCAAATTGAAGATGAGTTTAAAGTACAAATACACTTGATTGTCACAATGTTCTGGAGGAAATTGCTCTTAGCCCGATTGTTTTTTAACTGCGTCCTGTTGTATTGTTCCCGCTCACTTGTTAATATGTCGGCGGAAACATTAAACCAGTCCATAAAAAGGGCCATGTTTGAACCCAGAATGCGGCCTCGTGCTAACTAGGAGATTGTTTCCTTCAGTCGCATATTTGTTCGTACTTATGGCAGTTTTATCACTGGTCTGGTATGCCCAGACGTGTCTCGTGCTGGCAGGTTTGTAAATGGAATATATCACGGGCTCAATCTCGCAAATGCATAGCATGTTGCATTATACAAGGAAAAAATAATAAAATTGGGGCGTTTCCTTTCCAATACTGTTCTGGAAACGACAATACCCCATCCTTGGGTGGGGGCAAATTTGCTTCCATGTCAGGGCAGAAAACCGGATGGAAGGGATACATGGGTTCCCACAAACCTATGATTTCCGTGGGTCCAAGGACTAAGTGAAGCATCAGAAAACCGAGTTCACGTAACTTGATCAAAATCAAACAACTCCTCATTTTGGCCAGCGTGAAATTCAAATGGTCATGGTTATCCACAGATGACTTTATGTTTCAGAAATGACTACTTAAAGCACAAGATATCGATACACAATCCAATGATTGATCACTGGTCCCAAGTGTAACCCCTGATTGAGTTGCAACAGTTAAGCAGAGTTAGGGCAGGAGTCTGGTTGTTATTGTGAGTGGAGGCATTGATTGAATCCTCCACTCTACTCTATTCCAATAAACAACAAAATGAAGTAAGGAAGAAAAACTTGAATTAAATCAGCCACTGGGGATCACAAAGGTGGCATTCTGTAGGAAATAAAACTTTTTTATGCGGTCACCCCTGATTATTGTAGCTTTTGCTGGACCCTATATTTTTGCTGGCTTTAGAACTCTGTGCACTTTAGCCCTGCTAAGCAGGACCACAATGCCCGAGCTCCCTCTTTAAACCTGGTTGCATTGGCATATTCTTATAATGGTATATGTAACTTACATATACGACTGCAGTATATGGTACATAGTGTACCCCAGGCCTAGAAGGTAAATGTCACTTTTGTACTGGATCACCTTTTATGCTATCAACTGTAGTGGCAGTGCGAACATGGCTTCATGCCTATCACTGTAGCATGACTGTTGTCACGCAAAATATGCATTGTAATCTCTCAAGATAATTATTTTAAACGGGTAAAACCCTTCATTTTAAATATTAGTAAGTCACCCCTATGTAACCCTTGTATCTCAAAAGGTAGGTTGCACTGTACTGAAAAATGGGACATGCAGGAAAATTAATATTGCCATGCCCCTACAGTGCTAAGGTTCTAAAAGCTATTTTCATTGTGGCTGGCCTAGCTGTCCTACGTAGAAAACCCAAGTACAGAATAAAATACTAATACTTTATCTTGAGAATAACACAAAACTACAAAAAATAATTAAATGATGGTGTAGTCTGAGTGGTAATAAATATTAAAGAAAAGTAACTTTCAAAAAGTTACCTTTTCCTTGCCCGAAGTTCCAGGGGGGGAATTTGCATTGACTCTCCAGCTTCTACCAGCCAGTGATTAGTTTGAATAAGTGTGAAAAAGGTGTGAACTATCACCCACAAGCAAACAATAGATTGACCTAAATGGGCAGAGATTACTCCTCTGTACTCCACAGAATATGCAGAGTGGGGGCTGAGGGCATCCTCTTTGCCTCTACAGTGTAAAATCATGCTTGAGTATCAAATCCTGCTTGACAGGTCTGCAGGGTTCAAAAGTAACTCTTGGGCTCCACTTGAAAGGGAGTGAACAAGATGCCTAGACAATTCTTGTGTATCCACTGTCTGGTTGCTGAAGGACTCTGCTTTGTCCTATCAGACTTAAGTGTCTGGGTTTGTTGTAGGTACAGTACCTTTTCCAAACTGAATTTTAGTGTTAGATGTGGGAGGGTACTAGGATTACCATAGTAGACTCCCCACACATTCTCAGCCATCAGAGCCCAAGTTTAGTGTGGCCGAAGACTTTCGCCATCTAGAAATTGCCCAAAGTGGGTAAGGTTGGCTTGACACACAGCATTTTGGGCCTGTGTGTAGTAAGGCAAGCAGGAACTAATGGAGAAGGGCCAGGGCTCACCTCACCCCCTAGCCCGTGCCAGGCATAAATGTGGCATCTCCAGGCACCCAGTTCACAACTCATTCTGGGCCTGTGGAAAATCAGAAAAGGACTGGGATCACAGTCAGTGACCTGAGAGGAGCCCTGAAGGACTGGACCTGCTCTCTCTTGCAGCCAGGCCACAGAAGTGGACTCCAAGGGTCAGCTGGCTAACCTCTTTTTGGCTACAGGGAGACATGCTGCAAGAGGGCATTTTCTGGAAGTACTCAACTGGACCTGCCCTTGACACCTCTATTGACCTCTGCTGGAGTGAGTCCTGACCCCCGGGTGCTGTTTCTAAGGTCTTGGAACCCTTGGTTGTGTCTGGCTGGACTTCTCCTACTAACTATGAAAACCTGAAACGTACAAATTCTTTCAACTTCAAGACCTCCTGAGGTCATGAATCAACCTGCCAAGCTGACCTCCCCAAGGTACGTTGCCACTGGCCTGAAGATTCAGGTTTCTTTCTCACATAGATTTTTTACAGCAGCAAATCAAACTCAGCAGGACTGCATGGAGAAGGTATCCAGGCTTGGGGAGTTCTCTTCGGCGACAGCCTCCAACTTTTCCCCACTGAACGATTTCAAGCCCTAAAAAACTTAAGAAATCTTGACCAGGCGAAGGCAACAAATTATCTGGCCAGTGAGAGGACTTGCCTGGGCATTAAATTAGAATGTTACTGTTCTGAGCTTTTCCTGCCTTAACCAACGGCTTCACCTGTACCGTGACCTTCAGATTTCCGCCCTCATGGGGCCTTCATCAGCTACTTCCATTTTGTAGACTAAGAGCCAGATGAACATAGGAAAGTGTTTGCAATTCCCAAATAGCAAATTTTTGCAAATCACTATTTAGTAATCACAAACACCCCTGACCAAATGTGTGTTTAACACAGTTTGTGATTCCCAGTGGGTCGCAAATAGACCTACCTCATTAATATTCATGAGGTAGCTCTCAGTTTGCGACCCATTGGGAATCGCAAAAATCACATGGATGGTGGCCTGCTGGGGTCAGCAGACCACCATATCTGTGATTGCTTTTCAATAAAGTAATTGTATTTTGTTGAAATACAGTGCGTTTCAAAAGAAATAACGTTTTCTTTTCATTTTTTAAGAGTAGGCAGTGGTCTACAGGACAGCTCTTAAAAAAGTTTTAAAAAACATTCACAAAGGGGAAGGGGTCCCTTGATGACCCCTTCCCATTTATGAATGGGTTACCACCTACGTAAAGTAGGTGGCAAAATGCAAATGTTTTGCAACTGCATTCCAGTCGCAAAGCATTCACACAATCCAATGTCATTCGGTTTTAGGAAGGGATGCCATAAACATTCCTCTTCCTAATACCGAATTGCATGCCCAGTTTGCGCTTGGGTAATAAGTTACTGAACCACAATTTGGGCCTTTGTACATTTAAAAAGGCCATTCTGCTGTAGTAAACGTGGCTAACCAAAAAAACCTTTGTACATCTGGCCCTATGTCTCAAGGTAAAACCTCAGACCAGGTGGAACCTGCTGTCCATAGCTGACGGATGTTCCATCATGGTTGGCCTCAGATCACTCATAGGTCACGGTCTACCACAACCAGTTAACCGATGTTGTTGCTTAATGCTTTTTGGAACTATTTTTAGTTGGCATTTTAAAAATCATATCTCTGGTTCCCCTTCTTGGATTTTATTTTGTTTTGGTGTCATTTTAATAAATACATTTAAAAAACTGCATAAATAACTTACACATTGCCCTGAGTTAAGCATGTCTGCTCTGGGCCTATTTTTTGCCTCTCCAGTCCGAAATGAAGGAATAAAACATCATGAAGACAGACGATTGCATAATAGTCTTTCTTTCAGATCAAGTATCATATGCTGTAATTTTTCATATTACACCTTTGTATATTGTAATCATCCAGTATGTAACATATCACATTAGAAATATCAACCAATTTAATAATAGTTACAATTATGCCCCAGTGGGCCATTTCATTGGTTTTGGAAAATCGAATGTCCATGGACGGATTCACTCATAATGGTGCCTGGATGCCATGCATATCACATCAGCCAAAATAGAAATAAAACATGGAGTAAATCTTTGTAGGGGTTGAGTGTCATCATTGTTCTTTAGTTTAAAATAGTCTTTTTAAACAGATATTTTTACCTAACTTCACTTTAAGCTTTCATTTTTCAGAGACTTTTTAAGGTTTTTTTTGTGACATAAAATAAGGTATTACCATACTTAACTAAAACATCACTTTAACCTTTGTTTTTGTCAGTGAATCTCTGGGGATGCGTTTTATGTCAAATATGATTTTACTACCATATCTAACTATGCCACCTGGGCTGGGCACCCTGCAGTCAGGCCCAAAAGCATTTGCTGGACCAGCGTCCAGCACATGCTTTTAAAATGGCTTTCCTGAGCACTTGTACTGGCACTAATGGAACTGACCAGCTCAGGGGCATGTCTGCTAATGCAGTTATGCCCTCACATTCAGTATAGTGCACCTTGCCTAGGGCAGCAAGGCCTGCTATAGAGGTGATTTATCTATACTACATGCAATGTCTGGAGGCATGGCACACAGGCTGTGTGACGTTGTGTTTTCGCTTTTGTCTGTACCAAGATACGCAGCCTGTAGTGGCAGTTTGCATGAGCTTGGTGAGGGGGTCCCTTATGGTGGCACAATTTGTGCTGCAGCCCTTGGGGACCCTCTTTTGGGCCTCAGGCCCTCGTACCAGGGTTACCATTTACTAGGGACTTACAGAGAGTACACAAGATATTATCTTGATCTCAGATTTTCATTGCCTAGACTGGTTGCTTACTAAAGATTTGTACTGCTGGACATTGGAAATACAGAGAAGTAGTGAGAAAAGTCATGTAGCTGATGAAAATGAATTTCGAACTATTCCTTGAACATTTTATCTGAACTCATCTAAAACTTGCTTTTTTTTTTTTTTTTTGTCCTCATTAGCCTCTGACCCCAGCAAACTGGTGCTCTGCAGGTTTCCACTGTTGCTCACTATGGAGAAGTAGGTTTCTTAATTCTAGAAAGATTTCTCTTTCGCCGGCCTACCAGTGGTACATCCGCATCCAACCTGTTGCTAACCTTTTATTGTATTTAAAAGGGTGGTCACGCTCCCTACTCATTCTGATAAAATCAGAGACCAGAACAGTGATGGACAGGACCCGCCTCCAAACACCCTTAACTGTTGACCCAAAGATACGGAGGGGGAAACCTGACCATCCTGGTCTAGGAGCTTTTACCGTGGGCCTAATCATTGGACACAAAAGAAAAGAAAAAGAGGAAAATGAACTTTACCAGTGACAGAAGTAGAAAAAGTTGTTTACTCTGTTGTTGTCTGCACTATATGCCAATTTAATAAACAGTCCCAGATTGCTTTCTTTTTACTGTTTTTCAGTCTAGCTAAGTCTGTTATCGATGTTTTATATAAAGATGAAAGCCATTCTGAATATGTGGGGGGGAGGCCTCTGCCCATTTTTTACAAATTTCTCGCCTTGCCAACAAAATTGCGAAAAAGAGAAAACTTCTAGAATGACCAGTAATTTCAGTGTCAATTCCAAAAATTATTAGGCTAAGGGTGATGTGAATTAACTGATCTAAAATAGACGATAGTGTAGCAGAGACTTTTTGCCAAAAGTCGACAATTTCCGGGCAGGACCAAAACATGTGTGTATCCGGTACACTTTCTTCATTGCATTTCTTGCATCTTGCCGGAGAGGAGGTTGACATCTTAGATAATCTTGCAGGGGACAAATATGCTCTATGTGTTGTGAAGTAATGATTTCTCCTCAGCCAGGCTGGCTTCACCACGGAAAACAAAATGTCATATGAAATCTGCCATAATTCCATATTGTCCCCTTGTTGGACCTGTCAGCCCTAGGGTGGTCTCCCCTTCTATTTTTGTATCGTGCCTCATTTTCTCCACCCTCATTAGGTCTCGCGAGCCAAAGGCTCGAAGAGACATTTTATATCTGGGCTTTACAAAGTGCTGCCGTGGCCTAAAGCTACAGTGCATGTGCGCGGGCGCGCGCGCCGCGCTTACTTTCACTTTCGCGGCCGCTTTGATCACGATCACTTTCAATTTCGCGGCCGCAGACCCAGCCTCCTCTGCCAGCACACCCACAACTGGCAACATTACTAGCGCTTGTCTATATTTTTGCTCTTACTATCCCTCTCCTGCTGTCTCGTGATGCTTTTGCTCTCTTTCTCTTTTTAATGTTTATCTCTCATTTATTTCCTTTGATATTTTGTTAAAGTGAACTATTGCTTGCTCTTTACGCTGCCTTCATATCCCTGTCACACGTTTCCTCCTTTCCTCTTTCTCTCCCTCGAATCTTTCTTTGTCTGTCTTTTTGCTTGTTCATATCACACTCATTTTGCCATCTTTCTTACACCCTCTGTTCTCTGAGCCTCGCGTTCAATTATTTGTACGCACCCTTTCCTGATTACAAACTTTCCACTTTAGTTCGCCTCTTTTCCTGGACACTTAACTTAGCTTCATCCGTCGCTTCTCTTTTCTTTTCCCTCTCGTTCTCTGCAGTTTATTTCTTTATTCTTTGTTTCTATTGGTTTAGCTAACGTTTGGTTTAGTACTTCACTTCCTGTCAGTCCTGACTCTTTTAGTTGTCCTTTCACCGCTCCGTCAGAAGAGTAGCTCCACTCCTTTCATTGACTCACACCGAACCGTGGTTAACGCAGCAGGGCCTGTGTTATCTAAACCACGGCCGCCCACGTTTTATGCCGGGACAGGATCCCATTTAGAACGGCCCCGCCCCCTCCTTCCTGCCTTAGCTCCTCGGGAACGCTAGCGCTGCCTGCATCCTTCAGATTTCCGAGTTATCAGAGCGCGCGGTCGGTGGCAGAAAATACGTTTGCAATAGTAGTCCTGCAGCATCCAGGCTGGAGCCTGCCCCTCACAAGTCGCACATGGGGACTGTGCAGTGAATCCTCGGGACTAATGTGAAATATACAGCTGTGGTGAAGGCTGAACACATCACTTACGTGGGTTATTTTACCCCTGTTCAAAAGAGCACCGAGTTGCAGCATTACCCCATTCATTTATGTACCCTATTTCAACAAGCATTGGCATAGCCAATAGGTCTCGCTTTGGAAACCTTATAAGTATTTAGTTATGCAGCACAATATCCTTGGTGCAAGATCATCAACTGTTGCATGGCTAAACACTTATAAGGTCCCAAAGGCGAGACCTATTGGCAATGCCAATGCTTGTTTTTATGTTGGACTAGGTCTCCGGGCGCCTTTTCATTGCCAATCAGTGTTAAGGTGCAGGTGCTCCCTTCTCCCAAGATGGCTGCCGCAGACCCCTGCTACTGCAGGGTGGTCGTTTTTCATAGTAGCACCCTAGCTGCCAGGAGCTGGCTGGGACCCACAACAATGTTGCGACACCAGCCCGCCTTTTTGTCCCATAGGTAGAGTGGGGAAGCTCCTGGAAGATGCTGGAACCTTCTAGAAGGGAGGTGGGGTTTTACTTTTGCCGCCTTGGCTAGAGGTCACCTGACCTAGGGCTACTTAAGAGTGGGAGGGAAACTTTTGTGGTGAGTTGGCCATTGGGGTGAAGCAGAGCTGGAAGAATCCACCAGGAGTGTAGGCGGTAGGGCCTAGCCAGGGACTTATGCCTCTGAGAGTGACAGGATTTAGGTACTGCCTCTTAAGTGAGTGAGGTGCCCTGTGAATCCCACTGATCTTGCCCAGTAGTAGGAGGACCCAGAGACTCTCTGCCAGCCTGACTAGGAAGGATCTAGTCGCCCTCTCCATTCCTACCCCCAGTAACAGAATCCCTTAAGGGCGCCAGATACATCTGCGCCTCAAGACTTCATCTGACAACTGAGACCTGAAACCTAACTGCAAGAACTGAGACTGCATGACAAGAGCGAGCTGTAAGCCTTGAATGCCAGAGCTGAGTGCGTGTCCAAGCTAACCTATTGAACTAATTACTAAACCGATTGCCAAGCCACCGGGGATCGACCAGGTACTAGCGCTGTGACCCCCGCGCTCCCTGCCCTGGTCTGGGACCCCCGGCAGCGTGCTCCGCTGAGCACTTTACCCCCATCCTTAATTTGAGCCCCCCCCTGCAACGACGAAGCCAGCGCACTCACCGCCACGGCCTGGAGGCCTGGAGAGGTGCCCTGCTGTGTCGCGAGGCCCAGGAGAAGCCCGGGGCCCCGCCGCTGCCGTCGCAGCCGTGTGAGGAAGAGCGCAAGGTCGGGGCCGAGTTCCCCCATCGTCGTGAGGACGGACGCCTGCTGACGCTGAGACGGAGGTAAGCCCGGAGGCCGAGATCCCCCCTGGTGCACCCCCTGCTGGTCTGGGAACCACAGCGCACTTGGCCCGGGTTGTCCCCTCCGTGGGAGTCCCCTCCCCTGCCCGCGCGACGGAGAGACCCCGCCGAGGGATCCTGTCCGTGTCCCCCCTTCCGCGATACTGAGCGCGGTGCTCTGTGAACTGCACCGGAGCATAGGGACTTGCTCCTCGAGTCCGGGAACACTCCCCGCTGGAAGCCTTCCCAAGTACTGACTGACATTACCCTCGTGTGGCGCTTCACGCCACCGACTCCGCTTCCACGTCCTGAGAGACCGGGACTACGAGTAGCGTGTTATCTTATATGCTCTGCTTGAAAGTACTTACATGCTAAGGATCACGAGTAGCGTGGTATGTTATATGCTCTGCTCGAAAGTATTTGCATGTCAATGGTCGCGAGTAGCGCGTTACGTTATAGGCTCTGCTCGAAAGTATTTGCATGTCAATGGTCGCGAGTAGCGCGTTACGTTATATGCTCTGCTTGAAAGTACTTACATGCTAAGGATCACGAGTAGCGTGGTATGTTATATGTTCTGCTCGAAAGTATGTATATGCCAACGATCACGAGTAGCGTGTTATGCTATATGCTCTGCTCGAAAGTATTTGCATGCTAATGATCGCGAGTAGCGCGTGGTGTCATATGCCCGGCTCGAAAGTATTTACATGCCCAGGGTTACGAGCGGCGCAATGTGTTCTATGCTCTGCTCAGAAGTAGTTACAGGCAACTGATTAAGAGTAACGTGTTGTGTTATATGCCCTGCTCAAATGTATTCACAAGTAAATGATTGCGCGTAGCGCTTGGTTTTATATGCTTTGCTTCACAGGATTAGGGGCCATCGATTACGAGGAGCGCTCAGTTCTACAGGCTCCACGTTAATGTACCCGATGTCACCTATTACGAGTATCGTGCTGTGTTAGACGGCCTGTTCAGGGAAAGGCCTCGCTTAGCGCGCGCAACGCTATAATCACCCGCACTTAGCCAACTGCCGTGGGTATCTGAATGAGGTTAGGCACTGCATAAATATCGCCAGGATTGCCGTATTTACTGATGGATGGTATTATGATGCATGTATCGCCTTGTTACTTCCTGAACTGCAACTGACCAGCTATACTTGGATAAACTTGAAGTAATTGCATAATTTCAACGGTGTGGCGTCACTTATTGTGTGTGTCCCTAGTCCATGAGAAGCGTGTGGTGTATGGTTGCTTAACACATAGCCCTCTGGTTGCCCGACCGGCTCGCGCCACGTTACCGCCCTTAGGGCCTGGTGACCCCAGGTTCCTACATTGTTGGCCAGCGGTGGGATCCTTGGGACCTGTGACCATACAGCACCCTTCCGTGAGGCGAAGGGCGCCACAATTAAACGCCTATCCTACATTTTTTTTTGTTCCAGAGCTCAGAAACCATTGTTTGCTGAATTATTGGTTCCACTGTCCAGGTAGAGAGTGCAAGAAGCCTGGTTAGCTATTGACTGTTGCCTACACCCTAGGAATTTTCTCCTTAGTGTCTAGGTCCCCACCTGCCAGAATGGAATCCCGGCTAGCGGACCTCGAGGGGTACACCGTGAGGCAACTGAGGGAGTTCGCGCAGGAGATGGGGCTGCCTGGGAATCGGGAGGCCAAAGGGCCGGAACTCCGTACCGCCATTAGGGCATGGGTAGAAGCCCACCCAGAAGGGAGAGGGGATGAGGGACAGGAGGCGCCAGATGCACCTCAGGAGGAGAGCGCCCAGGAAGTCCTAGACATCGTAAACATAGAGGAGTCTGAAAATGTGCCCCCAGGGAGACGTTCTGGGGCCAGTAGTAGGACAGGGTCTAGTAGGAGCGCGTCTCCAAAGGAGTATGAGGACAGAAGGGAAGAGAGGCAATTAAGATGGGAACTAGCCAAGTTGGAGCAGGAAAGAGAAAGGGAAAGGGAGAATAAGAAATGGGCAATGGAGGAGAAGAAGCTGGCGCACGAGCTTCAGTTAAAAGAGCTAGAGCTACGCGCCCTCCAATTGAACGCGTCTAACAAAGACAATGGTGGCAGCATACCCAGGGAACCTCAAGAACCAAAATTCTACCTACCCAAAGAAGTCATAGCCAATTATACATTAGGGGATGACATCATGAAGTGGTTGGAGGCATACGAGGTAGCCTTAACGGCCCATGGGGTACCCGAGAGTAACTGGGGAGGTGGTCTCTACCGGTATATACCTCCCACTGTTAGGGACACCCTGTTATATTTGGCCAAGGCGGATCAGGTTAAGTACGCCCCCATGAAAGAGGCCTTGTTAAAGAAGTTTGGCCTGAACCCCGAGAAGTATAGGCAGAAGTTTCGTGGCAGCCATAAGCTGTCCACCCAGACATGGGTAGATTTTTTTGATTATGCGAGGAAGGCACTAGATGGTTGGGTGCGTGGCAGCGAGGTGCAGGACTACCAAGGGTTGTACGATCTTTTTTTAAGGGAGCACCTCTTGGATAAGAGCTTTCCGGAGCTGCGCCAACATCTGGTGGACCGCAAGCTGAAGGATCCTCGAGAGCTTGCGGAGGAGGCAGATATTTGGGTGAGCACCCGGGTGTCTCACAAGGGCCCCGGGGGAGATGGCTCGAAAGGCGGACAGGGTTTCCCCCAGAAGAAAGAGGGGGGGAGATAAAAAGGTGGAGTTCTCGAAAGGTCCCCAAAATAAGTTTGGGAAGGGAGTAGGAACCCCACCCCACGTCCAATTCCACAAGACCCACTTACCCTGACAGGAGTCAGCAGCCAAGGATTGTGCGGTGCTACAAGTGTGGGGAGATTGGACACTACAGAGGAGATCCCAAGTGTCGCAAGCGACCACCAGCCCCATTGGGCGGGAAAAGTCCTGGGGTGAGTAGTATAGCGCTTGGGGTGGAGCTGCCCTTAGATAGGGAAGGGGAGTGGACAGGCCTGACGCTGGTTTCACTCGGGGATAGAGAAGTGGTCCCCGTAGTGCCCCTGCCCCCGAACACTGCTAAGTATCAGCAGAGGGTGAGAATTAATGGGGAGGAGGTGGAAGCTCTGAGAGACACAGGGGCCAGCATGACCACTGTCGTGCGGCGGCTGGTGTCCCCAGACCAAGTAGTCCCCGAGGAGTTCCATCCGGCCGTATTGGCTGACGGCAGTTTGAGTCACTATCCAGTGGCTCGTGTTCCATTCGAGTGGGGAGGAGTCAAAGGCCTACTGCGAGTTGCTGTGAGCCCTGCCTTGCCTGTGGGGTGTTTGCTAGGGAACGACCTGGAGCACACCAAATGGAAGGACGTCGAGTTTCACACTCACACTGAGATGCTGGGATTACCAGGGTGGACTTGCGTAAGCACGCGGTCCATGGCTGCCCGGCATGGAACTCACCCGGAGTTGGAGCCTGGAATCATGGCCCAACCCAAACCCAAACGTGGGAAGAAGAAGGTGGTAGAGGACATGCCCCGTGAGTCGGATGGGGAGGCCGCAGAGGTAGATGTCGTTCCTGTGGAGGACTTGCCGGCCCTTGCTGACTGGCAAGTGGAAGGAGGGCCTACCCGGGAGGAATTTTGCCAAGCACAAAGGACGTGCCCCACTCTTGAGGGTATGCGGCGGCAGGCCGAAGCTCAAGTGACTAGTCAGGAACTGGGAGGTTATCATGTGTATTGGGAGGATGGTCTCCTATACAGTGAGCCCAGGGTGCCGGTACATGGGTCTTCAAGGGCCATAGTGGTCCCCCAAGGTTACCGGGCCTTCCTGCTGGAGTTAGCGCACGAGATACCCTTAGCTGGACACCTGGGGCAGGACAAAACCTTTGCACGGTTAGTCCCCCATTTTTATTGGCCCAGGATGAGGATTGCCTCAGACACCTTTTGCAAGACCTGCAAGTCTTGCCAGGCTAGTGGCAAGACGGGGACTAAGTTGAAGGTCCCGTTGGAACCGCTCCCCGTGGTCGGGACCCCTTTTGAGAGGGTCGGTATCGATATTGTTGGGCCATTGGACCCTCCGACCGCCGCGGGACACCGGTTCATCTTGCTTTTGGTGGACCACGCCACAAGGTACCCAGAGGCTATTCCTCTGAGGACCATCACTGCACCGGTGGTGGCGCGGGCACTGTTGGGAATTTTTACCCGAGTGGGATTCCCGAAGGTCGTGTTGTCGGACAGGGGCACAAATTTCATGTCGGCCTACATGCAGGCCATGTGGAAGGAGTGTGGAGTGACCTACCGGTTCTCCACTCCTTACCACCCCCAGACTAACGGACTTGTAGAGCGCTTCAGTAAGACATTGAAGGGGATGATCCGAAGCCTTCCAGAAGGCTTGAGGCGTAAGTGGGACGTCCTCCTCCCCTGCTTGTTATTCTCCTACCGGGAGGTACCGCAGAAGGGAGTCGGGTTCAGCCCGTTTGAATTGCTCTATGGCCATCCCGTTAGGGGTCCCCTCAGTTTAGTGAAAGAGGGGTGGGAGAAGACTTCACAGAAGCTTCCCCGTGACATTGTCAGCTATATGCTGGCGTTCCGCAGCCAGATGGCCAAGCTGTGGAAGGCAGCCACAGAGAACCTGGAGGCTAGCCAGACCGTGATGAAGGAGTGGTATGACCGCAACGCTCGGACGGTCGAGTTAGACATTGGACAGAAGGTGTGGGTTATGGAACCTGGGGAGCTTTGTGCCCTCCAGGACCGGTGGACTGGCCCGTTCGATATTGTGGAGAGGCCAGGCCAGACCACATACGTTGTGGATGTAAAAAAACCCCGTCAGCCCCTCAGGGTGCTCCACGTCAACCGCCTGAAGCCGCACCATGAGCGATCGGAGCTTGCTCTCCTTATGGTGACGGATGGGAGCGAAGAGGAAGAGAGTGAAGCTCTTCCTGACCTTCTTGCGGCACAAGAGAAGGATGGTTCGGTGGAAGGTGTAGTCCTCTCCCCATCCTTGACCCCAGAGCAGCAGAGGGACTGTCGCCATGTCCTGGGACAGTTCGCCTCGTTGTTCTCCCTCACGCCTGGAATCACTCATTGGTGTAACCATGATGTGGACACAGGGGATAGCCCCCTGGTAAAGAACAAGTCTTACCGGCTCTCTGACCGAGTAAAGGATAGCATCCAGCGTGAGGTGGCAAAGATGCTGGAGCTGGGGGTGATAGAACCTTCCAGCAGCCCGTGGGCTAGTCCAGTGGTGTTGGTGCCGAAAGCGGCCCCACCGGGTACGACGCCAGAACTTCGGTTCTGTGTGGACTACCGGGGGTTGAACTCTGTCACGAAGACAGATGCTCACCCCATCCCGCGTGCAGATGAGCTGGTGGACCGGCTGGGAGCAGCCCGGTACCTCAGCACCATTGACCTGACGTCCGGATATTGGCAGATTGCCATGGCCGACGGAGCACGGGAGAAGACAGCGTTCTCCACCCCAGAGGGCCACTACCAATTCCGAGTGATGCCCTTTGGGCTCAAAAATGCTCCGGCCACATTCCAGCGGTTAGTGAATCAGGTACTATCTGGCCTGGAGTCCTTCTCAGCAGCCTACTTGGATGACATAGCTGTCTTCAGTAGCAGCTGGGAGGACCATCTGCAACACCTCCAGGAGGTGTTGCAGGCGCTGCAATGCGCTGGCCTAACCATTAAAGCCAGCAAGTGCCAGATTGGACAGGGATCTGTCGTGTACCTGGGACACCTGGTGGGCGGAGGTAAGGTGCAACCCCTCCAGGCCAAAATTGAAACCATCTTGGCTTGGGAGCCCCCCAAGACCCAAACAGAGGTCCGAGCTTTCCTCGGCCTCACTGGGTATTACCGCCGGTTCGTCAAGGGATATGGTACCATCGTGACCCCCTTGACGGAGTTGACCTCAAAGAAACAACCTCGCAAGGTCATATGGACAGCTGCATGCCAAGAAGCCTTTGATACGCTGAAAAATGCGATGTGTACAGCTCCAGTACTAGCAACACCCGATTTCAGCAAGGAATTTATTGTACAGACAGACGCCTCAGAGCACGGCATAGGTGCGGTGCTCTCGCAACTCAACACCGAGGGCCAAGACCAACCTGTGGCCTTCATATCTCGAAGACTCCTCCCTCGGGAACGGCGATGGAGCACCATTGAGAGAGAAGCCTTCGCGGTGGTATGGGCTCTGAAGAAGTTGAGGCCATACCTCTTTGGCACTCACTTCCTTATCCAGACCGACCACCGCCCCCTTCGCTGGCTCATGCAGATGAGAGGCGAAAACCCCAAGTTGTTGAGGTGGTCCATTTCCCTACAGGGGATGGACTTTCGGGTGGAACATCGGCCCGGAGTTGACCACGCCAATGCTGACGGTCTCTCCAGGTTTTTCCGCCTTAGTGAAAAGAACTCCCTAGAGGTTGGGTAGCTCTCCCCTCTTTCGGCTGGGGGGGACGCATGTTGGACCTGTCAGCCCTAGGGTGGTCTCCCCTTCTATTTTTGTATTGTGCCTCATTTTTTCCACCCTCATTTTTATGTTGGACTAGGTCTCCGGGCGCCTTTTCATTGCCAATCAGTGTTAAGGTGCAGGTGCTCCCTTCTCCCAAGATGGCTGCCGCAGACCCCTGCTACTGCAGGGTGGTCGTTTTTCATACTAGCACCCTAGCTGCCAGGAGCTGGCTGGGACCCACAACAATGTTGCGACACCAGCCCGCCTTTTTGTCCCATAGGTAGAGTGGGGAAGCTCCTGGAAGATGCTGGAACCTTCTAGAAGGGAGGTGGGGTTTTACTTTTGCCGCCTTGGCTAGAGGTCACCTGACCTAGGGCTACTTAAGAGTGGGAGGGAAACTTTTGTGGTGAGTTGGCCATTGGGGTGAAGCAGAGCTGGAAGAATCCACCAGGAGTGTAGGCGGTAGGGCCTAGCCAGGGACTTATGCCTCTGAGAGTGACAGGATTTAGGTACTGCCTCTTAAGTGAGTGAGGTGCCCTGTGAATCCCACTGATCTTGCCCAGTAGTAGGAGGACCCAGAGACTCTCTGCCAGCCTGACTAGGAAGGATCTAGTCGCCCTCTCCATTCCTACCCCCAGTAACAGAATCCCTTAAGGGCGCCAGATACATCTGTGCCTCAAGACTTCATCTGACAACTGAGACCTGAAACCTAACTGCAAGAACTGAGACTGCATGACAAGAGCGAGCTGTAAGCCTTGAATGCCAGAGCTGAGACTGCGTGTCCAAGCTAACCTATTGAACTAATTACTAAACCGATTGCCAAGCCACCGGGGATCGACCAGGTACTAGCGCTGTGACCCCCGTGCTCCCTGCCCTGGTCTGGGTCCCCCGGCAGCGTGCTCCGCTGAGCACTTTACCCCCATCCTTAATTTGAGCCCCCCCCCGCGACGACAAAGCCAGCGCACTCACCGCCGCGGCCTGGAGGCCTGGAGAGGTGCCCTGCTGTGTCGCGAGGCCCAGGAGAAGCCCGGGGCCCCGCCGCTGCCGTCGCAGCCGTGTGAGGAAGAGCGCAAGGTCGGGGCCGAGTTCCCCCATCATCGTGAGGACGGACGCCTGCTGACGCTGAGACGGAGGTAAGCCCGGAGGCCAAGATCCCCCCTGGTGCGCCCCCTGCTGGTCTGGGAACCACACCGCACTTGGCCCGGGTTGTCCCCTCCGTGGGAGTCCCCTCCCCTGCCTGCGCGACGGAGAGACCCCGCCGAGGGATCCTGTCCGTGTCCCCCCTTCCGCGATACTGAGCGCGGTGCACTGTGAACTGCACCGGAGCATAGGGACTTGCTCCTCGAGTCCGGGAACACTCCCCGCTGGAAGCCTTCCCAAGTACTGACTGACATTACCCTCGCGTGGCGCTTCACGCCACCGACTCCGCTTCCACGTCCTGAGAGACCGGGACTACGAGTAGCGTGTTATGTTATATGCTCTGCTTGAAAGTACTTACATGCTAAGGATCACGAGTAGCGTGGTATGTTATATGCTCTGCTCGAAAGTATTTGCATGTCAATGGTCGCGAGTAGCGCGTTACGTTATAGGCTCTGCTCGAAAGTATTTGCATGTCAATGGTCGCGAGTAGCGCGTTACGTTATATGCTCTGCTTGAAAGTACTTACATGCTAAGGATCACGAGTAGCGTGGTATGTTATATGCTCTGCTCGAAAGTATGTATAGGCCAACGATCACGAGTAGCGTGTTATGCTATATGCTCTGCTCGAAAGTATTTGCATGCTAATGATCGCGAGTAGCGCGTGGTGTCATATGCCCGGCTCGAAAGTATTTACATGCCCAGGGTTACGAGCGGCGCATTGTGTTCTATGCTCTGCTCAGAAGTAGTTACAGGCAACTGATTAAGAGTAACGTGTTGTGTTATATGCCCTGCTCAAATGTATTCACAAGTAAATGATTGCGCGTAGCGCTTGGTTTTATATGCTTTGCTTCACAGGATTAGGGGCTATCGATTACGAGGAGCGCTCAGTTCTACAGGGTCCATGTTAATGTACCCGATGTCACCTATTACGAGTATCATGCTGTGTTAGACGGCCTGTTCAGGGAAAGGCCTCGCTTAGCGCGCGCAGCGCTATAATCACCCGCACTTAGCCAACTGCCGTGGGTATCTGAATGAGGTTAGGCACTGCATAAATATCGCCAGGATTGCCGTATTTACTGATGGATGGTATTATGATGCATGTATCGCCTTGTTACTTCCTGAACTGCAACTGACCAGCTATACTTGGATAAACTTGAAGTAATTGCATAATTTAAACGGTGTGGCGTCACTTATTGTGTGTGTCCCTAGTCCATGATAAGCGTGTGGTGTATGGTTGCTTAACACATAGCCCTCTGGTTGCCCGACCGGCTCGCGCCACGTTACCGCCCTTAGGGCCTGGTGACCCCAGGTTCCTACACCCCTTCAGAGATTGACTCATCCCATAGTTCTCCGGCTAATCTGAAGTCACCATCTATTGCACCCTCAATTGCCCAATACAGAGAGGCTACCTCCTTCTTGCCCACTGGCTTTTTAACCAAGAGTTCTTCAAGATCATTTCCCAATCCAATTGGTTGTTTGTAGTTTTGGGACAAGCTTTTGAGCTGTATGTATTTAAATCTTGACAGACCAGCTGTAGTTTTGTCATTTAAAGTTTCCCAAGACTGTAGAAAACCATCTTCAAATAGATCTCCCCATGTTGTTAGGCCTGATATTTTTAGTGGGATGACAAGCGCATCTTTAAGACAACTGGGTGACCCTTGGCTGTCCCACCACGGAGCTAGTCTTGAATGATACTCTAGTCCCGTTAAGGTTCTTATTCTGGCCCATAATTGAGCTGTTCCCCTTAAAATCTTCAGCCTAACTTTCTTGAAAAATTTTTATCTCCAAATTTAAAAAGGAAACCTTTTGGGGAAAGCTCTGATTGGTCTAACATTGCTTTAAACATTTTTCCCCTATCCGAATCGTCTGGGTGTTTCAACAGCATTCTTGAGTGTGTTAATTGAAATGCCCATGCATAGTACTGAATGTCTGGCAGTGTAAGACCACCCTTTTCTCTTCTACGTCTAAGTTTTTTCCACGAAATCCTAGTTGCCTTGTAGGCCCATACAAGTGAGTTTATAGCCTGTTGAAATTTATCAATGAGTAGCTTATCAAAGTGTAAGGGGATGGTATTAAAGAGAAAAGTTACTTTGGGTAAAATAACCATTTTAATCAAATTTACTCTACCCAAGATTGTTAGGGGGAGATGTGCCCAAGACTTCATTTGATTTTGGCTCTCTCTGAAAATATTTAAAAGATTCACCTTTGGTATCTCCTCGATGTTGGAGACAATTTTTACCCCCAAGTACATCATGTGGTCTTTAGTTTGAAAAGGGCTCCTCGGCAGGTTCCACGTCATAATTTCGGTTTTTCCCACATTGACTTCATAGCCCGACACTCTGCCAAATTCCCCTGCTAGCCTGATTATTTGAGGGAATGATGTATCCAGCTCGGATGACAGAATTAAAATGTCATCTGCGTACAGGGCTACCTTTCTCTCCCAAGATCCACACTTAAATGGAGTTATACTTTGCTCCTCTCTTATATTCTGAGCAAATGGCTCTATATATAGATCAAAAAGAAGGGGAGAGAGAGGACAGCCCTGTCGAGTTCCTCTTCTAATGCTGAAAGGTTTTGTCAAATTACCATTCACTACGAGCCTTGCTAATGGATCCCTATATAGAAGTTTTAGAGTTCGACAGAACTTTGGACCAAAATTAAATTTCTCTAAAACTGCAGAAAGATACTTCCAATTTACCCTGTCAAAAGCTTTTGTTGCGTCAAGGGTCATGGCCGCCAGTGGAAACGCAAAGCTAGATGAAAAGTCGATTGCTCCTATCAGATCGTGAGTAAGATCAAAGAGATTTCTGCCCTTCAGGAAACCCTTCTGATCTAAATTAAGGAGATCTCCAGCCACTGCTCCTAGTCTATCTGCAAGGATTCTAGTAAAAACCTTATAATCCGAGTTAAGGAGCGAAATGGGTCTATATGACCCACACTCTATGGGAGATTTACCTGGTTTTAAAATTAAAGTAATGTTTGCTTCTCCCCATGAGGAAGGTGGTTTAACCCCTTCTGAAAGGACTTTATTAAAAAGTGTAGTCATGTATGGGATTATAGCATCTCCCACAGATTTGTAAACTTCCACCGGAAGGCCATCCGGCCCTGCTGCTTTACCTGTTTTACAGGCAAAAAGAGCCTTCCTAACTTCCTGCTGCGAGATTTCTGCTTCTAAATTTTGCCTTTTTGGAGCATCTAGGACTGGCAGATGAATTAGACTTAACCAGTCTGTTGCAGCAGTTTCATCTATATGATTATCTTCCTCATAAAGTCCCTCAAAGTACGTATGAAATACCTCTCCAATTTTATCTACGTTGGTAAATAAGTTAGAGTCTGAGTCTTGTATCTCCTTGATCAAATTTCGAATTCTATCTGATTTAGCCTTCCAAGCTAATAATCTTCCAGCCCCCTCACCATATTCAAAATGTGCTAATTTACTAACCTCCCACCTGCTGGAGAACCTTGCCTGAACTATACCTTCTAGAGATATTTTGAGAGACTCTAATTTATCTATAGAGTCTTGGATTAACGCCTGGTCCTCCTCATAGATTATGACCTTTTGTAGCTCTTTCATTTGATCTTCTAAATGTGTAATTTCTTCCCTGTATTTCCTGTTTTTATATGAGGTTCTGTTTATAACCAGCCCTCTCAGGAAAGCTTTTAAAGTATCCCACACAACTGCGATATCAGCAGAGTCGATATTTATCTCTAGAAAAGACTCAATCTCTTGTAATAAAAAAGTAATGTACTCTGATTCTAAAAGAATCGTTCGATCAAAGGTCCAAACTCTTTGTTGAGATTTCTTTACTAGCTCCCATTCCATCCAAACAGCTGCGTGGTCTGAAAGGTGAGGTGTTAAGTAGTCGATTTGTTTGATGTTTCCTCTTAATTCGTTACTGATTAAGATATAATCTATCCTAGATTTGTGTCTGTATTTTTTATTATAAAAAGACACTCCTAATTTAGAGCCAGACCTCTCTCTCCAGATATCAGTTAGAGCATGTTGTTTCATCATAGTTTTTAAGAAGGCTCTGGATTTGGATGGGATGTTAGCTCTACAATTTGGTGATTTATCCCATTTCGGGTTCAGTACAATATTAAAATCTCCAGCAAGGATCAGTTTATCTGGAACTTCCAATAGATGCGAGAAAATGGTTTTTAGTACGCAGGGCTGTCTTGATTAGGGCCATATTATCCGACTATGGTAAACGAGATGTTATCCACTAAAATCCTTACTATGATCCATCTGCCACTAGAATCTGTCTTAGTTTCTTTAACTATGACATTGGCTGATTTCTTTATTAATATGGCAACCCCCCTAACATTAAATGGCTGACCTGAACAAAGACAGTGTTCCACCCACCTAAGTTTTTCACAAATTTCCGTAAGTTCCTTTTTAGTAAGGTGGGTTTCTTGCAGAATAATTATTTGTGCCGGTGAATACTTCAAGTATTGCAAAATTCTTTCTCTTCTACCTCTGACTCTGAGGCCATTTATATTCCATGACAAGCATTGTATTGTCATTATAACAGCTTAACGTAACCAATTTTTTACCCCCCTTCCATCCTGCACATAACCAGACACGAACCTGCAGCTATAGATGACAAACGTCCAAAAACATAATAGGGCTAGTGTTCTAATGAGGATTTTAATTTTTTTTATTTTATCCCTCTGCTCCCTCCCCAGTGCCCCCTCTACTTCTGCCCTTACCCCCACCCTACCTCCCTTGGAGAACCCCCACCCCTGTTTACCTGGAATCTCCAGGTTTTGCCGGCTGGAGAACTCTACCCTGCCACGTGTATGTGTATGTTTGTATGTATTTTTTTTTTTTTCCCTTGACAGTACTAAAAGCAAATGTGAATATCTAATACTTATGTGGTACAATGTGGTGCTGATGTACTTACTAATGTGGTTATGTGGTGCTAAATTCTTTTTTATGACATTTCTACGTGTACTACATATGCTACATATACTAACCATATACTAACCATGGAAAGGCACTACTTAACCTAGGACAGAATCTAAGATCCTATTGGAAGCATAATTCCTAATTCCTAATTCAAGATTCAGGAAGTACTAGAGGGCCCTTTTTTAAGACTGTCCAATAGGTCATCCGCCTCCTGTACTGTTCTTACATTGTGCATTTTGTTGTTCAACATGATCCTCAATTGGGCCGGGAACTTAAGTTGAACCACCGCTCCCAATTTTTTGAAATCTTCCATTCTTCTCCCCAGTTCCCACTGTCGATCCAAGGTAACTCGGGAGAGGTCAGACCTAATCTCGAAAATGAAGTCTCTTGATTTCAAAGATTTTAACTTAAGGGCCGCCAATAGGATTTTCTCCTTAATCTCAAATGTAAGAAAGTTAATCAAGATTTTCCTAGGCTTTGATCGATTTGGGTTTTTTCTGTAGGGGTCTCTATGTACCCTCTGAATGTCTTGCCTCAGCTTCTCCTCTGATATCTCCGTCAGCACCACTTCTTTAATGAGAGCTATAATAAAGGATTTTAAATCCTCTCCCTCTTTGCCCTCCGGCACCTTCAAAATGCGCAAGTTATTGCGTCTAGAGAAGTTTTCTAGTGACTCCACTCGGTCTCTAAGTAAAATTTCTTCTTTTTTGAGTTGAGTAATGTCATCTTTTGCAGCCCCCAGTTCTGACTTGAGCTCTTCTACTGAATTTTCTAGAACTCCTGTCCTGGAGTTCAAAGTATCCAACTTTTTCTCTAAGTTTTCGCAGAAGAGCCTGATATCCCCCTGGTTTGCTTCCGATTTTGCGAATCCCTTTTTAATGTCGGATGCCATAGTGTGGAACAAGGACTCCAGCCCAATGCCTGAGAGGGGGTTATCGCTAACTACTGCTCCTGTCTCACCTCCTGTATATATTTCTGGCCCACAAACCGCTTCGACTTCCTTTCTCCCTCCTCCAGGTAGAGCTTCTGAAGTTAAGCTCTCACTGTCTTTAGGGGATATTAAGGCCTCTGGTTTCTGAACACCTTGTAGGATGCTTTGTAATTGAAACTGTAATTGTTGCTGCGGTTGTGGGTTTGGTTGAAGCTCCAGAGTAATAGGAGTCTGGACTGGGGCGGGAGCTAGTACCCCTAACTGAGGACTTTCGGCTGCCATGTTGGAGGAAAGGTTTGGCTGCAAATTAGAAAGTCTAAGTACTTCACCCTGTCCTGCTATATCTAGAACTTGAGGTAAAACCTTAAAGTACGATCTTAATGAAGGAGTCACTTTAACTTTAGGAGCCAAAGAAAAACCCTTTCTGTTGGAGCCTTTTGGATCTTTTAGACCTTTTCTCTTATCTGTATGACGAGGCGGGATGCTCTCCTCGGTTTTCTAATCCAGTTTTATTGCTGACTCCCCTTCGAATGTCAATGCGTTAGTAAAGGCCCCTTTTGTGGTGTTTTTTAAGTCTTTGCATTCATTAATTACTTTTTTAGTTTGTAGTTTGCTTTTTACAACTATTGTTTTTTTTCTGCTAGTTTTGGCAAAGTTACCGAGATTGCTTATTACAATTTTCTCCCTTACAACCTCCAACTGCCCAATCCCCTTACCCTTGCTCCTGCCCTTTCTTCTAAGGCAGTATGGCAGAGTACAGAGATCTACAGGGTCTCCCCCTGAAAGAAGCCCCAGGTCACCTTGTAACCGTTGTTGTTGCCGTTGCTCCTCAAAGACTATCTCCGCTGTCTCCGCCGCCGCCTCTCCGAGCTCTGAAACAGAACTCCCCTCAGCGGCAGCGGCGCGTTGTGAGGCTGCCTCTTCGTCCAGTGTGGAAGCTTGCGCCTGCCAACAGGTGCTGACTCTGCCGGTTGTGAGCCAGGAAACGGCCCGCTGTCCTCCGATGTAGATCCGCCAGCGCACGCCAGCCCCCCCGCTCTTACCTAGCTCCAGTGCTGCAGCAAGACAGCGCGGCAAATCTCTCGGAGGAACACTGTGCATATCCACTAGTAAGTTCACCTCTATCTACACTTCTGAGGTTAGATAGTATGATAGCGTGATATCGTAAGCACTACCATGGATTTTCCTAATCGCATGCTACGATATACTCCATACTCCGTAGTCCAAACGCATCCAGGCAGGTGAGCCCTCCAGTGCGGCAAGCGGCCGCTTAGCTTGCAGCCGCCATGTTCTCCCAAAATGCCCTAAAACTTGCTTTTGTTACAATATGCTGAGGGAGATACTGTGACAGAACACAAAGGTTTTTTTTTTAGACTGAATTATGCTGCACATATACGTATGAATGTCATGCACAAGGTATAACAGTTCTAGTATGAACATAAGAATTTCTGAGAGTAGAGAGCAGCAGATTATTAACACTGTTGTTTGTTTAAGTTCTTCAGAAGTCCAATGGAAACTATAACTCATCATCATACACAGTGATGAAGCCTGAGGATGCCATTGAAACCACAGGCAGAAGTTTAGTGTATATATATATTTGAGGTATTCATTCTTTTTGTGTTTAACTTTCAGGAATTACCAGTGCCATGTCACAGTACAGAGAATTGGCTACACAAGGGTACTGCTAAGGTCTATCTATCTATTCACTATTTCAGCTAAGCAAAGAGACCTTAATGACAAGTTACTTAAGGCAGTGGTTCTTAACCTTTTTGACTTGTGTGGACCCTCATAATGGACTCCTGCCCCCCCCCCCAAAAAAAATGATTCATTAACCTTGGGTTTTCTAGTGAATTTCTAAGGTTTTTAAATACTATTTACTAACTATAACATCCCTGTAACCTTTGGTTACATGGTTGTATCAATGAATATATATATATATATTTGTTTGTTTTGGGGGAGCCAACTTTAGAGACAGCTACAGCCCAAACGCCTGAATGGACTTACACTACATTTGTCAGAAAGATAGATTTTGGTCCAGAAAGAATGCTTTTGTGATTTCGTGTAAATCCATTAAGCAGTTTTTAAGCCGTGGATAAGCAAATAGGACAACATCAGAAAAAAAGAAAGGAAGAAAATAAGGGCACCCACACTACTTTGAAAATGGGTGGTCTAGGATATGGGGGTTGTGCGTAGCCCTCCTCACTGAGGCTTATTAGGCCCTGGGGTCCCCATCCCAGAGTGCTGCATGTCATTAAAAAGGAGAGCGGTGCCACACAGCCCCACTCCCCGAGCCTCACTCCCAGAGGACCCCCATCCCCAGGGCAGAACGGGATTTTAAAAGAAAGGGTGAGGGAGCCACGCGGGCCCCCTCTGTGAGCATGGATAGGCCCCAGGGACCCCATCCCCCAGGCCCAAAATAAACTTTAAAGGGGGAGGGGCCACACAGCCCCCTCCTCTCACCAGTAAAGGCATCAGGGCCAGCTCAATTACTGTGTCTTGGGGAGCCCACAGACTAGAAGACCAACTACGAACACTTCTTCGGAAGAAAGCATAGCCACAGAGACCGACACCACAACTACTAGACCTACAGCGAAAAGTCATCTACCGAATTCAGATTTAACCAAAGATATCACTAAAGACACCATTGAAGAATCAGGAGCATCTGGATCTACACATTTTTTATCCAGGGACCAGGATACAAGTCAACCACCGGGATCATTGAAAAGCGCAAAACCAGGAGAAGCCACCACAAAACAAGGACGCACAAGGAGCCAGAAGTAAATCTAGTAGTTAACATTTCTTCCAAGGAAATCACCACCTCACAAATTCAAACATTGAGTAAAGGCCTCGGATATGTTCCAACCTACGACACCAATTTACTGGAATGTGAACTAGCTCTATACAGATTTACTAGAATACTACGACTACGACATTTTTTTACAAATGTAGTACCAGCTAAAGAAGATACACAAGCTAAAGAGTTTCTTGAATTCAAACCCAAATCCACATATCAGGCACCAGTTTCGCACAAAATCATAGATTCATTCGACAACCTATGAGGAAAGACCTACAAAGACTGCAATTTAGGAAAACGAAGAAATCGAATTTGACTCAACAAGAAAAAAATACATTAAAATCCATTCAGATGAACACAGAAATACAGATTCAAAAAGCGGATAAAGGAGGTGCCATTGTTCTTATGGATCGTTCCTTTTATACCAACGCAGGACAAGAACATGTATCAGACACTCAAACCTATCTTAAACTGGATCAAGATCCTGTAATAGAGCTCAAGGAAACGCTTGGAAGCATTCTAGATCATGCTTTGGAAATGGGATGGATAAGTGAAACCACCAAAAAATTCTTGACAGTGGATTATCCAAGGAAACCCACCCTGTATATGCTGCCAAAGATTCATAAGAATTTGTTTAATCCACCAATGCGACCTATAGTAACGGGTTGTGGAACCATCTTTGAGCCCTTGGGGCATTATATTGATTACTTTTTACAACCGTTGGTTCAGGAATGGCACTCGTATGTCAAAGATACGACAGATTTCTTACTAAAATTGCAGAAGATAAAGTTCATGGAAGACATCATCTTTTGCACTATAGATGTCAAGTCTTTATATACTTCGATCCCTCACTCAGCTGGCATGGAGGCGGTAGAATGGGCTCTACTGCGCCAATCTTCACTCAGAGCAGACAAAGTATTCATTCTGGAACTTTTACATTTTTGTTCACATCACAGTTATTTTTACTGGAACAATGATTTTTATTTGCAGCAACAAGGCACATCTATGGGCTTTGCCGGGGCTCCGGCATATGCCAACACTTTCATGGCTAAATATGAATCAGACCATATCTATAAAGACACCGGATGGACTGGAAATCTACTGCTATATTGCAGATTCATCGATGATATATTCATTCTGTGGAGTAACACTCAGGAAATGTTGGAAAGTAAAATCGAACAACTCAATCAAATTGATGAACATATTCAGTTTACTCATGTAATTGATCCGAGAAAAATATCTTTTCTTGATGTTATTCTTACCAAAGAAGCGGGCCACATAAAAACGGAGGTTTTCAAAAAGCAAACAGATGTGAACAGTGCGCTTCACTTTCAAAGTTTTCATCCTAACAGCCTCAAACAAAACTTACCATTGTCTCAATTTCTGCGGATAAAAAGGATCTTCTCTACCACAGAAGATACTGAGAGGAATTTATTACTCCAACAGCAGATGTATCTTGCTAGGGGATACCCTGTAGAAGTGATTGAATCAGCCAAACAACGCGCATCTAAATTCAATAGAGACAGTCTTTTACTAAGTCGACCACGTAAACAGACAACTAGACAAGTGTTTGTATCCAAATACTCTACAGTATCAGGCAAAGTGAAAAACATCATCACCAAGAGATGGGAATTGTTACAAAATGAGCCTGATTTTCACAACATCTTTAAAGATCCTCCTATGTTTGCATACAAACGTGCAAAAAACATCAAAGAAATCATCAATACTCCGATTAAGCAAGGAAACATCGCTTAAAAAGGAATGAGTAAATGTTACAACTGCATCCATTGCAATAATGTTATCATTGGTAACACATTAAATCATCCATCCACTGGAGAAACCATTCAACTTCGCCACACTTCAGATTGCAATTCAAATCAACTCATTTATTATATCAAATGTCCATGTGGAAAGTTGTATGTGGGTGAAACCGAAAGAAAAATTAAAGTGCGGATATCTGAGCACAAAAGTACAATCAGAACATCAAACAAACACAGCAGTCTGGCCATGCACTGGAATGAAGAAAAGCACAGTATTGCCCAACTCAAATTCTCTGTGCTAGAAAGAGTTGAGCAACGTCAGGATACAGACCTTACCAGAAGTCTCCTACAGAGGGAGACCTATTGGATTAAGCGTTTGGACACTTTAATGGAGAAAGGCATTAATGACAAAATAGACTATGCTTGTTACTTATGATGTATTCATGTTACAGTTTTTTGTATCAGGGTAGTACTGCATTTTCACGTACATATCAATGTGATTAACCATTTTTTCTTGGGTTTAATTACCCTGACCAGTGACCTCACCATTGTATGTTTTGATTTTCCCAGGTATATATTGTATTTTGCACTATCTTTCAACTATTCCCTCTTCGGGTACATTTTGCTCTCTTTCAAGATGGCGGCATCTTCTACCTTGTTTTTAGCTTTACGCGAGTATCTCTTCCTTCTAGATTCGGGTTCATGCGTACAGTCACCTCGTTTATGTCTGATACACGAGTGAGCATCCCTCTTGATCAGAGCCTGTGCTTTTTTCAGTCACCTTGTTTATGTTTAGAATGGTATTTACTCTCGCGAGAGTTTCACCCATTTGGTTATGGGTTCACGTTTTTTAGTCACCTCAACGTTTTTTAGTCACCTTATCTATGTTCACCATGTTTTGATATAAGCGCATGCTCCCACCGTGCCGCTATTAGTCTCACCTGTTGGTTTTTGAATCAGCAGTCGGATAGGTTTCCTCTACATTTATTCGACGACGTTTTACTTTGGTGGTAAGAATTTTCACTTGATTTGTTACCTGATCGTTCTCGTCAGTCTTTTTCATTTATAATGTTCAGAGACGATATTTCATTGTGTTCTGTTTTCAGATTGAACTCTTCGTCTTGAAGAGCGTTTCTTTTCCGTCGAGTTACAAGGTAACAGTCTCATTGAGCCCTTCATTTCTTTCAGTTTCATTCACTTCTCACACAACTTTATTCATTCATGGTGATGGTCATTTCGGGTCATTATCCGGTCACACAACTTATTAACTCAGTCGTGTTTATGCTTGGAGTGTTGTTATTAAATGTGGAATTTGATCATGTATTTGCAAACTGACGTTTAACCATCATTGTGACGTTCATTCTGAAAATATGTAATGTTGATTTATTTTTTAGATACTTAGCCCCCGACGAAGAGCCGGTTGGCTCGAAATGCATTGGGCATTTAAAAAAGTGGATTTTTTTGAAAGATTGGAATTTGGATTTGTATGAAGAAATGAATGATGATCCAATTAACTAATATTTTCGCAATGAATAAATTGCTACAATCATTGATATATTGATTCGACATATTTTTTCATTCACTACAATTTTGGATCGAGTCTGCATAAGTAGAATACAGTTTCTGAGAATTTTGTCAAGGTATTTACCTGAACGCAACTGTGCGTGGAGACCAGGGCCCCACTGGTCCTAGTATTGGAGGTTTGAATTGTTTGGATTCCATGACTGTTGGAATCTACTCCACAGCACGCTATTTAAAAGGACAGTTAAACAAGTAAAATATTGTTTCTAATACGAACTATATCTTACGGAGTGCCTCTACCATCCATTTTGTTGAGCCCATCCCCAGGACACAGTAGTTTCCCTGCCCAGATCAGCGCGGGCAAGGAAAGATGTGTGCTCCCACCCGGCGAGAGCACTGTTAGATCTCTTGTCGGGTGGGAGACGGCATGCCTTCCCTGCCCATGGGATAGTGGGCAGGTAAGTCATACCCACTCTCACTCAGCAGGAGCTTTAGAAATGCTCCTGATGGGTGGGGGCATACTTCTGACTCCCTGTCCGTACTCCTGCAAGCCAGGAAGCAGACATTACTCCCGCCTGGCCAGAGCATGCAGAAACATTTTCCGCAGTGTGAGGGGCTGGCTGAGGCCACAGGGGTGGCACCGAGGCAGCCAGCTACAAATAAGACAGGCCCCAGGGGACGGGGTCCCAGGGGCTACAAGAGGCTTGGATGGGGACGTGTGAACCCCCTCACCTTTAAGTTGAGTGTGGGCCCAAGAGATGGGGTATCCCCCTTAAAAGTCCAAGGAAATTGAATTGGAACTCCTTGCACATGCGCTTGTGGGCAGGAAACCCTGGTTTCCTCCTCCCTTAGTGACTTTTGTAGTTCAACCTGAAAGGGATTGTGGTTGTTGCTTGTGAAGGGTCTTCGCCCCCCTCAACTAAAAACCCAATTTCTTACATTGGTATTAAATGGTGCACTTTTTCTCAGAAAGTTTTCTAGGTCCAAAAGTAAGCTGAGACCGGGCTCAATCCACCTTGTGTAGCTGAACTGCACTCCATCACGGTCGGCTTTAACTTTTGACTTTGTCCCAGTCTTGCTCGACCAGATACCTGTGGCTGGCGCTTTGATATTTTTAGGCAGTTTTATTTTCACTTAAAACATTAAAAATTCCTGAATCTGATTCTACGGATTGAATTTAATTCGTTTTGGTGTCATTTTCCTTATTAAAATTGTATCCATTTTTTTTCGAAATTGGTGTGGGACTTTTCTTGTGTTGTGTTTTCACTTTATTACTGTTTGTGAGCTGCTCAAACACTTTATACACTTTATCCTCTTCCGGGACTGCTACCTGGGTGCCCGCGCTGACTTCCCCTGACTTGGATGACCCGGGAGATATTGACGACCTTCAACCTTTCCTCCCACCAGAACCGACTGCTGCCTTTCCCATTCAGCTCTGCTTTTGGGGTAGGTTTTAAATGCCGGCTTTTTGATCTGATTTTTGTCTTGCCTGGCGTCCTGTTTGCACCTTACCGGGGCTCCGGCCGAGACGTGATGATCTTGTTGCCCTCATCAAAGCCGCCTCGAGAGTGCCACGACGCTGCTGCCCTTATAACCGAGTTTGTTTCCCTTTACCGCATTGACACGCCCTCCTGACCCCGTAGCTGCCTTCCTCTTCGGGGCTGCTGCCTTGGCGCCTGCGACTTTGACGTTCCCTGGATTTCTGATGACTCGTGATGGATCGATGACCTCCAGCCTTCCTCCATTCCAGATCTGGTGACTGCCCTCTCCATACAGCCATGCTCTTGGGGTAGGTTTCCTTGTTGGCTTTTTTACCAGATTTGTGTTTGCTCGCAATCCTGCCATTTTGTTGCAGGTACTTGGGGTCCATGAACTGAATCCTCCGTCTTACGGTCTCAACATACTCCTAGACTGATTCATGCCGCTGGTCAACGCCTTGTACCACCTCATTGACCATCGCCCTTAATTGACCTCTCTTGAGTCACCTTGACCCCTCTCTTATTGCAAGATCATGGTGAGGCACACTTTTTGCCCCCTCCCTCTGACCCGTTCCTTCCCTAATTGTGGCCTGACCCTGTGAGGGAATTCGGCTCTGGAGGTGGTTGATTCCGGGAACCCTACCTGTTTGACTCTTGACTTTTTGGTGGCTGGTCTGCTGTGACCTGATCTGCATTCAATACCCCTTTTACTTTATCCCCTTACCCTCTATGCTCCATTGGTCTTGTTTTCTACGCTATTTAATGTTCTAGTAACAGATGTAATCTTGTAACTGATGTAACTTTGTAACAATGTGTAACCTCTTGTAAAGCACTCTGATACCTCCGGGTCTAGCCAGCGCTATATAAATCTCTTCAAATAAAATAAATAAATAAAATCAATGTATAAACTAAACCTGACTGCTTGTATGCTAAGCTACCAGATGGTTAGGCACATGTTAATTTGGTGACTTTTTGGGACACTCTGACAGGGGTTCTGGTTGTTGTTTGAGAAGGGTATTCACCCCCTCTCCTCAATCAAAACCCAAGTTCCTACACCAAAAGTTCTTTGACAGTTTGGTCTGAGTCTAAATCTGGTCACGTCAACGTTTTTGCTGTATTGAACTACCATCTAATTGTCATGTCTAAGAAGAAATAAACATTTAATTTCGTTTTCTAAGGTCTTGATATCAAATGAACAGCAACTAGTTCAAAAGAGTTAAGGTGCACTATGGATTGGAGATCATGGCCTACCTGATGAGAAGTGGCCACATATTACTCCCTGATTATCTGTCAATGGACTTTCAGACTAGCTCTTGGTAGGTCCTGAAGATTGCCTACATGATTGATGCATCTAAGTGATCAAGCTACCCCACTGTATGTACATGTTTGGAGAGGAACTAATAAAAACCAGGGGCCTGATTACAGGTTTGGTGGTGTGGCAGCCGGTCGCCACGCCAGCGCCGCTCTGACACATCATCAAACTTGTCCACATGCCGCCTGCCAGATTGCACGTTAATTCATGGTCTGGCGGGCAGTGCTTTGGCGTTCCCCAAGCTGTGTGTCAATTCTACCCTTCTGGCCAAGTAAAGCAGGGATTTAACAGAATTATTTTATCTGAAAGCTCAACTAAAAAACAAAAAATATTGGAATTGAGCTACTATAGACTTTGCTGTCTGTCTCATGAACAGTGGCGGCTCGCCGTGGGAGTGCTGCAGGCGGTGAAGCAGGGCAGGGGAGGGGCAGGGTGGGGGGAGTAGTGGAGTCCAACATATGACAGACAGGAGTAAGGTAAGCAATTAAATAAATAGAATATTTTACCTTACACACGCTGCATCGCCGAGTTGGCGATGCAGCGCGCGTAAGGTAAATTTTTAATTTATTTAATTAGTTACCTCACTCCTGTGCGTCGTATGTTGGACTCCACTACCCCCCAACCTGCCCCTCCCCTCCCCCGCCCCGCCCTACCACCCCGCAGCACTCCCACGGCGAGCCGCCACTGCTTATGAACAATATGTTATGCAAATACGCTATCAAATGATCCTCCTGAACAATGAGAGAATATGCAAAAAAGGTTTTACCAATTTTGTGAAGCCCTTTTGTGCTAGCAAGAGGCTGTTAAGAAGACAGGAGAATTGTCCTGTTGGACACTCACACCAACATTGCAGCTATTTCCTGGGATTGAGCTAGCTTTGCATCGAGGTATGCAACTTTTAGACAGTCACCATCCACTCCCACAAAAAAAGAATTCCGAGGATAGGCTAAGGTCTCCAGACTGAATGGTCAATAAAGGACAGATACATGGAATTAATTTAAATTTACGGAAAGATAAACGCTGCTCTTCCTTTGAACTAGAAAAATAGTACTTAGGAAATCCTCCGGATGTAGGCGCTCAGGTTCTATCTGCTGTGTATTTCCCTAGCAAATCTTCCGAATCTTGCCGTACTAAAAGTCACTACTTGTTGACAAAAGAAAACTGGATGTTGTAATTATTTCGCTGCCAATGACTTGTACAGTATTATGGATCTGTAGACAAAAATGCTGAAGACTTATGGCCACAGCTGGCATCCTCCTAGAACTCTATTGAAACTTGTTTTGAAAAATCTTGAGCTAAGAGGGAAAATGAGACTCTTCTTGATGGTTTTAAAAAGGACCCCATCTGCAGTTTGAAACTTGGGAAAGGAACTTTGAAAACAGTCGCCAGGACAGCCCCCATCCCAACTGGCACTGAAAAGAATTTAGTCAGGGCAAGAAAGGCAACATATTTATCCTTGTCATTGGTCGAATTTTCTCTAAAGAAAGAAGCGGCTAAGCCTCTCGACAGGGTTCTTTAGCAGCAAGTATCTCTTGTTTTAGTCCACCTTTTATAGTTTCACCTATCTTCGTGCTGGTGAGATTAAAGAAGTTGCGTGTCCCAAAAGACGTGGAGGTCTCTGAAACAAGATTGACAAGACTTCTGGATGGGGGGGGGAGGGGGTCACTAAGACCAGCAGTGTATCTTGGTATGATGCTCTAACTACCCAATGCCTTTTGGGGCTCTTTTGTATTTGAAAAGAAAGTCACCAATTTTGAATCAACAGAAGGAGAAACTGCTACCTAGTTAATCAAAAAGGAGTTAATGTGCTTCCAGCTTATTCCTCTAAATCTTGTCTAAAGAAAAATAAATGTATGGATACAAATTGCAAGGGCTGCTTTTATTTGGTATTGTGTTTGCTCATGGTCAAACATTGGCTTGCCAAATGCATCTAAGGCTGTCCCCTCATCCAAACTTCCTGGAGACTTCTGGGAAGGGATCTTTGAACTGGGGGCAAGATTTGTTGAGTACCAAACCAGTCTACACCGGTTTCCAGATCTGTATCTATACCTGTTGTGGTGGGGGTCACTCATAAGCGTTATGATTTCAATACATGCCAACATTTTAGAAGAGGAAAGCGGGAGAATTACATAAAAAAAGTCAAGAGAATGTATTCCTCCCATTGACATCTATTGAAGCAGAGGCAATTTCAGCCTGAAGCCAGTTTTGGCTTCTAAAATCGGGTCTATGGGCAAGTGTAAGGATTTGCGTCAATCGCTATATATGTATTATTTTTTTTATTAAAGGATTTAGCTCCTCCTTTGTTCGAGTCTTTGTTTTTACGGTAACGAACATATATCTATCCGTGTTGGACAGACAATCACTACATTTCACCGATAGTGGGAAGGCAAAGAATACCTTGATGATATGTCAAAGTTTCCTTTTAAGAGGTTTTCCCTCGTAGGAAGCAGATTCCTTTTGGTCGTGATGCCATTACTAGTGTGTGTCGGGGACACTTGAATGAGGCTTTCGCCATAAACAAATCGTTCGTGTTTTTTAAACCGCGATCCTCATGTCCTCCTTAGGGAAGGGTTTCCGGTGGCGTGGATGTGTCAAGTTTTGAGAAACGTAAAAACCTCTAAATTACTAACAACCACTAGAGGGAGCCCTTACAACACAACAAATTTTGTCTCGCGAAGAAAACCATCTCCGACCGTTGTTCAACGGTATAATAACCAGAAATTAGTCAAAGAAAAGAAGCCCCTCCCCCTTAATCATGATTGGCCAAGCGAAGATTTGAGTACATGTTTTAATGCACCTAAAGTGTGTAAAGTGAGTTACTTGGGGTGACTGTCCCGACGCACTGACACATTTTAACCGAATAAACACGTCCCGTTTTTAGGCTTCTTTATGCAGGTGTCACACAATATTTGTTGAGGGAACTGCAAAAAGTCCAGGACGCGGCTGCTGGCTTGGTGCCCAATCTACCAAGCCAAGACCTTGTCTCGCCTCATTTGAGAAATCTTCACGGGCTCCCTGTGAATAAACAGATCTTATTTGAGGCCCTTCTCATAATACATAAAGAAATGAACAGCTCTGGCCTGGGTTGGCTGTCATCCAGGATACGCCATTGCATACCCAAGAGAAACCTGCACTCTTTCAGCAGCCATTTGGCCATAACTCCTAGGGTCTGCCCAGCACACACAGGAGGCAGCTCCTTCTCCTGCCTTGGATTGCAAGCCTGGAATAGGCTTCCATTACAATTGCGTCAAACTGAAGGCGAGGGGCCTTTTATAAAGAAACTCACAACTTGGCTCTTCACACTCTAGCCTCTCTGCACTCCTTCCTATCTTATGCTCTGCAATGTGCCTGGATACTCTTTCTGAGTAGCCACACACGCAGCAAATCCCTTCATTCATTCATTCATTCATTCAATACGTCACTGCTTCCCAAGCTTTGATGCCATCAGGGAAGTGACATCTTGACAGATAGGGTACAACCATGTATGTTTTTTAATGTATTGGCCCACTCTTTCACTTTTTTTTTTTTAATAGCAGTTGCTTTTCATAGTATTTTTAGACTTGCTGAAGACAGCTGTAGCTTACATGGCGTACATGCCAGCATGTTTTTGGGGTTTGTGCTATTTTTGACGTAATAAAAAAATACATTAATAATAAGGAGAGGGCAGGGCTTGAGAACAGTTTTGTTTCTGTCGATTGTGACGCGCTCATGATGCATGCTTAAAATGGGGCTCAGGGGCATTTTTCACTATTTCTACAGTTGTCTTTTTTTAATCAGGTTATCCGCTTCAGCAACACTTAAAAGGAAGCACCTCCTGATGTAGTTGACAATCCACACCGTTGATTCTCTCAGCTCCAACTCCTGTGGGACTGCCCGCTCGCTGCGGGTGTGAATCCAGTGGGTAAGACATCCATATTCAATTGTTTTCAGTAGTTTTACATACGCTACTGAATGTGGTGACCCCCGGCAAGCAGAAGCTGTGAACGAGGATTCTACCCTCCAGCTGCACGACATTTGTGCCCATCACTTACATTCCTTTGGTGAAGATGTATGCCCTGGCACTCAGTTTCGAAGTAAGAAATCTGGGACTGTAAGGAAATCGTGCCAATCATGTATTTCGTCATTCGACACATGGCATGGAGTCTATCTGCCCGTGACCAGCCACGTTCCTCCGGTTTGCCTGGCTTGCCAGTCCTCAAGTACTTTAGTGCTTTGCTCTTTCTTCCATGAACTTTCCTTTCATCAAGTGGCAACAGCTAAAATGATGCAAACTACTGTCACCCAGCCAAAGAGCTATATAAAAAAAAGAGCATGACAGGGCACAAACAGCTAAATATTCAGCCAAGCTGGTCAATTATTCTATTAGGATTACATTTGTCCCTAATACGTCACAGAATAAATAACACAAAAAAATACAAGAATATCATAAACCTATTGGCTCAGCTGTGGCAATGAAAAGCTAAGAAATGCATAAAGGCTCCGAAGCATTAAATGTTAATTGCTGCTGTGTAATTTGTTTGCATAATTGGTTGACACTCTGGTGGTGTTCTCCTTTGAAACTGCAGCTGCAATCCTTTTAAATGTTTACACTGGAATATTATGGCATAAACCAACGGGACACTGAGTGCTCTATTGTGGGTTTACTCATAATATCCCCAAAACATTTAATTTACAATTTTACACTTCTCTTGACCATCACATAGTCCAACCAATACACACAAGAAAAAACAAGCATCTCCTATGCAAGAGCTACTGATATAAATATATATACACATACACACAGTGTAAAGTAGTAAGTGTTAAATATTTTAATTTATCAAATTAATATAATGTAAGGTAAATACATTCCACTATACTAGAAATACAGAATAACTGCTGGTTTTATTAGCCTCTGAGTGATCGCTTATTGTGGCATGAGAACTAAGCAAATACTTCCTGCACGCTCCGCCGGCATCAGCGATCCAACTGCCTGAGGGCGAGGGAAGACAAAAGGAGCGCGATAGCAAAATACATATATATATATATATTCACTGAAAAAAACCATAGGTTTCACACACGTTATAGTTAGGAATTAGCATTTAAAAAACCTTGCAAATTCACTTAAAAAAACCATAGGTTTCACACAGGTTATAGTTAGCTGGACATTTCACTCGTGAAAAACCATTGAAATTCCCCCGTTATAGTTAGTGCAGGCAACTATAACTCACTCGACCGCAATCCTCTGCTGATGACGTCAGATATTACATCACTGTATTTAGACACTTATTTACCCATGTCTTCTTCCATTAATTTTTAGCTATACATATATTACAAATATTTTTTTTTCAGAAAGACACATATGTCATCAGTGATGTAATATCGGACGTCATCAGCAGAGGATTGCGGTCGCGTGAGTTATAGTTGCCTGCACTAACTATAACGGGGGAATTTCAATGGTTTTTCACAAGTGAAATGTCCAGCTAACTATAACATGTGTGAAACCAATGGTTTTTTAAGTGAATTTGCAAGGTTTTTTAAATGCTAATTCCTAACTATAACGTGTGTGAAACCTATGGTTTTTTCAGTGAATTTGTACGGTTTTTTAAATGCTAAGTTATGTATTTATTTATTTTTTAAGGTTTTTCACCGTGCGCGCACCGTACCAGCACACCGCACGCCCATGTTACGCAGTTCGCGGAATTTTTCCGTTTCTACCGTACGCGCACGCTACGCGCACTCCGCGATTTTTCGAAACAAAATTAAAAGAAATTTTGGCCCTTGGGGGGTCCTTCTGGGACCCCCTGACAAAGGCTAGGGGGTCAGGAATTGTCCACCCTGCCCCCTTTTCACGTTCTCCACCTTTGTTTTTCACCCCCTCAGACTGCGAGAGACAAAATGGCGGCCGACACTTCCTGGTTTCGACCGATTCGAATGTTTACTAAGATCTAACAACCAATCACAATCGCGCTCGCGCACGGCAGCGTGCGCGTACGGTAAGTTTTACCGTACGCGCACGGAGCGCGCCTATAGATATATATATGCTTTTAAATGCTATTTTCTCAGGAAATACTGAACAGATTTACACCAGACCTGCAAAAGGCACATCCCTGACCTGAGGACTACCTCTCTGCCAAATTTCAAGTAATTCTGTTCAGCCGTTCGGGTTGTAGCTTGGACTAAAGGTCCTATGGAAAAATGCATGGGGAAAACGCGTTTTGGGACCCCCCCTTTTTCTCAGCCCCTGCTTGACGAATCCCCACGAGACTTTCAGGGAAGGAGCGGAGCGCCCCACCTATTTTGAAAATTTCGCGAGGATTCGTCAATCGGCGCCAAAGTTATTCCAAATAGAATGTTGCGCATTTCCTATGGAAACACGATCCTAACTATAACTATCTACTGGCGACCGCCAGTAGATAATATATATATATGTATATATACATATATACATATATATATATATATATATATATATATATATATATATATATATATATATATATCCCAGAGTTTCCAGCAGGAGAAAACGAGCTACTCCGGTGTGAAGTTTCAAAATTTTAAGGTTTATTCTGGCAACTAAAGACGTGTTTCGACTTCTTCATGAAGTCTTGCTCATATATATATATATATAATTCACTGAAAAAACCATAGGTTTCACACATGTTATAGTTAGCGGAAATTTTACTGATAAAAAAACCAATGAAATTCCCCCGTTATAGTTAGTGCAGGAAACTATAACTCACGCGACCGCAATCCTCTGCTGATGCTAATACTGTATTTAGACACTTATTTGCCCATGTCTTCTTCCATAAATTTTTAGCTATACATATATTACAAATATTTTTTTTTCATAAAGACACATATGTCATCAGCAGAAGATTGCGGTCGCGTGAGTTATAGTTGCCTGCACTAACTATAACGGGGGAATTTCATTGTTTTTTTATCAGTAAAATTTCCGCTAACTATAACATGTGTGAAACCTATGGTTTTTTCAGTGAATTTGCAAGGTTTTTTAAATGCTAATTCCTAACTATAACGTGTGTGAAACCTATGTTTTTTTCAGTGAATTAGTACGGTTTTTTAAATGCTAAGTTACTTTACGCCATTCGTGGCGTGCGCGCCCACTTAACGCAGTTCGTTCCGTGCGCGCACGGTGCGCTTCGCGTATCGCGCGCCCACTTTACGCAGTTAGTGCCGTGCACGCATGGTGGGCACGCGGTGCGCTACGCGCACCGCATGCCCACGTTACACTAGATGGGCCATGTACGCACGATGCGCTTCGCGCACCGTGCGCACATGGAGGACATATGATGCACTTCGTTTTGAAAGGTAATATTTAAATTTTTCACACCTTTTATAAGCCATGCACAAATGGTGCCATTCGGGCACCATTTGCACACGGGGTGGGGAGAGTGTGGATAATTTTTTTTTTTTATATTTATTTACTGTACGCGTACGGTAAGCGTAATCGGCGAAATTAGCGAAAAAATAAAAATTCAGTTTTTGGCCTTGGGGGATCTTTGGGGACTCCCTCAACATGGCTAGGTGTTTTGGAGCTGTCCAAACATCCCCTTTACATGTTTTTGTGCTTTGTATTTTAATCCACACTCTCAGTGCGAGAGAGAAAATGGCGGCCGCCGCTTCCTGGTTTCGGCCGATTCGAATGTTTACTAAGATCTAAGAGCCAATCAGAATCGCGCTCGCGCACGCCACCGTACGCGTACGGTAAGCGTACCGTAAGCGCACCGTAAGCTGGCTCAGATATATATATTGATTTAAAGGCTATTTTCTCAGAATCTACTGAACAGATTTACACCAAACCTACAAAAGGCACTTCCTTGACCTGAGGACTACCTCTCTGCCAAATTTCTAGTAATTCTGTTCAGCCGTTCGGGCTGTAGCTGTGTCTAAAGGTCCTATGGAAAAATGCATGGGAAAAACGCGTTTTGGGACCCCTCTTTTATCTCAGCCCCCGCTTGACGAATCCCCCCGAGACTTTCAGGGTAGGAGCGGAGCGTAGCGCCCCACCTATTTTGAAAAATTCGCGAGGATTCGTCGACCGGCGCCAAAGTTATTCAAAATAGAATGTTGCGGATTTCCTATGGAAACGTGGTCCTAACTATAACTACCTACTGGCGACCGCCAGTAGGTAATATATATATATATATATATATATATATATATATATAAATAGGCACTCTCCTCAGCATGTGACTAAATAATACAACTTGTTTTGCATGCTGGAATAGGAAGTCCGTTATTATTAACAGTTAGTACTTTTTGCACAGTGCCTTCACACAATTTTTCCCTTTGTAGGTTGTGTCTACTTACATACAATTGTTCAGTTTCAAAAGCCCTCCAGTGGGCCTCCAACATGATAGATGATACCATTCACACTGACTGGTTTTCCAACAGGGAGACTGCTGAGCAGTTTGTTGTCTCCCTGGCCCCCGGACTTAAGGGGTGGTGCGCCTTCGCGGCTGGACTGCCGCCATTAATTTTTCACACAAAGCACCCTCGATTCGAAAGCGCATTCCAAACCAGTCTATTTATTGGCAAAGCAACATCTTCACTCGGAGTAAAATTACAGACTTACGTGTTTCGGGGCCTCATTCCCCTTGCTCACAGGCATCGGATGTAATGGCACAGTCACAGTGCGTTTAAATAGGCACTCTCCTCAGCATGTGACTAATTAATAAAACTTGTGTTGCATGCTGGGATAGGAAGTCAGTTATTATTAACAGTTAGTACTTTTTGCACAGTGCCTTCACACAATTTTTCCCTTTGTATAAATATACACACACATATACACAGTGTAAAGTAGTAAATGTTAAATAATTTAATTTATAAAATTAATATAATGTAATGTAAATAGATTCCACTATTTTTGTAATATATATATATTTATATATATTTATATACACACACACCGATATCGTTAATGATACATATTTATTTGACACTATATAAATTTAAATGTTTTACTATTTTATTTTAGTACCATAGAAACAGACAATATTATATATGAAAAATAAAGAAATAAAAAAATATACAAATTCTATTACCCCAATATTAAGTCAACTGTTGGACCCCAGAAAAATAAGCATTTCGTTCCCACTCCAGTTTAAGTAATAGTAGGGAAAGTGTTGGCATTCGGAGGGTTTACATTTACTATTCCCACTCTAGTCCAAGCAACAGTATGGTAAGTGTTGGACTTTGGTGAGGTTAGGTTTACTATTTTCACTCCACTGTAAACAGTAGAGAAAGCATTGGACTTCAGATGGGTTAGGTTTACTATACCCACTGCTGTCTAAACAAGAGTGAGGAAAGTGTTTTCGACTTCAAAAGCATTAAATATGTGAATATTCCTATCAATTTATTTAAAATGTTTAAGAATGTTTGAACACAACATAAAACAATATTAAATCACACTACATAGATATATATATATCGGTTTCAAAGAAAAATTAACAAAATTGTAATATACACATAAAAAAATGAAACTAAGGAACAAAATAAAATTATATATATTAATATCAACTTCCATACCTACTAAGAAAAAAGCTAAATTATTTATTAATTTCAATACATAAAAAACAAATACATTTTAGATAAGAGATATCTTATCATAAACACATTTTTACATTCACCTAGCACTATATTAAACATTTTAACTAAATAATACATATAAAATATATGGAAAATATATTACCAATTAATAAACTATATTAAAATATAATTTATTATTAATATTACATATTTGTTTTCTTCTGAACCAATTCACCTAAAACAGATATCAGCAGGAAACAATACATGTGTAATAAACAAATAAAAACTAAAATACATATGAAAATAAATAAAACAGCACAATTACACAATCATTAAGGAACTAAGTAATTTGCATAATTCGTAATTAAATAATATAACATTTAGCATTATATTAAATAACACTGAATTGTATTTCACCTCCCGTCCTATTCCCCTAAAAACCCAACAATCCACAACTGAAATATAACTTAGATAAATCAGTTTTAAACTATTAATATAATTATCAATTCAATAATTATCAATTAAAAACAAAATAACAAAAAATTTGATTACTCAACCTCTCATCCTATACCCCTACAAACCACTACCAAAATATATCTTACTATTAATAATAACTTAAATAAAAACAAATTCTAAATTCCAAATGGAACATAAAAAATACTTAATTAATGATCAATTGAAAATTAAGAATAGAAAACAAATATTAAAATATAAAGATTTTTAATTTAAATAGTATCCCACCCTGTTCTCCTACAAACCCAACAACTCACTACAACACTATAAATAACTAACAATTAAAAGAAGATGCTAAATAACTAACAACTACAAACTATATTATAAAAAAGTAATCATTTTACCAATACAAACACATTATATATTAAGTAAAACACATTAAAATAATAAAACAGTACTTTTTTACATCTTTATTACTAAAATGATATTAAAAGCAACAATATCATTGACAATTATATTTATTAAAAAATAACAATATTCTTGACAATGATATTCTAATACCATGATATTTTTGGCTCAAACTTTTTTCAGATATTTCTGAGTTTTAATATTTCTAACTGGATATTTTGTCCAAACATAGGCGCTCCCACTGCTCTTGGGCAAAGTTATTGATAAACAGAGAGATTGTCCAAATCTCCACAATATGACATTATCTCGCCTCTTAAGCTATAAACTTTAAGCATGCAGGAGGTGACGGGGATACAATTGACATCAGAATGCAATGTTAACCAGCTGAAGAGATATAAACAACAATCAAAATCCAACCTGAATAAAGTATAGACAGCCACCAATGGGACATTAGTGTTAGAATTGAAATGTGTTGCGGTCACATCACTCATGCTTTAAATTGTATTATGTTAGTATTTATGTAGTTATTTCATAATAATTTTTATTGTATACATATGTAACCAATCCCTGCAAATACTGTGTGAGTTGAGGTTGGCACCTGTGCCGCCATTTTCTCTCATGCAGCCACCATTTTGCTCTATGATTGAAACTAAGCCACTGTCTCATGTTGCTTGTCTCAGCAGAAAGTTGCTGGGATGAATTTGCATCTCCAAGGTTAGGCCTCACTGAAGCATGAGAACGTTGCTTGTTAACGCATACCTTTCCCTGAGATAGAGGTTGCTCCTACTATTCCAGCTGCAAGTACAGACTGTATGACCTCGCCAGAGAGATAGTGTGTGCCCGGTCTCAGACTCTTAGCTCATCCTTCTGTGCCTCCCTTTGTTCAGTGTTTGCCCAAGTTGTATTTTTCGACCAGGGGCAGGACTTGGGGGTGTTAGAAAAGCTTAGTCTGTGTTAGCCATCACAGGAGGCTGGTCAGACTGGACTCTGCTGCAGTGTATTTACTAATGAAGGTGTTAGATTGTATTCTCCACTGTCATCCCGACTCTTCATTTTTGGGAAGGCCTAGAGGTGGTCACGAGTGACCCGGGCGACCCATTTCGGGTCACTTCCTTCAGTTGGCGCCCGAACAGGGACTCCATCAGGCTGACCCACCTTGCCCAGAATCGGGTGTGGAGGTCGGGGCTGCGTCTGGTCGGATAGGCGGATCGGGGATCCCCACACGACCGAGCTTAGTTCTCGCAGCTGCCCCGCCTGTCTGATCGGGCGGTACATCGCCCAGCGGTCATCCCGGCTGGGGTCCTGAAAAGGCAAAACCCTTGGGTCCGACTGGTTAGTCCGAAGACTCGGTGGTGGAGAATAACTTGGCTCAACCTGTGTGCACAAGGTGAGTTTGTTTTCTCTTGGTAATCATGGCGCCATCTTGGATAATATTGAATATGGTCCGAGGTTTATTTTTGGTTTGCTTGAACTTGGTGGGTCTGTGGACCCTTGAGACACAGAGTGTTTGTGAACGCTCTGCAGGCCACTTAATGAATTCGGTTTACTCTTGAAAAGGCCTGGGGCTAGAGCCTGTCTCTTTGTCTTGGTACAGTCTCCGGACTTTCTGGTGCAGTCTTCAGACTGCTTTGTCTTGGTACAGTCTCCAGACTGTCTGGTGCAGTCTTCGGACTACCTTGTCTTGGTAGAGTCTCCGGACTGTCTAGTGCAGTCTTCAGACTGTCTTGTTTTAGTGCAGTCTGAGGACTGTCTTGTAGTGTAGTTCCTATATGCCTGATAGGCTGTGCGCATCGGAATAACATACACTATAGATTTGACATATACCAAGTATATTAAACTTAATTACTTGTGTGGGCCAGCTAACTCAGAGGTCACTAAAAACTTCTCGAATATACAAGAAGGGATTAGTCTCTGACAACCACATAAACATGACAACTTTGTTTCCCTTTAGAATCGGAACAGTCTCAGAATCGTGGAATCAATAGATAACAGTTTCACCCCAGTCAATCGTGCATGCTTCGTTTATACAGAGTTGCACAGAAATACAGAGACACGCGTTTCAATAAAAAGGTTTATTGAACAGTCTTATTTCTCATGCAAGAGATATGAATTGCTACAATCATAAGAGACTGCGAAGTACAATATGTACAAGGTTAGCAGTAAGATAAAATAATACTGCAATAGCATGGTTTGTAGCTATGACATATTAATCAAAATACATACATAAATACCATAAGCTAAAATGTGATACTCATCTGATGATTCTAAATTGTTCTACCCCAGTGTACCTAACCTAAGTGCAGTACGAGTTTTGAAGTAGGTGTCGTTTCTAAAGTATAGCTAGCTATATTTTAGTTTGGCCAAGAGGTGCCAAAAGTTTCTCTAAGTTCTAGTCAGCTCCATACCTTAGAATGAGAGAGGTTGGAATCTCTTTTCTGGACTCGATAGTCTAACCCCCCACAAGGGAAGTCAGAGAGCACCGGAGCTGGATTTTCTACGAGGAGGATGGCAGAGTCAGGTCAGTGCATCAGGCTGGAACTCGATCTCCTTCCGAACTTGCCGTGGTGAACCGCGTAGTCTGGGTCGGATCGAATCCTATGAGAACCACAATTTGCCAGGCCAAGTGCTGGTATATTTATACCTTGAAGGTGTCTAGGAATGCCAGCATTGACATAAAAGTCGGGCAGAGGAACGTCATGAATGAACCCCTAAGCAATAGATGTTCATGCATACTTAATGAGTTCTTGGCGAAATCAATATTCAAGCTGAGGGAAATTACTAAAGGCTTAAGGGTCTGGTTTTCCAAGAATTTGTTGTGACGTGAATGGACGGATGTAGGTGGCCATGCCTGTATTTGGTTTGTACAGACAATGGTGCCGATCACGATCCGGTAAAAACCGGGTACGAACCGTCGGGCGGAGCAAAATCTCCGTCCGACGCGTACCCGGTCGTCAAAATTTACAAACAAGGAATTACGATTCCCACGGAACACCATTTCCGAACGATTCGTAAAAAAGCCCGACCGAACAAAATAAACCTACCAATGCGATCCGGGAAAGGGCCGACCTGACGTCGGGACGCTCGCAGCCTGCCATTCACGAACCAGGAATCACGATTCGCACCGACGTCATCCCGCACGGTGAATATTTTCCGGCTGCCAAAAACTGCCGGGAAATCAGGATGACGCGAACAAGGACCACCAGTACGCGACGGACACACAGGACGACGCGAACAAGGAGGACCCGTACGCGACGGACAGACATGGACCCGAACCTACGGGTCATCCCGGCCCTCATAGCAGTCCACCTCCTCTACAGGTTCCGACGCAGACGCCGCAGAAGGTCAGAACAACTAAGGGAGGGGGAAAGGGGGGGGGTGGGGGTGGCAGGACCAAAGCAGGCCACAAAACCCCCACCAAAGTCACACACCACACATGCCCAGGACATACCTGACACCCATGACCTGGTCACTACGAGGGGGTGGGGGCGTGTCCAGCTAAGCCAGCGACCGCCACAACGGAAGTCCGTCACCACGCGAACCGGCAACACAACCAGACCGGTACGTCCCGTACCCACGCCTCAAGAGCGTGGGTACGAGACGTACCACGCCCACACCCACGTCACCCCAACAATGGCGGGACGGATCGTACCCACGTGGCAAAGGCCTGGGTACGGCCCGCACAAGCATCACATAGCGTGGGGATAGAGATGTACGGACCCTACCCCCACCCCCCCTATGCATGGAACGTACACCCACCCCACCAGTGGAAGTACGACCCGTTCCCTCACCCTCGTATGCATGGAGCGTACCCCCACCCCAACAGTGTAAGTACGACCCGTACCCTCACCCGCGTATGCATGTAGCGTACCCCCACCCCAACCGCGTATGTACGTACCGTACCCCCACCCCAACAGTGTAAGTACGACCCGTACCCTCACCCTCGTATGCATGGAGCGTACCCCCACCCCAACAGTGTAAGTACGACCCGTACCCTCACCCGTGTATGCATGGAGCGTACCCCCACCCCAACCGCGTATGTACGACCCGTACACTCACCTGCGTATGCATGGAGCGTACCCCCACCCCAACAGTGTAAGTACGACCCGTACCCTCACCCGCGTATGCATGGAGCGTACCCCCACCCCAACAGTGTAAGTACGACCCGTACCCTCACCCGCGTATGCATGGAGCGTACCCCCACCCCAACAGTGTAAGTACGACCCGTACCCTCACCCGCGTATGCATGGAGCGTACCCCCACCCCAACCGCGTATGTACGTACCGTACCCCCACCCCAACAGTGTAAGTACGACCCGTACCCTCACCCGTGTATGCATGGAGCGTACCCCCACCCCAACCGCGTATGTACGACCCGTACCCTCACCCGCGTATGCATGGAGCGTACCCCCACCCCAACAGTGTAAGTACGACCCGTACCCTCACCCGCGTATGCATGGAGCGTACCCCCACCCCAACAGTGTAAGTACGACCCGTACCCTCACCCGCGTATGCATGGAGCGTACCCCCACCCCAACAGTGTAAGTACGACCCGTACCCTCACCCGCGTATGCATGGAGCGTACCCCCACCCCAACAGTGTAAGTACGACCCGTACCCTCACCCGCGTATGCATGGAGCGTACCCCCACCCCAACAGTGTAAGTACGACCCGTACCCTCACCCGCGTATGCATGGAGCGTACCCCCACCCCAACCGCGTATGTACGTACCGTACCCCCACCCCAACAGTGTAAGTACGACCTGTACACTCACCCTCGTATGCATGGAGCGTACCCCCACCCCAACAGTGTAAGTACGACCCGTACCCTGACCCGCGTATGCATGGAGCGTACCCCCACCCCAACCGCGTATATGCGTAGCATACACCCACCCCAACAGTGTAAGTATGACCCGTACCATCACCCTCGTATGCATGGAGCGTACCCCCACCGTGTATGTTCCAAAGCGTACATATCCAGAAATAGGAGGTGTGTGTGCAGAGTCCTCCCAGCAGTGCCCTGAGACAGGAGGGGTGGGTGCGGAGTCCTCCCAGCAGTGCCCTGAGACAGGAGGGGTGGGTGCCTAACACTCCCAGCAGTGCCCAGAGACAGGAGGGGTGGGTGCAGAGTCCTCCCAGCAGTGCCCTGAGACAGGAGGGGTGGGTGCCTAACACTCCCAGCAGTGCCCTGAGACAGGAGGGCTGGGTGCCTAACACTCCCAGCAGTGCCCTGAGACAGGAGGGGTGGGTGCAGAGTCCTCCCAGCAGTGCCCTGAGACAGGAGGGGTGGGTGCCTAACACTCCCAGCAGTGCCCAGAGACAGGAGGGGTGGGTGCAGAGTCCTCCCAGCAGTGCCCTGAGACAGGAGGGGTGGGTGCAGAGTCCTCCCAGCAGTGCCCAGAGACAGGAGGGGTGGGTGCCTATCACTCCCAGCAGTGCCCAGAGACAGGAGGGGTGGGTGCCTATCACTCCCAGCAGTGCCCAGAGACAGGAGGTGTGCAACACATGTGTGTGAGGCTGGAAGTACCCACATGCATACTGCCTACCACGGAACATGTCCCCATGAACTCATGTCAACAGACTCCACACACAAGTACAGTGATCACCAAGGATGCCACGAATGTTGCAGGTGGAGACATGGCCCTGCATGCATGGCCAAAATAGAAGGGCTCCGTCACACACACAGCTCATGTAGACACAGCTCTGCGCTAAACATTGGGAACACCCTGCAGGGAAGATATCAGGGTACACAGAGGGAGGAATACACCCTGGGACAATTGCACCATGCAGTAACTGCTTACATGAACAAAGAAAGTTAGCTAACACCTTGTGATGGCACACAGATCCCAGGGTCCCCCCAATGAGCAGCCGACTACTACATTTCCCACACACCCAACACATAAACACCACCCAAAACCATGTAGCAGCCCCACCAACACCAATACCAGAATAGCAGTAGTGTCAGAATGAAAAAAAAAATAAAGCTTTATTCAGCATGATCACAGTGTCCGTGGATTGCAGGCAGTTAAATATTCACAAAGCCCATAGGGCAGTCAATAAGTCTCAGCTGGATGGGGGACACAGTGGGATGCGTGTCCCCTAGCTTGCCTGCACAGTTACATGCCGTCGTCTTCCACAGGGTTGAGGCCATCAGGGGGGTGTGGTAAATAAAAATTCCTTTACCTGGACTGAATTTGATACATAATCATAATAAAATAGCTCAGTAAAATGAGAGGCAGAATCCGTGATATTAGAGTTTCTGAATGGGCTTTATTCCAATAATCGATTATAATCGGATGCTTCAGGTTCCATCACCACGGGGTTCAGGAAGTGAAGTACATACTTTATTGACAAGAAGTAACTTTTATAGTACATACGTTATAATGAAGCAAATACAGTAGGCGTAATAATTGATAAGGAACTTGACGTGGTACCTGCGTAACCGAAAATGGGTGTTTACAAGGAGTAAAAAGACACATGATTGGTTATGATATCATGCATAGGTGGATCTATAAGATAATACTTGACATAGATGCGCGCGCAGCAGCATGACGTGTAATTGACGTGTAACTAGGGGGTGAAGGGAACTTGACATTAGCTCTACATGTGGAGACGAAAAGTCTGGGGGTCAGATCAACCTAATCCCAAATCATATCTAACATCCTATGTTTAAAGAACTATGTTATCCATAAAGAAGGACTCTCGGGCAGAATCTATTCTATACTGACTGTGCGTGTGTGTACAAGCGTCTAAGTGTCTACACTGAATGCGAGGGGGTAGGAATATTCCATGGTGACAGGGCTATGAATTACTTGCATGAGGGCAGAGAAGCCGGGCCTTTTGCTTGGTATCTGGAAGAATGTTTACTTAAGCTACTAGGCAGGAATGCATCGGCTGAGGGGGAAGCAGATAATTCGAAGGTGAAATACAGCTCTTGGCAGAGAATAGGCTGATGTCAGGCTTCGTGAGCCGCGCAGAGAATGAGACAGAGTTCATGGTCACAGATGCAGGCTCAGACTGGAGCTTTCAGAGGCAGAAGGCAAAAGGAGTTTGATGACAGAATCAGGGCCTACTTGCCTGGACTGTAAAATGGCATAAGTGAACCATATAAAGCCGGTGGCCTTTCATATTTAGGAATGGAATATCCGGCATATTCATGGCGGATCTGACAGAGGACATGTTGACGGTGGACGCACATGTATTTGCGTCTTCATAACTGGAACTGGAGGGAACATACATGTACTTGTGACATGCACATAGAACCGTTGGGGTCCAAGATAGGGGACATAACTGACCAGGAAAATCCACATTTCCACATTCCCTCCTTGTCCCCCTACTTGCCCTTCAAGAGATATCGATCTTCATCAATCCATCGATCTGTTCACATAGCATCATTTGTTCTTCTTTCTTTTTCCGGGATCTCGAATGAAATCTTGGTGGTGGAATACACGATGTGGCACACAGACCACAAATCGCTGGTCCACATTGTAGACATAGACAGCAACTGAATAGTATGAGAAAGCCAATACCTAGGAAGGATAAAACTCTCCATCCCCAGGCTGATATCACACTCCAAAACCAACTGGACCAAGTCCAAGTGCCTGGGTTCTGGTGTATCTGGTTTACAATCTTATGAAGGCGAGTGATGGCTTTATATACAGATGGCGAATTTTCTGGTATGAATACGCAGCAACTTGATCCGATGACCCTACAAGCTCCGCCCCTATCAGCCAGGATGACGTCAAGGACAAGACGATTTTGAAGCACAACAATCCGCATAGCAGACTGCTCTTCTGTTAAATTGCCTAAGGCGGAAATAGTCTCATTCACTACTGCTTCAAGGGTCTCTGGTTAATCTACGTATCAGCTTACTATTAGTAACAGTACCTATATAGGGAAAGATGCCTTTATTAAAATCTACATACTTGTCCCATGCCGTTTCAGTGTAATCGACAATGGGGAGATCTCTCCGCTTTCTGTTGTGTACTAAATGAATATTTCTGTGGTAATCAGGAGGAGCTAGAAAAACAGGTGGCAAAAGGAATGCAATGTAGCAGGTACCATCCCAATCTGGAGGTAGACGCATATATGCAGTCTGACCACATATGAAGTAGGAGTGGCGAGAAGCTCTAAATGAAGATTTGCCTTGATCACGGAATTCTACTATAGTATTGCATTTTCTATGGCCCATAGGTATGGAACCAACCTTTCTTACACACAATTCACCCTTCGCTGGGAATACTGACATGGTGGGCAAGACTAGTTCAACTTCGGATACGACATTTAGAATCATGAGATTAGGTGTAAAATTACCTAATCCATATACTTCATTTTCTAGATCGGTTCCTGTTCTTTTGGGGCGACCCTCCTTGTCAGGGTAGCAGACCTTGAGTAAGACCAGGTTCAGGTTTCCCCATATCCAATGATCTTGGTAAACTGCTGTGTCTGAGTCTATGGAATTGATTAAACTAAACCATGCTCCACAGGAGCCATTATGTGTGAATGGATGTGGAAAGAAAGGCAGGACTCCTTCATAATTCTGATAGGGAGGGAGTCGGCCACACACCCAACAATTGGTGGCATTACTAGTCTGATGGGAATGATGTAACATACTAATGAATGTGTTATTGCGCAGCGCAAGTCTATAAGATAATTCATGCGGAGGTAAGTCACTAAAAGAATGTTCAGTAGTAACATTATAAACATGTCTAGAAATAGGGTAATATATGTGCAACAACATACTCGTAATAATTATTAAAAGACTCAATAAAAACAGAATTAATAATGTCCCCATACAGTAGCTACGCAGTGATTTACAATACGCCTGTCGTTTCAACATTTTCCGGGTATTTTCTCTACTCAGGTCCAAGGGATACATGTCAGAGACAATTCAACCGCTTCACCTTGGAGAGGACTTAAACAATCAAATTGCTCGACTGTTTGGGCCTAAGCTTTAGTTTGTAGTTCTTAGAGTCATTTGGTTCAACAAAGGGAAGTTCTGAATCAGTCTGTGAGGGAGTGCAGGGCACAATGTCTATATCCGAGGATAGTCCATGAAATTTCTTGACGTGGCTTGAATGAATCCAGCCCTTGCGGCCCTCGATCTTCACGGCTGTCCTCGTGGTCAACAGGACCAACTTGGGTGCTTTCCACCTGGGCTCCAGCTGGGTCTTTCGGTCGAAATTCCTCACAAACACCAAATCACCCGGAACAACGTCATGGGGTTTCACCTCGGTGTTGTCGGGAAAGGCTGCAGCTACCTGTGAACGACAAGATTGTAGTGCAGACATCAAGGAAGCCAAGTAATCTGTCAGCATATTACAGTCAACATCAGTTATTTTGCGAGGTATAGGCGTCCCCCACATATTCGGTGGTCTGCCGAAGATCACCTCATACGGGGATAGCCCTGTTCGAGAGTGTGCTACCATTCTCATGTAAAAGAGTGCAACGGGTAGCGCTACTACCCAGTCGACACCTTTTTCTCTGCATATTTTGGACATTCTGATTTTCAGGATCTGGTTATGTCTTTCTACGAGGCCTGCTGCCTCGGGGTGTCGGACACAGTGGAATTTCCACTGATATCCTAACAGAAGTGAAACGTGTCTCATTAATTCGGATGAGAACGGCTGGCCGTTATCTGAGTAAACAGCACGTGGTAAACCGTACCGTGGGAAGAATTCTCGAACCAACTGTTTGGCAGTAGTCGGGGCAGTGTAATCTGAAACCGGGTATGCCTCTGTCCAACGGGACAGAGCGCAGACAACTACAAGAACATATTTGAATCCTCGACATCGTTCCATCTGGATATAGTCCATCTGGAGTACTTCAAAAGGATGGTTAGGAGTATGAAATCCACCCTGTTCTACGGGAACGCTTTTTCCTGGGTTAAACTGACAACAGATCATACAGGTACGGACCTTTTGTTTTGCTGCTGCTCGTAAATGTTTATTGAACCAAATGTGTTGAATGCTGTCTAGCATAGCTTTTTCTCCTAGAGGCGCTGGACTATGTATAGTGTTGATTATAACTTGGACCATTGAGTCAGGAAGGAACCATACAGACTTTTCCTTCATCATCCATCCTTGGTCCGTTTGGATCCCCCCTAATTCAGTCCATTTCTTTATTTCATCTGGTGTAGCATGTGTCTGTATGTCAATTACGTCAAGAGTAGGATCTTTAACTGTCATGCAATGTGTCGGGACTATTGTCTTTGTCACGTCGGGGATTTGAGTTTGAGCAGTCTGTTTAGCTGTTCTGTCGGCTAGATCATTGCCTTGAGAAATGATATCAGTAACCTTCGTATGAGCTTTACATTTCATGATTGATATTGCAGTGGGTAGATGTATTGCATCTAATAAGGCATGAATGAGGGGTCCGTGCTGAATGTGGGCACCGTGGGAAGTTAAATAACCTCTCTCTCGCCACAGCACGCCGAAGTCGTGTACAACTCCGAATGCATAACGTGAGTCAGTGTATATGTTGACTTTTTTATTCGTGGCTTGAATACAGGCTTGTGTCAGAGCGATGAGCTCTGCGGCTTGAGCTGACAAAGTATTTATACGATTAGTTTCAATGACTTCAGTATCTGTTGTGACTGCGTAAGCAGCCACTAACTCTCCTGTACTTGTTCTCATGCATGAACCATCTACATACAATGTCAGGTCTGGGTCTGATAATGGGACATCGGTTAAGTCTTGTCTGGGTTTCGTTGTTATCGTAATAACTTCAATACAGTCATGGGCTAGTGGGTCTGTTCCTATTACAGGTAGAAGTGTGGCAGGATTCAATGTGTTACAGCGTCTGATTTCTATATGTGGCTGAAACAATGTAAGCTCATATCCTGTAAGTCTGGCTATGGTCAAGTGTTGTGTTTGCGTTCTATTCACAAGAACCTCTACTGCGTGTGGTACTTGAACTGTCAATGGATGTCCTAACACTATAGCATCGCTTTGTCTGATTGCTAAAGCTGTCGCTGCCACTGATTTCAGGCATGCAGGCAAAGCCTGAGCTACGGGATCTAATGTACTAGAAAAATAAGCACATGGTTTGTGTGCTCCTGCTTGTTCCTGTGTGAGTACTGACAAGGCAGTACCTTCGCGTTCTGTAACAAAGAGTGTAAACTGTTTTCTGTAACATGGCGTTGCTAAAACGGGTGCTTGACATAAAGCTTTCTTTAAGCTTTCAAAAGCTTGTGTGTGTTCCTGAGTCCAAGGGAGAACAGTCGGTGTGGCTGCCTCCTGTGTGGTTAACTGAATGAGTGGTTTTGCTAGAAATGCGTACTGAGGGATCCACTGCCTGCAATATGACGTGAGGCCTATGAAAGCTCGTACTTCCTTTTGTGTCTTGGGTATTGGCATGTTAGCTATTAACTGAATGCGGTCGGGTGTAAGCTGCCTTCCCTCCTTGGACAGCGAGTGTCCAAGGTAAACAACTCGCTGGACACAGAATTACAGCTTAGAAGGGGACACCTTGTGCCCCTTTTCGGCTAGGAATTGTAAAACTGTCAGCGATGCTTTTTCACATTCAGGTTCGCTTCTTGCGGTGATCAGCAGATCATCGACGTATTGAAGCAGAGCGGTGTTAACTGGCATGTGGATACTGTCAAGTTCTCGTTTCAGTGCTTGGCTATAGATGCTGGGGCTTTCTGTAAATCCTTGAGGTGCGCGTGAGAATTTAAAACTGCGCCCATTTAAACTGAATCCGAACAAATATTGACTTTCCGGATCTATTGGGACGCTGAAAAAGGCATTTTTGAGATCAATTACAGTAAAGAATGTTGCTTCGGAATCAATAGCTGTCAATAATGACGAGATATCTGGGACCACAGGGAATTGTGGCACAATGCATTTGTTTAACTCGCGCAGATCAATAACCAATCGATATACTGGCGGGGCTGTAGGATCTGTTCGTTTAAGAATCGGAATTATCGGTGAATTACATACATTGGAGTCTGTTTCTACAACTACTCCTTGGGCAATTAGCTCGTCAATGATTTGTAGTAAAGCCACTACAGCATCTGGTGGTAACTTGTATTGTCGCATTCTTGGTAGCACCACTCCTGCCTTGAGTGTGACTCGATATGGTGTAATATTCATGCAACCAACATCAGTAGGGCCTTGTGCCCATAGATGTGTAGGTAAAGTCTGTAGTCGGGGATCCATGTCTCTAGACACATAGTGACCTTTAAAATCACGTAAAAACAACCTTACTCCTTCCGGAGAACAACATATTATGGCTCCTAGGGCTTTCAGAGTTTTAATTCCTAACAGATTTTCTGGACATGATTTAGTAAGCAATAAATCTGTAGTTCGTGTCAAAGGTCCTATCGTAAGTGGAAGAGGCTGTGATACTTCATTAACAATAGGTTTTCCTGAAAAACCAAGGGAGATATTCTGAGAGCCTGAGAGGGGTGCCCCTGGAACTTCACTACGTTTTATAGTTGTTCGACTTGCCCCTGTATCGAGTAAGAATTTTCTATCTTGACCTAATAATTCACTATGTACATAAGGTCCTTCTTGATCTACAGGAATCTCGATAAGGGGTAAGTCAACTTCCCTCTCTGGGCTAGTTCATGCGTAACGCTGATACTCAGGATATTCATACTGTGCAGTCTGATACATTTGTCGTGTTGTGGTCTGTGTGGCAGCAGCAGGCAACGGTGGTGCAGCTGGCACAAACTGTATTGGCTGTTGTGCGGCTGGCATGGCCTGGGCATGCTGCATAGCTCCTTGTTCATTCTGATCTTGTCTGAGTGGCCGTGGTCTTTCTTGTGTTTTACCTATGGCGATATTATGTTTTAAAACTGGACAATCGTGTACGTAATGACCTGGCTTCTTACAATAATTGCATGTCCCTTTTACCGGTCCTGCTGAATCGGAATGTGTCATACCCTTTTTATGTCCTTCAGCTGGTACTGTCTGGGCAACTAGCATTTTCATTTTTGTGTCTTTCATGCGTCTGTGTTCATGTTCCTGTTCCTCTTTAATTCTATTGTGATGGTACTGTAACATTTGTAACATTTGTGTTGGAGTGTTACCTTGCCAGGTACTCTCGAATTTTAATACTCTATTCTTTACCGGGGACAGAGCATTTTCTACTAATTTTGTTACAAACAGATGCGGGTATGATTCGCTACTTGCTTTTATGCCACTATTTATACCAAAACATTTTTCAAATCGGGCATAGTAATCAATAGTGTCTTCATCTTGCTTCTGTTTACAGGCTGAAATTGTACCCCAATCTTCCTTTTTCGTAGTTAATAAACGTGGCAGTACCTGTACTAGCAAACCTGGTAGTGCTTTAGTTTTATCCCCGAGTCCTGCTCCTGCAGTTCGGGCCTTTTCTTCCGCTTCTAACACTGACCATTCTATCTTTTGGTCTCCTACCTCCCACTCTTTTTCCTTGAGTTTCTCATAAATGCCAGCAGGCATCAACACCTTTAATATCGTCATAATGTCGGGATAGGTATACTCTCCCATGAGTAACATGTCTTTAATTTCTCGGTGAAAACCCGCTGGGTCTTTGTCATGACTAGGTACCACTTTCTTCATTTCTAACAGTTCTATTTTTGATATGGGCGTATATACAAATACGCGCCTAAACTCGTCGCCCTCGCCTTTTATTGGGTGTACTTCTCGTAAGGGATTCTGTCTATCCATGTGATACGTTGTTCTTTCCTTGCTGGGCAATGAGGTATGCTCTGAGCATATAAAAAGAATATACTGCTTTCTTGACATTAGAATTTCTTTAATTAATTCAGTACCTGGACCTCTCCATTTATTTGTAAGCAATTCAGTCAATATGTCAGGTAACGGACCAGGGTCCGAATGCTGACTCCGATATAGTATAATGAGTTGTTGAATCATATAAATCCCAGCCAACCTCTGTTCATCTGGGGTGAGATTCAAAAATGTGCGTACTACTGTAGCATCACTATATTTTCCGGGACTGTCCACCCAGTGGACAGCTGCCCTGGCTAAATCTTGTTCATCCATAGAATCGAGAAAATGATAACCCCTTCGTTCTCGGAGTAGTTTGTCAGCAGTTTGGAACGAATGCTCGTTAGACCTTATATTAATTATAGGTATTTGGAAATTCCTGTTATTATCTGGACATATCGGACGCATTGAGTCAATATGACATCTAGTCTGATCCCTATGACAAGATCTTCCTCTACCTACATAGGCTATGGTGTCCAACTGTCCCGCGGGCGGTCCTGACCCTTCTTCCTCGCTTTGTTCGAACTCGTCTGTCTGTAATCTCTCTTCGTGTATCCGTTCTATTTCTTTACGGATCTTTCGGCACATGGCTATTATACAATTTTGCTTATCGTGTCTTCCTTCTGATATATTCTGGCTCCATTTTGTAAGAATATGCATTGCATCCGGGTCTACCCCCGGTCGGTCTTGATTTCTGATCACACAGTTTATGAGGAAACTTAGCAGTTCCCCTTGTATCTCTACTTTCTGGAATTCCATAGCTCTGTTAATACATTCTGGATCTCGCCCTGTTTGAACAAAATGATATATTTTATCTAGATGCGCAGTCATTCCTGGTAACTTCGCTAAATACCCTGCGGCTCGTCTGATACGTAATGATGCCAGGACCATTTCGTCCTCTTTACCGACCACCGGGTCATATCTACAATCTATAAGAAGTTCCTTAAGCGCACGTTCACTTACGAATTTGGGTGTACGTGAATGCGCTGACTCTTGAAAAACAAGTTTATTTATTCTAGGTGGCGTAAAAGTATTGCTAGCACCTCCCGTGGCCCCATCTGGGGCGTCGGGTGTGAAAGGATTCGTCGAACGTGACACAGCAACTATAGGTGTGGACACCACTGTAGAATCGATTGCGGAGACAGATGCGGAAACAGATGTGCTTGCCGAAGCTAGTGTCGGGACTTGCTGTTGCACAGGGACAGATACCTGATCCTGACGTTGAACCCCCCCGCCAGACGGTCTATGTGGTGCGGGGTTAGCATACTCGGGAGCTGCGTCATCTAGATATGAGGAAAGAAAAACATCTTCTGCGGTTCTGGGATGTCCTTTAGGATGTACCTTAATTGGAAATAATGGGGGTGGCAAGTCTTTTGGCATCTCTGGAGCAGCCTTAGGTAATCCTTCGGCTAGAAGAGGATACATACCATTCATAAGGGCATTTCTTTGTCTATCTACTTGTTCCGATTTCACTCGGATACCTTCCTCAATTAATAGATTTTCTTGAACTTTATTTGAACTTTCTTTACTCTTCTCTTCCTGTCTACGTGCTTTTTCTGTACGTCTATGAGATTCTTTACGCCATAACTCAACAGCATCTTTCTGTGACTGTCTGACTTTTCTTTTCCATAATTCTTCCTCGACTTTCATGATGCACTCTGCATCCCAGGTTCCCGCTGCGGGCCACCTCTGACTTTCCGGCAATCCCTTGGTATAATCTACCCATAAATCAAGAAATAATATGGCATCTAAGCCATGCTTGTGATACATAAAGTGCCCTGGAGTATCCCTAGGAGGAATAGGGACGGCTTCTTCAAGTACCCCTTTCCTAGTAGTGATCTGTCTTAATTTCGAAAAGAGCGGCATATTGACAACTGATCCGATACTTAATTTTGAACACACTTAATACAAAAAGCACACTAATGAACAACCATTCATACCACAATATGCAAGACGTTTAACACATTTAACATTAAAACATTAAACCTTTAACTGAAACAACAATGATGATCGTCTGCATAACTAAATCACCATGCTTAATTCTTGACACTTACTAGATACTTCGGAATACTTGATATACTGCTAAACAGTACAGATACACTGCTAAAACAGTGCAGACCGGATTTGTGTACCCAAACCCGTCTTGACCGGCACAACCTATGTGCACGTCAGAAATGCCTCCCCAGAAATGGTACTCACCGGGTAGCTTCGGAAACGGAAGGCCTCAGTAACTTGAACTTGAACCGGACTGGACTCGACTCGACTCGTCGGGAACTGGGCTAGACTTCGAACTGGTGGGTCTCGATATACCTCGGATCTTGCTCTCTCAGCTAGGCTCTGGTCGGGATACTTCTTACTTCTCACCGCCTCGTCTGGGTGTTGATCGTAGTCTCAGTCGCCCCCGCTTGACCGGAGGGAGATACAGGAAATCCTGCTGGTACGCGTAATTGTCCGTCCAGCTGTGGCAGGAGACCGGGCCTACAACTCACCGCCGGCGCGTGAGATGAGAAAGTGTCCCTGTTCGGGCGCCATCATGTGGTAAATAAAAATTCCTTTACCTGGACTGAATTTGATACATAATCATAATAAAATAGCTCAGTAAAATGAGAGGCAGAATCCGTGATATTAGAGTTTCTGAATGGGCTTTATTCCAATAATCGATTATAATCGGATGCTTCAGGTTCCATCACCACGGGGTTCAGGAAGTGAAGTACATACTTTATTGACAAGAAGTAACTTTTATAGTACATACGTTATAATGAAGCAAATACAGTAGGCGTAATAATTGATAAGGAACTTGACGTGGTACCTGCGTAACCGAAAATGGGTGTTTACAAGGAGTAAAAAGACACATGATTGGTTATGATATCATGCATAGGTGGATCTATAAGATAATACTTGACATAGATGCGCGCGCAGCAGCATGACGTGTAATTGACGTGTAACTAGGGGGTGAAGGGAACTTGACATTAGCTCTACATGTGGAGACGAAAAGTCTGGGGGTCAGATCAACCTAATCCCAAATCATATCTAACATCCTATGTTTAAAGAACTATGTTATCCATAAAGAAGGACTCTCGGGCAGAATCTATTCTATACTGACTGTGCGTGTGTGTACAAGCGTCTAAGTGTCTACACTGAATGCGAGGGGGTAGGAATATTCCATGGTGACAGGGCTATGAATTACTTGCATGAGGGCAGAGAAGCCGGGCCTTTTGCTTGGTATCTGGAAGAATGTTTACTTAAGCTACTAGGCAGGAATGCATCGGCTGAGGGGGAAGCAGATAATTCGAAGGTGAAATACAGCTCTTGGCAGAGAATAGGCTGATGTCAGGCTTTGTGAGCCGCGCAGAGAATGAGACAGAGTTCATGGTCACAGATGCAGGCTCAGACTGGAGCTTTCAGAGGCAGAAGGCAAAAGGAGTTTGATGACAGAATCAGGGCCTACTTGCCTGGACTGTAAAATGGCATAAGTGAACCATATAAAGCCGGTGGCCTTTCATATTTAGGAATGGAATATCCGGCATATTCATGGCGGATCTGACAGAGGACATGTTGACGGTGGACGCACATGTATTTGCGTCTTCATAACTGGAACTGGAGGGAACATACATGTACTTGTGACATGCACATAGAACCGTTGGGGTCCAAGATAGGGGACATAACTGACCAGGAAAATCCACATTTCCACAGGGGGGGAAGCACCAGGCACCGCAGGGACATCAGGGCAAAGGGGAGGCGTTGTGGGTGCAGGGATGGAGGACTCCACCACAGGGGGTGGGGCAGGGCCAAAGGCGGAGGCCAGGATGGCACTACACACCTTTGCAAGGTCCTCCAGGGAGTCCCCTGCACCCGAAGGATCCACAGGCCCCAAGGAGGGCGGGGTCAGAGGGATGGGTCGCAGCGCCACCGGGGGAGAGCGTAGACAGGGGGGGAGAATCAACCACCCTGACCGAGGACTTCCTTGACCGCTTGCGGGGTGGCGTCACTGTGGGGCTCAGGGACAGAGCGGCCATGAAGGAGTCCTTGGGGGAGATGTGGCCAGGAGAGCTGAGGGGAGGGGATTTGGAGGGAGTGGACTGGGTGGAATGCGGACTCCCACTATGGCTGCGTGTCACACGTTTGCCCCCCGACCCAGTGGGTGTGCCTTCCTCACCCTGTGTGTGCGTGTCAGGAGGAGTGCGGTGGACCTTCCCTGCTGGTGTGGTGCCTGTGTCTGTTGATGTGGGTGCATGCCGACGTCTGGGTGTACGTGGGACAGGCATGGGAGTGGGAAGTGTGGATGGGGCAGGGGTAGGTGGGGGGAGGTCACGCTGCAGGAGACCCACTGCTGCAGTCAGTGTCGAGTCTATGGACCTCAGCAAGTTGCGTTGGTCAGCCTGCGATGAATGAATGCCCTCCAAGTATGCCTCGATGTTGTTGAGGGTTTGCCCGTGGGCATGGAGGACATTAAGGATCGCAGCCTGACCAACCTGCAGTTGCCGCTGGATGTCCACAGACTCAGCATTGGCGGCAGCAGTGGAGACAGGGGCAGGGGGTGCGGTGCCTGGCATGAAGGAGACATGCGGTGACCGGGCACGCTGGGAAGGGACACGAGCAAGTGGGAGGCGGCTGATGGGAACTGAGGGGGCGGTGCGAGGTGTTGTTCCGCTGTCAGCTGCTGGTGCAGCCTCCGCCCACTCGGAGACATCCTCCTCGGACCTGTCAGCTTCGTATTCTGATGTGCCAGTCGACAGGTCCTCGGCCGCACTATCCTCCGCCTCTGTCCCACTCGATGTGCCAGCCCCGATGTCACGGCTGGCACTGGTGCTCGGTCCCTCCGCCTGGTCTGTGTCCATGTCTCCCTCTGTGTCCCCCGACGATGCTGTGGGCAGGGTGGAGAGACAGAAATTAATCAGACACCTGTACACATCTGTCACATGAGTCCAATCTACATAGGTAACATTGCATAGCCTGAAAAGGAAGATCCCTAACATCTACTAAACAAGGTACCGATGTAGGGCATGAAACACACAGTTGGTTGAGCCACCATGCCACTGAAATACCATGGAGAGCATGAGACAATAGCTAAAGACAGGAAACGGAGTCTGACATAGCACCCAGGACCTGGGGACAATCCAGCACTGCATCTGCACCACACAGCGTTGGCGAAAATACCGATGACCAGGGACCATATCCATGAACTTGAGACACATGCTGCATAGGTAATGCTGAAAACATGCACAACATGACTCGGTCACTGCACCTTGCGTGTGTGTCCAGACAAACATCACACACTGCCCAGACCCAGCAAGTAGAAACCTGGATTTGACATATAGGCTTTGCCCGCCCCAACCACCCCCTACACGAGGCAAATAGTTGAGACACAGGTGGCACCAACATCTCATAGTCTGGGTGATTAACACAGGGGCAGGCAAAATGCAAGATTGGACGCCAAACACCCAAGGTGCGCCTGTACAAATAATGAGGTACCAGTGCCCATCCTCAGATGAGTATAACAAGACACACAGACACTAGCAACTGTGAGTATGAAGAAGGACATTCAGGTCAGGCTGCACAGTGGACACCTGTACAAAATAGCACGTCTATATACATGGTGCCAGGGGACAATGGCACAGAGCACAACCTACACTGTAGACACTGAGAGTGTCCACGTTTATGATGACACATACAACACCGATGAAAAGGTGCCCCAGGGGACAGTAGTGGCCACGCAAATCCATGCTCCTGAATGGTAATGACTGCAACCCACGCCACCATCCCTGCACTATGCGTATCGCACACTCATGCACATCATGTCACAGGCCACTACATAGGACATGCACGCTGTAAGGCATGACACATGAGAGACCAACTCCCATGTCTGGAGTCAGCATCAGTGCCAACTGACATGGAACCCACATGCAGTGAACTTGACAGGGCACAGCCAAGGTCCCAAAACCTGTTACACACCACCCCCACACATGATGCTACAGGCATAGTTCTCGTGGACAAAGCGCCAGCCTACATTACCTTGTGAAGGAGTGACTACACACAGACCAGGGAACACATTGCAAGGAGGGGAAGGGTGGCAGGGGCGCAGCGCTATACTGGGGCAAAATGGATCTGCACAGCACCTTTAAACCCTGGCAGTGAATTCATGCTACTGTGCCCTTACAAATGCCGGTGACACACAACACACACATGTACCTACCCCCTTCCGGCTGCTGCTTCGCCTGTAAGCGCCTATCCAAGTCTGGAAAGACCACCGGCAGCACACGCCTGTGGAGGTGGCTCAGACGGCGGCGCCCGCGGTTCTTGTGGCTCTCAGGTGAGTCCTCCAGCAGGACCCGTGCAATCCTCCGCGTCCAGCACCGGATATCCTGCCAGCGTTTCCTCACCTGGGACAGGCTCCGCCTCCGACCATCCACACCCCTCACGGCACTGACGGCGGTCAGCCAGATCTGCTCCTTGGCAGTGGCGCCTACCTGTGAGGAAGAACAAGTGACACCACATCAATACACCAGCCACATGTCACAGAGAGACATTTGATAACAAATTAGCTGGTAACAACAAGGCATGTCATGCAGCCAACGCATTGCACCTTTGTCATAGGGACATGATCCTCTGGTGAGGGAAAAAGCAGTACGTGCCATAGTGGGTACACAGGTGGAATGATGGCAATGTCACAATCAATGATCAAGGCTCACACTGTGCATCACACCCACCCCTCCTGTCTCAGGGCACTGCTGGGAGCACACTGTACCCACCCCTCTTGTCTCAGGGCACTGCTGGGAGCACTCTGTACCCACCCCTCCTGTCTCAGGGCACTGCTGGGAGCACTCTGTACCCACCCCTCCTGTCTCAGGGCACTGCTGGGAGCACACTGTACCCACCCCTCCTGTCTCAGGGCACTGCTGTTAGTGATAGGCACACACCCCTCCTGTCTCAGGGCACTGCTGGGAGACATCAGGCATCCCCCCCCTGGGACCCCCCCAACAGTACATGGCATGTGTGTCACACCAGGACACAATGGCAGAAGTCACAGTCACAACATAGGGACAGTCTGTGCCAGTGGCCTATGCACTCACCTGATACCCTGGTCGCCCATACAGCATGGGGTACTGTGGGAGGATCACATCCAGCAATGCCATGTTCTCCTCCAGGGTGTATGGCTGTGACCTCTCCACAGCCCTTGACATGGTTCCAGGGAATCAGTAGCAGCAGCTGGGTCGACGAATTCAAAGATGTGCAGGCAAGTACTCCCTCATGGGACCTGGCTGCCTTATATGTGCCTTTCTGCCCTGTCTCATGCACAGGAGTACAGAGTGATTGGTCACTCACATTTGCATCCTATGTTTCCACCAATCCCTTCAAACCTAGCAGTCTGTGCGTACTCTATCGGTTTCATTCTCCTGCATGATGTCAGCTCCACAAACACATTGCAACAAAGTATTTTAATTCCAACTGACTTCTGCTGTTCACCTTCCAGAAGAAATTCGAATTTTGAACTTGGTCTCCATGACAACCAGCATGCATGTAGGCCTTAATACTTGTCCCTCATGTGTCCCCTATGTAATTTTGAGCTCCACACACAGGTACGGTGCGTTCCGGGGCCCTAGGGCACCCCAAATGCATTGCAACGGCCCGTACACGCGTGACTACGTTCACTATCAGTATGGGTGGCCTCGCGTATGCGTACTCGTAGTGGTACGGGCCGTACACACGCCTGTACGCTCCCTATCACTACGAGTACGCATACGCGAGGCCACCCATACTGATAGGGAGCGTACACACGCCTGTACGCTCCCTATCAATATGTGTGGCCTCGCGTATGCGTACTCGTAGTGGTACGGGCCGTACACACGCCTGTACGCTCCCTATCACTACGAGTACGCATACGCGAACCACCCATACTGATAGGGAGCGTACACACGCCTGTACGCTCCCTATCAGTATGTGTGGCCTCGCGTATGCGTACTCGTAGTGGTACGGGCCGTACACACGCCTGTACGCTCCCTATCACTACGAGTACGCATACGCGAACCACCCATACTGATAGGGAGCGTACAGGCGTGTGTACGGCCCGTACCACTACGAGTACGCATACGCGAGCCCACCGATACTGATAGGGAGCGTACAGGCGTGTGTACGGCCCGTACCACTACGAGTACGCATACGCGAGCCCACCCATACTGATAGGGAGCGTACAGGCGTGTGTACGGCCCGTACCACTACGAGTACGCATACGCGAGCCCACCCATACTGATAGGGAGCGTACAGGCGTGTGTACGGCCCGTACCACTACGAGTACGCATACGCGAGGCCACACATACTGATAGGGAGCGTACACACGCCTGTACGCTCCCTATCAGTATGTGTGGCCTCGCGTATGCGTACTCGTAGTGGTACGGGCCATACACACGCCTGTACGCTCCCTATCACTACGAGTACGCATACGCGAACCACCCATACTGATAGGGAGCGTACACACGCCTGTACGCTCCCTATCAGTATGTGTGGCCTCGCGTATGCGTACTCGTAGTGGTACGGGCCGTACACACGCCTGTACGCTCCCTATCACTACGAGTACGCATACGCGAGCCCACCCATACTGATAGGGAGCGTACAGGCGTGTGTACGGCCCGTACCACTACGAGTACGCATACGCGAGCCCACCCATACTGATAGGGAGCGTACAGGCGTGTGTACGGCCCGTACCACTACGAGTACGCATACGCGAGCCCACCCATACTCATAGGGAGCGTACAGGCGTGTGTACGGCCCGTACCACTATGAGTACGCATATGCGAGCCCACCCATACTGATAGGGAGCGTACAGGCGTGTGTACGGCCCGTACCACTACGAGTACGCATACGCGAGGCCACACATACTGATAGGGAGCGTACACACGCCTGTACGCTCCCTATCAGTATGTGTGGCCTCGCGTATGCGTACTCGTAGTGGTACGGGCCGTACACATGCCTGTACGCTCGCCATCACGATGGGTACACATACGGCAGCACTCCCATAGTGATATGGGAACGTACACAGGCCCTCTTTGCAGCAGTACAGCGGTATTCACACATCACAGTGGTGACAGGCGGCACACAGTTAGGGATAGGGCGGACATACTTGTCCATGGATGGACATACTTGTCCATTAATTGACATCGAGGCATCGTCTGTGCATCACTACATGTGTGGGGCACAGGTGTGAAAGGCCTGTGATGTGGAACATTACTCCTGAGTCGAGAAGGCACCAGATGTATGATGAGATGTGTACAGATGTACTGTGTGATGGTGCGATGTGTGCCAGGCATGCCCTTGACTCCTTTGACATGTGTGCATGTCGTACTGCGCACTTGGGGTGAGCGTCACTGGCATGGCACGGACACCAACACACGGAATTGTCCCCTGAAACCCGGTATAGGGGTTATGACACCTGACTTGTCACTACCCACGGTGCACAATGTGACTATGTCATGTATGTGTGGGGGCTTCCCATCAGGTTGATGTTGGAGCACCCTCAAAAGCTGCAGCCGTTGCAGCAACCAACATGTGTCTGTGTGTAGATTGTCATTGCACACTGTTCCGCACACCATGCCACATGTGGTATCGGATGTGAGGTGCACATGTATGCATGGGACACGGAGTAGCGTGACAAGGACATGTCAGCATCCTCACAAGGTATGTGTGGTGAGTCATGACATGTGCACCTTCATGGCAAGGTGTGTGGGCTGGCCTAGTGTAATGTCATGTGACCTGTGGCTCCAGTGTTCCGCTACCAATCTCTGCAATCGGCATCCTACTGCTGCTGATGTGTGGGCGTATGTCACTCCTGTGTTGCGTTTGGCTGTTCACTTGCACTGGGACACAGCTATTCCCATGGCGTGGCATGGGGAGGTTCTCAATCTCCGTGTGTAGCTGGGTCTTTGAAGGAGTGTCACCTTGCATCCATACGTGTCCTGGCCATGTAGCACATACCTGACTCCCTATGTAGCATGTGTGTATTGCCAGATTAACATGTGCTCAGTACACATGAGTTGTTGTCGTAGTGCACTCACTCTTCGTTGTCACTTCCAAATTACTGCAGAGCGCCGCCTCTTGCCCGAAGAATTCCAGACTTGGCTGCCATGCAGGATAATGACAGCATCCGGCTCTACCGCTTCACCCAACCGTTGATTCTGGAGTTGACGGCGAGACTGGCACCACACCTGCAACCGCAGCACAGGTATCCCACGGCACTGACACCCCAGCTGAAGGTAATGGCTACCCTACATTTTCTTGCCACGGGTACCTTTCAAAATACCATAGCTCATGTTGGTGGCATGTCCCAGAGCACGTTCAGTGGTGTGCTGCATGATTTCTTAGAGGCCATGTTGATTCACCTGGATGACTTCATCAAGTTCCCAACCCCTGAACAGATGACTGAGGTCAAGCGTGGATTCTATGCCCTGGGTGGGATGCCCCATGTCATTGGGTCCATAGATGGGACACATGTAGCTTTGGTACCACCACACGCACGGGAGGTGGCGTACCGCAATCGGAAGCACTACCACTCCATCAATGCCCTTGTGGTGTGTCTGTCCAACATGGTGATTTCACATGTCTGTGCTCGTTTTCCAGGATCAGCACACGATGCCTACATCATGAGGCGTAGCGGGATGCCTGATATGATGATGCAGCTGCGCAACGAACGGGCATGTGTTGTTGGTGGGTACAGTCTGTCTGTCCTGTATTCAGTATAGCCTACCAGCACGACCGCTTCACCACTTCTAACGATGACCATGTGCTTTCCATGTAGGGGACGCTGGCTATCCCAACATGCCTTGGCTGCTCACACCTCTCCGCAACCCATCACGCCGGCCCAGCTCCGCTACAACACCGCCCATGGCCGGACAAGGCGAGTGATAGAGAGGACGTTTGGCATGCTGAAGAGCCGATTCAGGTGCCTCCACAAGACCGGCGGCGCACTCCCATATGCCCCGGCGAAGGTCTGCACAACATGGCAGTTGAAAGAGCAGTGCCACTCATCCTGAATCAACATGACGAGGACCATCCACCCGTGGAGGACGAAGGGCTTGGCAATGGGGCTAGTGAAGTGGAGGATGTGGAGCCGCAAGAGGACATCTGGACTCGGCTCATACGCGACTTCTTTGCATAGTGGTGAGTACCAGTGTCTGAGTGTGCACGCATTGGTCCCAGTGTGGCATGCGTGTCTCCACCTGCATGTATGGCACGTGAGTCAGAGGTGTGTGTGGGTGTGTCACTGGAGTGATGGTGCCAGTGATGGTTGTACTTCCTCAGTCATAATTGTGACCTAGCATGTTGTCATCCATACATGTGTCGAGTAAATGCACATGCAAGTGGCTGTGCTCTTTGTGGCTGACTTCTTGTGTGTTTCTCTTCCCCAGGTACCTGCGTCTGCTGGTTGCATTGTTGTGGCACTGCTATTCCTCATGGACATGACATCGTGGGCTGACTCAGCGTTACAGGCACGGACACGTTTGGAAGTCTCCATGGGGTAAGGGATGCATCTGGGGTGTATTGGGTGTGGCAGTTGTTCACGATGTGTGCACACTGCCCCTGTCGGTGTTTGGTTCCTCTGCAGCCATGTCGCATCCCCATGGGACACGACATGCAGCTGTGTACACCTGAATAGATGGTCTGCCTGGTTGACAGTCATCAGTGATGGGATAGGGGATTGTGATGATGGCATGAATGTGTGTCAAATGCAAAAACAACAATTGATGGACAGAATGCAGAACAATGTCATACATTCACCCCAGTACAGAGATCTGGGCCTAAATCCATCGTTTTTTTGCTCACCATGCCATTCCAGTTTGAACCCAGCCATATGCAAATCAGTCTTGACCCTGTGCCCCATGGGAACAGTCCAGCCCGAACTGCCAAGCCAGGTCCTCCCTGGACTGGAAACAAGCATCCTAGGACCGGTTTCGGGCTTTCAGCCCTCGTCAGCCAGGATAGCTTGATTCCAGTGGCATGGAGAGCAAGGGACTCACGTCTGAGCATACCCTTCCCACTCGGGGTGACAAATGCAAAAACAACAATTGATGGACAGAATGCAGAACAATGTCATACATTCACCCCAGTACAGAGATCTGGGCCTAAATCCATCGTTTTTTTGCTCACCATGCCATTCCAGTTTGAACCCAGCCATATGCAAATCAGTCTTGACCCTGTGCCCCATGGGAACAGTCCAGCCCGAACTGCCAAGCCAGGTCCTCCCTGGACTGGAAACAAGCATCCTAGGACCGGTTTCGGGCTTTCAGCCCTCGTCAGCCAGGATAGCTTGATTCCAGTGGCATGGAGAGCAAGGGACTCACGTCTGAGCATACCCTTCCCACTCGGGGTGACAAATGCAAAAACAACAATTGATGGACAGAATGCAGAACAATGTCATACATTCACCCCAGTACAGAGATCTGGGCCTAAATCCATCGTTTTTTTGCTCACCATGCCATTCCAGTTTGAACCCAGCCATATGCAAATCAGTCTTGACCCTGTGCCCCATGGGAACAGTCCAGCCCGAACTGCCAAGCCAGGTCCTCCCTGGACTGGAAACAAGCATCCTAGGACCGGTTTCGGGCTTTCAGCCCTCGTCAGCCAGGATAGCTTGATTCCAGTGGCATGGAGAGCAAGGGACTCACGTCTGAGCATAGTGGGCAAAAGAACGATGGATTTAACCCGGATCTCTTGACTGGGGGAGAATGTCTGCATTGTCAGCATTCCGTCCATCATTTGTTTGTTGTAACGCTTTTCGCCCTAAGTGGGATGGGTATTCCCAGACGTGGGACCCGTGCTCACTACGCCACTGGAGTCAAGCTATCCTGGCTGATGACGGCTGATAGCCAGAAACCGGTCCTAGGATGCTTGATTCCGGTCCAGGGAAGACATGGCTTGGCAGTTCGGGCTGGACTGTTCCCATGAGGCACAGGGTCAAGACTGATTTGCATATGGCCATGTCTGAACTGGGGTGGCGTAGTGGGCAAAAGAACGATGGATTTAACCCAGATCTCTTGACTGGGGGAGAATGTCTGCATTGTCAGCATTCCGTCCATCATTTGTTTGTTGTAACGCTTTTCGCCCTAAGTGGGATGGGTATTCCCAGACGTGGGACCCGTGCTCACTACGCCACTGGAGTCAAGCTATCCTGGCTGATGACGGCTGATAGCCAGAAACCGGTCCTAGGATGCTTGATTCCGGTCCAGGGAAGACATGGCTTGGCAGTTCGGGCTGGACTGTTCCCATGAGGCACAGGGTCAAGACTGATTTGCATATGGCCATGTCTGAACTGGGGTGGCGTAGTGGGCAAAAGAACGATGGATTTAACCCAGATCTCTTGACTGGGGGAGAATGTCTGCATTGTCAGCATTCCGTCCATCATTTGTTTGTTGTAACGCTTTTCGCCCTAAGTGGGATGGGTATTCCCAGACGTGGGACCCGTGCTCACTACGCCACTGGAGTCAAGCTATCCTGGCTGATGACGGCTGATAGCCAGAAACCGGTCCTAGGATGCTTGATTCCGGTCCAGGGAAGACATGGCTTGGCAGTTCGGGCTGGACTGTTCCCATGAGGCACAGGGTCAAGACTGATTTGCATATGGCCATGTCTGAACTGGGGTGGCGTAGTGGGCAAAAGAACGATGGATTTAACCCAGATCTCTTGACTGGGGGAGAATGTCTGCATTGTCAGCATTCCGTCCATCATTTGTTTGTTGTAACGCTTTTCGCCCTAAGTGGGATGGGTATTCCCAGACGTGGGACCCGTGCTCACTACGCCACTGGAGTCAAGCTATCCTGGCTGATGACGGCTGATAGCCAGAAACCGGTCCTAGGATGCTTGATTCCGGTCCAGGGAAGACATGGCTTGGCAGTTCGGGCTGGACTGTTCCCATGAGGCACAGGGTCAAGACTGATTTGCATATGGCCATGTCTGAACTGGGGTGGCGTAGTGGGCAAAAGAACGATGGATTTAACCCAGATCTCTTGACTGGGGGAGAATGTCTGCATTGTCAGCATTCCGTCCATCATTTGTTTGTTGTAACGCTTTTCGCCCTAAGTGGGATGGGTATTCCCAGACGTGGGACCCGTGCTCACTACGCCACTGGAGTCAAGCTATCCTGGCTGATGACGGCTGATAGCCAGAAACCGGTCCTAGGATGCTTGATTCCGGTCCAGGGAAGACATGGCTTGGCAGTTCGGGCTGGACTGTTCCCATGAGGCACAGGGTCAAGACTGATTTGCATATGGCCATGTCTGAACTGGGGTGGCGTAGTGGGCAAAAGAACGATGGATTTAACCCAGATCTCTTGACTGGGGGAGAATGTCTGCATTGTCAGCATTCCGTCCATCATTTGTTTGTTGTAACGCTTTTCGCCCTAAGTGGGATGGGTATTCCCAGACGTGGGACCCGTGCTCACTACGCCACTGGAGTCAAGCTATCCTGGCTGATGACGGCTGATAGCCAGAAACCGGTCCTAGGATGCTTGATTCCGGTCCAGGGAAGACATGGCTTGGCAGTTCGGGCTGGACTGTTCCCATGAGGCACAGGGTCAAGACTGATTTGCATATGGCCATGTCTGAACTGGGGTGGCGTAGTGGGCAAAAGAACGATGGATTTAACCCAGATCTCTTGACTGGGGGAGAATGTCTGCATTGTCAGCATTCCGTCCATCATTTGTTTGTTGTAACGCTTTTCGCCCTAAGTGGGATGGGTATTCCCAGACGTGGGACCCGTGCTCACTACGCCACTGGAGTCAAGCTATCCTGGCTGATGACGGCTGATAGCCAGAAACCGGTCCTAGGATGCTTGATTCCGGTCCAGGGAAGACATGGCTTGGCAGTTCGGGCTGGACTGTTCCCATGAGGCACAGGGTCAAGACTGATTTGCATATGGCCATGTCTGAACTGGGGTGGCGTAGTGGGCAAAAGAACGATGGATTTAACCCAGATCTCTTGACTGGGGGAGAATGTCTGCATTGTCAGCATTCCGTCCATCATTTGTTTGTTGTAACGCTTTTCGCCCTAAGTGGGATGGGTATTCCCAGACGTGGGACCCGTGCTCACTACGCCACTGGAGTCAAGCTATCCTGGCTGATGACGGCTGATAGCCAGAAACCGGTCCTAGGATGCTTGATTCCGGTCCAGGGAAGACATGGCTTGGCAGTTCGGGCTGGACTGTTCCCATGAGGCACAGGGTCAAGACTGATTTGCATATGGCCATGTCTGAACTGGGGTGGCGTAGTGGGCAAAAGAACGATGGATTTAACCCAGATCTCTTGACTGGGGGAGAATGTCTGCATTGTCAGCATTCCGTCCATCATTTGTTTGTTGTAACGCTTTTCGCCCTAAGTGGGATGGGTATTCCCAGACGTGGGACCCGTGCTCACTACGCCACTGGAGTCAAGCTATCCTGGCTGATGACGGCTGATAGCCAGAAACCGGTCCTAGGATGCTTGATTCCGGTCCAGGGAAGACATGGCTTGGCAGTTCGGGCTGGACTGTTCCCATGAGGCACAGGGTCAAGACTGATTTGCATATGGCCATGTCTGAACTGGGGTGGCGTAGTGGGCAAAAGAACGATGGATTTAACCCAGATCTCTTGACTGGGGGAGAATGTCTGCATTGTCAGCATTCCGTCCATCATTTGTTTGTTGTAACGCTTTTCGCCCTAAGTGGGATGGGTATTCCCAGACGTGGGACCCGTGCTCACTACGCCACTGGAGTCAAGCTATCCTGGCTGATGACGGCTGATAGCCAGAAACCGGTCCTAGGATGCTTGATTCCGGTCCAGGGAAGACATGGCTTGGCAGTTCGGGCTGGACTGTTCCCATGAGGCACAGGGTCAAGACTGATTTGCATATGGCCATGTCTGAACTGGGGTGGCGTAGTGGGCAAAAGAACGATGGATTTAACCCAGATCTCTTGACTGGGGGAGAATGTCTGCATTGTCAGCATTCCGTCCATCATTTGTTTGTTGTAACGCTTTTCGCCCTAAGTGGGATGGGTATTCCCAGACGTGGGACCCGTGCTCACTACGCCACTGGAGTCAAGCTATCCTGGCTGATGACGGCTGATAGCCAGAAACCGGTCCTAGGATGCTTGATTCCGGTCCAGGGAAGACATGGCTTGGCAGTTCGGGCTGGACTGTTCCCATGAGGCACAGGGTCAAGACTGATTTGCATATGGCCATGTCTGAACTGGGGTGGCGTAGTGGGCAAAAGAACGATGGATTTAACCCAGATCTCTTGACTGGGGGAGAATGTCTGCATTGTCAGCATTCCGTCCATCATTTGTTTGTTGTAACGCTTTTCGCCCTAAGTGGGATGGGTATTCCCAGACGTGGGACCCGTGCTCACTACGCCACTGGAGTCAAGCTATCCTGGCTGATGACGGCTGATAGCCAGAAACCGGTCCTAGGATGCTTGATTCCGGTCCAGGGAAGACATGGCTTGGCAGTTCGGGCTGGACTGTTCCCATGAGGCACAGGGTCAAGACTGATTTGCATATGGCCATGTCTGAACTGGGGTGGCGTAGTGGGCAAAAGAACGATGGATTTAACCCAGATCTCTTGACTGGGGGAGAATGTCTGCATTGTCAGCATTCCGTCCATCATTTGTTTGTTGTAACGCTTTTCGCCCTAAGTGGGATGGGTATTCCCAGACGTGGGACCCGTGCTCACTACGCCACTGGAGTCAAGCTATCCTGGCTGATGACGGCTGATAGCCAGAAACCGGTCCTAGGATGCTTGATTCCGGTCCAGGGAAGACATGGCTTGGCAGTTCGGGCTGGACTGTTCCCATGAGGCACAGGGTCAAGACTGATTTGCATATGGCCATGTCTGAACTGGGGTGGCGTAGTGGGCAAAAGAACGATGGATTTAACCCAGATCTCTTGACTGGGGGAGAATGTCTGCATTGTCAGCATTCCGTCCATCATTTGTTTGTTGTAACGCTTTTCGCCCTAAGTGGGATGGGTATTCCCAGACGTGGGACCCGTGCTCACTACGCCACTGGAGTCAAGCTATCCTGGCTGATGACGGCTGATAGCCAGAAACCGGTCCTAGGATGCTTGATTCCGGTCCAGGGAAGACATGGCTTGGCAGTTCGGGCTGGACTGTTCCCATGAGGCACAGGGTCAAGACTGATTTGCATATGGCCATGTCTGAACTGGGGTGGCGTAGTGGGCAAAAGAACGATGGATTTAACCCAGATCTCTTGACTGGGGGAGAATGTCTGCATTGTCAGCATTCCGTCCATCATTTGTTTGTTGTAAGGCATGAATGTGTGTGACACTGCCCTCGGACACATTCGGTTAGCATTGGCTTGACATGGTGTGGGACTTCGACATCCGCGGATCTATGGTGTATGGCAGGCTCTCCGTGTGCAGCTGTGGGTATTTAGCTGTTAGCCGACGCTTGTGTGGCAGTTCCATGGCGAACACGCATGTGTGCTGCTGAAGGGGGGTGCCAGTGTTGGAGCAACATGTTACTCCACATGATGTGTTCATGTGTACTTCGAGTTGCCTCTGCAATCCCGAATACATGACTAATAAAGGTGTCCCTATGCCTCCAAGGTGCCTCTTCTCAGTCAATGCTGATGTGTTGCCACGGTGCATCCTGCTTGTCTGGCATGGTATTCCCTGATTGTGGCTATGTGTCAATGTGTCGAGTGGCAAGATGCAAGCTGTGTGTGTGGGCTGAGACTGTGTATTGGGCATGATGTCCATGACTGTGTGGGTATTGTGACATGTGCCATCCCCATGCATCCAACGTTGGCCAGGCCCCCATTCTCTGCATCCACCGGACTCAAGCTTGCAGGACATGTTTCTGCCACCTGTCTACACATACCTGGGTGCCCCCCAGGACACTGGACCGGATCCCTGACCTCTGCGCATGACTGTTGCTGTACTCAATGTGTCTGTCAGCACGGTTGTTCGGTAACCCCCTCAGCTGGTTGGGCCCATCACGGGTGTGTATGGTGCTCCATGTCTGTCTTGCCTAATACACTGTGACCCATGTGTCCTGTGCCAGACTCAGGCCCCAGGGTGTGGGTGGTTGAAGACAAAAGATGACTCAGGCATGTTTTGACTTTACAAGACACATGTTAGGTAATAATGCTACCAGCAGGCATCTACTCTTCAGAGTGTGATTTATTATTGGGGGGGGGGGGGGGGGGGAAACAAAGTGCGTGTCTTTCCGGGAATTTGGAATCCAAAGTTCAGTAGGGGAGTTGGTGTCTTTGCCATTGGATGTCCTCAGAGTCCATGCCACAGTCTTTGTCAACATTGGTCAGCCAGTGACCAGCAGGGCCATGTGGCAGAGAATGTCTCTTGATGCTGTAATGCTGTTGCTCCAGTGGGCCAGGTGCCAGGCCAGGTGTCCTGGGAGATGGTGATGTAGCGCCGACCCTCACGGTCCTTTCCGTGGACGACCCGGCCTCCTGCGGGGAACCTCACCAGCAGGCCGTGACGACATCTGGGATGCTCCGTCGGATGTTTCCTCCTCCTCCTCCTCCTCCTGATCCCTCCCTGTGGGTGGTGATGTTCTCCGCCTTCTGGCACAGGGAGGGTCGGCCATGTTGTCGGCCATCCGACGGAGTGTAGCGTGAATCCCCTGGAATGCCGTCACTTGCTCAGCCTGTCTGTCCTCCATCCTCCGTTGGTGTACCAGTAGACAGGCATGTAGCTCCGCATGTTGCTGGGCCTGCTGGGTCTTTATCTCATCGAGGCTCCCCTTGATCTCATTGAGGGTGGACACAACCTGGGCCATGCCCGTGGTGTCCTGCCGGTATGAGTCCAGGATGTTACGGACATGGGAAAATACCGGATCCCCAGCCAACTGGTCAGGCTCGTGCCTCCGCCGTCCTCCACTCCCACCACCCCTGCCCACTTGCGCCTGGCCTGCCCTTGTGGGCACATCGGGTCTCCGGGACCCCTGAGGGGTGGCATTGGCGTTGTCGCCTGCCTCCTCCTGGGTGCCCGGGACACCGTGTCCCTCCTGGCCAGCCTGGCTGCATTGTGGTGTTGGGGCAGGGATCCTGGGTGTCTCCTGGGATGTGGCAGGAGTGGGGGTGGTGGTTGGCACAGTTGTACCTGACGCAGGTGCTGCAGGCGGTTGGACACCAGAGGGGCCAGGTCGGTCGGGGTCGTCCACAGAGTGGTGAGAGTGGTCGCTGCCGGTGGGATCGGGCTCCTGCAGATCCGGGTCCTGTGAGTGTTCCCCCCCCAGTGTTGGGGGGTGCACCACGACGTTGACCTGTGTGTGAGAGAGACAATGTTAATTTTGGTACATGCAACATCCATGTTTCATCATTTCCTAAGTTGGCACATTTCCTCTTGGAATTAGGATCTGTCTTGCATTCCACTCACAGTGCACTTGTGCATGGGTGTGTCCCTTGGGCACCACTTTGGCACCTTTAACTATGTGTGGCACAGTCTTACTTGCTGCGTCAAGTGTGACTGCAGTCAGCAGTGGAGTGGGCAGGTGTTGCGAGCCATGCATTGGCGCCTTCCGTGTAGCACTGTACATGTGCACATGGATTTGTTCCACACACTTATGTGATGCAGGTAGCTGTCATTGTGCTCGTGCACAGGTTGTGACATGGCCCTGTGTTTTGCCATGGAGAAGAGGGGGGGTTCTGGCACGGGCCACCCTTGGCTACATGCACGCAGTCTACCTGCTGACGAGCAGACATTCCCACACACCACACGGCTGATTTGCTCTCTCTGTGTCTCCCTCCCTCTCTGTCCCCCTCTCCCTCCCTCTCTGTCCCCCTCTCCCTCCCTCTCTGTCACCCTCTCCCTCCCTCTGTGTGTCAGCCTCCTCCCTCTGTCCGTCTCCCTGTGTCTCCCTCCCTCTCTGTCCCCCTCTCCCTCCCTCTCTGTCACCCTCTCCCTCCCTCTGTGTGTCAGCCTCCTCCCTCTGTCCGTCTCCCTGTGTCTCCCTCCCTCTCTGTCCCCCTCTCCCTCCCTCTCTGTCCCCCTCTCCCTCCCTCTCTGTCCCCCTCTCCCTCCCTCTGTGTGTCACCCTCTGTCACCTCAGCCCAGCTTCCTGGGCACACACTGTTAGCAGATCTTTGAGTGGCCCTTGGCTTGTTGATGTGAGTTTGTTTCTGATCTCCAGGCACCCATTGGGTGTGATGTGTGTCTGTACGCTGCTGCTGTGGTGGTGTGTGCTGCCACTCTTTCACAATGTTGGCTGTTCATTAGCTGCTGTCATGTGCAAAACAGTGCCTTCACCCCCATGTGTTGATGCAAGGCGTCCGCCATTTGCTGGCAAGTCATTCCTGTGTTGGGACACACTGTTTGTCTGGCTGTGACCTAGGCCATATGGGCAGAGTGCATTGTTGTCTGCTTCGGAGTCGCACTATGTGATTTTTGGGGCCCAGCCTCCCGCCATCCGGGTTACCGTGTCATGTGTTGTTGTCTTCTGTGACTTGACATTGTCCAGCTGGGTGCATGGGGCATGGTGGCAGCAGTGGCATGTGCGTGCTCATGGAGTGTGGTTGAGTAATGCGATGGCTTGTGGTGGTTGCGTGCCTGTTAGTGATTTTGGTTGTGGATGCCGTTCCCCCCATGTGAGGTGCGTTGTTTGTGTACTCACCCGGGTCTCGGAGTCCTTCTAATCCTTCGACTGCCTCCACCGGCAGTATGGCCATCACCCTCTCCTCCCAGGGATGGTACTGTACGGGTCTGCGGGAGGGCCCTCCTCCGGTGGCGTTGGCCTGGTCGTGTTCCTCCTGCCTCTTGGCTCTGACCCTCCTCCGCAGATCGTACCACCTGTTCTGGCATTCCTGCCTGGTCCTCCTGGTGTCCGCAACAGCATTCACAGCATCGACGATGGTCTGCCACATGGCTGTTTTTGCTGCCAGGCTGGTGTTTCTGACCAATGTTCCAAAGATCTGTGGCTCGACTCTGAGGATTTGATCAACAAGGACCTCCAACTCTCGGTTACTGAACTTTGGATTCTTGGTAGTGGGCATGGTGAGGGGTGTGGGTGGGGATGGTGGGGGGGGTGTGTGGATGTTGGGGGGGGGGGTGTGGATGTTGGGGGGGGGGTGTGGATGGTTGTGTGTGTGTGTGTGTGTGAATGTGATGAGGGGGTGTTTGTGAGGGTGGTTGTGTGAAGGTGTGCAAGTGTAAGGTGTGGTGTAGCTTGTTGTATTGTTCTATGCTGTCTGGCAGCAGTGAGTATGTTGCAAAGGCTCATGGTTTGTGTGTGTGGGCCATGGGTGGGTGTGGCAGTGTTTGAATTTTGGGTGGGTGTGTTATAAGTAGTGGTGGTGTTTTGGCCCTCTGTTTGTCTTTGGCAGTTGCAGGTCAGTGAAGGTGTATTTGTAGTGTTTGTTGGCCATGTTTAGTGGCTTTGTGCCATTCGAATAGTGTCTTCTTGTGTTGTTTTGTTTTGTCCTGGTTGTGTACGTGCGTTTTGAGCGTGTGTACGGTGTGTAGATGGGCCATTTGGTTGTACGGTGCTGTCCTTGTGTGTGGGTTGGTACGACTCGTACATGCGGTTGTGATGTTGGGGCCTGGGGTGCGCTCCGTACTTAGGAGGTTGTGTTGGGGGTAGGACCGGAACGTACTGGGGTGTACATAGACGGTGGTACGACACGTACAGGGGTGGGGGTGGGGCTCGAACGTACTGGGGTGTACATAGACGGTGGTACGACACGTACTGGGGTGGGGGTACGACTGGAACGTACTGGGGTGTAGGTACACGGGGGTATGACACGTACTGGGGTGGGGGTACGACTGGAACGTACTGGGGTGTACATAGACGGTGGTACGACACATACTGGGGTGGGGGTACGACTGGAACGTACTGGGGTGTAGGTACACGGTGGTGCGACACGTACAGGGGTGGGGGTGGGGCACGAACGTACTGGGGTGTAGGTACACGGTGGTACGACACGTACTGGGGTGGGGGTACGACTGGAACGTACTGGGGTGTAGGTACACGGGGGTATGACACGTACTGGGGTGGGGGTACGACTGGAACGTACTGGGGTGTACATAGACGGTGGTACGACACGTACTGGGGTGGGGGTACGACTGGAACGTACTGGGGTGTAGGTATACGGTGGTGCGACACGTACAGGGGTGGGGGTACGACTGGAACGTACTGGGGTGTACATAGACGGTGGTACGACACGTACTGGGGTGGGGGTACGACTGGAACGTACTGGGGTGTAGGTACACGGTGGTGCGACACGTACAGGGGTGGGGGTACGACTGGAACGTACTGGGGTGTAGGTACACGGTGGTGCGACACGTACAGGGGTGGAGGTGGGGCGCGAACGTACTGGGGTGTAGGTACACGGTGGTATGACACGTACTGGGGTGGGGGTACAACTGGAACGTACTGGGGTGTAGGTACACGGGGGTATGACACGTACTGGGGTGGGGGTACGACTGGAACGTACTGGGGTGTACATAGACGGTGGTACGACACGTACAGGGGTGGGGGTGGGGCTCGAACGTACTGGGGTGTACATAGACGGTGATACGACACGTACTGGGGTGGGGGTACGACTGGAACGTACTGGGGTGTAGGTACACGGGGGTATGACACGTACTGGGGTGGGGGTACGACTGGAACGTACTGGGGTGTACATAGACGGTGGTACGACACGTACTGGGGTGGGGGTACGACTGGAACGTACTGGGGTGTAGGTACACGGTGGTGCGACACGTACAGGGGTGGGGGTACGACTGGAACGTACTGGGGTGTAGGTACACGGTGGTGCGACACGTACAGGGGTGGGGGTGGGGCGCGAATGTACTGGGGTGTAGGTACACGGTGGTACGACACGTACTGGGGTGGGGGTACGACAGGAACGTACTGGGGTGTAGGTACACGGGGGTATGACACGTACTGGGGTGGGGGTACGACTGGAACGTACTGGGGTGTACATAGACGGTGGTACGACACGTACTGGGGTGGGGGTACGGCTGGAACGTACTGGGGTGTAGGTACACGGTGGTGCAACACGTACAGAAGTGGGGGTGGGGCGCGAACGTACTGGGGTGTAGGTACACGGTGGTACGACACATACTGGGGTGGGGGTACGACTGGAACGTACTGGGGTGTAGGTACACGGGGGTATGACACGTACTGGGGTGAGGGTACGACTGGAATGTACTGGGGTGTACATAGACGGTGGTACGACACGTACTGGGGTGGGGGTACGACTGGAACGTACTGGGGTGTAGGTACACGGTGGTGCGACACGTACAGGGGTGGGGGTACGACTGGAACGTACTGGGGTGTAGGTACACGGGGGTATGACACGTACTGGGGTGGGGGTATGACTGGAACGTACTGGGGTGTACATAGACGGTGGTACGACACGTACAGGGGTGGGGGTGGGGCGCGAACGTACTGGGGTGTACATAGAGGGTGGTACGATACGTACTGGGGTGGGGGTACGACTGGAACGTACTGGGGTGTACATAGACGGGGGTATGACACGTACTGGGGTGGGGGTACGACTGGAACGTACTGGGGTGTAGGTACACGGTGGTGCGACACGTACAGGGGTGGGGGTGTGGCTCGAACGTACTGGGGTGTACATAGACGGTGGTACGACACGTACTGGGGTGGGGGTACGACTTGAACGTACTGGGGTGTACCTAGACGGGTGGGGGTATACATACACGGGGGGTACGTGTCGGACGTACGGGGGCTGGGGGGAGTGTTGGGCGCGTATGCGGGCACATGTCTCCATGGTTGCTATAGGAGTTCGGTGCGGACGGTGTTTTTTCCATACGGTTGTAAGCTCGGACGCACGGGATGGATCGTGATTCCTCGGTCGGACTTGGCTTTTCACGTTTGTAAGGTAAATCGTCCGAGGACGTGTCGGACACATTTTCCGACCCGAGGACGTGTGGGGAATGATTCCCAGTGCGGTTCGTATGGACTTTTTACCATGCGAATCGTGATTGCCAGCTCGTACGGCACTTGTACGATTCGTACGGTAAAAAGACCCGATACGAGTCGTACGGGGACATTTTTTACCGGATCGTGATCGGCACCAATGTCTAAATAAGGGCCGGATTTCTATGTCCAAATAAGGCCAATGTGAATTGTACCTATATAAGGGCATAAATCAGGAAACCTATATACGGAATCTAAATCTGCACACAACACCCACTCCAGTTTCGTATGAATGACGTTACTAAATCCTAAACGTTCTAAACAGATCTTAAAACAGAGTATTGCATGGGTTGCTAAAATAAACTAAAAACATATCTAAAACATATGTCCTTAAAATGCATTACAAAACCATTGCTATGCATAATGTGTTGTACATATTAGATCACATTGGAATGCTAAACGAATGAACCAAAATATATACATGTGATGAAATGGCTCATAAATACAGAAGAAAAATGGGCCAAAACCATTTCATATCAGGTTACTCAAGTCAATTTGTTATTCATGACAAGGTGGCATACTGTCCCTGGAAGTGTTATCAAAGAATTCTGTTCTCTATGAATATTTCTACTATAAGCAGATTACTGTGCCAAAAAATGAAAAATACAATTTTGGGACGGGAAGAAAAGAAAAAAATATATTCATAGAAAAAAGTTCCAAAGTCAGTATCACGTTTGAAAAAGAACGAAGGCCAAATTCAGAGTCTATCCGGAACACTGCATGCTTGAATCAAAAGTCAGTGTGAGGGGATGGAGAAAACATAACATTTTCTAATCCTGTAGACAACAAGTCGCCTACCATTGTGGGTGTGAGTTGGAATACCTTGTATAGAAGATCAACAGCACATAAATGCGAACTATCGCCATCAGCATGGGAAGCATCAGCAATGTCCGAATTGGATGTTACCTGCGTGCCTGGTGTTTCCTCTCGTACCTCAGCAGCAGCATGTTGCGTCTGTGAGATCTCAATGAATGCCGCCATCAGGATTGGTAGCCGCTGGGGACAACACATAGCCTGGGCCGTTATCGGGTCTAGCAGAGCATCGATATCCGTAGGCATGACTGATAGGAGTATCAGACAAATGTGCAGCACGCATTCTTCACCGCATAGCATGCAGCGTAGAACAGGTAAGATGCAAACTTGCCAGATTGGTCTGAATGACAGAAACCAAGTGGTGTTCAATTCTCGTAGATGAGGTAAACCCAGAATTTGGACGATGCGCTCACGACACTTCATCTCCAATAGAGTTCTCTCCATGGTGAACTGAGTGTCGCTGGTGATTTGGCTTGCCATATCGTAGCAGTAGAAGCAAAAATAGTATCCTTGCAACAAGTGCTACAAGGAGCGACAGTCCGCCAAACACAGAGTGCACAAAGTTTGGAAACATTTTGAGGACTGCTTGAAAAGGTGCTAACAGTCCTGCACACACGTTCTTAAATACATGTACAATACCGCTCGTATCAGACATGTTTAAGATATGACCTAACATTTCTGAGAAATGCACAGAGCAGTTTGTATACAAAAGGGTATGCATCTCTGCAGAAGTCCTTGCGACTTGGAGATCATAGGTTTCTTTGGCAGAGGTCAAAGGCACAGTTTGTTGTAAAAGAATGTCTTTCATTCTGCTTAGAGTATCAACTCGTATAGAAGAGATATTCAGTGAAGGCCATAAAGGTGACTCCCTGACTATGTCTATTTGGGGAAACAAGACCTGCTACAGCAAGTGACCCTGGATGTAACCGTTACTAGATTTCGGATACCTGGCAGCATGCCCCAGCAGCTGTAATCATTCAACATAATGTAACTCCCATTTGAAAGTTGACCAAAGATTGGATTAATCACTGCTGCTGGTGAACCGTGCAGGTGGCAAGATAAGTTTGTAGTGGAACCGTCACAGGCCCCGTGTAAGTTGATAGCCTGACAAAGGAGAGAACCGCTTAGTGCGTGTTCACAGTTTTCACCGCTAAGAAATACTTCACGTCCCCCACTCCAACATCTGTGTGCGGAAGGTAAATCCCAGGATGTTTTGATTTATTCTTTACCCAACCTTTCATATTTGCCTGCTGGGATATTTTTTAGGCAATACTGAAAACGGAAAGTCGTAACAGGCAGAGTAATTTTACCATGTATGATCCACTCAGTAGCTGTTTTTTCTGCCACTGTGAATGGTAATTTCTCCAGTTTTTCAATGCTCAGCACTGTATAGTCTGCTCCCCTTTGTGCCAGTTTGATCTGTCTATCAGTGAGATTGAGTTCTGCAAACAGTGACGTAGTATTGATTAAACGCCAAGGCACATAGCCAGAACGCAGGTTTTGAAGCGTCCAGCCTAATAGCATGATAGAACGTAGTTGTGACTGACCATGTTGCAACATGACCAAGACTTGTTCCATGATGTCTATGATAGAGGATACAATGCTGTCCAAAGAATAGATCCTGGGCGACAGAGTCGTTAACCCATTGTCTACTACAGAGAGAGATTTCTCTAAATTAATACGATCAATTTCTCGTATTTTTTCTGCAGTCTCTGCTTGGGTGACCTTCCATGCTTCATTATAAGCAGCGTAGATACCGGCATATATGAAATGTTTTTGACACTGTCTTTTTGGACCTAGCAAGAAATCACGAAGGTCTGCGCCTTCTTGAAGTAAAGTTAAGTGTTGTTTTACATCCTCTAGTGTAGCCTTCTGTAGCCAATCAAGGCAAAGTTCCCCCACACTGTAAGTTGTTACTAACCCTGGATGCTGTCTTTGGACATAACGTGGGTCTGGCCTATGAAAGGTAAAACCTTGTGCTTTGTTCAGGAATCTATCTTGACAGTTGTTTGTGTCTAAAGGGCCAGAGCAACCATTTTTTCCATTCAGGATCTGATCTGTTGTGATTCAAAATAGTATGTACGTCGACCTCCCCCTGTGTAGTGCTTTCACTTGTAGGTGCAGGTATAAACGGAGTGTTCATGTCTTTTATCTTGGCTATTACAAGGCATGACGTTTGTTGGACAGTGTCGTTCAAAAACATAATTTCCTCAGGGATGATACAGGCTCTAAACAAAGCTTCTATTTCCTGTACTTGCCAATCTTTAGTACCCCAGACAGTTTTCATCTCAATGTTGTCTTTCCAAAAGTCGTAACCCTGTCTAGACAGTTGGGCAATAAAGGCTGTAGAATAAATCTGTTTGGTATTCGTTAACATATTTTTCATTCCTGTCTTGTTGACATTCTTAAAGTAAAGTGTCTCTGCATTCGAGATATTAAACCCTGAAAAATATGGAAATTTCATTGCAAATGTTTTTGAGCTACCCTTTGGTGGTGTAGGACAATGTTCCCATTGGTTATACATAAATACATTTCTAGGTGTTGCAGATTTATGCAAGAAATGACCATAGTGGTTATAACAATACAGTTGTTTATAGTCTGATGAACCTTGTAAATATTCATTATTAGTGAATGCAGTTGACATCTCTAGATTAGACATCATATTATTAACAGTCTCGAAGTCACAATCATCAGAAAAGGTACTGGAGGTAATAAAGTCACTTAATGAAATTTTAAATAAATGTGGAATCTTCAAAAGCTCCGATGGGCCAAAAATGTCATATTCGGTTTTGTCCCAAACTATACCATCAGGTATAGGAATCGCTGTGATGTTCACTGCTGACAAGTCTCTTGCTTCACAATGGGATGATTTGTGTGGCTGGAGAAGTAAGTTCACTCTTTTACGTGCTGTGTCCATTTGAAAATATCTTCCATTAATCAGCATACCCAGAGTTTTCACCAGAGCTAACCAAAGAAGAAAGAAAAATATTCCCAAAACAATCCATACTTCAATCCATGGTGAAACCAGATACGTTTTTTCCAGTAGATGAAAAAAGTCTGTTGCTTGTTCTTTGAATGTTCTTTGTACTGGCGTCGTTTCAGGCTCGCTGGGATCCTCAGAAAACATATCAAAGTTAATGAAATAGCCAGAAGCAGTTCTGTCAATGGTTGAAATTGCATCTGGATTTGATGAAATTGCTGGAACCAGTTGATCACATGTTACTTCGTTGTAGACAGGTGTATCTGAACGAACTGTTATTTGGGTCTCAAGAGGTACAAGGTCCATAGCATTGTTGCTTAGTCCTCTATTGCTTACTGGCGAATCTTCAAAGGTGATGAGTCTCTCAGTTTGAACCTCTTGGATTGTAGCTAGAGGAGTGCGTCTGGTACATTGGCGGAGTCCACTTGGCCTACTGTTCAGTATCCGCCACATAGTGTGGTTTGATCAGGTCGATGGACACAAATCTTTTCTCCTTTTTACCAGCAAGGGGCAGCAAAAGTACTGTTCTTGATCCGTGGATTGCGACGGACAGGTACTGGTTGTCTGTATGAAGGCCCAAATTCCTTCTTATCCGCAATCTTTTCTCTGACTAGATCCCCGAGCTTTGGGATCCAGACAGGCCTTGCTGGGACGGACGGATTTTTCTCAGTGGTGGTTGGCTTCAGGACCACGTTGCCTTTTTGCTTTCTTAGGTCATTTAAGTCCTGTAAAACAGCTAAACAATATTTGATATCAAATTGTTTGTTTTCCACCACTGTGCCTTTCATATCCAAGTCCGGAACCAACATTCTAGTCCCAAACAGGACCTTATATGGAGTGCCACCCCCTAGAGAACGTCTTGGCAAGTTGTTTATTGCGTGCTGGACCCCATATAAATGTTTGACCCACCCATCACTCGAACCTAATACCCTAGCTGTTATAGACTGCTTTATGTCCGGTTTTTTCTATCCACAACAGAATTTCCCTCAGGATGAAATGGAGAAGAATACCGCAATGCTACGCCCAGAATTGCCATGGCTTCTTTGTAAGCCCTAGAGCTAAACGCAGGACCCTGGTCAGAATGTAGTGTGCCTATTGCGTATGTGTCGATAAAGACTGGCAAATCTTTTATAACAGTTCGAGCGTCAGCCGAGTGCTGAGGCCACATCCATAGGAACCTAGAACACGAATCCACTGCAACCATGATATATTTATAGTTCCCATCCCTTTGTAAGGGACCACAGTGGTCCAGGTAAACACAAGCTAATGGTTTATCTGAAATTAACAGGGGCGTCTGCGCAGGACGTTTCACAGAAGAGACTTTCATCTTTTGGCATATCTCACAGTCCAAAACATAGTTTCTAGTCTGTTTCCTAATGCCAGGCCACCAGTACCTTTGTTTTAATAAAGCTACTGTGGCTGAAACACCTGCATGAGCAGAGGCGAGCCCATCATGTGCTGTTAGGATTAGCCCTAGTCTATGTTCCATGTTTGGAATTACTCTGTCCCCCACTCCAGGGATTTGAGCAAACGGAACATTGTTCGCATCAATTATATATGAGTATTTGAGTGGAAACTTTTTAGGTAATGCCGCACCACTGCCTTTGCTTGATGCATTGACAGCCAGCATTATTTCGCTGACTATTTTAGTTTTTGAACGAGTGATTGCAGCTATGGAATCCGTTTACACACAGCCCCTTTTGCGGCTTCATCAGCCAATGAATTCCCTTCAACGTGAACGCCATCACGTTGGTGACTCAGCGTGTGTATCATGTGAGTGTTTTGCAGTCCGTTTCACAATCGAACTACTTGTTCCCAAAGCAATTTGTGCTTGATTGTGCCACCTTTTGCATCTTTTAAACCATTTTGAAGCAAATTCTGTAAATATTCATTGTAAGATTGAACACAGTTTAAAGAATCGCACACTATCAGTGTGGAGAATTCACGATCTGTATTTTTAAGTGCCATCTTAAATGCTTGTAGTTCAGCTCGTTGAGCTGTACAATCTCCTAGAGATTGCGTTTTTGTGACCATTGGTCTGAATTTGCCATCTCGCATGCGACCTTTAACGATCGCACACGCTGCACTGTAAGCTTGTTTACTCTCCGTAGCGGCCTGTGCAGATCCGTTAGTATAAATTATAATTTCGTATTGGTCAAGAGGGAGAATTTCAGTAGGCAGAGGACATTTGTGTTCATATTGCAGGAATGCTTGTGTTTTCAAATATGGATCAAAAACGTATTCAACATCAGTTGCAGCAAGAGAATTATCCCATTGTATCCATCTCGGAGGTAAAACTTTTGCATTTGGAATGATAGCCTTTGTAACTGCCTCTAGGGCTGGTACAGGAGTCACAACCATAATGCGTTTCCCCTGTGCTAGGGCTCTTTCTTTTGCTACAGCGGTTTGAACTGCTGTCAGAATTTTTTCTGTAGAAGTGAATTTCATTTCTGCTTGTGTATACAAGTGGGATTTGTATGCAATTGGTACTTTTTCACCTTCGTTAAAAGTAAAGTAGGTGAATCCGCATTGACCCGGAATTATTTGGATCGCTAAGTTGCGTATGTTTACGCATGTTTGCAAGTGCTCCGTTGCTAACATGTCTGTTTGGAGTGAATGCAAAATTTCTGTGTATTTTTGTGTCCAATGTGTGATTTTAAAATCAGGTTTGATTAATTCGTAGAGAGGTTTAACCCTTTTTGCGTAATTTAAAATGTAAGTTCTTCCAAATTCGGGAAACCTAGAATCGACTGTAAATTTTTCAGCGTTTTTGGCGGTTGGAGCGGCGCACACTTTTCTAAAAAGTTGGCTACCAGGCTTTTGCCTTCACTTGATAGTTCATATCCTAGGAGAAGGACGTTGAGTGGGCAATTCTGGACTTTTTAAAGTTAAATTTGTAACCCTCTGAGGCGAAGCCCAATATAATGGTGCTCACCCTGTTCAAGTGCCTATCCAGGTCATCGTCTGTCAGATATATATCATCGACATATGACAATGCCTCGTCATCATAAGTTTGTAGTAACTCTGTTACCCTTGCTGAGAATAACCCCGGGCTGTTTTTGAATCCCTGGGGCAGTCGACAAAATTGACGCTGGATCCCCATTTTTGAGGAAGCAGTCAAATATCTGCTTTCTGGTGCAATATTTTGACAAAAGAAACCATTTGAAATATCTAATGTGGTTTTATATTTTTTAAGCACAATGTTATTCGTTAATGCTGTACTATGTGCATTATGTACTGCAAAGGTTTTGCAACAAGAATTTAAGTGTCTGTAATCCAAAACTAGACGATATGTATCATCTGGTTTGGAGACAGGAAACAAAGGATTGTTCATTGATGAGGTGCATGTTTCAATCACCCCCTGGTATTCAAGTTGATTTAAGATCTCCCTGACCTGTTTTTTAGCTTCTTGCTTAACTGGGTACTGCCTTTGTGCAGTCGGTTGACTTTTTAACTGGATTTTATGGTGAGGTGAGTCCTCATCCCATCCTACATGATTTTTATACAGTGCTGGGGCTTGGGCTACTGCCCATTTCCTGGCTAATGTATATTTTAAATGAACTGGAACATGGTTGGAGAAGGCAGGCATAATGATGTCCTCGCCATGTGGGCACTCCCTGACAAATTCTGGTGGCTAGTCCTGTTCTGCTAGAAGTATATCATAACCCTTTGAAAGATGCTCCAAAAAGAGTGCTTTCACTTTTCTTGGTATGTCTCCCTCCATCCGGAGTGTTATTTCATATAACCTATGTGGAGAACTAACCCTGGTGTCTACAGTCTCAACTTGTATGTCTTCATTCAAGTCCACCGTCTCCAGAAGTCCCTTCAGGTTCTGACGAGCTATTGTACCTTCTGCTGCACTGTCCAGCATGGTCTGGGCCCATTCTCTGTTCTTGAGTTGGGTTCTCAGTATTCTCGGCATGTCTGACCTTCAGACCTGCTACCTTTTTCTTGGGAGAATTGAGGTTTTGCTTTATTTTTCTGAACGTGTTGATCGTCTTTGGACTTCATGTGTTCTTCCTTGTTTTCTGACTGTCCTCTTCTTTCGGATATCTGTGACGATATCTGAAAGGTACGAGAGGAACATGTATCATTATCTTGATATCTGTCAGGTTTTCTCAAATTATCCCTATTCCTGAGGTTTTAACCCCTTTCAGAGGGCTCCTTCTGTGGAGGAGACCTGCCTCGGGAATGAGAACGCTTCTCTTTGGAATTCTATTTGATATTTTCCCACTTCTTTTTAGAAGAGGTAGGAGTGTGTTTAGGAAAGACCTTATCAGGACTTTCAGACAGTTGTGGTTTTACTGGTTTCCCTCCCAGACTGTCTCTGCCTAATTCCTCATAGGATTTTTCAATTATTCTAGCTAGTTCTTGAGGTTGTTCTGTGGCATCAAATTCCCTTAGTTTCTGGCGGATCGCCACTGATGCTGCTTCTCCTTTAATATTAGATAATATTATTGCTGACACCTGGTCGAAATTTTTAAGTAATTTCATACCTAAATTCTGCCCCGTATTAGTTTTGAATCTGATCAGGACATCAGGTATTACCGCCATTGACGGAACACCATGTGTTTTTGTGTAGATAGAAGCAAAGACTGTGCCCTAAGAGGTGCAGTCTTCCAGATGTGGTGAGATCCCCATTGGTAAACAAATTGTTAAAATTCTGTGTTTTTCAAAAGGGATAGTATTAGGAAATACTGCTTCGATTTGAGTAATTTTTTGAGCTAACCAGAATGGAATTTGTTCGCATTTTGCGGGTAATTTACCCATGACTGAGTGTAAAGTCTGTGGAGTAATTTTTAACGTATTCCCCGGATGAGGGGCTGGCTTTTGAATTGTTAATGGTGGTTGGACTGTGAAAGTCCGCATGACATATTGAACCATTTGTCTATAAATCTTGATTAACTCCTCGAGTTGAGCAGGTAAATCTACGTCTGACATAGTTTCAATGTCAGGATGAGGTGTATAGCCGGCTAAAATCGGCCATGTTGCACCTGGTCTACCTAGTGGACCGAGCCTGGTAATGTGATTGTAATGTTTTAGGGCGCCTTTAAACCAGAGCTCATGCTCTTGGTATGTGAGTGAAATTTCAATATCCTCGAAAGGAATATATTCCTCAGGTGGTTCATCTTCTTTGTAGAAGTGAAACACATGTGTTACTGGATTTGATTCTGGGAATACTATCCATGAATAGAATACCTCTGTCTGGTGAGATTCATGTGCCTCTATCACGAAAACTGCTCTACCATCTCTTGGTGTTAGGCCATGTTTTATAAGTTTTAGAGTGATGGCTCTCCTTAAATTTGGTGGGATGTGTATAACACCCACTTCGTCTTCATTAAGACCTGTAAGGTCAGCCGCAGCTTGACCGTTGTTGATGATTGGATTGCCGTTCTCCGACATTGTTTAATGAAAGTTGCAGAGCAAGTTTCAAGGAAACAAAGATAAGGTGCACAATATTTTGGAACACTGTATCCTTCAACGTTGAACGAAACCAAACAGCAAATACATAGGCTTTTCATCCTACTCAGCTATGGCGGATATTATCCCTACCCACTCCAGACGTCTTATGGAGTTTTGTGAGTAGAGGGTCTCTGAGAAAAGCACGACTGAGTTACTTCAGTATCTAGCATTAAATTAGTGCCTTACCAAACCGTTGGGCACCATGTAGTGTAGTTCCTATATCCCTGATAGGCTCTGCGTATTGGAATCACATACACTATAGATTTGACATAGGACTAAGGTCAGTATGTCTCTATCGAGTATATTAAACTTAATTACTTGTGTGTGCCAGCTAACTCAGAGGTCACTAGAAACTTCTCGAATATACAAGAAGGGATTAGTCTCTGACAACCGCATAAACATGACAACTTTGTTTCCCTTTAGAATCGAAACAGTCTCAGAATCGTGGAAACAATAGATAACAGTTTCACTCAGTCAATCGTGCATGCTTCATTTCTACAGAGTTGCACAGAAATAGAGAGACGAGCGTTTCAATAAAAAAGTTTATTGAACAGTCTTATTTCTCATGCAAGAGATATGAATTGCTACAATCGTAAGACAGACTGCCAAGTACAATATGTACGAAGTTAGCAGTAAGATAAAATAATACTGTAATAGCATGGTTTGTAGCTATGACATATATTAATCAAAATACATACATAAATAACGTAAGCTAAAATGTGATACTCATCTGATGCTTCTAAACTGTTCTACCCCAGTGTACCTAACCTAAGTGCAGTACGAGTTTTGAAGTAGGTGTTGTTTCTGAAGTATAGCTAGCTATATTTTAGTTTAGCCAAGAGTTGCCAAAAGTTTCTCTAAGTTCTAGTCAGCTCCATACCTTAGAATGAGAGAGGTTGGCATCTCTTTTCTGGACTCGATAGTCTAACCCCCCGCAAGGGAAGTCAGAGAGCACTGGAGCTGGATTCTCTGCGAGGAGGATGGCAGCGTCAGGTCAGTGCATCAGGCTGGAACTCGACCTCTTTCCGAACCTGCCGTGGCGAACCGCGTAGTCTGGGTCGGATCGAATCCTCCGGGAACCGCAATTTGCCAGGGCAAGTGCTGGTATATTTATACCTTCAAGGTGTCTAGGAATGCCAGCATTGACGTAAAAGTCGGGCAGAGGAACGTCATGAATGAACCCTTAAGGAATTGATGTTCATGCATACTTAATGAGTTCTTGGAGAAATCAATATTCAAGCTGAGGGAAATTCCTAAAGGCTTAAGGGTCTGGTTTTCCAAGAAATCGTTGTGACGTGGCTGGACGGATGTAGGTGGCCAATCCTGTATTTGGTTTGTACGGACAATGTCTAAATAAGGGCCGGATTTCTATGTCCAAATAAGGGCAATGTGAATTGTACCTATACAAGGGCATAAATCGGGTAACCTATATACGGAATCTAAATCTGCACACAAGAGTCCTGAGAAGAAGAAAAAACACTTGCAATTGCTTTGCCAGGTAAAAATAGTAAATTTGGCTCCTTCTTGAAAATGCCTGGAATGAGCTAAATTTGATCTGATGCTTTTAGTCTGATGAGTAGTGTAAGGAATGCTAAAGTAATTAATTCATAATTGATTTGAGTGAGTGTGCTTAATCTGGATTTGACCACATAATAGAACGTGTATTTAATTTGGAAAAGGTGTTTCAAGCATTCCAGGCAGCGTGTATTTATGCTGAATAAAAAGGATTTTCAAAGTTGAAACACACAGTTTGTGATCCAGTTTGTTTTGGCAGGCTTACTACATCCATCGGCCTTGAGATAAGAAATTGAATTCCCTCCCTATTCCTCCCCTCTTCATGAAAAGACCTTTCTAATAATTTACGTTTGTGGCTAACTTTCATCAGTTTGCAGTTTGTTTAAACAAAGCTTACTTTACTTCAAAACAGAGTGAAACCTGCAAAGCACACATTTTTCTTCTTGATTATTATAATATGTATTCTCTATTTCTGCATAATTAACACCTTTTTGTTAGAATCGGTTGCTAGCTGTGTTGTGGGGGTTTTGACGCTTACAGAATATACAGCCTTTTTTTCCCCTTGAGTTCTGCAGACTGGGAAAGAAGTGGGGGGTTTGGGCAGCTTCTGAGCACAAGCACAGAGAGACTGCTGTGATACGAAGTGCGGAATGAGTACAGAATTAGATGCTAGCAGTCTAAGTTTTATGTTTTGACAAACAGGCTTTGTAAAGTTTTCATTTGTCCTATGCACTTACTTCTCTTCATGGGAGATTTTGCAATTATTAAAAATTGATCTAGCTATATGTTGAACACACCCTTGCATTATATTTCACGAGTACTTTCAGAGTCCTGACTGTCTCTTATGTCTCATTTTCCATCAAAAACAGGTGTTTCTTCCTTTATGGGGTACTTTGTGTACAATATGCTATGTGAGAGCCTGGTTGAACTGTTGTTTCTGTTTCTGTTGTTTCTGCTCCTGCCATGTTTCCCAGGCTGTGTAGGCTATGGCACATTTTGCTTGTTTTGTCACCATTTGTGGCCATTATAACTGTTAGTACCCCTGACTCGCATATTGCCTCAGCGTCCTTTTTTCGCTAGTGCGTATACTTGTGGCATGACCAGCAGTGATGATAATGTCTGTTATTTCTGCTGCTATTTCCACTGTGGTTTTTCATCCCCCGATATTAGTGAGTACTGGGACACAGGTATGTGGATTTAAGGATACAGACTGGATGCAAATGGAGGCACGTGTGTGATCTGAGGTGGGGAAAGCAGAAAAGAAGGAACCAGTTATTTCAGTTGCTGCCGCCAGGGGAAAGATGAGGGAGTGAAGGTGGTTCTAGATTCTAGTGGACAGGATTTTTGTCTTAAAAGGGGATTTGATTGTTTGTTTGCAGATTCGTTTTTACTGTGTGTGGTTTTTTTTGCAATAGCGACTTGGTTGTAGACATTTGAGAGTATTTGGTTTACATTGCCTCTTTCTGTTACGTATTTAACATAGAACCGTGTTATGAGTGTTTTGGTGGGTGTTTCAGACGCATTAGTTGTAGCACATGTTTTGCGCCCTCTTGCTCTGATTATCGGTCCTTTTTACTGTGGATTTCCCATTTGTGCTAATGTCTAATTGTGATGAGTCTGTGATGGGTTTGGTATCTTACTATTATTGCCTTCCGGCAGGTGAATCTCTGATGATGGGTCTTAATGTAAATAGTACAGATGATGGGTCTTAATGTAAATAGTACATAGTGTTTGTTCCCCCCCCCCTTGAGTTTGCAAATGCGCCGTTCACTTTGTGAGCAATGGGTGATGCAGTGGTGGGATTGCTATAGATATCTCTGGTTTGGATATAAGGAAAAAGCAATGTTACATTGCCTTGTATCCCTTATTGTCGGATACAATGGGCAGGGCAGGATTTGGTTGAGAAAGGTGTTGGTGAGGAGACGACTGTTAAATTGTAATAGCCCCATTATTTTGGTTGTGTCTACAATTTTGTGACTGATTGGTGCTAAGCTCATGAAAATGTGGTTTTCCATCCTCCTGCTGTTCTAGCCATTGCTATGCTTCTGCTAATGGTTCTTTCTGCTGCTCAATATTTTTCTATCACTGATTTAAAATACATTATTTGGCTGTACTATTTATTTCAATAATAGGTCTTTCTCCATATTCACATTGACTGGTAGGAGTCATAGGCTCCGCTGCGCTTCTTAGGACTATGCAGAAAGACAGAGCATCTATAAATATGTTTGAAAAGGGTAGTTACTTAACCATCATTTCAGACACACAGCAAAGTTGTAGGGACAGTACAGATAAATAGTGTTAGACCTGGCATCCTTGGCGTGGTTTTCCCTGACTTTTTGCCTCTACCTCCTATGTTTTTGATGCTGTGCTGCATTTCGTTTTTGCTGGCTTAGATGCTTTGGGCACTTTTCCGCTGCTGATCAGTGTCACAGTGCAATTGCTCCCTGTGTAAATCGATATTATGCTTGGGTCTCCCTGATTGGCATATTTGTTTTACCAGTAGATCCCTAGTAAAGTGCACTGAGTGTGCCAGGGCTGGTAAATCAAATGCTACTAGTGGGCTTGCAGCGCTGATTGTGCCACCCACATGAGTAGCCCGGAAAAGATGTCTCAGGCCTGCCACCGCAGTGCCTGCATGCAGTTTGCACATAGGACACCCCTATGATAGGCCCATGGTACCCCCCTGGGCAGGGTGCAGTGTATGTGAAAAGTAGGACATGTACTGGTGTGTGCAACATGTCCTGATAGTGAAATACTGCCAATTTCGTTTTTTTTCTTTACTATTGAAAGGCTATCTTGCCCATTGGACAGAATGGGGAATGCTTAGCAGCATTTTACAAGCATATCTTCCCATAGGGATAAGATAGAAAATTGTGGTATGGTATCCCTGATATCAGAATTTTAAAACACATCTTTTAGTAAGGATAGTTTTTAAAGTCTGTGTTTGAAAATAGCACTTTTAGAAAGTGGCTATTTTCCTGTTCAACCTTTCTGTGTGCCTCTGCCTGTTTGTGGAGTGACTGTCTGGTTTCAGTGTGACAGAGACTGAGGATCTGCATTTGGTCTGGTGTCCTTTTGTGGTGTCTTCACTGTGTTACTATGAGTGTTGGTACAAATCCTTTACACATTGCCTTTGGGATAAGCCTGTCTGCTCGTGCCAAGCTACCAAGGGGGTGAGCAGGGGTTATCTGAAGTGTGTATTCCCCTTTCCCTGACTGGAAGGAAGGGTCCCTATTTGGACAAAGGTACCTAACTCTGTCAGACCTGGCCACAGCACAGAAACAGCCATTCCGCACATAGTAGCCAAGCCCTCCTAGCTCTTGACCATAATGAAACCTACCTACTAGTCCTGCTCGACCTCTCATCAGCCTTCGACACGGTCAATCACAACAAAATTCTATGAAGACTGGAAATGAGGATGGGTTTATTGGGCACAGTCCTTCAATGGTTCAAATCTTTTCCGGAAAACAGAACGCAATTGTTCATGGTAAACAAAAATCTCTCCCCCTCTTCACCTAACCTACTAGGAGTACCACAAGGCTCAACCCTATCCCCCGCACTATTCAACCTCTATGTCGAACCACTAACCTAACTACTACAACAGGCGAATATTTCATACCACATACACGCAGATGACACTCAACTGTACATCAAGAGCTCCTCCGTTGAAGAGATAAAAATGATAAATCAAGCTCTCGAAAAGACCGTCCACTGGCTAACGACCAACTTCCTCAAGCTAAACTCTCAAAAAACTGAATTTCTCTTAATCTCCCCTCCCTACAAAACTCTCAGGAGATAAAAGAATGGACCAAGATGGTTACTGCTCTGAATTGCACGCCAACTCTGGTGGACTCCACCAAATCGCTTGGAATTACACTGGATAAGAACCTTAACATGCAAACACACATTAACCTGTTGGCTGAAAATTCCCGCTTTCACCTCAGTTATCTCAGAAAAATGAAACCATTCATCGAGAACCACGACCTCAAAACTGCAGTGCAGGCTTAGCCATCTCGAGGTTGGAGTACGGATGCACTACCCTCTCGGGGCTTTCCAAAATCTCATCAGCCCCTTTAAAAGCCTGTCTCAATGCAGCAGCAAGACTCCTAACAGGATCTAGGAAATTCAACCACATATCACCACACCTGAAGGTGCTCAACTGGCTACCCTATGAAGCTGAAATCCACCTAAAGATGGCTTGCATCACTCATAAAGCCCTACAGCACAATACCCCACAGTACCTATCCCAAAAACATACTTTATCTGGAGGAAACAGACACTCTAGGAGCTCTGACAACCTACTGCTGAAACCTTCTCGTTTCAGTAAGAACAAAACGTCTGACAGAGAATTCTCCGGAGCGACACCAAGAATATGGAACTCGCTACCACCATACATCAGAAAAATCTCTTCTACACCACTAAGGGAAGCAAAATCATTCCTGATGAGCAAATTCCTCCCCTAACTCTGCACATTCCTCACCATATGGGACCTCACCTCCACACCAGCTCTCACTGACTTGCAAGGAACTGAACCAATCTATGACTCTAACCTTGTCTCTTCACTCCCCTTAATGACACAGTCACCCCTTTGACTTACACATACTCGAACTTGTTCATACTGCTCCGAACAAATTGTCTCCCTTTTCGTGTCTGCTACCTTCCGAACATTTGTTAAAAAAATTTTGATACTTTATCTGCTCTGTTTATGCAAAATGTCTCTACAATTACTCTGTTTCTTTGTAAAGCGCTCCGATACCCTATCCTGGGTCTTGTTCGAGCTATAGAAAACTCTAAAAATAAGTAAATAAATAAACTAGAGACCCCCATTTCTAACAAATAGTTGTTGCATTTAGCTTTGAATGGCCACGGAGTATGCTTTTGAAAGGGGTATGTATTGTCGACAGGAGGTTTCCTACTTAGGTAACATATTGTCGAAGGGGGTAGGAGATTAGCTCCGTGGTGAACTAACACATTAAATGAGGTGCATGGGGTGCATGAGCCTTTACCCAGAATGCCTGAAACATTCTTTTGGGCAACTATCACTTGGGCAACTGATAAACTGTGCTTTCTTTGGCTTCTGTGCTTGGTACATTTATTGTTGTGTGGCGTTTTGTGTTGCAAGTACACAAGACGGCTTGTTGTGCACTTTCTTCTTTGATGCTACTGCAAGATCCCTCCCGAGCTGTCTGGGAGGTTGTCATGATGGTGGCCGTCTCCATAAGAAAATCGATTGGACTTGTTTTAGCCTCTGAGGTACAAGTTACTTATCTTCGGTAACGATGTCTCTGGTAGAGACGATTCTAGCCGCAGATTCCTTACCGCAGAATTATCACCAGGCGTGAGACTGGACCCGGAAAACTTTCTTGCCCAGCATCTCTGCGTGCCGGGGGGCGGTACCACGTGACTTCACCCGACGTCCTCCGCGGGCGTGACGTCAGTGAGGTCACATAAGCCCCCCCCCGGCACGCTGACGTCAGTTTGCTCTGGAGAACTTTTCCGCGCCACAACGTGGAGCCATCACAACACAACTGAGGCGAGCATGGGAACAGTGTGCGAAAAAACCAGATAAATAAAATAGAAACAAAAGGCGAGAAACATCACCAGGTGGCACCAAGCCACCAGAAGGTGACAACAGCAGGCCAGAGCAGGAAAAAAGCACAGCACCACTCTGAGGATCAACTGCGCAAGCACCAGGTGGCAGTAAAGCACCAGAAGGCCAGAGCAGCGAAGCCATAGCAAGAAAAGCAAAAAAGCACCACTCCGTGGAACCACCTTGCAAGCCAAGGCGAGAGCCGTCCTGGAGGCACAAGCATGTGAAAGCGCCGTGACAGAAAGAGAGAGAGGGTCTGCAACCACAATGGGAAGGGCCACAAGCCTGGAACAGAGGAGCAACAGCAATCCATCCCCAGACTACACTGCCAAGGATGGCCATACCTCCTGAAAGGAGTAGGAGGTCAAAGGACAGGTAAAAGAACCCCCAACGCAGAAGACCGGGTGGGGATCAGAAACTCTAACAACAGAGGAAAAGAGCAGAAGTAGGCCCTCACGCTGGAGAGAAACCAGTTGGAGGGATGCCTGACTGGAAGAAAACGAAGAGGACACCCACAGAAGACAAGTCACCCAGAGGGAGGTGACTGCAGAAACCCAAGCAGAGGGTCTTCGCAGAACGGGAAGGAAGGGCGGGTCGTGAAGGAATCTGCGGCTAGAATCGTCTCTACCAGATACATCGTTACCGAAGGTTAGGAACTTGTACATCTGATAGAGACTACTAGCCACAGATTCCTTAACGTAGAATATATACCCTAGCCATACCCAAAAGGGAGGAGGGCCTGTGAGAGAGCCTCCCCACAGGAGAGACACAGGGCCCCAGCAGGGGACATTTCACAGGGACAAGAAGGGAAAGGCCAGGATAGCATAAGCTCCACCAAGGGAGAACTGCCCAACACCCCGCAGGGGCAGACAGCACCCGAAAAGCCTCAATGAACACAAGGACCACCCCAACCCCTAGGGAGAAGAGGTAGAACCGGAGGCAGGGCCCACCTGAAGAAACACATACACAGTGACAGAAAAGAGCTGAACACACCCCAGCCGCAAGCAGCGGACAAGGCAGGGACGGCTGCACTACCAAAAGTGCAGACGGAAGAAGAACGGCACAAGAGAATACATCAAAGGCCACAATGGTGTAGTAGAACAAACAAGCCTGTACTGGCATGTACAGCCAGCAGCAGACAACACCAAGGAACGGTGCACCCAGGACAAGCTAGACGCCAGCCAAAGGCAGAGGCCAGGAAGGGCAAAGAAGAGCCAGGACACGCGCCCCAAGCGTGAGCCGGCACCCACTGACCCACGAATGAAGTGGAACCAGGCAGAAAGAAAGACGGGGGACGGACCAAGCCGTCCACCAGAACACAAAAACCAGGGAAGCCACTCCCCCCCCCCCGGTACACCAGACAGAGGACCAAGGCGGACAGAAGTGCAAAATCGCTACTACGCGATGCCTGAGACAGCAGGCCAGACTAGGCTAGCGCGACAGCGATCCAGGAGAAGGACGGACAGGGACGCAACGCAAGCCACTCCAAAACCATCACCAAATAGATCGCACCTCCGACATACCATGACGCCACAGAAGCCCGAAGGACGACCACACCTCCCCAGCACATGGTAGAGCTATATAGAGCTATATAATAGCAACCATTACCCCACATAGGACATGTTACGTCCCAAGAACATGGGAACCCTCTTAGGAAATGTTTCCGCAGCAGAGGACAACAGAAAGACCTGCTGAGAAAACCGCAGACAGCTTGCCAATCAGCCAATAAAGAATACACAGAAGGCCTAATCTCAGGGCCTACACGGCTTACCAACAGCCAAAACCACACGTCAAAAAAGGGCCGGACCAGCAGCCAACAGCACCAAACTCCTAACAAAAGGACCTGAAGGCACATCAACCACACAGAACACACAACCGGGGCTAATCGCTACAAGGCCCCAGGAAAACAAAGGAAGAACACCTCCCAAAATCACAGACCAACTTACAGGTCATGGAGGAGGAGGAGGTTGAAGCCCCGCAAGAAACCTCAGAATGGCAGAATCCGCAGGGGCGTGGAACAAAAGAGTGCCATCAAAGGGAAGGTCAACCAGCCGTTCCCTAACGTTCTCCGGGAACACACTATCCCGTAGCCAGGCATGTCGACGAAGGGCCACTGAAGAAGCCATGGTACGATCAAGCACCTCCGAAATGTCCAGAGCCGAGCGAAGAATAAATGCCGCTAGCTCCCGGCCATCCAACACATGGTGCCTCAGATCAACACAGGTACCCTCCTGAGAAGCGGCAGACATAAGGGACTCCGCCAAATCCCACAAGCAAGAAGTGGCCCTAGCCAAGACACAAAGAGTGTTAAGGGCCCGCAAAGCCGCACTGGTGGATGCGAAGATATTGCACCCCCAGGAATCTAACCAGCGGGCCTCCCGTGACTGGGGAGACAACACCGATGGCAGGGAGGTAAAGGCAGTCTGTAAAAGAGGGCCCCTGGTAGAGGGGTGGAGGGAAATACACACAGGATCATGCGGCGCAGGATGGTGGCGGTGCAGAAGTCTACTGTGGGTGGCCGCCCCCAAAAGAGAAGTGTGGAGCGAAGGCTAAAAGGGAAGAAGCAGCTCCCGACCACCAGAACCCTGATGGAGGACCTCCAGAAGATGATCTGTGGGGAAATAGGCAGCTGGATCGCCCATGCGCAAGATTCCCGCAGCCGTGGAAACAGCCCAAGCGAAGGCAGCACTCGCCTCCGTAAGGCCCCGCGGTGGGGAAAGCAGTTCCTCTGTGGGCGACGGCTGCAAGCTAAGGCGGCCATCCCCCAGTCCAACCGGAGGAAGGAAAGGCCAAGCCCGGAAAGGAGAAAGGTGGACCGAGGAATGGGGAACCTGAGGTGCCTCCGGCAAAGACTGCAGGTGTGGCGAGGGCGAAGAGCCGTCCTTAGTAGACGCCAGGGAAAAAGCCACGACGTGGCAACCTGTCTCCGGAGAAGATGAAACCAACAACCGCCGAACCTCCGGAGAAGAGGGGGCATCCGAAGACTAATCAACGACCCGACGCCGGCCCGGTGCCGTAGAGTCCGCGACCGACGTCAGGTCAACGTCGACCGGCGCCAAAGGGGACGCCGGAACGACCTCTGCCACAACGCGCGGCACAGGAGACCGAGGCTGGGTCGGAGCCGGGGCGGCCAAAGAACAGCGCCAAAAAGGTGTCAACTCGACCTCCGACGCAGCAGTCGCCGCGGAGGGACGAGGGGGGCCCAGGGACACGCTCCGACCCCTAGCCGGCCCCTGCGACACTGCCAGTGCTAGCAGCCGCCAGCACCTGAGTGCCGTCAACTTGGCCTCAGACAAGGCTGCCGCCTGCCCAGAGGACCGAGGGGGCCTCGAGGACACGCCCGAGCCCCGGCAACCTCCCGCGACACCACATGGACCCCCACGGGGGTTTGCGGCGAGGCAGAGGTGCCGTGGTCCAAAGGAGGGAACCCCGAAGGCCCGCACCCCGACGGCACCACCACTTCATAACCTGGAGCCGAACCTGTTGGCGCCGGAGCCGCCGGCGGTGCCGCAGAAGTCCCCGCACGTGGCAAGGGATCCACAGACGTCCCAGGAAGAGAAGGAGAAGAGGGAAGAGCCAAAGAGGCCTGCAAGGTCGCTGAATAGGCCTCCATCTGGGCTCTGGTCACCCCCGTGCTGGGTAATGGCAGATAGGGTGGCGACGCACGGGGCCAAACCACCCGCGGAGAACCCGCACCCCCAACAGGCCGGGGACTGGGCCTCGGGGACAAACTGCAACACTTACCAACAGGTGAGCGACGCCCTTGCGGCTTGGGAGAGGGACGATGTCAGAGACGAAAGCAGCGGGTCTTGAAGCCTTCCATGGAGGACAGCCGTGGCGACAACACCAACCGGGACATGCGCGCCGAAAGGAGTTTCATCTGGCGCTCCCGCCGGGACTTCGGCTTCATTTGCTGACACACCTCACAGTCCGTGGTGTCGTGGTACTCCCCCAAACACCACATGCAGATGGGGTGAGGATACGTCGGCGATATCTGGCGTGTGCAAGACGAGCACGTCTGAAAGCACGAAGGCATTCGCACACTTGTCGTAAATTAAGGCAGAATGTGATTAAGCATTTACTGAAAACATTAGTGTTTCCCTTTATCGTGTTTTCCTCATATGTTGGCCGAAGTCCGGACTCCATTTTGTATTGACATGCTGCCACGTGTTCACCACGAGGAGAGTCCGACTTCTGTGTTAGTTACTCTTGTAATCTGCCTAGCAACAGTTATAAATAGCTCCCTCCTGTCCATCTGGCGCATGCCCAGACTTGACCACATCTGTTATAATTAGCTTTGCTTGACCATGTGTTTTCGCGGGCTCAAGGAGTGTGTTAGCTCCGCCCATGTATTGATTTAGAATCGAGAATGACCCTAAATGGTAATGTTCTTCGACTTCATGTACTATCCACCCACTCATGAGCCCCTCTGTTGTGTATAAAAGGGGACTGTGTACGCAAGATCTGTGTGCTACTCCTTGCAATACTGAAGAGTGTTGTGTGGATTGTAGGACCACCCTTAAGGGTTAATAAACATTGTTTTTGTACTTTGCAGTTTCCGTGCCAACTTCCTTATAGATTTCGTTACAGAAGAGCGAACCCTTGTCTCTTGCGGGCCTAGCTGGGGCTTGTATTCATCAATTGGCGCCCGTCACGTGGGGCTCATCGGCGACTCGGATGCTCGAAGGACTGGTCGCGACGAAGGTGAGGAGTTTGGCCGGGGACGTGATCACTGCCAGCGGCGTCTTAGCCTTGGCATCCCGAGGTTTTTCTTCCTTCCCTTCCGAGCTGACCATCTGGGTGGCACCGGTCATCGACTGAGACCTCTTCTGTCGGTCCTGCCGTGAGAGCCGTTTGGGCGATTGTGGAGCTTGGCAGTTGGAACCTGGACTCTTGATTGGTAAGAACCGTTGTACGGTACTTGCTCCGAGTTTTGAAGCCTGGTCTGGCTATTTGAGTTTGATTGATGGTGACTAGTCATATTTTGAATTTGTCTTTGTGAACATATATGCGTTGCAACACATATAGGCAGGTAATGTGGAGAAATTTCTCCGGAGCTGTGCAAACTTGGAACGGCGCAACGATTAAGTGCCATTTTTGTTTGATAATACTGCATATTTTGCATTATTCCTAACATGCCTGCTTTTAGCGCACTCCGTAAGTGGTGCTGCTGTCTGGGTAACCGGTTGAACCTCGAGGAATCTGCTCCAGCTCCCCCAGAGGGGACTCCTAATAGGGATATGTACGTGAAGCATGGTCTTTCTTCCATAATGTACAGCACATTGTGGAGGAAATATACCAAGAAGGATCCTGAGTTGCGATGGCCTTTGTATGGATCGTTTGATATGCGTAAGATTGAGTATGTGGAACAGTGTATGTGTAAGCGACGTGCTCGTCAGGATATGTTTGAGTGTGTGCGGTTATGGGTGAAGGAAGTGCGTGAGCGAGAGAAACGTGAGAAAGCATTGTTTGATAAAGAGCAACGAAAGAATGATCATGTGCGAGCACAAGAAGCAAAGCGTCGGGAGGACAAAGAGCAGACGGATAGACAAGAGAAAGAACGTAGGCTACGAGTTTCGGGTCAATATGTTGTTCGCCAGCCACTTTATCCTGTCCTTAATAATCCTGATGACGATTTTTATTTACTAGATCGCTCTCCGCCCCCTTATGTTGGCGCATCGGCTCCGCGGCCGCAAGATTCTGACCCGGCTTCGGGTAAGGTAGACACGCGGTCCATGTTGCCAGCCGAGCAAATGGCTGAGCTTCGACAAATCTCCTTCCGTGCGCTGAAAGGAAAGGTATCCCAGGAGGAATTATTTCAAATTTGGGGGCCATGGCAGGAGAGAGATAAAGTGTATTTTCTGGGTCATTTCGCGGATGAAGTGATTAATGCTTTCCGAAAATATTCTCATGTTTTTGAGCCTGACGAAGTGTCTTCGGATGCCAGAGCAATACGTAACGGTGCTTTTTCTCCCTCTAAGGCTCCTGAGGCGGCTCGGCGGCTGTTCGCCTTGCGGGACGAGTTACTGGCCCTTCGAGAGAAAGCACGCCAACGAGCGGAAACGGAGAAGCAGTCGGATTCGTCTGCAGCAGAGGGCCACCCATCCGCCTCCCAGTCAGATAAGGATGACATAGTGCATGCTAAACCAATGCGAGAGGCGGCGCCTTTGTATGTTCCTCCTAAGGGAGCGGGGACTAGCTCCGATATCAACTCCGTCGATGCTAAGGGATATTTCGTGTATAATTGGGTTTATACTCCATGGCATAGAGCCGATGTTATGGCGTTAAAGAATGCATTACCTGACCCCCGCAAGAATCCAGCGGCCTTCTATGAAGAAGTCGAGGGGGCCTTGAATTCTTGCATTATGACCTTAGCAGATATAGATCTGTTCTTTGGCCTTATTCTACCACCGGACACGTGGCGATCTGTCCGAAAGGTGGATGATATAGTTGCTTTTAAGGCCCGGTGGTCTGACCTTGAGGATGAGGATAGGGAGCGGAAGCCCGCACAGAAACCTCCCCAGAATATTCTAGATCTCCCTGCTGCTATTGTGGCTAAATTAAAAACAATAATCCCCCCCAAGAAGATTGACTGGAATATGTTGGCGGCATGTAAGCAGAAAGTTGATGAGTCAGTGGCAGATTTCTTCACGCGCTTTGAAGAAACGTTCCATGATTTTAGTGGCCAGTCGCTTACTGATGACACAGGCCGCCACCTTTTTGCGGACAAATACGTGGCTAATCTGCTGCCGGCAGTTGCGGCCCGGTTAAAAGCGAGTGAGAGTTCTTGGTCCTCCGCGACTCCGACGGCCCTTCTGACCATCGCCCAGTATTATGAGCGTCAGGAGCACGAGGCGAAGGGCCAGGAGGAGAAGAAGTCGAAAGATCTCAAAACGAAAGTTATGTTAGCACAAGTATATGGCCCGCCCCGCCGGGGTAATAACAATAGGGGAAGGAGCGGATTTTATGGTCCCCCTTCGGGCCGACCTGATTTGAATAAGAACCAATGTGCGTACTGTAAGCAGTTGGGCCATTGGGCCAGGGAGTGCCCAGCGTTGCGCGCTTCGCGGCAGGGGCACACCCCGGGTGGCCAGAGAGGTAGAGGGGGCTTCTCGAACTTTAGAGGGAATTCCAACGATACTGCCCGTTTCGATACTGCCGGACAGCACCGAGTTAGCTCCAATGTTTTCGATCGCCAGCACCAGTATCACGTGTCGGACAGCGATCGATTGGGATATCACGATTCTCAGCATGCATAGGAATGCGTAGGATGGGGGTCCGAATCAGTTGAGGTGCCGGTCGATCAGACGGGTCCTTATGTATCGGCTGAGGTTTTAGGTTCTACTGATCAGTTCCTAGTGGATACAGGAGCGACACGTAGTGCATTGTCTAGGTACTTGGTTCCGGGGGCTCCCCCATCCGGCTCAATAGTTACATCGGTAGGGTTTGACGGTACACTTTCCCGAAGCCCTCTTTCACAGCCCCTTGCATTTAAAGTTGATTGTTTTTCTGCGCCTTGTCCGTTTCTGCTTGCTCCGTACACACCGGATAACATTATGGGCCTTGATATGTTAAAGCATTTTAGGGCTACAATTCGCTGTTCCCCTGAGGGTGTGAGGGTGATTTTAAATGACAACTACCCCCGATCTGGGCGGATGTGTACGATCTCAGAGGATGCGTTGTTGGCTACCCTCCCCCAAACTTTATGGGCAACGTCGGACACGGATGTGGGACAAATGGTGATTCCTCCGGTCCACATTAGTGTCCAGGAGGGGGCGGTGCTACCGCGCCTCCCCCAGTATCGTATTTCCCAGGAGGGCGAGGAAGCTCTCATACGGATTGTGCAAGATTTGATCGCAGTGGGAGTAGTGGAAGAAGTCCCCTATAATATCTGTAACAGCCCGATTCTCCCTATTCTGAAAAAGGACACGGATGCAAAGGTTTATCGGTTCATAATTGATTTGAGGGAGGTGAACAAGATCGTGATACCTCAGTACCCGGTGGTTTCCGATATCACGACGTTGCTCACCCTGGTTCCGCCTACGGCGACCGTGTTCTCAGTGATTGATTTGAAAAATGCCTTCTTTTCTATTCCCATTCACCCTGATAGCCGATTTCTTTTTGGGTTCACATTAAACAATAGATCTTATCGTTTTTGTAGAATTCCCCAAGGTTATACAGAAAGCCCTAGTATTTACAGTCAGGCTTTGAAGCGACAGTTGGACTCCTTTGCCTTACTCGAGGGGGTCGCCCTCATTCAATATGTCGATGACATCCTGTTGGCGGCTGACACCCTGGAGTTGTGCGAGAAAAGCACGATAGCCTTACTTTCCTTTTTAGCATCCCACAATCACAAGGTCTCTCGGAAGAAATTGCAATTCTGTAGACCAAAGGTGACTTATTTGGGTCACCTTTTGTCTAAGGAGGGGCGTGCACTCACACCAGAACGTATCCAAGTAATTTTGGACACACCAAGGCCATCCACGCAGAAGGGCGTGCGTGCATTTTTGGGTCTTGTTTCTTTTTGTAGACAGTGGATATTGGGGTTTTCACACATAGCTAAGCCATTACTAGCGCTCTTGACAAAAGACACGCCCATCCCGATCCCCTGGTCAGATGAGTGTGACGCTGCTTTTCAGCAACTAAGACAGGCCCTTTGTTCAGCACCAGTGTTAGGGACCCCTGATTATGCAAAACCCTTTTCGTTGTATGTGCATGAGAAAGATGGATGTGCATTATCAGTTTTAGTGCAGATGCACGGCGACAAGCAGCGCCCGTGTGCATACTTTTCGGCTGTGCTTGATCCTGTCGCCCGAGCATTACCAGGGTGTTTTCGCTCGGTTGCGGCGACAGCTGTGTCAATACGGCAGAGTGAAGGAATTGTATTGTCCCATAAACTGTTGGTGTTAGTTCCCCACGCTGTTGATGCCCTGCTTAACCAAACAAAGACGCAGCATTTGACTAGTGCCCGTTTAACGGGATATGAGTTGACGCTTTTGGCTCCTCATATTACGTTGAAAAGGTGCGTGACATTAAACCCGGCCACATTGTTGCCATACCCCGAGACCCAGCCTGAGGCACAGAAAGCGCATGATTGTATTCTTGTGACTGAGGAACAGACAAAGGGTCGTATTGATCTCCAGGATACGCCCTTTCCAGATGTAGATGGAGAGTTGTGGGTGGATGGATCATGCCTGAAGCTACCAGATGGTACGACTTCAGCAGCGTATGCAATTACCACGTTACAGACGATAGTGGAAACAGCACGCATACCACAGAAATCAGCTCAAGCAGCGGAACTGATAGCGTTAACACGAGCATGTGAGCTCAGTACAGGATTGTGTGTGAATGTTTACACAGACAGCCGCTATGCCTTCGGAGTAGCGCACGATTTCGGCCTACTCTGGAAGGAGAGAGGGTTTCTAACGTCACATGGGGTACAGATAATGCATGGGGAGTTAGTTCATAACCTTTTAACTGCATTGACATACCCAAAGAAAATCGCCATTGTTAAGTGTAGCGCCCATAGGAAAGTAGTTGATAAGATTGGAGAAGGGAATGCGTTAGCAGATCGAGTAGCACGGGAGACTGCGATGCAGCCTGGCACTACTGCCATGTATGTAGTGAAGTCACAGGTGGAGAGATGGCATGATGCGAAGGAGCAAGTGCGAGAAATACAAAAGACCGCTTCTGACAAAGAGCGGGAACGATGGGCTAGCGAAGGAGAACTGGATGATGAGGGTTGTTGGAGAAATAAGCAGATGGATAGATGGAAGTTACCCACGGCTTTTGTACAACCTATGGTCCAGATGGCACATAGGCTAGCACATGTTGGAGCTTCCGCAATTGTGAAATTGCTTACCCAAGTCTGGGAGCATCCAGAGATTGCTAGCACAGCAAAGAGGGTGGTGCAGACCTGTATGATCTGCCTGAGGTATAACCCAGGGAAAGGCACTCGAACTCCAGCAGGAGGATTTGCGACACCCACTGCACCCTTTGAGGTTCTGCAGATGGATTACATTCAGCTTGAGCGCTGTAACAATTTGAAGTATGTTCTAGTAGTGGTTTGCGCCTTCAGTAAGTGGGTCGAGGCGTACCCTGCGAAAGACAATACTGCAATGACTACAGCGAAGCTATTGCTGAAAGAGTTTTTCCCCCGATACGGCGTCTGTAGACTTCTGTGGAGTGATAATGGCCCTCACTTTGTAGCGGATGTTATAAAGTATGTCTTGAAGGGCCTAGGCATCACCCAGAAGTTCCATGCCGTGTTCCACCCTCAGTCTGCAGGACTAGTCGAGAAGTATAATGGTACACTGAAGCTTAAGATCGCCAAAATTCAAGCTTCAACATCTTTGACTTGGCCAGACGCCTTGCCACTGGCGTTATTGTCAATTAGGTCAGTGCCACACTCTCGAACCGGCCTTACGCCCTATGAGATTGTATTTGGACGACCAATGAACATTTGGGGTCCACCAAGGCCTAAGGCTGTGTATGATGTACCTTGTGTGATGATGGGTGATTATCTGGCACAGTTAACGGATAACTTGGTTTCTATTCATCAACAGGTCCGAGAGGCGCTCCCTGATCGGTCTACTGGCGAAGGACATGGTCTCCGGCCCGGAGACCATGTGATGATAAAGGTCTTCGATAGATCGAACAGTTTGGAGCCGAGATGGATCGGACCTGAGCAAGTCCTTCTGGCAACGAGGACGGCAGTGCGAGTCTCGAACAGGAAGAATTGGATCCATTCCTTGCACTGTCGAAAGGTACCGCCCGGATTGGTGGAGTCTGCCGTGCTGACCGATCAACGAGAAGTCCTAGCAGCAGAGACACGCTGTGTTGCGAGGCCAAACGACACTGAGGAGCTCTTTTCGGACCACACGACTTCTGGAGGAAGGCGATATCATCTGCGACCAAGGAAGTGAGATCTTCAGTACTGGGACCTACTGTCAGAACGGCCCTTGGGTTAGTGAAACGGAGAGCCGCTGAGGCAAGGGGGGGGGATCAGCCCTGCATTAGTGTAGCGACACCCGTCTTGGCCCGTTGGTGAAGAAATCAACCGCTGCCCAAGGGGAAGAGTTCTGACAGACTTTTAGTTTCAGGAAGATATTAGGGTATTGTTTCCTTTGACATGGAGAAGAAGAAGATTTTTTGTGCGTTGGGGTTCATGCTAACAGTAGCTATCGTTGGTATAACCACATGGTTTGTGGAGGAGGCAACTCCAGCTCGAGAGACACTTGTGTTGACGACTCCAGTGCCTGCGGAGCACTATTTTTACACATTGCCATATCAGGAGTTGAAGCATCGACAATCTTATTTGAATAACACTTTCATTCAGATGCTGCATCATACCCACGTTGCTACGAACGCTACGAACTGTTGGATATGTGGGATGATGCCAGCCCATCAGAAGAAAGGAGGTACGCCATTTATACCACTTCCTTTCTCTCATAACGGCTCTTGTAGAGCATGGTACACTCTGTTGTTTGCTACTCGAAAACCGACAGTGGGACGATTGCTTTTCAGACTTAATAAAGAATGCCATCAGGATAAGAATGGATATCCACAAGCGAATGGAACAATTTGGGAATGGGAAGAGTACCGACCAGACAATGAATCCATTCCCTATATCTTTATGAACACTAGAGACACTATGGGGAAGGACAAGTTTGTGATCCAAGTGGCACAAGCCCAAGCGGACCTGTGTGTCCAGAGTGTGGGTTTTATCCCTGTTGGTGTCAGTGATTGTTTAACTGTTCTGAATATCGACGGACTGAATAACAGCACCTTCCTAGCATCCCATAATACCTATTTTGTATGTGGAAATAAAGGTTATTACCGTTTGCCGGCTGGGTGGTCCGGGGTATGCAATGTATCATTCTTATTACCTCCTGTATTCCTAGCTCCCGCATCTTATCATAAGGATTTGAAATTATTGAATAATGTGACTGTAAATAGGTATAAACGTACTTTATCAATTGACGATGTAGATCAGACTGACACCAGTCTGCAGCAGTATATTGATTTTAACTTAGGACTGTTTTTCTTTGTTGGAGCTGCCCTGAACAGTAGGAAGATCCGAAGATTAACAAGAGTGGTAGAAGCTGTGACAAATCAGACTGCTGCTGCTCTTGGGAATCTTACGGAGGAATTGCAAATTACTAGAATTGTTGCATTGCAGAACCGTATGGTATTGGATGTAATGCTAGCTGATCGAGGAGGAGCCTGTAAAATTATTGGAAGTAGCTGCTGTGTGTTCATTCCTGATCATACGCCATCCGTTTATAACGCCATCAATAAACTGCATAAAATTGCAGCTGAGATCCATACAGAAAACGGCACTTGGTCCTTTTCTGGATGGTTTTGGGCGTTAATTACCGCCTGGGGATGGAAGGTCCTAACTGGTCTCTGCATTATTATAGCAATTCTGTTCTTTCTCTGTATGTGTATTCAATGTGGACCATTATGTTGTTCTGTATGCATTTCACTCTGCATTCCAGATAAGAAAGCTATTGCCGAAGTTGCCCGCCAGAAGGGTCTAGCTAAAGAGGTTAAAGGAATGATGATAATTGACATATACGATGATTATTCTTGGAAGCCAGATGTCTTCAGTAAATGCTGAAAGGGTCGTCTGTCGTAAATTAAGGCAGAATGTGATTAAGCATTTACTGAAAACATTAGTGTTTCCCTTTATCGTGTTTTCCTCATATGTTGGCCGAAGTCCGGACTCCATTTTGTATTGACATGCTGCCACGTGTTCACCACGAGGAGAGTCCGACTTCTGTGTTAGTTACTCTTGTAATCTGCCTAGCAACAGTTATAAATAGCTCCCTCCTGTCCATCTGGCGCATGCCCAGACTTGACCACATCTGTTATAATTAGCTTTGCTTGACCATGTGTTTTCGCGGGCTCAAGGAGTGTGTTAGCTCCGCCCATGTATTGATTTAGAATCGAGAATGACCCTAAATGGTAATGTTCTTCGACTTCATGTACTATCCACCCACTCATGAGCCCCTCTGTTGTGTATAAAAGGGGACTGTGTACGCAAGATCTGTGTGCTACTCCTTGCAATACTGAAGAGTGTTGTGTGGATTGTAGGACCACCCTTAAGGGTTAATAAACATTGTTTTTGTACTTTGCAGTTTCCGTGCCAACTTCCTTATAGATTTCGTTACAGAAGAGCGAACCCTTGTCTCTTGCGGGCCTAGCTGGGGCTTGTATTCATCACACTGTTCAAGAAAAACGCCTAAAAACGGAAAAAGACGGCCTAAAACAGGCCAGGAACACGATCCGGATCCGCGTTGCATGCGGAAAAGAAGAAAACTGACGTCAGCGCGCCGGGGTGGGGCTTATGTGACCTCGCTGACGTCACGCCCGCGAAGGACGTTGGGCGGAGTCACGTGGTACCGCCCCCCGGCGCGCAGAGATGCTGGGCAAGAAAGTTTTCCGGGTCCAGTCTCACGCCTGGGGATAATTCTACGTTAAGGAATCTGCGGCTAGTAGTCTCTATCAGATCCTATAGTTATGGAACACCATGCTGTGAACATTCCCTTGAATAAACAGACACAGCACCTCACCAGTGCACGTCTAACCGGCTATAAATTAGCACTGTTCGCCAAAAATGTCGATTAAAAGATGTGCGACCTTGAAGTCAGCCATGTTACTGCCCCTCCCTTCTGTCAACTGATGGAATTGGAATTGAAAAGGAGATGAAAGGACGGGTAGACTAGACTGATGTTCCCTTATCTGATCCTTAAGGGGAACTATAGGTTGATGGCTCTTGTTTAAATTCCCAGGTGGCACCACCACTATTCCTTATGTTACCACAACACTACATACAGTCGCAGAGACATCACAAGTCCCTTATTAGTTAGCTTGAGTAACTGTGTTGTGAATTGTAAGTATGTGTGGTGACCACCGTAAAGTAACTGATGATGTGGGAAGGAATAATGTGTTTGCAGATCAGACAGCTAAGGAAAATGACCAATATGAAATGAAAAGAATGTTTGTAGCAGGCCCTGCTGGGGGGGTACCGGAAGTTTAAGTTGAAAGTAGGGCACAGTTGAAGGGACGAGGGATAGTGAATTAATAGGCTAGGGAAGAAAAATTAATGTTGATATATTTCCTGTGGTTATGATGAGACATTGCCCAGCCCGTGTACTTTATGGTGCGCATGACACACAATACTAGGAAGGGTACCTGTATGCCCCTGGTAATTTTGCACCACACATTTTCCTTTTTGATGTTCTTCAGACGAATAATATAGGAATCGATGGATGCAATAATTCAAAGGATGTTATTATTTTTTATTTTTTTAAAGAGTTTAGTAAATGGATTGAGGCTTATCCTACTACTTAGTGTTGAGAAAAAAATATATAACGTTTTATCTTTGGCAGTTAACTGAAAGTTTGCATTCTATCCACTAATAGGTCCAGGAGGCCCTGCAGTCACATCAGAGGGGCCCAGACGTGATGCACAGCCTGGCTGCTTGTTATGGAACATCCATATGAATACGACTGAGGCAAAGCTGCAGAGCAAAGAGGTGCTGGAGAGGGCAGTACCACCGAAAAACAAAAGAAAGACGGGATATCCAGGAGCCCCAGCCTGTTGGTTCACCTGTGCTGGAGTTCCAGCCCATTGAGCCCCAGACTGTGGGCTCACCTGTGTTTGAGCCTCTGCCCCTTGGTCCTCTTGAGTCTGACCCCCTTTTTTCCTGAGCCTGGAGTGTTGAGGTATAATGTGCGCCCCCGCAGGAGGAACTGTGCTCCGAAGGGAGTCAGATTAGTAGGGTTGGACTGTATTGCTGAAGAATAGGGTGCATGTACCCTGCCCGTGGTACCAACGATAGCTTAGGGAAAAGGAGATTGGTGCATTGTTTGGACAGTGAACAAACAGGGCAAATGGAATGTGATTCAAAAGCAAGAAATACCTTGCCCTGCAACGTGGAATCTGGATCTGAGCTAGACGAACAGCTCCACCGCCGGTGCTCAACAGCGCCTATGCCTAATGAACGATAGGGCTTCGCCAGCAGGATCCAGATGGACGCTGGGAACTTTGTCCCATTTCCTTGCTTTATCCCCATTGACTCCATTGCAAGTTCTTTCCTCTGAACACATGTTTGATACTTTGGCTCATCACAGAGGGGAGCACAGGAAGGCATACACTGATAATTCAATTGTTTCGAATGGTGCATATTCAATTCCTTTTCCTCTGTTCCAGATTTGATATTTATTGATCTCCGCACTGCAAATGAATGTGTACATTGGGCAAACGTCTATAATGATGGTAAATAATAAATAAATAAATAAATAAATAAATATGGCAGTTCATTTTGTGTCCAGGGGGCGAGAGAGACTAAGATGGGTAGGAGCACATGTGACTTCACTTATAGCTTGCTTGACAACAAGTCTGCCTTGGATCTTACTTCTTAATGTTTACTTTCACATTTATGTTTTGCCTATGAGGGAATGGTCTGACAGATGTTGCCTCTCTTCTTTTTTTCCGAATACTTTTGCCTTGTCTATGTATCATACATTTTATTGGCTACCACATGAAAGTACGTTTCTGCCCTGAGCCAAAAGGGTTGCTGACACGAAGAATATGTCCCTGTATACACTGTCTCCCTGTATACACTGTCTCCCAGCCTGTTGTGTATCAATGCTGACACCACGCGTGTTTAGCCTCAGAGTATTTAGTTCTGACGGATAGTTCATAAGTTAGCAACAGTAGCCTGCGATTGAACAGTTTTTTTCTACCTTTCGAATTGTAAAGACCCTTACCTGATAGCAAGAATAAAGGAGTTAGCTAATAAATGCTAAAAGGAGGGTCTGTTAGAATTAAAATGTGTTGCAGTCACATCACTCATGCTTTACATTGTATTATGTTAGCATTTATGTAGCTATTTCATTATAATCTTTATTGTATACGTTTGTAACCAATCCCTGCAAATACTGTGTGAGTTGAGGTTGGCATCTGTGCTATTTTCTCTCATGCAGCCACCACTTCGCTCTATGATTGAAACTAAGCCTTTGTCTCATGTTGCTTGTCTCAGCAGAAAGTTGCTGGGATGCATTTGCATCTCCAAGGTTAGGCCCTACTGAAGCATGAGAAAGTTGCTTGTTAACGCATACCTTTCCCTGAGATAGATGGTGCTCCCACTATTCCAGCTGCACAGACTGTATGACCTCGTCAGAGAGATAGTGTGTGCCCGGTCTCAGACTCATAGCTCATCTGTCTGTGCCTCCCTTTGTTCAGTGTTTGCCCAAGTTGTATTTTTCCACCAGGGGCGGGACTTGGGGGTGTTGGAAAAGCTTATTCTGTGTTACCAAGTGTTCTGAAGTCAGTACCTCGTCAGCCATCACAGGAGGCTGGTCAGACTGGACTCCGCTGCAGTGTATTCACTAATAAAGGTGTTAGATTGTATTTTCCACGGTTATCTCGACTCTTCATTTTTGGGAAGGGCGAGAGGTGGTCGCGACTGACCTGGGTGACCCATTCCGGGTCACTTCCTTCATTAGCTACAGTCTCAGAAAGTTAGGCTTCCATTAAAGTAAGTCAGAGTTATCGCAGAGGAAAATAAAATCTTTTGAGCAGGATTGAAAGCAGAGGGTGTCCAATGAAGGCTCACCACTACAGATCCACCTACAGTCTGCACCCAGTCACCATCCTAGAGATGACTGACATTTAATTAATCAGAAGATAGAACTGTGTCCCACAAAGATGCACCATTTTTTTTTCACAGATTTGATTGATTTTCTGCAGTACCAAATGGACCAAGCCCAAGAAGAAATATACAGTGGTAAGGCATATTGGAAAAACTCTAGGCACTGCACATTTTTCTCCCGAAAGGTCTGCCAAACATCAGACCGACAACCACCCCCCGCCCCCCCCACCTCCAAGCACGCACCATACAGACCATCAACTGCAGAGCACATACACATTGCATGAAATTCCGTCCACAATTATATGAACCCATTACATTAAACCGGTAAGTCATTTATCACCAGCCGTTCAAGGGGATCTTGAATCACGGGTAGCATCAGTAAGGACAAATCAATCCCTCTATATTTGGCCCACCTGGCCCAGATCTTCCCATGCTTTTGCGGGCAGCCTCTCACCTGAAACACCACAAACTCCACAGACATACACCTGTCCACGGCCTTCTTCCAATTCGCTACATGGGGTGGGGATGTATCTTTCCAATGCTGCGCAATGTCACGCTCTGCCTGTGTAAGGCCCAAGAACAGAAGGTGTCTTTTATATCTGTTCCCCCCAATGTCTTCTGTCCTGTGAAGGATTGTCAATCTAGGCTCTGCGGGAATATCCCAAGCTAATACCCGCCCCATGCAAGACAGAACGCCCGACCAGAAGTGATGCAATGCCCCACAGCTCCACACCATGTGAAGAAACGTCCCCTCGTTGGAGTCACATGGGAGACAGATGGGGGACTGAATGGCGCCCATCCTCCAGAGGCGTGTATAATAAACCCTGTGGAGATATTTAAATTGGATCAGTCTGTATCTAGTGGAGACCGCAGAGTACCGAGGACTAGCCAGCGCCTCCGTCCAATCATCGTCTGTCAAACCGGGCAAGTCGGCCTCCTATGCCGCTCAGGTCCGGTGTATAGTGGTTTTTGCATGTGTAGTGAGCGTTTGGTAAATTTGCCGGATTTTGTGGGCCCCCAGGTCGCCCATCAGTAACCGGCCCTGCAGCGGATGAAATTCGGGTAAGGACTGGAGATGTTGAATCAGGGGGGACAGGGCATGACGGAGCTGTAAATATCTATGGAACTGTGATTTGTGAAGGTCAAAGTCTGCCTGCAACATCTGGATCCCTGCATGATATCCCCAAGAGTGGATATCCCGATATCGTCCCACCTACGAAATCCCTCCAGTGACGAGACGCGCAGGAGATGAGATCCCTGCCAGAGGGGAGTAGCCCCAGTCAGCTTACCCCACCAACCCATAGACCGGACCACCCGCCTCCAAATCTGAATAACTGTCCTACAGCCGGAGGAAACTCCGCCAGTGATGCAGTACTATACAAGTAATGGAGCAGCGGGGTGTCCGCCATGAAGAGCCTCTCCACAGCCGGGTTAATCTCAGAGCCATACCACCATTCATTAATTACTAGTAACTGTGAGGCCCAGTAATACGCCCGTATATCGGCCGCAGCAATCCCACCACAGTATGTGGACTGGATACATGTTGCGAGCGCCACCCTAACCGCACCCCCTTGCCAAAGAAACCGGTTCAGGAGTGCATTCATTTAGGGAAACGACGCCGGGGGGATAGGGTACGGATAATTTTGCAACCGATACAGTACACATGGTAAAGACACCATTTTGAAAATAGCCGACCTACCAAAGAGTGATAGGGGTAGTTGGGACCACACCGTCGTCTCTTCACGGACCGCAGGGAGCAGCGGGACGACATTGCGCTACCAAGCCTCATTAGGACAACGTGTGATATAGATCCAGAGGTATTTAAAGCCTGCGTCCGCCACAATCAGTAGCGAGGCCCAAGCCTGACTCCTCTGTTCACCGCAGATCGGGAACAGGATAGGTTTAGACAGATTAGCGCATAACCCGGAGGTCTCTCCAAAAATCCTCAGGATTTGAAGCACACGGGCCCAGAGGCCCAAGGGTCTGATATGAAGAACAGGGCGTCGTTGGCATACAGTGTGATCCTGTCAGAGCACTCCGGCTACCAATCCAATCCCCGGAAGACTGAGTCAAGGTGCACCCACGCAGCTAGTGGCTCAATTGCCAGGGCGAACAACAGCGGGGAGTTCCCCTACGGAAAGGGGCCGAACAAAGTCCGGCCGCACGAACCGATGACGTAACGTCTGTATATAATCATTTCACGTAGGCCTGTAAGCACGGTCCCAGGCTAACGGCCTCCAGAAGTTTAAACAGCTAAGTCCAGCTCAACGAATCAAACGCCTTATCTATGTCCACCAGCAGGACCGCCGCGGGGCGACCCAGCCGGTGGGCCACCGCGTTATGAGCCCGTCTGATGTTGTGTCTGGTGGAGCATTGTGGCATGAAGCCAGACTGATCTGGATGCACCAGGTCCTGGATACATGTGCGAAAGGGGTCAGCAAGAACCTTCCCTAGCAATTTAGGCTCAAAATTCAATAATGAGATGGGGCGATACGAGCCCGGGTCTTCAGGGGGACGGCCCGGCTTGAGGGATACTACAATTTCGGCGTGTCGCCAGTCCGGAGGCAAGGTGCACTGCTCAAAGGCCTCTTGTAGTGCCTTAAGCAGACACGGTCCAAGAGTCCCCATATGAGGGCGTAGGAAGTCGCCCGGGAACCGGTTCAGTCCCGGTGCGCGTCCTGGATGAAGATGCACCATTTTTTTTAACAAGTTTAAGTCGTTTTCCCCAGTAACTTCTTTTGAGAGCACAGCAATGTCTTTTGTGGACAAGCTAATGCAGTTGGTGTCCTAGAAAGACACATCATCATTGTCTAGGCTTTAAAATGTGCATGGCTAGTTCTGGAATGGATATTCTTGATATGCAGCCCTTTGCTTGCATGATTACATAATTAAAACATGCAACATGCAAATGCATTTTTGTCAGACTTTTTCCAAATGTTGCCTAGTAGTATGGGTAACTGCCCTCCCCATAATTTCTCTTGAGAGCCCAACAAAATTTTGACAAAGTCACTGTCTACTCCCTCGAGTCTCATGCTACTGACACCCAACACCTCCCATAAATCCTCTGGAGAAACAGGAACTAGCTTTGTGCAAAAGGCAGTTAGCACAAGATGGTGCTCCTCCCTTCATTTTCTGTCCAAATCTTCTAGCTTCTTGTGGAATTCTTTTCACAACTTTCCACACCAGGAGTTTGGTATATTTACAGGAAAAAAAAAAGATTCAGGACTGGTTCAGGGTTCAAGCCCTACCAAAAAATATCAGGAATAACTCCAGGGGGGAAGGATGTGTGAGTTACAACTGAATATTCCACCTAGATTTTTAATTTTATGTTGTGACTGAGGCTATCCATGTGATGACAGTCTGACAAGTAAGACTATGTTCTCCTTTGCATCATCAATCATCTGCAGTTTGTGACCTTGGCTTGGATCATGGCTTCATTTCCCAAATCACGGCCAAGGTTTCATTTCCCAAAAAAAGAGCCAAGGCTTCATTCATATGCATCGTATCTGGTGTTATTAACTTAGCTGAACTAGCGGCTGCAAATTAATGTATAACTGGACCTGCCAACTTGTGAAAAAATGTCACCATGTGAGAAGGATAACAGAGCCATGCAGAGGGTGATGCTTAGTGTTGAGCACAGAATGAAGCACTTTAAATTCCCCGCCTCCCCAAACAACAACAAAAAAACACAATGCTTCTGAGGGTGTAGTCAATGTCCTGGAGATGTTTTACACACCGTAATGGACATCTGCTGCATAGAGATTCCAACCTATTAGCTGAAAAACTGCTCTCGCTTCAGGGGTTTCCAGCTAATTGTGTGTACACCAAGTATGTTATCGGCTCCTTACCAGCTGACTGTGTGAAGGGGATCGATATTGCAAGCCAACATGTGAGTTAGAAAATCTGCTATAACAGGTATTTGGGTAAAAGATGATTCCAGAAGTATGCTACAGTGGGTCTTTCATCTGGAGGAGTCGATACACCCAACCATCCCTTTCTTCGAATGTAGAGACATTATTGAAATCACTCCTAAAAGATATTTGAGATTATTATCAGACCGTCATTTTAGCAGATATTGCGATCTAGATTTACATATAGTAGAACGTTTAAAAAAAATTGGCAGCTTAATGGACTTCTTGGAGGGAAATTATATTAGATATTGTACCTTTGGCACCTCTCAGCCTTCTAAAGTGTAATTTGCATTTGTAGACTAGACTGTTTCCACAATCCCTAAAGAACAAGGTACTTACCTTTGGTAATGCTCCTTCTGGTAGAGACTATCTAGCCCCAATTCCTTCACCTTTTAAATATTCCCCAGGCATCAGACTAGACCTGTAAACATTTTAGATGTACCTCTGCGCGCCGGAATGTGGTGCCTTGTGGATCCTCACTGACACTGTTCCCTTCTGTAAATGATGTGTGAGGCCTCTATAGGGGCCACTTCCGGATGCTGACGTCCGTTGCTTTCGGTGCTCTTCCACATGCAGAGTCCCAAAATCAAATCAGGAGACATACTATAGATTCCTAGACTTTGGATTATATCCATTAATAAGATCACATCACAGAATGAGGAGGATGGGAGGGTCGGTGAGGACTCTATAGAGTCTCTACCAGAAAGAGCATTGCTTCCGACAAAGCCTTCTAGCTGCAGATTCATCTCCTTTTGAACAGATACCAAAGCAGAACCTATTTGGTGGCGAGTCTGTGATCGGACTCAAACCAGAAAGTCCTGCTGGAACCAGCGGACAAAATGCCTGTCTCTGCAAACCGGACAGTTCAGACAATAGTGCTACATGAACGTATGAAGGACACCCACGTAGCTGCCTGTCAGATGCCTAGTACGCAGGCGCCGCATGTTAACACAGTGGTAGCAGCTTTGGCCCTGGTAGAATCAGCATACAGACCTTCTGAAGGCTGCTTTTTAGGCACTGCATAGAAGATCTTTATTCAAAGCACAATCCATCAGTAGATGGTTCTCTTCTGCACTTCCTCACCTTTTTTCACTCCAGAGAACCCCCAGAAAGAAGTGACTGCCACCCGGTGTTCTTTGGTAGAATCAATGTAGAAGCTCAGCTCTCACTTGGGGTCCAAGCAATGGAGTCTCTCCTTCTCCTTAGAGGGGTGAAGTGGAGCATAGAAGGCCGTCAGGGTGAGGGTTTGACCTATGTGGAACAGCGTCACAACTTTCGGAAGGAGGATGGCCGAGCCCACAGAACCAGTTTGTCTGGTATAAAGGTAGTGTATGGTGGATTGACACAAATAGCTTGAGGCTCACTCACTCGCCATACTGTGGTGATGGTGATGAGGAGCACAGTCTCAATGGTAAGGAGCTGTAAGAGGCAGCTGTTAAGTGGCATGAACGGAGTGCACACTAAGTAAGTCAGGACCAGATTAAGGTCCCATTGGGGCATGACAAACGGAGAAGAGGGAAACATGTTTAGTAGCCCTTTTAAAAATTGCATCACAACTGGTTTTCTTTCTTTGTGGGCCCCGCGAAAGTCCCTACAACGTCAGTTTTTTTTATCTAGGGGTTGTGCTGGATGATCGCCTGAAGTGGGGGGCCCTTATCACAAGGAAAAAGGGGGAGCTCACATAAATAACCGCTGCTATTTTCAGCTTCGTTGCTAAGATGGGCAAGTGCCCCATTGCAGCCTTGCTGAAAATCTACCAGGCGAGGGGCGTGTCAACTGCATGTTATGGCAGCGAAGTGTGGGGGTACGCTAACACAGACGCGCTACAGGTGGCAGAGAATAATTATCTAAAGCGTCTGCTGGGAATGCAAACCGGCTAATCAAACCTGATAGCCCACGAAGAACTGGGGGCCCCTTTTTTGTGTGACACTCTCGCTTTGCGCCCTTTAGTGTTTTGGCTTAAGTGCTGTCCAAACAAAAAACTAAAACTTACCCAACAGATTCTAATGGACTGTATGTCTCTGGAACATGCATCCAGAATTCCATGGCTGAAGTATGTCAAAGAACGCTTTTCAGAGTTGGGTCGCCCAGAACTTTTTGTAAAACCCTCAACTATAACAAAAAAGGATGTTGAACTGGTCAAAAAAGCTTTTTTTGTATAAGGAAACTTGAAAGGGATCAGGAAATATGTAAACCAAGTGTCCGTAAAATTTTGACCTTAAAAACACACCCACAGACAGAGCAATATCTCTTGGGAACATTGAGCGTTTTTTATTGTCTAGGTTTCGCCTTGATTTCTTTCATCTTTTAATTGCTGTTCCGAAAGGGAGCAGCAGAGGCCAGGTGTTAGCACCCTGTGGTTGCGATAACTTGTCACCACAGGACTTGCAACACTTCATGTTCTTCTGCAAATTGTATGAAGTACCACGGAAACATTTTATACTCCCCCTTCTCAAGAGGCTTGATTTTAACCAGGTTCGCCCAGCATTGCTGTATCTGCAGTTGCTGAAATCTGATTGTATACATTTTATTGTAGGATATTTGAAATCGCAGGTGAGAACCAGGGCCTGCTTGGAATTTAAATTTTTCTAGGGGGAGGTGGCAGTCATAGTTCCAAAGTATGTTCTTAGTGTGCTCTACTTTCGATGAATTATAACCTGCTTACTAAATTTGGCATATTTTATATGTGATTCTTCCTGCTTCAAGGTTATGACTTCTTAAACTTTCTTTTAATGTATATTTATATGGGATGTGTATATTTATTGTGACTTTTATGGTTTTTACATTGTTAAACCAAATAAAGTTTTATGAAAAAACAAAACAAAAAAAGACTGGTGACAAAAAAAATTAGAGAGCCAAAAGAGAACCCAATTCAAGGCCTTGCCAGGCAACAGACAAAACAAAAAAACAGAATGTCAGATAACTTGGCCTGGAGGGGGACAAATCTGGCATGTGCCGTACCAAGCTACAATTTGTCTCAATGAGTATACAGTTTTGTTAAGGGATGCCTGTGTGCCAATGACATCAACCACCTGGGGGTGGAGGGGGGGGGGGGGGGCAAAGGTGTTCAGCTGTTGCCGCTCAATCTTCAAGCATGAAGTTGGAGAGTTCGAAGGCCCGGGTGAGGAACTCTGCCCTGATCTGTTGACATTGTGCGTTCTCAGTGGTGGCGAACAGACCAAACCAGGGTTCTCTCTGTTCGAGGAAGAGACCCTGAACCACCTCTGAGTGTAAATGCAATTTATGCTATGCAAGGCATCAACAACTGAGCTTGCCCTCCTTGGCACTCAAGGATCCTGCCAGGTTGTTCACCCAGAAACGTCCAGAAAAGATCTTGTGGGTGCAGCTATTTCGAGAGGAGCAAGGCCTATAGGTACAGGGCTCGTGACCCAACCTCACCCTGTTTGTTGCAGTACTACATGGCCATGGTGCTGTCTGTAAGTACATGTACTAGCCTCCCTTGATGGATGGCAGGAAGACTTTCAGCGCTAAGATGGCTCTCAGCTCCATAAGGTTGATGTGGAGCTGGGACTCTTCCGGAGACCAAAGGCTTCTGAACTCCACCTCTCCCAGATTGCCTCACCAACCCAGAAGCGTTGCATCAGTCACCACTCTCAGCTCTGGGTGAGGAAGGGACAGGGGTTTGCCGCTGACCAAGTTGCGCTCCAGCAAACACTACTGCAGATCTTTGCCGTAGTCTGGGGTTGGTGGACTACAGCCTCGGGCAAGCCCGCCTTTAACAGCCAGTCGTCGAGGTAGGGAAAAACAGGTACCCCAGAGCTCTGTAGATGAGTTGACTTCACCGCCATCACTTTTGCAATCACCCAAGGGACAGTGGTGAGACTGAAGGGGAGTGCAGCAAACTGGAAATGCTCTTGTCCAACCACGAACCCCAGGTACCCTCAGTGAGCCCTCAGGACGGGAATCTGTAAATAGGCAGCCTGGATGTGCAATGCCACCATCTAGTCTCCATGGTCACAAGCAGACAAGACCTGGGACACGGTGAGTATTTTACAAGTCTGGAGGAAGGCATTGAAAGGGTACAAGTCTAATAAGCACCAAAGGCCTTCTGTCTTTCTTGGGCTCCATGAAGTAGCAGGAATAACAACCATGCCCTACTTCTGATGCGAACACTCTCTTGACAGCCCCTTTGGCCCGCAGGCAGTTGGACAGGCTGGCAGTAAGAGGTGCTTCATCCAAAACAATGAAAGGAGCATTGGGACTGGTGCAGTTGGTGAGGAGAGGCGCAGAGAGCGATCCAAACTACCCGAGCCTCAAACTCACTTATTACAACCAGAATTAAGGTGTCCTGTCTCAGCAATAACATTGCAATACAAAATAGCGTTTGGATAACGATAGGAAGACCTTTTTTTCATCACTCAAATACAGCATTTTTTAATTAATCATCACAAATGATTGTGTTCATGTAATTTTATGTGTCAACAAGGCCTTATATGCCCTTTACTTAAATATGCAACATTTGTTTATTTATTCTACTTTCTGAGGAGCTGATTGTCATTTTAGGAACACCTGACATAAAGACAAGGAGCAAAGTTAACAACAATAAAACAAGGCAAATATTAGGCCATAAGAGTATAGCTGGATATCCCCATCCATCACTCTTCAATACCAGGCCCTAAAAGACAAGCATGGAACAAAACATTTCTTGAAGACTTCAGTTTTAAGGAGTTTCATAAAAATTATACAGTTTGGCACCGTTTTGGGCTAAAATTCACAATATTTAACCACAATGTTTTTAATGGTGCTTACTCTGTCTAGATGATAATTGTCATGTTACCAGGCCTCCAGAAATCAAGATCAGTTACACCAATTGGTCACAAGAAACTAGTGATAGCAGATGCCACTGGTAAAATAGGAAGTGAAAGGGACCAAAGGAGAAATTAAGAAGCCAGCTGGTGGACGAGTCACATGGGAGAGATCAGCTATTCTAACACTAGTGTTTGTAAATTATAAAGACATCAAAAAAGGAGAGCATACCTTCACATTGTGGGCTCATCCTTTCTTCATGGGCACAACTTAAAAAGCAAAATCAAAACACACAAAAGAGGATTCAGGAGATTTAACAACCAACAAGGGGCGACTCCCCTCTAATCAAATATGGCAACACAACGAAGCACCCCAGGGTCTAGAGTGAGATGGGAGGGAATTAAAAACTCAAAAAGCGCCAAGGGTAACCAAGGACTCACCCGAGAGGGTGTTGTGTGATTTATGGGCAAACAAGACATAAAATAAGCGAATATGTTCATAGCTAGCATAAACCTCCTGGTGCATATAACATGTGCCTGCTGGCACCAAACATGAAGCAGCACACAGACTGTATGCATAAACAAACCCAAGAATCAAGTCTGAAATTCTAAGGGTGGCATCTTGACCCAGCACACATACAGGAGCATTAGCAGTGACTGTGTCCAGCAAGGAGGCAAAACACATGTAAACACAGGTAAGACCAACACGGAACATGCAAGCAGTGGCAGCGCAAAACTACTGTGAAGAGGTGGTCTGTGGAAACCCAGAGTAGGAAGGGAGATATAGGCAGGGTCAGAACAAACAACATCTCCATACTCCCACACAAGAGCAGCAGTAGAACAAGCACAATCTCTCAAAAAACTTTAGATGCAAATTTGCGTCAACCAAGGAATGTGGGCCTACAAAGAAATACAGCAAACTAACCTACCCTTTTAGTCAGGTGAACTCATAGAAACAAAAGCAGTAACTGGAGGTCACCATTTTGAACTCGAGCAAGGCCTATTGCCTACACAAGGAGGGACCTGTTTAGAATAGGCACTAAAGCGAGCCAACACAGAGAAGTGCAAATATGTACTACACACGAAAACAAATAAATTCATATCTGAAGAAATAAACAACTCAGTAAATAAAAGAATAAATACAAGGTCATGCAAGAACAGCAATCAAGAAACGATAACAGCATACAAGAAGGTGGACAACCTAATTTCATCATATCACAGACAGAAAAACAAAGAGACAGTAGGCATCAAATCTTTGGATGGCACAACAACCCACCATGAGTCCTGGCGGCAGCATGGAATCCCAATGTAGTGAATGGTTGAAGAAATATGACATTTTTATTGAGGCGTCTGGGGAAAAAAAATGAAAAGTGTATACATTTAAGCGTCAAGAACTTAGCAGGCAGGGCCATCAGCAGAGTGACTGAAGAATTGCAGCTGCTCAAACTACCATTTACTAAAAGTTACTAGATGCAGCAAATGTGAAATTTATGCCAAAGAACATCGTTGACTAGGAGAGCTACACCTTTAACTTGGCAACGATTGAGTTCATGACTTGCTTCTGCAGCCTGGTCCGACATTGTGAGTTTGACAAGTTTTCACTTGAGGCTGCAATTCAACTGAAGATCACCAGAAGATGTCAATGAGAATTGCTCCGGTTTTGCCTGCTATGAAAAAAGTTAGCACTAACAGAAATTGAATAGAGGACACATCTCAACGAAAAAGCAAAAGCAGAAATAGAACAAAATAGAATCATGGTAGTCTGAAAAGCTAGAGGAAGCCTTATGCCTACAATATCAATTAACAAAGAAACAAGTCCAGAGTCAGGTCAAACACTCACGGTCAAGAGATTGCTATAAGAACAGAGAAGGGACTATAGGACAGACACACTGTGACAAGCAGAAGAACAATTGGCAATGCGGACCGCCACATCGTTATGATAGTAAACAGTCAGCAATGGAGCAGGAAAGTAGACAGAGCGGCAGAGGAAATCACTAAGAAAAAATTTACAAGGCTTCCAGTAAATAAGTCTCCAGAGCTCAGGGGGCAACACGAGTCACCATCTTGCCAGTTTTGAGAGAAATGGGTGAACATCTCTTCATGATATCGGACAACCAGAGGATGAAGAATTGCCCATGACTCAGTCTAATGATGGGAAGTCATGCCTCCTACATTGTCATAGATTGAAGAACCTTTTAAAGCCAAATGTTCATCACACAATACAAGACTATGAATCCCAAACCAAAACTAAATAATGCAGATGTCAAAATATACCCTTAGGTGGGCAAGGACCCAATGACATGCCCAGGAAAATTCAAGACAATACTCATACAGTCTGTTTCTTAAAAGTTGTGGCATGAGTAATCAATCCTTGGGTACCCTGGAGAAACGGTCAACATGCACATCAATCAGCTTGTGATGAACATAAGAATCAAAAGACAGGCAATTGAGTAAGGAGGAGAGTCAGAGAGAAGAAACCTAACACCCATCGGCACGAGGAGCTCTCCATCTTATCTTAAAGGTCATAATAAATCATTCAAGCTTCAAGTCACCAATATCATTTCGCTACCCTGGTCGGATCATAAGGGCGTCTCATTTAAACGTATTATTCCCGATCGCCACTCTCAGAAGCCAGTTAAAAAAAAACTGGTGAAAAGAGCGTGGAATAAAGTAATGGCTGAGAGTTTGTGCGATATCCTCAATAAGACCGTAGTTACGCCCCCCTCAAATTTAGAAGATGCAACACGTTCTTATACGAGCTGGCTAGAAACAGCAGGGAACAAGCTAGCACCTAGAAAAATGTTCTATCCCACTAGACGGCTGCCCTCCGCTCCTTGGTATTCACAGGAACTCAGGGAACAAAAATTGATTTGTAAACATCTGGAGAGAAGATGGAGAACAGAGTACAGGGATAGTGATAAGGAGGAGTATAAAAGGGGTATTGCCATATACAAACAGCAGATTCATCATGCAAAGCTTCTATATTTTTCTATGAAGATTAACAGAGCAAATAACTCATCTAGGGAACTATTCAACACAGTCACCAGCTTGGCCAATCCAGTGGCCATTACATCCATGCCTAGTGAGGATCTCTGTGAAAAATTGGCTAGTTTATTTTATGGGAAAGTGGATGTTATTTTCTCCACCTTCACGAAGGTAACTACCAAGACTACGGCGGGCCAAGCAGCTGGACTACATATAGAAAAGAAAGTGCTATTGGACAAATTTGCCCAGCTCACAGTTACAGAAACTGCTAATCTTCTTATGCAAGTTAAATCTGGGTCACCCTCGGACCCTTGCACAATAGCGATACTTAAGTTAGCTGCTGAGCCTGTCTCTCAAGTCTGGACACCCATTTTTAATTCGATGTACACAGAGGGATATTTTCCGTTAGATTGGTTTTTGTGCCTCGTGTAAAAAAGACCACTTGGGGTGGAAAAAGCTTTATATTTAACACAGCCAAAGCCTGAAATAAGCTTCCTCTATATCTTAGAGGTATGTCGCGCCTTATGGCCTTCCGAAAAGCTTTAAAAACCTGAATGTTTATTGATTAGCATGACCTCAGTTTGATCCTTAGGCAAGATTTCACATAGCGCCAGGACACCTACGGGTAACAGTAGCGCTCAATAAATGTTATAATAATTCAGTTTTTCTTTCTGGGTTTTAAAATGTATTTTGGTAAACTCTGGTTGAAACTTTTTCTAAAAGCAACTTCAAAAACAGAGTACCTCTGTAGCTCTTCTAAAAGGGGCAACACAAAATAAATATAAATAAATTTTAATTATTTAAAATGAAATATCAGTATAAAATATCCATAAACATGATCCCTGCTCTTGCACAACCTCTGGTGATCTTGGGATTCTCAAGCTAATATAGTTTGTGCCAATAATAAACGCTAACAATCAATTGTACACTCATGTTTGGGGGCGATGAAATTGTAGGCAGGGCACTCTTTATGATGGTTCGCTAAATAGCACTGTTTAAAATACTTTAACATAAACTGGGATTTGGGTCAGCCCACTTCTTACTATTGGATGGGCTTTTTTGCCTATCTCAATTTCCGGCTTTCTTCCCTATTCTTGTGTCTATCCCTCTCCTGAAGCATTACTGTTTGCCATGGTTTTTAACTGAATGAGTTACATCTTTCTACTGAGAACATCAGGGAACTAATTAAAAAAAAAAAACTTTTTTCATTTTGAACAGCATTTGAGTTATCACACAATGAAAGTGGATGGCCCTTCCTTTATCCATTCACCGCATCTGGTTACTCCCTCACCGTTTCCTTCTTTTTGGTGTTGCCTTTTATTCTCGCCCCTGAGATGGTGATTGCTCTCCTGTTTTTGCTTGCTCGTTCTGTATCATCCCTGCCACCATCTCAATTTATTTGTCATTCCCCATTTCGTGCCAGCCTCCTCGCTTTCTGCTACTCTTTCTTTGTGTGCCATCGACCTCCTTGTGCTTTCTTGACTGCGCTGGCCCTAACTGCGTCCACTGCAGTTGGTTTTGCCTATGTTAATGAGATTACAGCACAAGCATTGGCAAAGTCAATACTGCTGGGAGGCCAGCTGGAATTTTTAAAAGTTTTATTACAGTTATATCGTTTTAAGATAGCCGCCGTAATGCATCATGTTGAGTCTACATATGGTATTTCTACGAAATACAAAATTGTAGGTGTAAACCGACTACTCAAACTACTAATATAAATAATGAAAGTGAACAACACAGATAGTAAGACTAAGACATTTTAATGTTAAATAAGCTTTCAAGTAATCAACGGTGCTTTCTAACATTTACTATGGAGCTTCTTCCAGGTTAACCCATATAAAACATCATACATCCCCAATAATGTAAAAGTATAAAACTGGTAGAAATGTTTACAGTAAACAAAAGTGTAAGAAAAATAATCTCCCCAAAAAATCTAACTTTACAAACAGTAATAAAATCTTTCATATTTTGTACAACTAGAAGGTGCACTGGCACTCTGCCTGTTCATTTACTTAGGCCATTCCTGTATCAAACAGCAAATTTAACTTCCGTGACAACAGTGTCATTACAATGCCATAAATAAAATAAGTTAGTTCACATTTTTTCAGCACGTAAATAACACCGTAGGCCTAATGTGTCTTTAAAGCTTGCTTTAAAAGTTCCAGGTCTTTTCGGTTATCCGTCTTGACAGCTCTGCAGCCATATTCTTCCAGTTGCAGAGGTATATATTTTTCTAATGGACCAAGGCCCTGTCCAGCAGGACTGGTAAAGAGTTTGGTCCACGTAGGTTTATAATTCCCACTGAAGCCTAGAAATGCCATGCTTCCTGCAAACAAAGTACAAGAAGAGATGAACAAAATCATTTGACATCCATAGTGAGCAAAAGTATAAAAGTCAGTCAAACAAAAAACATTGGTACAACACATAGATAAAAAATTTCTGACCTCAGAATAAATTGTTTAACTGGGTTTGTTTGTTTTATATTAAGATACTCACAAGAAGGCACGTGTGTAGTAAATGACAACGAAGGGTATTTATTTGCTTTCTAAGGTATGGATTTTACCTAGGGAATTTGGAAATTTGGGGAATTCCCTACAGGAGGTAATCCAGTCTTTCTCTGTTCACCTGCTGAATTTTTGAAGTTTTTGGTCATTTGTTAAGGCTTTGCCTGTAACTCTGATATAAAAAGTAGTATCTTGCTTCCCGTTATGGTAGCTTTCGCCAGTATTTACTTTTCTCAATGCACAATGTGTTGAATCACTGGAAACTTGTTGCCATATCATGAAACCATATCCAGGTTCCAAACAAGGGCGTCTTGGAACCAGCAGCAGGCTAGTGCGGCAAGTGACAGATCTCCACATTCCAAATATACATGTTAGTAGTTCTGACGAAGGTACACACGCCTTTTCAAAAACAATAAAAATAGAGGACATACTGCTTAAAGCTTCTACTTCTTTACAAAGTAAGTTTATTTTTCTTTTCTTTGCAAATCTGGATGTCCAAGACATTTGTTAGGAAAGGGTAGTGGATTGTACGGTGAGAGCAATGGAAGAATGAGTAAGGCGTCTGGTGCATGAATTTTACGGATGCATAAGAGAGATACAAACAAGTGAATGGTCATGACCTGTTCCATGGATGTTTGAAGGAACACAGAAGGCAGACTACTGTATGCTTTCAGATACCATAAGTGCTATTGGGAGTCTTTGGAGCAGTGGTAGAGGTTGGGCAATTACAGGTAAGAACGTCATGGTAAATCCGACATTCATTGAACACTGAACAGAACAGCCAAGGATGGGCTGTGTTAATTTCCAGGATCTTCAGCAAGACCTTGGCAGTGGGGAATCATGTGGTGGTGGATATGGTGGAGGTCTACCTTATACCTTTCCTGCAGGCATCCCTGCAGACTCAAATACCCCATGCACATTGGAGACACCTTCAAATGGTCAAGTATATCACAGAGAAATAGTAGATCGAGGAAAAATGAGCATTACAATAATGTTTGGTTGGCCAAAAGAGGATAAGGAGGCTGGGGTATCTATTGAGCACTCAATCCCATAAATAAAGGTTTACATCTAACGAATTAGAAAGAAACAGACAAATTCACAAGACTTCACACAACCCTGTACTAATGAACAAAACATGCAGAGTAAAAAAAGAAGAATTCAATAGGCAATGGGAGATCACAGAGAATCACAATGATTCAGTGGCAATCATTTTTCAAAAATATCAGCAAATTTATTTGCAGTAAAAGCAGCAACACAACACAAATACTTGACTCCCTAACCTCTAGCTGTAATCAAAAGCTGAATCGGAAAACTCAGAATACAATGAACCAGAGATGCTTCTTACCTATTACGGATATGGTTACATGTAGGATAAAAAGGAAGAACAGCTCACAAAATTACAACCTGAGTAGATATGTGTCATCATCGCACTACTATCAGTCCAGGGAAAAGACTTCTGATTAATAGAGTTAGGGAAAAGTTGTGACAAAAATAATATCAATGGTCCCCAAATACCACAAGGTAAATCAGGAAACAATAAAGAACACTAAGAGGCCACATATGTAATAACCAAACAGGAAGAGTGGAAAATCAACCGGACAAGATGATGGAGGGTTTCGTAAGGCCATCTACATTTCAAAGCAAGAAAAGCATGCAGAGGTGCAACCAGCAGCAAACGTCCTACAAGTTCAAGAGCTAAGGTTTAAGATGAATATTATTAATAGAGCAAACTTCTTCAAAGAAAATAAAGCATTACTGTGAGAGCATTGAAAGCAGTTAGACAACAACCCTTAGAAAATTCCCTGGTACTACAAATATTGCAGACAGAAGGGACCAATTATGAAGAAAGAAATATGGACTTGAAAAGCATCCAACTTCAAAACTATATGAATTCAGAGAGTACCTCAACTGAATGCCAGCCTACATGACTCCCAGTGTTTGGCAGATAGGGAGCTAAATGTGTGTAGGAGAGGCTCAGCCTGAACGACATGGAAAGAAATATTGACTGGGCTCTAACAGCACATGTATTGAAATTAAGAAAGGTTATATAATCTACTGAAGCGGATGCTGATAAACATCAATCTGGTACCAGGTCATGTAAAGAGTAGTGCGTTAATGAACTAAACCAACTACTAGATGAGCATAGCCTGCAATACCCAAGGGACGTTGTACTGTGCAGAGTAAATATGGCCTCTAGCGACCAGATTTAAGACGTTATTTGGACATCTATTACTAACTTTGATGCACAAAAACCTTTAAATATAATAAATGTCACATTCCGACTCACAGATTAGGGATAAATTGAACTTTAGGATCGTAGAGTGCACTTACAAAAGGATAAAATACAGTAACATGGCAGATGAAAATTTTGAGCCGGAGGCAGAAAAGGACAAGTTACCTCAGTAACACTCCTTCTGACGGATACTCTATCTAACCATAGATGTCTCATCTTAGAATACTTCACAGACTGGAGCCGAAAACCTTCTTAGCAACGCTTCTGAGCACTGCTAGGTGGCGCCATGCCGCTCCGCACTGGCTCTATATTACCCAGGAAGTGGGCGAGTGGGGCTGCACCCTGTGTGCAGATGCTTGGTTATTGCCTGACCCATTCAGTGTCCTCAGACGCTGAGCGGTAAACAATTGTTGGTAATATTATACCAATTCCTAATCTTGGACCTTTACAGATGTTAAAGAGAAGCCACTGTACAGAACAGGGTGTCAGGAGGATCTGTGTAGTTAGACAGATAATCAGAAAGTGCTTTACTGTAGGTAAGTAATCACAGATTCCTCACCATATAATAGTTATTAAAGCAGATACACTCCAAAGTGGATGGACTGTGGAGAGTACTCAGATTAAAGCATCCTGCATGACCGAAAGGAAGAAATCACATCGGACCTAGCTGCCTAGGCAGTAGTGCTTTGTGAACGTGTGCCCCAGCACCCTTGTTGCAAACTGGCAGATACCCAGGGACTCTACATGCCAATGGAGCAGTAGCAGCCTTGCCCCTAATTGCATAAGCTCTAAGACCTTCAGGATGCTGGTTTTTGGCCATTGCATAGCAGAGGACTATCCACCTAGGCAGGGTCCTCTTTGATACCACCTTTCATTTCTGTGCCCCAAAGAACCCAACAAGAAGTGGATTGCCCACCCAGTGGTCCTTGGTACAGGCAATGTAAAAAAGAGTAAGCAATTTTGGGGTACAGCCAATGAAGCCTCTCTTCTTTCTAGCCAGTTTTGTCACTCGGTTGTAACCCAATGACTTTGTGAGGGTATAATTACATTTTGGAGTGTCGATGGGAAAATAATCAATTGCTCTTCATATCAGGAAATCAGTAGCCAGCGGTAGGTACTGCCACTATGTGCGATGGTACACAAGTAAATAATAAGGTAAGGACAACTAGAATGATATCCAGTATCGTGTCAGGCAGGTTATGTGCCTGGCAGAGTACTGACAGATTACCAAGTGAAGAAAAATGTGTTGGATGGCTAGAAAATGCACCAGCAGAGAACTTGTGAATACAATAATCATGAATAAAATAATTGTTTTGACTGCAATTAAAGATAATGGAGTCTCTGTTTGGGCGACCACCCTGAAGGATGGATCGGTTCAGAGTCGGGCTGTATAAAGATTACTTACACTTATGTGATTTCATAGCATGACTTTGGTCTAGATTGGGCTGAAGTCGGTTCAGGGTCAGACATTGGGATCTGAATTGGATCTTTGTTCGGCACCTTGGAACTGGCATCTTCAAGTGGCAGCCCAGGGCCGGTCCAGCCGCCGGAGTAGGTGCTTGTACCAGAGTCTGTAACGCACCCTAAATGGGCTTCATGGGGTCAGTCAGTACAGAGCAGTAGTCATGAATGATGGTGTTAAACCATCTGAAGGCCCCTCAGGATACTTGGGTTCACATTTGCACAAGAGGGAGCTGAAAAAGCCGCAAAAAACTGTAGCACAGTCTCTCTGAAGATTTTGATTTGATGCAGTATCACCAATGGCACATCGGGATCAGTTGGGGAAACATATTTGTATTCGGAGACCTGAGAGGAGACCGATTAACATTGTGATGTCCTCTAAACCCTCTAGTTGGAAATGTAGTGGAAAGATGGGCTTGAGTCATCTTTGCTTTATTTTAATGTTTGCTCTTTGGATTTGGAATTACAGGAGGACTTCACCACAAGGAGAACCTCTCACAAGAACAGCTCTGGGAGAGAGAGCGGTCCTGCGCCTACATTCTGGAGTAGGACTTGCACGAAGGTTTTGGCTTTCTCTGATGTTTGGTGTCGTACATCTCTGCCTCCTGGATCACCTCAGGGTGAGTAAGGGAGCCCTTGTTGCAGAATTCAGTCATGTCTCGAGACCAGAGACACACCTTGTGTGGGTTCATGAGCGACATCTGTTTTCTGCAGTTACAGCATGGCATGAAGCTTGTCCTTTTTGAAGAGGACATTGTTCCATAGCACACCGTTTCTCCCTTTGTAAGTCATTCAAAGGACTCCTCTCTTTTTTGGAGGGACATTGTTCCCTAGCACACTGGTTCTGTTTTTGGAAGTTGTTGAAAGGATTGCTAATGTGGGAGCCGAGCTCTTGATCTATGGTGGAAGACGAAGAAAGAAAGGAAATGAAATCAGCAGGGGTGGTGTTTATATGTGGCTCCACTTTGTCACTTCTGGGACACTATGTAGCCAGTGCTGAGCCTCTAGCTGCATAGGAGAATTGCTGAAAAAGTTTACAGATCCAGTCTTGCACCTGGGGAACATTCTAAGGTGAGCAATCTAAACTTAAAACCGTTAACAAAAAGGGGAGTTGAAGATGGCTTGCTCAATGTATGGTACACCAAATACTCGAATTGTGGACATTCACATACATTCTGCATGGTGATTCCAATGACAGAACCACTCAAAGTAACTCCCAAAAATGTTAGACTGGGTTTCCATAGTAGGAGTGGGAAGGGATTGCCATAAAGATGCCAAGTGTTCATGGAAATTTAGAGGAAAGTCTTTCTCCACAGGCAACATTATTTCCTGTGGAGAAAAAATGCTGTGTGCAACTGCACATTTCTGCTACACTTAGACCGTTTTTCGACCTAATGCACATTTAGCTTAGCAATATACAAAGAAGGATGACAACGTCTGGAAGACTATGCTGTTTACAGAAAAGCAACACTGAATTTTGTTTTACACCATAAAAGTCGGATTTCTTCTCTTAATTCTGGGGGGGAGCAAACATTAGTAGTTTTCTGAACTCTTTATATAAAGTTGTTTGTGAATTAGGCCCTAGAGACTATGAAACACTGAATGAAATTCTTAATGGAATAGGAAGAGTATGGACGTATGAGGTTCTCAAACCACTGCTGAACAGAAGAGACAATCTATGAAAACAACTTCTGAATGCTACAAAGTAAAGACGCAGAAGAGTTCCCTGAAAGCTATTCAAGAGTTAGTGAGACATTGAGTAATCTAATGGATTTTTCTCAAATAAACACTTTTAAAGATGTGAGCGCTGGTAATTAGTGGAAAGACTAGTGAGCTGAGCTATTCTCTTTGAATGGCAAATAAAGAACAGCATGGACCACAGGCAACTTACAACAAAAACAGGCACGTTGTTTTTGAAAAAGTGGAGGATATCCCTGCTGATTAGAGCTGCTGGCAGGTTTCCAAAAGCCTGGTGATTTTGAATGGAGAAAAATATTGGATATGAAAGAAAGACAGAACAGATGTAGTGAGGTCAAGTTAATCGGATTAATAGAGAAACCAAATTAATGCCAAGACTTTGGTAATTCCAATGTAGTGCCAAAGTCCTGCAAATGTGCACTCTTAGAGGGCTAAGGGCACTAGTATACCTCCAATTACAGAGAGAGGTAACAGAATACGCTAGACTGCTCAACTATTCACAAGACATCTTTTCTGGTACACTAGCCAAAAACTGTGGTGACCATGCAGGTTTGTGAAAGAAATGTAGGCAGTGGGGATGCCCATAAAAATGCTACATTTGTCAAGGATTTCTACTCACAGACTTGAGTGCTGATAAAATTGGAAAAAAGAGTAGGACTAAACAGGGCTTTTGTGTCACCTCCAGTCCATTTAATGTTATAGATTATGAACTTCTCAACAGTACACAGTGCCATACAATGTTTCAGTCCAAAACTAGATGGGACACAGATTTTGATCGTATGATTTACTGAATTAAACAGGTCTAAAGGGGCATTTGCTAACTGGATTAATAAGGGATTTAGTGGCACCAGACATTTACCATAAGTTCAATATCATTAGAATACATTATTCAAAATAATCAAAGTTGTGTGCTATGGAAAAGGCAAAATTAGCTTCTGGTGATGCATCCAGCACTGCAAGCTCAACATTATTTAAGCATGCATCTACCTTGGTGTGACCATTTTGTCACAGGATGAAATAGAGGTTGTTGCTCCAAGCGAAGAATGGTGGATAGATAATTTCACAAAAGCCTGCTACAGTTCAGCTTCAAGTATGTGGGATACACATTACTCTCTATGAATGAGACTTTCAAGTCAAAGATTATCCAAGTAACTTCTTAGTAAGTCTCGGTCTAACTTCTGTGTATTGTGTCGTCTACAGACTATATTTAAACAGCATCTCGGTGAAAGATATTGAGACTGAGACAAACAATATTAATGAATTCAATAAGGGTAAATTGAGATTAGCTGCGTTTGTATGACTAATGATGCTCCACCGCTGCCTAAACTACTCAGTCTTAGTATTTGAAGTAGCTAATGATTTACACTTGTTAATGTAGAGAAGGGAGACAGAAGGAATTAGGAATGTTTTCCTCCAGGTCTCAGGAAGAGACCTGGTTCGGGTGACTAAGGCAAATCAAAACAAGAAATGATGAAAGAAATTAAATCCCAGATTTGGATGACTGCAGCTAAGACAGTGACACGTTGTTTTGTAAATATGTAATTCAATGTAAAAAGGCACACCATTTATTGGACTTCTTCATCAAATGTGAGCAAATAATTCATTAACCAGTAATCAGGGTGGGACTACTTGACAACGGCTAAAGATTAAAGAGGGGGCAAGGCTGTATTTCTTAAGTGGAGAAAATGTGGAGTTAGTCATTTTGATCTATTTTATCAGGAAATAATTGTTTTCACTGTAAAGAAATGCAATTGTTATTGGAAGGAAATTCAATGAAGATGTGCAGTGAAACTGTTTCAGGTCTTTTGGTAATGTTTTGTTTAATTCATTAATGTTAACAGCCAGTGCAAAATAATTTGTGTTTAAGTATGGCTCTTGAACTAAAAACAAAAAAACACATTGGGACTGTCAACACAATTATAAATATACAACATCAGTTACAGAAATATTTCACGAGGAATAAAAAAAAAACCAATGATCATCAGAAATTAAGAATATCACATATCCAAATGTGAAAAAAGTAGAGAATCCTTTAATAACATTTCAGAGGGACTTCCTAGATCCGTGAGAATCTTCTTAAGGACTTGCTGTACAATTAATTTGTTCTATTTTTTCAGGAGACATATTAGATTGCAGTTGGATAGTTTTGGAAGACAAACATAGCTTATTGTATCAGAATCCACTAAGGTTTCCAATTTAGGCGGTGGTTTTAGAAACCATGTGAAGAAAATAATCACAAACCTTGACAAAAACTTTAAATTGAGGTTCAAAGGACATTTTACAATAAACTTTGTCATACAGTTGAGGTTATTTAAATATGCTGCTGCTCTCATAGAAGAAGCAACGAAATTTGTTCAGACAGTACTACAAAAGCTTGTTTTTTCAACACCAAAAGAGGGGGAAGACAGGTGAACCTCTTGTAAGAGTTTCAACTCATTGAATTACTTTAGTAGATTTATTTATATAAGCACTTAGCTTAGTTGCAAAGTGTAGCATTGGTGTTATTTAAAAGCATTATGATATTTGTCATTAAGAAGTATTCCAACATATGACAGTCTCTTCAGTATCTTTAAAAAAAATATTAACACTATCATTGTATTGCAGTGAGTATTTTTAGCAGAATTACAAATAACGCCTACATTTGTGCAACTACATATTGATTTTTTATTTTACACCCATTAGCATAATGAAGGAACTCCTCTGACCCATGGGTTTGAGAGACACACTCACCAGATGAAAACAACAAAATGTCCCTAATATTACTTCAACTAGATTCCATCAATCTTCACATACTGAAGTTTCAGACGCAATATTTCATTTCGGGTCTCGTTTATTATACTTCACTTTTCTTTTTTTAACAAAGCGTTAGGCATAGACACAGCAAAAGCCCTTTCTTCACTTATTCATCCTATTATTTTTACAAAATATGTCTTCTCATCTTTTGCTTTTTCTTATTTCCTGTATGAATGCATCCTTACTCTTGTTCAACTATTATGTTCTATATTATATATATATATAGAGAGAGAGATAGAGAGAGAGAGATGCAAGAAGAGATTCGAGAGCTAAAAGTTTGAAGAGGATTAAATAATTCTCACACTGATGTCATAGTCATAGCCCCACCACTAAAAATTGCTAAATTAGAACTTAAAATGAACATGTGTTGTCCTTGTCAAGTCTCTAGTGAAGCAATCGAACATAGCTGAAAAGCTGCATTGACAAAGATTTGGTGAAAGGCAGATATAGGACCAGACTAAATTATGGCTTTTTTATTTTACTGCAGATTGTACAATATGGTACTATAAAAATCATTAAGTTTGGTCCATATAGGTGCATATGAGTAGCATTGTAAATATCTAATATGACTTTACACAAGTATGAACACACTCAAAGTTAACCATTTTTATTTCAAGAGCTATAGTAAACTGAAACAGAAAATAAAGTAGAAGTCAAAATGTTCAAGTTTAAATTTCACAACAGGCCCTGGGTACATGAAATAATTACCAGAGTCTCTGAAATGTGTGTCTCAGCATTTCCAAGTGCCTAAGAGCAGATTTGGATACCAAACAAGTCTTCTTCAGGCAAAAACCATCTTCTAAAACAACTGCTTTCATGGTACAGTCTAAAGTGATCAACAGGTACAAGTTTAGCATAACCAAATGATTACAAACCTTTGTTTTGAAGATAGGCTTTCTTGGCTGTTCCCAGAGATACCAATGCTTCTGAGATCCCATCAATATTTCCTAGTTCCCCTCTTGTGACTAAGAGAACTATTGAACTGGGGAAAACATTAAACAGTAAATTGAGAGAAAACTCGAACAGTGCAGGATAGTCATTCAATATTACATTCCATACATTTTAAGAGACCATACACTACTCAAACAGGTAAACGAATATAAGGCTTGTAATAGAAACAGAAACCAACAGGATTTCATGTTACGGAGGTCTGAAAAATGAGAGGCAGTGAGTAGGAATAATAGTACTACTTGCTATCTGTAATACTACAAAACATTACAGCGCATACACACAGGCAGTATGAAAATGCTCATATCACATAAAGAGGGGGGACCGGGAGCGTATTTAGAAAATAGGTCCAGTACCCGTGCTCCCTCAGAATCACATGTATATTTTGAGAGGGTAACTGTTCCTAAAGCCAAAGTAAGGTAGACTGTGTGTGCTCTCAAGATGTGGTTGGTAGGATGGAGTGTGGGGAATTTCTCCTTTTGTATATAGTGCCCTCACACACCCTTTCGAGTGTCTTGCTTCATCATGGGGCGTTGCTCCTCGTGGGGGTGGCGCTGCAGTCCCCCACGGGCCCCGCAAGAGGGCTCTTTGTCGGAGATCTTTTGGTTGGAGACGCCGCAGTTGTGCATGGGGGTGTGTGGGCCTATCGGAAGGGAAGTGGGTGGTGCGTTAAAAATTACTGGATAGAGTCCAAGACCTTTATTCACGGCTCTACCTAGCAAAAGTTAAAATTTATAATCCTGGAGCTCCTCTTGGAGAAAAGAATAAAGAGGGCAGATGTGAAAAATAACTGCTGCTCTCAGGATAGTGAGTGGGAATCCTACTGATGGGGGGTCAACATGTTTCGCGCTTAAGGGTGGGTCCTTAAGGGATCCCAATGCGCTTCGTCAGGACCAAGAATAAAAAGTGAGTGAAGGATTTGTGAATAATCAAAAAACAGGTTTCTATAAAGTGTTGTACTGTAAACCTGTGGTACCTTAATAGTAAGGCGAAACAGCGTCCTCGCGCTGATAGGTTTTCCTTCTTATTTGGAAACCTTTACCCAACCTGGTAAGGTAGAGGAAAAAAGAGAGACACACACATGGACAGAGGGGAGAGAGAACAATAAATGCACAATGAAACATAGCATCAAGTAATCATTATACATTGTATGTTGTAGTTACCATGTAAACAGCACAAGGTAGCATATATGCAAACCATGCTTCTACTAATGACATGCGAGTGTAATGAACTCGTTGTGAAAAGTAATACAACATCGTGCATGAAAAACCGCTATAGTACAGTGAGAATATTGCTGTATTTCAAGTGCCAAATACTTCACTTATCCAGCAGTTTGTGTGAGATGAAAAACACCGGTGGCACCGTGGGGACTGCTGCTGTCATTATCGCGGTTTAAAAAGAAACGAGCAGTACACCTCTATAGTGGAACACTCGTAATTGTGAAGAAATAACAAGAAAACTGAACTTAAAGATCAAGCCTACCCTCAAAGTGTAGGGATTAGGGCTCCTTCAACAGCGCGGAGTTGGCACAAAGAGAGACTGATAAAAGGGAAACAGAGCGGTATGTCATGGACGTCGGTATTTGTCACGATCTCACATGAAAACCGAGCGTATAGGCTCACCTCTTGGGTCTAAGTAAAATACTCACAAGTGCTCCTTGGCCCAGGACGTGGTAACCTACCCCTCCTCCGTCTACCGCTGGAATGGATGAGGGACAATGTAAGGATGTGCTGCTTAAATATGATCTCAAATAATGCAGGGTTCCGTGTTGGGGCGGTCCCTGGGCGCTGGAGAGTGATGTCATGACGTTGCGTGATTGGTTGTCATGGTAACTCTGGGAAAACAATGACGCTACTCGATGACGTAGTGGCGTTATGTGAATTATTGTCAAGGTAATCGTGGGAAACGATTCATGCCGGGAAATGTGGTAATGTTCACTCCGTTGTTATGGAAATCGGTAGTATCTATGACGCGAGAGAGAGTAAATAAATGCGTTCATAGAGAATCGATTTGGTGTTTCCCATAAAAAATAAATAAATAAAGTTTTAAGGTATTGAAACAAAGTGTTTTCAGGTAATGAAAACGCTGGAAAGTGAAGTCATGACGTTGCGTGATTGGTTGTCATGGTAACTCTGGGAAAACAATGACGCTACTCGATGACGTAGTGGCGTTGTGTGAGTTAATTCCAAGGTAATCGTGGGAATCGATTCATGCCGGGAAATGTGGTTATGTACATTCCGTTGTTATGGAAATCGGTAGTGTCTATGACGCGAGAGTGAGTAAATGAATGCGTTCATAGAGTTAATTCCAAGGTAATCGTGGGAATCGATTCATGCCGGGAAATGTGGTTATGTACATTCCGTTGTTATGGAAATCGGTAGTGTCTATGACGCGTGAGTGAGTAAATGAATGTGTTCATAGAGAATCGATTTTATGTTTCCCATAAAAAATCAATGAAGTTTTAAGGTATTGAAAACAAAGTGTTTCAGGTAATGAAAACAAGTGGGGGGTTTGAGGAGAGCTAGTATGAGAAGGTATCTCAGAGACAATTAGGCCGTCGTGGCACTCTGGTATCCGAGAATGGCGCTAATACAATACGTGTTTAGGACAGTTGCGTAAGTATTGTAGTACCATTCATTCTCCCTATGGTTGATTGCATGAAAGTGTATGTCACGTATATGCCAAGGATGGAATTAGAGGGGAAATCCCTGATAGGGGTGTGGTATAACAATAGTCAAGCTCCCATTTGATCATTGTCTGTGTGGATGTATAGATGTCACGTTAACTCAGCCCATGGAATTTCATCATTCAAACCCATGGTGTCGCATCTCAATCTGTGAACCCATCGTTGTTCCTGTTTAAATAGAGTCTGTTTTGTCCAGTGGGGATTGGAGACAATGATGGTCCATCTTAGACTATTCGCTGTGTGTCCTTGTTCTGCAAAGTGTGACAACAGTTTGGTGTTAGTCTTGCCTCGTCTTATGGTACTTTTGTGCTCCCCCATGCGGATTTTGACTGCTCTAGTGGTCATTCCCACGTACCTCTTGTTACATGGGCAGACTATAGTATAGACACAGTTAGTCGTGTTACAATTTGTGTGTCTAGTTTGGCGCCAAGGTGTACTAAGGCCCAAGTCGATTTCTTTGGAAACCGTAGTTTCTGCACATGTTGAACATGAGCCGCAGGGGTAGTGGCCTACTACTGGTGGTAGAGACCAGAGTGTTGATTGGTGTGCGGATAGTGGTTTTGGCCTTGTATGTACCAGATGGTCTCTTAAGTTCTGTGTGCGTTTAAATGCGAAGAGGGGTGACGGGCCTGGTTCGAATGAACCTGAATTTAATATTGGCCAATGTTTTTTGATCACTCTCTGTACACTATTCGAGCTTGGAGTGAATGTGGTGACACATGTCATAGTGTCCAATTCAGATTTCTCTTTTATCTCAAGCAGAGCTGCCCTGGTGCTGTTTCTGGCTCTTTTATGAGCTTGACGAATAATGTTCTTTGGGTAATGTCGTTTTTCCAGATTGTCTCTGAAGAGATCAGACTGTATTTCAAACTCCTTGGTAGTGTCACAATTCCTCCGGAGGCGTAAAAATTGGCCAACCGGAAGATTGTTCCTGAGTGCCCTGGGGTGGTGGCTGTCGTAGATAAGGAGATTGTTCCTGTCCGTCGGTTTCTTGTAATTGGTAGTGTGAAGACAACCATTCTCCAATGAAATGAGGAGGTCCAGAAACGGGATAGTTTGACATGACCTTGTGCTAGTGAATTTTAAGTATGGGTTAAGAGTATTGACCCAATTGCAGAATTCAATGCATTGGTCTTCATTCCCTCGCCAGAATAAGATGACATCGTCAATGTAACGACGCCATAGAAGAATGTGTTCCTTAAAGGGGTTGTTGTCTCCTAGAATGTGTCTTTCTTCAAAATGGGCCATGTAAAGACATGCCAGAAACTACGGTTTCCAAAGAAATCGACTTGGGCCTTAGTACACCTTGGCGCCAAACTAGACACACAAATTGTAACACGACTAACTGTGTCTATACTATAGTCTGCCCATGTAACAAGAGGTACGTGGGAATGACCACTAGAGCAGTCAAAATCCGCATGGGGGAGCACAAAAGTACCATAAGACGAGGCAAGACTAACACCAAACTGTTGTCACACTTTGCAGAACAAGGACACACAGCGAATAGTCTAAGATGGACCATCATTGTCTCCAATCCCCACTGGACAAAACAGACTCTATTTAAACAGGAACAACGATGGGTTCACAGATTGAGATGCGACTCCATGGGTTTGAATGATGAAATTCCATGGGCTGAGTTAACGTGACATCTATACATCCACACAGACAATGATCAAATGGGAGCTTGACTATTGTTATACCACACCCCTATCAGGGATTTCCCCTCTAATTCCATCCTTGGCATATACGTGACATACACTTTCATGCAATCAACCATAGGGAGAATGAATGGTACTACAATACTTACGCAACTGTCCTAAACACGTATTGTATTAGCGCCATTCTCGGATACCAGAGTGCCACGACGGCCTAATGGTCTCTGAGATACCTTCTCATACTAGCTCTCCTCAAACCCCCCACTTGTTTTCATTACCTGAAACACTTTGTTTTCAATACCTTAAAACTTCATTGATTTTTTATGGGAAACATAAAATCGATTCTCTATGAACGCATTCATTTACTCACTCTCGCGTCATAGACACTACCGATTTCCATAACAACGGAATGTACATAACCACATTTCCCGGCATGAATCGATTCCCACGATTACCTTGGAATTAACTCTATGAACGCATTCATTTACTCACTCTCGCGTCATAGACACTACCGATTTCCATAACAACGGAATGTACATAACCACATTTCCCGGCATGAATCGATTCCCACGATTACCTTGGAATTAACTCACACAACGCCACTACGTCATCGAGTAGCGTCATTGTTTTCCCAGAGTTACCATGACAACCAATCACGCAACGTCATGACTTCACTTTCCAGCGTTTTCATTACCTGAAAACACTTTGTTTCAATACCTTAAAACTTTATTTATTTATTTTTTATGGGAAACACCAAATCGATTCTCTATGAACGCATTTATTTACTCTCTCTCGCGTCATAGATACTACCGATTTCCATAACAACGGAGTGAACATTACCACATTTCCCGGCATGAATCGTTTCCCACGATTACCTTGACAATAATTCACATAACGCCACTACGTCATCGAGTAGCGTCATTGTTTTCCCAGAGTTACCATGACAACCAATCACGCAACGTCATGACATCACTCTCCAGCGCCCAGGGACCGCCCCAACACGGAACCCTGCATTATTTGAGATCATATTTAAGCAGCACATCCTTACATTGTCCCTCATCCATTCCAGCGGTAGACGGAGGAGGGGTAGGTTACCACGTCCTGGGCCAAGGAGCACTTGTGAGTATTTTACTTAGACCCAAGAGGTGAGCCTATACGCTCGGTTTTCATGTGAGATCGTGACAAATACCGACGTCCATGACATACCGCTCTGTTTCCCTTTTATCAGTCTCTCTTTGTGCCAACTCCGCGCTGTTGAAGGAGCCCTAATCCCTACACTTTGAGGGTAGGCTTGATCTTTAAGTTCAGTTTTCTTGTTATTTCTTCACAATTACGAGTGTTCCACTATAGAGGTGTACTGCTCGTTTCTTTTTAAACCGCCATAATGACAGCAGCAGTCCCCACGGTGCCACCGGTGTTTTTCATCTCACACAAACTGCTGGATAAGTGAAGTATTTGGCACTTGAAATACAGCAATATTCTCACTGTACTATAGCGGTTTTTCATGCACGATGTTGTATTACTTTTCACAACGAGTTCATTACACTCGCATGTCATTAGTAGAAGCATGGTTTGCATATATGCTACCTTGTGCTGTTTACATGGTAACTACAACATACAATGTATAATGATTACTTGATGCTATGTTTCATTGTGCATTTATTGTTCTCTCTCCCCTCTGTCCATGTGTGTGTCTCTCTTTTTTCCTCTACCTTACCAGGTTGGGTAAAGGTTTCCAAATAAGAAGGAAAACCTATCAGCGCGAGGACGCTGTTTCGCCTTACTATTAAGGTACCACAGGTTTACAGTACAACACTTTATAGAAACCTGTTTTTTGATTATTCACAAATCCTTCACTCACTTTTTATTCTTGGTCCTGACGAAGCGCATTGGGATCCCTTAAGGACCCACCCTTAAGCGCGAAACATGTTGACCCCCCATCAGTAGGATTCCCACTCACTATCCTGAGAGCAGCAGTTATTTTTCACATCTGCCCTCTTTATTCTTTTCTCCAAGAGGAGCTCCAGGATTATAAATTTTAACTTTTGCTAGGTAGAGCCGTGAATAAAGGTCTTGGACTCTATCCAGTAATTTTTAACGCACCACCCACTTCCCTTCCGATAGGCCCACACACCCCCATGCACAACTGCGGCGTCTCCAACCAAAAGATCTCCGACAAAGAGCCCTCTTGCGGGGCCCGTGGGGGACTGCAGCGCCACCCCCACGAGGAGCAACGCCCCATGATGAAGCAAGACACTCGAAAGGGTGTGTGAGGGCACTATATACAAAAGGAGAAATTCCCCACACTCCATCCTACCAACCACATCTTTGAGAGCACACACAGTCTACCTTACTTTGGCTTTAGGAACAGTATGAAAATGCTACATGATTCAGTCTGAAAACATTTACAAATGAGCTTCTTAATTCTTCTTGTATTATAAGTGCACAAAGTAGGAAGGTGGTTGTCACCTTAAAGACAAAAGGCAGGATAAGGTCTAGGCAAGTTGCAGGAGAGAATGGATCCTCTGTGAAAAAGATAATGTCAACCACAACATCTTACATTCCGGTGTCCTCAATATTAAAATGATCCTGTGTATCAAATATTCTTTACCCAAATTAAATTAGCATTTTATGCCATTTAAATATCAAAGTGGTGACCAAACGATTATACTGAACATATCTCACACTCCCCCATAAGTAAAAGAGTCCTCGGACAAAAATCTAATAGTGTTTGTTAATCATAGGGAAATGGTGCTTAAACAAACTGGCTACTGAAATTCTTACAGAGCGACCTCAGTGGAGACTTAAGAACAGTACTATAGCCTGTATTAACATTGCTAACCCTTATTTCCAAAACAATATTTACATAAGTGACACTGGAAGAAATTTTATGTACCCAAAAAATAACAAGTAGAAGCACCCTTAAGCTGGATTTTATGCATATTTTTGCCCAACTGTTTTTGGGAATTAATCAGTAGCCTCTATTATTATCCTACAATACTAATTACATTTTCTGAATTTCCCAAAATTGTTTAATTTCGGAACCCTATTTAATAAAAGCAATGTTAAATTTGCACTGATCAATCTTTTTATGTCAATAATGTATGCTATGCAAGTGAGCCATCTATTGCTGCTGTTCCCATTTTGGGGATTTATTATCCACAACATATTTTTTTGCATGTTATGCCATTTATTTTAGCAACCTAATAGTCATGACCCAAACAATGGTGCTGCAATGTGCCATGAATGTTTTCTGGCAATAGTGGGATTTTATTGGGAATATTTTAGTGAGTGAATGAGGTTTTTCAGTACAATTAACAACACTAATGAAGTTCACCTGAGTTCTTTACTTAATGCACAAGAAAAGTTTAATGTCATAGCTATCAGCCTGAATCACAACAAAGCTCAGAAATTCGAATTTTACACACATTTTGACTTTCTAGGAACACACAGAGATTTTGAGGATTAGACCGGAGAAGCTGTAACTATTATAGTCTTCAAAACAGAAATGTATGCATTAGGAAATTAGCAGGTGTATATTTCTGCATTGGCAAATGTTGTGTATAAGTGCATTTGCACTTTCTAAATATTTTTCTTCATATGGTAAAACTGTTTGGTCATGGAGAAAACCCTTTTGATATATCCTCGCTGACTGTTAGTATTCTCTCCCTTTTCATACCATGAAATCTGTGCTACCTGCAAATGATTTGTGCATACTCACACACATGATTTTGTTCACCAGCTGCTGCAGCTGACTTCACTCGAGAAAACCCACAAATCGGTCTGTGTTTGTGTAAAATTAACCCCTGGTGGAATAATTTCACATGTGAATACACTCAATAATGAGTGAAAACGTTTGGGAACAACATATAGAGTTTACATTTGTAAATTATACTATTTGTGCGCTTACGCTTTAGTGAGGTGTGCAAACAGATTTATGAAACAGTCCCTCTATTTCATGGACTACACATAGCAATAACGGTAGTAGGATATTTCACAGCGCAACATTCTCTGTTGACGTTTTGTGCCAGTGTTTGCTGCACAGCGAGTTCTCTACCTATTGTTTACCCCTTCCTTTTTTCCTGTGCAATGTGTCACTTCACATTTTCCCTACATTTATGGCTAGAGTGGTGTGATTACCAGCACAGCATTATGAAGGGGGGAGGGAGCAAGCAGGATATTTATTTTCGCACCCAACTCCCTCCTGTGAAGCTCTTTTTTTTAATGTATGTATTTTATTTTCAGGATTTTCACTCATACACCCATCTATTTTTTATTTTATTTATGAGGGTGCCCTTTCCATAATCGCTGCAAACCGTTCACAACTCCATCGCAGATGCACGATACTGGCTGCTACTGCCGTGCTGATTTGTGCTGCGGTGGTGTGCATGTGATGAAATGTCTTATACATTGCAAAAAGGTGGCATTCCATTCCCCTGCAACTTAACCAATGCAAAACACCTTCTAATTGAAACATATAATCACCATTGAAGGCAAGCATCACTACTGGAGCTGAAACTACCGAGGCGGACTCTTTTCACATGCCCACAAACATAGCCATAGACATTTCTTTAAAATAAGTAACATTCAACATAACTAATATACCTGGGCTGAACTTTGGTCTTTAAATGGGTTTCCAAAACTCCCATATTTGCTTTAGGAAAAGATGTATTGAATCTCACTGTTCCAGTACATGAATCAATGATGACCAGCAATACACCTATTTGATGTAAAGGATATTTTTTGTTTCCAACCTGAAATAGCAAGTAGAGAACAAGAAACATTTACTGACACAGTAGACTTAATCACAACTTAGTACAACACAAACTGCACGATATATAAACCATCTAAAATGTTTCTTCATTATAAAGTACTGTCAAGTCGAAAGAGAAGCAACCAGTTAAAGCTCCATGCTTAACAAACAAGTAGATATATTCCAGAATCTTTGAAGTTGCATACAAAACGTGGAATTCACTGTAAAAAATACAGGGAACATTAGGCATTTTAAAAAGTGGTAATTTGCTAGCTGCAAAATCAAAATATTCTGCCGATAATACACTCTGCAGTCAGTTATATGAACAAGACTGTCTATTTATCTACAATCTCTATAATATATAGGTTGCTTGAACTGGCCGGCGTATTGCTGCATGTTCACTAGATGTTTGCTTGATCTCCTTAATCCCCTTACACTGTTCAATATCGATTTTCACTTGCCACTGCTGTAAGTTAAAGGGGTTTACCTTTCTTGATATAACACTTTTTATTACTTGCTTCAAAGAGCTTTGCCATTTCAAACTTTTCACATAAATACCACTTTATGCGAGTAATTTTGTTTGACTGATAGCTATTTAAATACGTACCCTGTAACAAAGGATATGATAATGAAACCAATCTTAATGGTCTCCCACATTCAATTGCAAGTCACATACCATAGAAATACACTACTTCACAATGGTTGCTATCTTAGAGCACCCTGCCTTTTTTGTTTTCTTTTATAACATTAAGCATGTTGAACTATAGTTCTGATCTTCAGAAGCTTTATCATGAGAAGAAATGCATTAATTGTGTAGTTTTAAGCCTTGCAGGAATGTTTAGTGTTTGGAATTATATACATCTTTCATGCAGTGTTGTTCTACTTCAGACAGTTGGGAACCAGCTGACCCCTAGGAAAAACCACAGGGCTCTTGTCTATATAAAGTAGCTTGCCTCTCATCCCATCCTTAAGTTAAAAAAAATGCTGTAGTTCAGACCATGACACAGGCAGGATGACAGGCAAGAGCACCTGTTAAGGTTATGGTCGTTAGTGACATGAATGTTGATAAGATACTGTCCAATTTTAGTAGTGCCTTCCAGAGCAATCTGAGTACTGTAAAAGGGTACATGCACAAAATTGTCATTAAAAAGGGAGCAATCCCTGCAGGCATGAAGCCAGGCGGATGGTATTGCTCATTAGGCAGGAGATTAAGTCTGTGTTCAAATAGATGACTTTAGATGGGGTCACTGAACCTGTGAAAGCCTCAAAGCGGCCTTTCCCTGTTATAGTTACCAAAATGCAGATCAGAGTCTAAGGTTTTGTGGGGACTTACAGGGTTTAAATATCTTCATGGATTGTTTTTCCGTGCGAAATATCAATGAGATTGTGTTGTTGTCGCGAGGGATGCTAAGTACTTCTTAAAGCTGGACTTGAGAAGTGCTTATCAAGAGGTTCAACTGCTTGAGGCCAGTCTGCTTCTGGGTGAAGCTTCGGCAGCCTGTAAGGAAGAACAGCCCTTATGTGCAGTATTTGGTTGAGCATCATGCATCTGCTGGGTACAGAACCCATAGACTCTTGCAGCCCATGAATCGGACATTTCAAGCCAGCAACATCCTTTCTGGAAGTTGCAAAGGGACACATGCGAGCAACACTTCTCGCACTGGAGCCCAAACTAGGTTGCAGACCGTAGAGAGGCGCAAGTAGTTGCACTGCATGTTTGCACCTAAATTGGGGACAAGGTAGGTGGTGTTAGTGGCCTTATCAAGGGGAGAATGAAAACTGAGAACAGACAGCATTCAGCAGTGGAGGAATGCACGAGGAAGAGCTATCCATATGGTCCCAGTATTAGGTGTCTCAGCATAAATTTGCTAGGGACAGAACCCGTGGACCACCGTGTTAAATGGTAGAGGCAGTTTCAGTCGATAACCTTTCAAGTATTGCCCGGCGGTAATCGCCTCTCATACCATTCGATAATTTACCAATGAAAGAGGCAGGCGCCGGAGACTGGAAGGCAGGAAGCAAAGTTTTTATTCCGTCGGAGCAGAACACATCAGATCAGACAGCAAGGTATCGTCACGAGGTGCTCTAACTGCATCTCTGAGGCCTGGCCTCTTATACACAGGTTTATGACTTTATTGCAGGTTTATCATACATGGCACATTCTTGAGATCACTTTGATGCATGAAAGAACGTCTTCAGAATCCTTGGCTCAGATCCGATCCCACGCATAGCTACAGTAGAAGTTCCCACCCCACCCGCAGTAGGAGATGGCTATCACACAGCAGGATATTCCGCCAATTCCCGGGGGGTGTGTGTGACCGGTCGGGTCTCAGGGGGTGGGGGGCCTTGATCTACTGTAATCCCTTTGATGTGGGGCGTTTCCCTTACAGTAGGGACAATAAACTGCATCCGCAGGGCTAGGTGATGGCCTGGGATCGGTTCGGACAATGGGGCGCAGAGGAAGGGGGTTATCAAAGAGATGCATGACCATGTATGGGATGTCGGTCAGGCGTGGGATGCGGTTCCATGGCAGGGTCGCGCAGAAGGAGAGGGTTTATGGCCCGTGTATGAGAGAGCGGGGGTGGCCGGCGCGCGGGGGATGCTTGCAGCGCCAGGGGGACGCGCTGGCGATCGGCAATGAGCAGGGAGAGACCAGGGTGCCTAAAATGGCTGCCGTGCGCTTTCCTGTGTGTCGCGCTGGGGAGAGACAAGATGGCGCAGATAATGTTCAGTTTGCAAGCTAAATTTCCACAGTCCTCCCTTTTAACATATCTCGCCAGCTTGTCTAGTTTGGATCTATCCCCATAATACTACGAACTTCCACCTCATACAGAGTTTTCATTCGTTCCGCTTCAAAGTTCAAAGTCTTAGGGCAGATGCAGTTCATAAAAAGCAAACATAAAGGTGGCAGACACTGAATCCCCAAGCAACATCCACATAGTATCACAATCGGTATTAGGATAAATGAAAACAGCCTCCATCCCCAACTTTTAATAGTGTCCCAAAACCAACTCCCAAGGGACCATCCTTCTTGCTCCTGATGCACCTCTGCGGAAAGTCTGTGGAGGTGTTCAATTGCTTTGTAGACTGAGGGTGAGTTATCCGGTACGTAGGTACAACAGCTGGACCCAATGATGCGGCATGCTCCTCCACGATCAGCCAGAACCACATCTAGAACGAGGCGGTTCTGAAGAGCCACCAGGCGGACGGCCTGAAGCTCGGCGGTGTTGTTGGCGAGGATGCCAGTCGTAATGTTCATCGCCGTCTCGACTGCCTGAGTTAAGTGGCGGATGGCACGGCTGTTTGCCATTGGACCCCAGAGTGGAACAAGTCCCTTTACTGCATCCAGGAACTGTGCCCCGGTGGAGTCGGCTTGTACAAGGTCTTTGGCACGTTTCTGTCGGTGATAGTTTGCTGGAGACACATATGTCGGAGGAAGGACAAAAGCGATGTAGCAGGTACCTCCCCAACCTTTCGGGAGCCAGGTGTAGGCCTTAGTACCACAGATGAAGTACATATTCGGGGAAGCAACAAAGGAGGGTGGATCAACTGAGTCCAATGTTCGGGTGATGAGGCAGGAGCTGTGGCCCACCAGCTGCGCCCCCAGGCCTTCGAGGCACACAAATCCAGTGATGTTGATGACGGATAGGGCCACTGTCAGGGTGGCGGCCGTTCGTTTCCGGAGGTAAGAGAAGGTGGGTCTGGCTGGGTTGTTGAACACTTGCATTTCAATTCGTTCTTTGGCAGGGATGTCCATGTGAAAGGAAGTGTTTGATCTCAGAGGGCAGAAGGGGGCAGAAGTTTTTCCAGTTTTGTTCAGCCAGAACCCATGGTAGAAGTGTGACACAGTTTTGCCGGAAGTGGCATTGTCCTTGTAGCTTTCCTGCAGGAGGATTAGCCAGGCGAGGCAGGAACCATGGACAGAAAAAGGTGAAGGGATGAAAGGGATAGAGTGTCCAGTGGCATGTGGTAGCAATCCACAGATCCAGCAATTAGTGGCGTTGGCGGCAAGATTGTGTTGGTGGAGCAACTGCACAAAAGAGTTATTCCAGAACTCCTTACGCCTTTCTCGGAGTTGGGGTGAAAGTGAGATCAGATGGTGTTCTTTCATGGTGGTAGGTTGAACGGTGGTCAGCAATGTCTTATGAGCGGGTGTGCTCTCCTCCATGATCCAGAAGGTGACCACGAGGAGAAGGCAAAAGAGAAGGGTAATGAAAAGTGCAATTGTCTTTGAGCTGTGCATTCTGTCAGTCTTTGGGTTTTTGTAGTGGATCTTCGGACGTCCGGTTGCTTCCATCATCTTCATGTCGGGCGCTTCCATCACCTTCAAGGGACTCGGTAGCGGGCAGAACCACAGACTTTGTTTAGTTTCTCTCCTGGTGGCCTTTGAGGTGACTAGGCTACCGCTCTGAGATTTCCACTTAGTTTGTGGTCTGCTTAGCCGAAGTTCTCTCCTTTCGTCGCAAATTATACCCTTCCTTGGATGGCACGGTGGGATCGGGATAATTCACTAACTCAAGTGTCTCCGTATCTGGGCAGCGGCTCAGGGATGGTCGGTCTTTGTCCAGAAGTTCTTCTTGGGCGGTGATGTTGTCCGTGGTCGTCAGGGTCGGTGATACCTTCTTGCAGTGGTGTGCATGCAGCCAATTGCGTTTCCCCTCCACTCGAAGAGCTGTTCGGGTGGTGATCAGGACTTGCAGGGGGCCCGTCCACCGGGGTTCCAGACTCTTGGTGCGCTGGAAGTTACGCACTAAGACAAAGTCACCGGGTTGGATGTCGTGTCCGGGGCCCCTGGAAACATCGGGAATGGCTTGCAGCACCTGCTGATGGATAACAGACAACGTTTTAGTTAGGTTATACAAATAGTCGGACATGAGGACGTCCGGGATGTCGTGGATGGATGTTGGCTTTGGTGCAGTCCAAAGGTTCATGGGCCGCCCAAAAACGACCTCGTAGGGGGTTAAGTGGTGTTTAGTGGGGGTGGAACGCATTGATAGCAATGCTAGCGGGAGAGCGTCTGGCCATTTCAGTCCTGTGGTGGCAACTATTTTTGCTATCTTAAGCTTCAATGTGGCATTATGTCGCTCAACCAAGCCTGCAGATTGGGGATGGAAGACCGCATGGAATTTCTGTTTTAACCCAGCCCCTTTAAGATGAGTTGGATAACCTCGGCTACAAAGTGGGGGCCGTTATCGCTCCACAAAATTCGACAAAGGCCGTATCGGGGGAAGAATTCTTTCAGTAGTACTTTTGCGGTAGTCATAGCGGTGTTGTCGTGGGTTGGGTAGGCTTCCACCCACTTGCTGAAGGCACACACAACGACAAGTACGTACTTCAAACCTTGGCACCTTTCTAACTGGACATAGTCCATTTGTAGGACTTCAAAGGGGTGATTGGGAACCCCAAACCCTCCCCGGGGTACAGCAGTTCCTTTCCCAGGGTTGTGTTGGAGGCATACCAGGCATTGTTGGACCAGACGTTTGGCTGAGTCTGGGATTTTGTCGTTGTGCCAGACTTTGGAGATGAGTTCGATCATGGGGGCAGACCCTATGTGTGCGGGGGAGTGTGCCATGGTCAGCATGGGGATCAAGTATGAGTCAGGTAGCAACCATTTGTTCGAGTCTTTAGTTCGCCAGCAACCGTCATCGTCCTTCAATCCCACCCGGGCCCATTCAGTTAATTCGTGTGGTGTGCTGGCTAGTTGGATATCCCTAATCGTTTCCCTAGCATCCTTCCATTTCTCAGCTTGTGACCTGGTCACGTACATATGGGTCGTGGACCTATTCTCGGCTGTGGTTCGGGCAGTAATGTCAGCTAGTGCATTTCCCTGTCCTATAATGTCTGTCACCTTCTTGTGTGCCTGGCATTTGATCACAGCCAGCCGTGTGGGGAGGAGGACTGCTTCGGTCAGGGCAGAGACTAGATCTCCATGCAGGATGGGTGTGCCATGGGAAGTCAAGAATCCCCTCTCTTTCCATAAGAGCCCAAAGTGGTGAACTACCCCGAAGGCGTACTGACTGTCTGTGTAAATGTTTGCGGTTGTCCCTGCTGCCAGGATGCATGCTCGTGTGAGAGCAATTAGTTCCGCCGCCTGTGCGGATCGCTGTGTGATGCGGGCTGTCTCAACAACTGTTCGGGCTGTGGTGACTGCATAGGCAGCTGAGGTGGTGCCATCGGGGAGCTTGATACATGAGCCATCCACCCACAGTTCTCCGTCAGGGTCCGGGAAGGCAGTATCCCGGAGGTCAACCCTACTCTTGGTCTGTTCGTCGGTGAGGGTCACGCAGTCATGTATAGGGGACGCATTGGGGTCAGCGTCAGGGAGAGGTAGTAGTGTAGCTGGATTCAGAGTGGTGCATCGTTTCAATGTGATGTGGGGTGCAAGCAGAGTCAGTTCGTAACCAGTCAGTCGTGCGCTAGTCAGGTGTTGGGTCTTGGTTTGGTTCAGGAGGGTGTCAACCGCATGGGGTACCAATACTGTGAGGGGGTTCGAGAGCACGATCCCCTCACTTTGCCGGATAGAGACAGCAGCGGCGGCTACTGCTCGAAGGCAGGCAGGCAAAGCTCTGGCTACAGGGTCAAGAGTGGCAGAGAAGTAGGCACAAGGGCGTTGTTTAGGGCCTATGGACTGGGTTAGGACAGACAACGCACATCCCTCCCTTTCGTGGGTGTAGAGGGAGAAAGGTTTAGTGTAGTCCGGGGTTCCTAGGACTGGGGCCGAGCAGAGGGCGTCTCGTAATTCTTTGAAGGAGGATTGGCATTCGGGTGTCCAGGGGAGGGGGAAGGGGACATCTTTAGCCAGCAGGGAAAGCAGAGGTTTTACAATAAGACTGAAATTTGGCAACCATTGTCGACAAAAGGAGGTGAGGCCTACTAGAGACCGCACTTGCTTCTGAGTTTTGGGAACAGGGGTTTCTAGGATGGTCTGAATTCGGTCAGGGGTAAGTTTCCTCCCGTCTTTGGATAGTAGGTGGCCTAGATATGTCACTTGGGGTTGGCAGAATTGCAACTTCTTCCTGGAGACCTTGTGACCGTTTTCCGCGAGGAAGTGGAGGAGGTGAATGGTGGCTGTGACGGCAAGTGGAGTGGTGTCGGCCGCCAAAAGAATGTCATCGACGTACTGTATTAACACCACTCCATCGGGTAGTTGGACTGCATCTAGTTGCCTCTTGAGGGCTTGGCTATAAATGCTGGGACTCTCAGTGTAGCCTTGGGGTGCCCTACAGAATCTGTACGAACGGGCTTTTAAAGTGAAGCCGAACAGGTAGCGGCTGTCTGGGTGGATGGGGATGGAAAAGAATGCGTTCTTGAGATCAATAACGGTAAAGGTGGTGGCAGTGGACGGAATCAGGGTGAGGATGGTGGTGATGTCTGAGACCACGGGGTACTGAGGTATGACTACTTTGTTAACTTCTCGTAAGTCAACAATAAAGCGGTATGCTTTCTCATCTCCCTCGCCTTGCTTTTTTTACAATAGGTAGGATAGGGCTGTTGCAAACATTACTGACTACTTCTTCTACCACTCCTGCATCGACTAGGGACTCGATGATTTCCACCAATGCCTTCTCGCCTTCGGGCGATATCCGATACTGTGGAAGCTTTGGGAGCACTGCGTCCGGTCGGACGGTTATGTGTACTGGGTCGATCACCATGCGCCCTACATCTGAGTCGGTTTTAGCCCATAGATGTGAAGGTAACGTGTCGATTAGGGACAGGTCAGCATCGGTTATAGAGAGCATACGTCGTGTGTGACAAGGTCTGAACAGATCTGGGTTATCGTGCAGGATGACTCGAACTCCGTCTGGGGAGCATCTGATGGTAGCTCGAAAATGTTTTAGCAAATCAAGTCCCATAATAGCATCGGGGGTGTTGGAGGAGAGCAGAAAGGTCGTGTCAGTGGCGTTATCTTCTAAGTCAAAGGAGATTGGTGCTGATAAGGGGTTAGTGGAGGGCGTTCCATCGAAGCCTATTGAGGTTACGTGTGAGCCAGACAAGGGTGCCCTAGGAATCAGTCGTTTAGATAACGCACTACGTGTCGCCCCAGTATCTACCAGGAATGGAGACTTTGTGCCCAAGACCTTAGCAGTGACGTAAGGACCTTGCTGGTCAACACGGAGTTCGACTGGATCCCTCCCTTGCCCCTGGCGGTCCTATGCGAAGTCATGGGTGCTTTCATAGTCGGACTGTTGACACTGGTTTTGTCGGGGGCGATCAAAGGTGTTTGGTCTGCCTGGCCTGTCGTTGATGGCGTCGTTCGTGTATCCTCGTCCCTGTCCTCTATTTCTGGGGTCATATGCTGTGTCTCTGGGGTCCCTGTTTTTGTTCAATTCCAGAAGGACCGGGCACTGGGATTTCCAGTGTCCGAACCCTCTACAGAACGCACATTGGTTCCCATCTAAGTCTCTCCGTCCGTTGTAGGGTGCAGGTGTATGGTCTCTAGGGGGTAGCTTTCTAGGGGCGATTGGTTGGTAATTCCCTTTTGGGGGTTCCCTTCCTATGGTCACCCCTTGCAACTGTGCTATCATTACCCTCTCCTTCAGTTCCTTTTTCTTCCTCTCTGACGCCCTATCGTTCTCGTTCTTTTGATTTTCGTAGTATTGGGCCATCTGGAGGATGGCTGCGGGCTTGGAGGCTGCCCAACTACTCTCGCTGGTCTGTAGCTTCTGGGAGACTTCTTGTGACAGACCCTTCACATAATTCTGGACAAAGAGGTGATGTCCGGTTGCGGTGGTCATGTCTTGGCCACTATAATCGGAAAACACAGTCTCGAACCGAGAGAAGTATTCAGACACATCCTCCTGGGGTTTCTGGCGACAAGCCGTCACTATCGACCAGTCTACCTTTCTTTCTGGGATTAGAGTCTTCAACTTCTGTACAATCTTGTCTGGGAGCTCCAATATGGCTTTCGGGGGTTTCTGTCCCGGTTCTCGCTGTTTATCTATGGTATCGAGTTGTACCCAGGTATATCCGAACGGCTCAGCGTGGTCAACTTTCCGGATTTGCTTCCACACATCAGCCGGCAGACATAATCCGAAGAACAAGTCGATATCTGCTAAAGTCATTATTGTTGAGCCTAAGGCTGTACCTAGTTCGGTGTAGAAGGCAGTCGGGTTCTTTCTTAAGTCGGGTAGAGTTTTTCTAAAGGTCAAAATATCTTGTCGGTCCCATGGCTGGTAGACCCAATTATATACAACCCTTCCCTTCGCATCTTGGTGGTTGATGTCGTCATGTGTTCCCTGACCTCGTGGGGGGACCCAGTAGGGGGCGGCCTCTTTGATGGGCATCATGGTATCAGTCCTTCCTTCCTGGGGCTTAGTCGCTATAGGGTTTCTGCTTTGGTTGTCTGTCTGTGTTCTTTAAGGTGTCGATAGACCTCGAGTGTACGAGTGAAGAGGTTCGTCACATCGCCCTCTCCTTCTTCCCCAATGTCTACCTTCCTATATAGGGCCGCTAAGCCTTCGGGACCTTTATCGTGGTACCTATCCTCATATGTATTCAGGGCGTGATAACAAAGTCGTACGACAAAGTGTCGTCTGCGGCTGTCGGCATACGAGTTATACACGTCTGTTATATACTCGTCACTTTCCTTTCGCTCCACCAGTGTCCCTACTATCTTGTCGATTCCTGCTCGTTCATCCTTTGTTAGTCGATTCATTCTGGTGGAATCTTTCTTTCTCATCTCAGGGTCATCCAACGTCATTGCCGACGTTGTGTTCAGTACAAGAGGCTCGGCCGGCGCGGAGGCCGTGAGGACCGAGGCCCCTGTACTGCTTTCGCTCGTGTTTGGGGGTTGTGGGTGTTGCACTACCGATTGGGAGGGTGCGTATGGAGGGGGCATGTAAATGATCGGGGGACCTAATAGTAATTCGTCATTCGTTCGTTGCTTAGAGGACAACTCAGGGTAGAGCATAGAGGGGGTCCTAACAGCGTACTGGCCTGATGTTTCGGGCTCCTGTCTTAGTTTAGTTTCCCTTCTCTCCTTTATTTCTTCTTCTAACTTTCTAGCGGCAAGGTGAGCTGCCTTTCGTATTCCTTTTCTGCTTTTACTTCTTCCCTCTTTTTCCGTTGTGTTGCTTCTTTGCGCCACATGCCGATACTGTCAAGCATAGTAGGCGTCGTCTTATTGCTACGCAGAGCTATTTCTAGCATTTCTATCTTATGGTCGTCGAAGGATCCCATCAGTGGCCACTGACTCTCGGAGTCCTTCTTGGTATATTTATGCCATAGCTTGCTATAAGCTACGGCGACTAGTCCATATTTAGTGAACATGTCCTTATTAGGGGTGCCCTCCAGTGGAGCCGGATGGTTCACCTCTAATAAGCGGTCCGGGCAGAACCAGCTACCAATCAGTGGGGAGAAGATAGGCATGACGGGTTACAACGGGGACAAAAGTCAGCACTACCTATCTTTTCACTGCTTGCAAAGACTAGACAGAATATCTCTATTCCTCGTTATTTGTAAGCAGAGAATACCTCCAAAGAACCAATATCGAACAAATAGTGTTCGGACAATCAATCAACCAATGGGGAGATAAAAATAGGCACGACGGGTTACAATGGGGACAAAAGTCTGCGTTACCTACCCTTCACTATTTGCAAAGACTAGACAGAATATTTCTATTCTACGTTATTTGCAAACAGAGAATATCTCAAAGAGCACTATTCTTCAAAACAATCAATGTTCGGACAATCAATCAGTGGGGAGATAAAGATAGGCACGACGGGTTACAACGGGGACAAAAGTCTGCGTTACCTACCCTTCACTATCTGCAAAGGGAGAGAGAGAGAGTGTATTTCTACTCCTCCCCGTTTGTAGACAGCGAATATCTCAAAGAGAACAATCAATAAGTAATACTAGTATTTTCAATCAATCAATCAATCGTTTCGCAATTTGTCGTGTTTCACGACCTTACCCGGACCGCGTGGACAGTTTCTCGTCTTCCGCCTCCAGCGCCCGATCGTCCTCTACTCTCCGTATTTGCCGCGGCACTCCTGATGGTTCCCAGTCAGGACCGTAGATCACTCGAGAGAGGTCTGCTCCGAACCAGTGAAGTTCGGATGATCGGCTGCCAGACGAGGGTCTATCGGGCAGGAGCTCTCCCGATCGTTGCAGTCGTTCACTCTGTCGTCGGGACCTCTCCCACTGGATCCACGTGTCGCTGATGGGCCCCACGCTTGGGACGCCAATTGTTAAATGGTAGAGGCAGTTTCAGTCGATAACCTTTCAAGTATTGCCCGGCGGTAATCGCCTCTCATACCATTCGATAATTTACCAATGAAAGAGGCAGGCGCCGGAGACTGGAAGGCAGGAAACAAAGTTTTTATTCCGTCGGAGCAGAACACATCAGATCAGACAGCAAGGTATCGTCACGAGGTGCTCTAACTGCATCTCTGAGGCCTGGCCTCTTATACACAGGTTTATGACTTTATTGCAGGTTTATCATACATGGCACATTCTTGAGATCACTTTGATGCATGAAAGAACGTCTTCAGAATCCTTGGCTCAGATCCGATCCCACGCATAGCTACAGTAGAAGTTCCCACCCCACCCGCAGTAGGAGATGGCTATCACACAGCAGGATATTCCGCCAATTCCCGGGGGGTGTGTGTGACCGGTCGGGTCTCAGGGGGTGGGGGGCCTTGATCTACTGTAATCCCTTTGATGTGGGGCGTTTCCCTTACAGTAGGGACAATAAACTGCATCCGCAGGGCTAGGTGATGGCCTGGGATCGGTTCGGATAATGGGGCGCAGAGGAAGGGGGTTATCAAAGAGATGCATGACCATGTATGGGATGTCGGTCAGGCGTGGGATGCGGTTCCAGGGCAGGGTCGCGCAGAAGGAGAGGGTTTATGGCCCGTGTATGAGAGAGCGGGGGTGGCCGGCGCGCGGGGGATGCTTGCAGCGCCAGGGGGACGTGCTGGTGATCGGCAATGAGCAGGGAGAGACCAGGGTGCCTAAAATGGCTGCCGTGCGCTTTCCTGTGTGTCGCGCTGGGGAGAGACAAGATGGCGCAGATAATGTTCAGTTTGCAAGCTAAATTTCCACAACCGCAGCCTGTGAACCGGGCATTTTAAATCAGCAGTGTCCCCTTCTGAAAATCATGAAGGAAAACATATGAGAGATGACTCTCCCCATGGACCTATAATCTAGGCCACAGATCTGAGTAGTGTGAGTAGCTGCACAGCACATCTGCACTTGAGCTGGGAATGAGTAAGTGGCGCCAGAAGTAAGGGGAAAATCGTAAACAGGGAGCTGGTTTGTCAGTGGAGGAAGGCACGTGCAGGCAGGCGGAGTAATGCCCATGGGGATTAGGTTGGAACCCGCGGACTATATTTTTTGTTCTCTGAAGCTTTCTCCTCTTCCTTAGGCCATTTCAGATGGAGTCTAGTCCTGATAGTGACACCTGTGCTGCTGTATAACCGCACACCTCCACCGAAATACTTACATTACAGACAATAATGTATGCCTGGTGTGGCCCTATCATGAACAAATATGGAAATTGAGGACTGTGTGAAGAATTGGCAGCGGACGCGGGCATGCTCAAGAGCAGGAGAGTATACCCATAAGCAACATGCCCTGATTACTATTTTTGTGCACTCAGCAGCCTACCAAGTCTGGGACTGGTATCTATATCTGAAGTACATTGCTGTATGGCAGAAGGGGTGCAGGCTGGCTCATTCACTCATTAACCGACCCTGAAAGAGTAATCAGTTTGCAATCTAATGAGAGCTCAGTGTGAGGGCTAAAATAATTATCTAAGAACATTGTGGGGGCTTTACCAGCTGCCGGGCTAATATTGGACTATAAAGGCACAGAAACTGCATCCTGCGTAGTCACTTGCTTTGTTCGAGTCCATTCAAAGAACTGAGAATTTGCATATGCTGCTTTTACGGCACAGAGACTGGGAGACCCCCAACCTCAATTGTTCTTCCCTTTTCTGGGGGACCTTATGTCTCATTTTTCAACACCCTTATCATACTGGGTAGAACTGAGGCATTATGGCTTCTAGTAAATCTGCCCGGCAACTGTCCTTCATGGAGGTGGTGGGTGTGCCAAAAGAATGGTATCCCGGTGATGCAGGACAGGATTGCTCCTCTGAAGTCATCGTTAAGGAACTTTCAACAGAAGGAGTCTAATTAGGCTTCCTGGGGTCAAAGATGACCGACCTTATGATTGAACTGAAGACAATGAGGGCAAAAATGGAGTCCTTCGACAGCACGGTGAAGGGTATGAAGAGAAGGGTGGCTACCATCAAAGACAGACTGAACAGAGCTGATTCTTGGGGCTGTGACATCTGCCACCTAGTGCAGTAGATGATTGACCTTTAATACCAGGCAAGGCATGAAAGTGTTAGGTTCTATGGGATCCCTGAGAAAATAGAGAGTGAGGATATGACATTTTCTAATCAATGTCCTCCCACGCCGACTGGGCCTAGAATTTATCCACTGCTGTAGCTGCAAAGGCCCCTCAGATTTCGGTCACAAACACACATCAACAGAGATGCCAAAAAGCCCGGCCCAAACCCAGCTTGCTTCTTAAGACAGGCCCAGGAAGTCATGACAATAGCATGCATGGGCTGTATGAGATGGAGGGTCACAAAATTAAAGTTATTGTATATATATATATATATATATATATATATATATATATATATATATATATATATATATATATATATATATATATATATATATATATATATATATATATATATATATATATATATATATATATATATATATAATCTACTGGCGGTCGCCAGTAGATAGTTATAGTTAGGACCGAGTTTCCATAGGAAATCTGAAAATTCTATTTTGAATAACTTTGGCGCCGGTTGACGAATCCTCGCGAAATTTTCAAAACTAATGGGGCGCTCCGTTCAGCTCCTACCCTGAAAGTCTCAGGGTGATTCGTCAAGCGGGGGTCGAGAAAAAAGGGGGGTCCCAAAACGCGTTTTCCCCATGCATTTTTCCATAGGACCTTTAGTCGAAGGTACAGCCCGAACGGCTGAACAGAATTACTTGAAATTTGGCAGAGAGGTAGTCCTCAGGTCAGGGAAGTGCCTTTTGCCGGTCTGGTGTCAATCTGTTCAGTAGTTCCTGAGAAAATAGCATTTAAAAGCATATAAATATCTAAAAGCGCGCACCGTGCGCGCACCGTGCGCGGACCGTGCGCGGACCGTGCGAGCACCCTAACGTGCACGAGCGTAATTCTGATTGGTGGTTACATGTTAGTCAACGTTCGAATCGGTCGAAATCAGGAAGTGTCGGACGCCATTTTGTTTGTTTTCAGTGCAAGAGTGAAAAAGGAAGGTGGCGAACGTGAAAAGGGGGCAGGGTAGAGAGTTCCTGACCCCCTATCCTTTGTCAGGGGGTCCCTGAAGGACCCCGAAGGCAGAATTTTTTTTTTTTTTAAATCATGGGGGTGCCCGCACCGTGCGCGCACGGTGAAAACCCCCCCCAAAAAAATACGTAGTTTATTGTAAAATAAATATATAAAAAAATAATAATACATAAATAAATTAGCATTTAAAAAACCGTACAAATTCACTGAAAAAACCATAGGTTTCACACACGTTATAGTTAGGAATTAGCATTTAAAAAACCTTGCAAATTCACTTAAAAAACCATAGGTTTCACACATGTTATAGTTAGGTGGATATTTCACTCGTCAAAAACCAATGAAATTCCCCCGTTATAGTTAGTTCAGATAACTATAATTCGCGCGACCGCCACTCTATCACAAGGATGATGTCATCAGTGATGTCATGAGTGATGCCACTGACCATGTCATGAGTGATGTAATATGTGACGTCATGAGCAGTGGATCGCGGGCGCGCGAGTTATAGTTATCTGAACTGACTATAACGGGGGAATTTCATTGGTTTTTTACGAGTGAAATATCCACCTAACTATAACATGTGTGAAACCTATGGTTTTTTAAGTGATATATATATATATATATATATATATATATATTTCTCTGTTGCGGAGGAACCTCTTGGTGGATATATTATATCAATAGACTAATGTTAAGAGGAAAACCTTTCTGCTCTTGAGACTTAGCAGATTCCAAAAATGGGACACTGAGTACGGCCTCCTGGAACCGGAGTTGATGTGGTTGGCAGTTAGCAGACTCCAAAAATGGGGCATTAAGTACGGCCTCCTGGAACTGGAGATGATGTGGTTGGCAGATCATGGAAAGTTGAGAGACCTGAAAATCTAGAAATATTTCTGGCGAGCTTAGAGGAACTGAACATGGATATGATGATGTCACCCCAGAAGGAGAATGGTAACTCACAATGCTGGGAGAAGCATCCTCCCTAACCCACTAGACTTCAGGAACGCCTTTGCAGAAAGCAGTCAGAAAGAGAGAAAGCGGTCAGGAATGTGGAGAAGATGACATATGATAAATCACATGACAAATCCAGATTGTCTTTAAAAGCAACTCAATCGTTTGAGGGTGAAACTGGCATTAGACAGATGACTAAAGAACATATGACACAATGTGGTGGGTTGCAATGATATTTTGACCTCAGTTACTGTTTCATCCATTTTGTATATGTTACAGTGCACTGGTATTATACTGACTCAGAGTTCCCTGAGCTATTGTATTGTGGATATACTTGCTTATGCAATGGACATCCCAACTTGTGAATGAGACTTATCTAACTGAATTCATCATGGGCCCATTCCGGTTTCCCATGCTCCTGTTTCCCATGCTCCTGCTTCCCATGCTCCTGCTGTCCCTCCATGCGCTATTTCCGAACATCAGTGCTCCCAGTATTTGGCTCAGGATTGAGGCGAATATTCCCTTGAGACTTTTCACTTAGGGGGCAGAGGGTGGGGGATCATATGCCCCACCCCCTGTCCTCCTTCCTCCCAACACCATTCTTACCCCGTCGAAGGGAAGGACCAGCTGTTGAAAGGCGTGAAACGGTTTAAGCATCCCTGATACTGGACCAGTCAGTGCCCAGTTTGTGTATCTTGACCTTTGCAATTGCAGCTATACACATCTCCAAGTTTCATATTCTCTACACAGAGAGAAGGCAGCTTAGTCTTTCCTTGTACAATATCAGATCAAGATTGAGGATTCAAGATTTCAGTGAAATACTATTAATCCAGGCAACCACATCCATATAGTAGTTCGGACATGCTACCTATGCCCCTGAGCATTGTCTCATTAAATGTTAATGGGTTAACAAACTATGTTAGAATGAAAAAAAATACAATACCACCTACCCTCCAAAGAAATAGATATAGGTCTTCTACAGGAGACCCATTTGGTGCAGACCGAGGCAGAAAATTTAAGAGGGATTGGCTCTGACGACACCTCTTTAGTTGTAGGCAGTCTTGGGTGGAAGTCCCCGCTGACGCTCCTCAGACCATCTCAAAGTGATGGGGGAGCAATGTTAGTTAAGAAGTTGCTTCAGGCCAGAATGATAAAGTCTTGGACAAATGAAGAGGCGTAATATGCATTTGCTAAGCTACAGACTGGCACCAGAGTGGGCAGCGTAGGTTCATTCTGTCCTGAATGGTGTCAAAACAGCATTTCTTTCACAACACAACAGCGTTAGAGCTGAGTTAAGTAGAACACAAGTTATCCTAGGGGGAGATTGGAACTTAGGCCCGGAAAGAGCTATGCACAAGATGAGACCGTTTGAGACGGTCAAAAACAAAGACAGGGCAGTGTTGAGAGGTATTATGGAGGACCATGGACTACTAGACATTTAGCATCTCATGCAACCCTCTGATAGTGAATATTCCTACCTCTAGAATGTGAAAGGAACACAATCTAGACAGATTACCACTGGAGTTCCCAACAGGTAGCACCATTAGTGTTATAGTGTCATATCTTGGAGGATTCCTCTAAAGATCTTGCGCATAAATGCCTGTGCATCGACTGGAATCTGAGTAAACCACTGAGGAAGCCCTGAAACCTTAATGTCTCACACTGCAAAATGCCCACTGAAAAAGCCCAACTGAAGTCGCTTATAGTAAAATTTTTAAAGGAAAACCAAGGGTTGTGGGCTAGCCCAAATCATGTGGGCAGCAGCTAATGATACGATACGGGGGCAGGTGATGAGAGACACTGCGCTGGCCAATAGGAGTAGGGAGAAACAGAAGACAGAAATAAAAAATACATACCTTTAATATGCCAACAGATTTAAACAGATAGAACCTGGAACGGACACAAATGGATCTAAATAATGTATACACCGCCATGGCAGAGTTTATGTTACACAAGCATAAAGCCCGCAACTGTGAGCAAGGTAAAACCACAGGAAGAGTTTTGGCTGCACAACTTAAGCATTGGTCGGCGATGATAGCCATTCCTGCAATTCATAACAATGAGGGATGGCTGGCGAGGAGGTCCCAGGAGAGTGAAATACAGTCTGCTGATTATTATAAGGGGCTCAATAAAACAGAATTGGTGGGTGATGGAAAACTTGAATACAGGTTCTTCACCCCTTAACACTTCCAACTCAATGAGGAAGGTAGGGTGATTTTGGAAGGGGAAACAATCAAGGATGGAATAGTGCAGGCTTTCCAGGTGAACATTACAAGTTGGTCAATGAAGAGGCATTGGAAATAGTATATGTAATGTATTTAAAAACAGAACACTCTAACAAGGCATTGATTGCAGTCCTTCTGAATAAAATTGTTCATGCTGCATCTGTCGCTATGGGGTAGAATCCAGGTTGTGAAGATGATGGTGGTACTTTGCTCCACATATGTCCTGGGTATATTGCCACTGACAGGTAAGACCTCACTATTACGATCCATTGACAGAGGTGGTATGGTCTTCTTCGTATGGGGTCACATTAAGCCAAGGCTAAAGATCTCTACACCCCCATGTTTCTAGCTCTAGATCTTTGGCGCAGGGGGTGCCACAGGGTTCGGCACTTAGTCCGACACTTTTCAATGTCTATCTTGCGCCCTTCGCTGCAATCATTGAGAAATGGGGTGTGCGAGTTGTCTCGTATGCAGACGACAAGCAAATGATCTTTTCTTTTAAGGAACATTGTGACACAGCTTTTATCAATTTTAAGCAATGCCTATTAAATATCTCCACCTGGATGACTGAGAATTGCCTAAAATTAAATACTGATAAGACTGAGGTCCTATTCTTTAATCAACCTACTCCTCCACGGACGGAGCTGTGGTGGCCAGTAGAGTTGAATCCACCTCCGATACCGGTAACGGTGGCAAGGAACCTAGGTGTCAGGTTTGACTCGCCACTGTCTGGCAAGGCTCAAATCATGCATATCTCCTCCCAATGTTTCTGGAGACTGAAGACATTACGAAGATTTTTACATTTCCTTCCAATGAACTGTAGGAAGGTAGTGGTGTACGCCCTTATCACATCCCAACTTGACAACGCTAACAGCCTGTATATTGGCCTCCCGGATTATTTGATGAGAAGACTGCAGCGTATCCAAAACTCTGCAGCCAGGCTATTGAGGAATGTGCCTTTACGATATCACATTTCCCCTCATCTACAAAGCCTACACTGGCTGCCTGTAAGGAAAAGAGTTCAGTTTAAAGCTCTCGTGTTGGCTCATAAAGCAACTAGAGGGGTAGGCCCTCGCTATCTGAAACAGAGACTGCAGAAATATCTTCCGCCAAGAACTCTTAGATCCTACAATCAAAATCTTCTGATTACTCCATGGTTTAGAAAGGCTAGGACAGGTGGACGTGCATTCTCCGTGAAAATGGCAATGCTATGGAACACTCTACCCAATGCTCTCAGACAGCTTGATAAATAACTTCCGTTTTGAATGGCCCTGAAGACCTGGTTATTCAGGCTACCCTAGAGACTGCCGCAATCCTCTCTCCGCCGTATCTCTTGTGCCTGTAGGACGTTAGCGCTGGGACACTTTCGTTGGAAGTAGCTGTCGCACTTTATAAATATATTAATAATAATAATAATCTCTGAGCTAGCAGCTCATAGGAAATGCAATGGCACGAGTCTACCAACTGTTGAACACTACTATACAGCACTTCAACTGTCGCAAGTGTTGTATTTGTGGCCGAAAACAATGAAAAGTCCTCTTTGGGTTTGCATTAAAAGGCAAATTATGTGTGGAACATCAGCCCCCCACCTGCTGAACAATCATAAAAATCATAAAACGCCAACATCACTAAGAATCCTATGGGCCAAACCATGGTGAAAAGCTGGCATATGCATGAACTGCTTATGTACACATTTGAGCACAGGTTTGAAATAACACCAGCATTTGCATGGAGAGTAGGAATGTGTGTTAGAAGCATGAAGTAGGATGGGAATTGCCATGGTGGATCAGATGATCATGGAACGAGAACTTGAAACCTTTGATGTGATACAGGAGGAAATTCAGGTATCTCACAAGCACAAATGGAAATACATAGAGCTGAAACACAACCTTAGAAGGAGATTGGAGAGGTCCCCTTGGGACCTCCAGGAATCTCCCATAGTGAAATACTTCAAAGGTGTGACCACAGAGTTCTATTACTGGTTGATATATCAGCTGCCCTTCTGGAAGAATTGTGTGATAAGTGGCAAGGGCTCCTACAGACTGAGTATACAGAGACTGAATGAAAAAAGTAGTGGAGAACCTAGATAAAGGTTGGTCAGAGAAACAAGAATTAAATATTGTATTTTCAAGACACTACAGGATTGATAGAGGACATCTCTGAAGTGGTTTGTGGCATACATTTAAATAATTTTAAATACTGGAGGGATGGACTGCCTGAATGCTACACACACATTCCATGTGGCTGCTCAACAATATCCAGGTAATGGACATGACTGAGAACACCTTAAGTAGAAGTACCCTTAGCCTAACTAAGAAAAAGATTACGTTGCACTATTTGACTGACCTACCATCCCTTACATGCCACATGAGATGCTCATTGTTGGTGACCTTTGCTGCTGTCAAGATTTGAATATTAAGACATTGGTGCCTGGCTCAGCTGCCTACTCATAATGAATGGTTAGTAGAAATGTATAAGACAGCCTCATATGAAACCCTAACACATGTGACAGGGATTGTAACCTTTTAATACCTATAAATTAAATGAATTACCTCCTCTCACATATGTACCAGCATAGTGTTGCACTCTACTCCAAGTTCGCTCTATGGAAATCTCCAGCACGGTCTCAGAATGACTGAATTCACTCCTTCCTTTTTCATCCTTTCCTTTCTCTTTTCCTCTTCACACTCTCTTGACCTGTATGGGTTATGACCTGCATGCCTGGGTGCGTATGGCATACAATGCCTAGGAGTCCCATTGTAGTACCCAATAAGCTTTCCTTATGAAGAAGGTAGAATGTTCCACCAAACGAGAGTACACAGACTTGCCTACCGACTGATCCACAAATAGACAACTATAGTCGCTCTGCGTCAACTGATTGCCCTGATATTCATGGACACGTGCAATAGATAGTCTACAAATATTAATAATATTGACCCTATGTTTCTTATTCTTTTGGTTGATGCTCTTTTTTCTTTTCTTTGGTTGACTACATATTCTTTTGTTTTGATCCATTGCGCTGACTAGTTCTTTTTTAGAAATTGCCATGTTTTTAATAGGCCTCTGTACTGGCCAGATACTCTAGACTGCACCAATGCCAAATGTATCTTCTTCGAAGCAAAATACAATAACCTATTACATGCTGTGGAGTCATTAACATTAACTTATTTTCTCCTTTTGGCGCTAAGACACATATTGTCCTATGATGATCATAGTCAAGAACATGTGTATATATCAATGTGTACAATCAAACGGTTGGTAGTAGTGTTCCCTGAAAGGGAAAAAACGCACATCAAGGAGAACAGTAGAAAAAAGATAGTAATGATGAGCGTGAATAACAATTAAATTATGCTGTAAGTATATCGGGGTGCTAGGGTAGCTAAAGGCACCTACTACCAAACGGTGCTACCAGCACATTACAAATAACATGCAATTAAACATTTAAAAAAAGCTATTACAGCACACGCTTGTCAGTTTAAACGAATTCAAAACAGATATATTGGACATTTGTTCATCACAATCTAAAATAATGAATCCATATAGTCATAAGGCGAGTACAACTGATCCAATCCTGTGCAGGGCTTCAAGGGTAAAATACGAACACCTTCCTTAGAATAATTATTTTTATTGATGTCAAAAGAAATTCCCAGCAAACAATGAAGCCAACACTTGTTTCGTCTGTACACATCTGTACTCAGACTTTCTCAAGGCACAATAACAATGTTGTAGACAGAAGATCCACGACGCGACGGACAACTAATGCAATCGATAACCTGGCGTCAACTCAAGTGTTCATGTAATGGGTCTGGCTTTCCCAAAAAACCCACTTTGGTGAAGTATACATTAATATTTGTTATCTGCTGCATGGTGGTCCACTGAAAATTTCACTAGTACAAAAAAGGTATATCAGCAACCGTAGCGGATAAACACACGGTTGTTCCTTGCCTGCTGCAAAAGAGTCCCTTAACTCTTGCGGCTAATACAAAGAAAATATTGTCAGCCGCAGTAGAGTCTTTCATTAAATCCACAATCTGTAAGGTGAGTTAATAAGGCACATAGTAATGGGATAGCATGAAAAGCAAAAGAGAGGCCCAACCATGATACATCTGGCGCCTAATATATAAAGTAGACTCCACACCCTCCGCGCGTATGGCCGCTCGTAATGTGAACGAGTACCCGTTCACATTACGAGCTGCCACACGCACGGAGGGTGTGGAGTCTACTTTATATATTAGGCGCCAGACGTATCATGGTTGCTGATATACCTTTTTTTTTTTTTTTTACATTTGTTTTTATTAACATTTTCAATTTTCAACAAAATCTGCAATACCATATGATGTGATTTCCTCATTACATATACAACGCCCCTAAATTTTCTGTAATTTTCCCATATATCAAGGGTCTGTTTACAATTTTGTCATAACATTTCGCAACCATATCTTTGCCCACATCAAAATACACCTTATTACTATCTCCTATATACACCTTGGCTAGTCGGAGTTGTCTGATAGCGTTTCTTCCTGTGGGAGATCACCGATGTTACCCCGATAATCGTTCCATTTTCCCCATATCCGCGTCCATTTTTTGGGACGTATACTGATTTTTCCGTTACCATTAATTCGTCCATACCATTACACCATTTTCGTAGTGTAGGGACTTGCCTTGCTCCCCACAGCTGCGCTATATCCCTCTTTACTAATGTCATACCGAGCAACACTCACGTTTGCGCTGCCTGATTGAGGTCTGTGGGCTCCCAGATGTTTAGTATGCATCGCTTTGGTTCAGGTGCCACCGTTATCCCAGTGACCTGCGAGATTGTGCGCATAACTGCTTTCCAATAGTTATTAATTTCTACACATTCCCATAGTATGTGCCAGAATGTACCTGGTTCCCCACATTGTCTGATGCAAAGCGGTGTATCTGCTCTGTGTAATTTATACAAGAGTGTCCTGGTGTAGTATGTGCGATGCAGCACCTTCAGTTGTACTAATTTGAATCTAGCTGGAATCGCTACCTCTCTTGGGTAAGCCACCGCTTCCTGCCAGTCCGTCTCATCTAGCTCGCCCAAGTCCGCCTCCCATCTAGTTTTCAGGGTGTCTGTCGGGTCCGGTTGGTTATTTATAATTTTTTTGTAGGTGAGTGAGATGGCTTTTGCCATCATATGATCATTAACAAAATAGGTCGCACACTGCTCGTCATACCCGCAAATAGCCCCATAGAACTCTGGATAATGTAGTAGCAACGGTGAGTACGCCTATGCCACGAGTGTGTCACTATAATGCCATCCCTGGACACGTGTTTCGAGGTAATTGCCTCTCGTCAGCAGGGAGCAGGTAGGTATGTGGGGTGCCAAGTAGACTGCCAAAATATTAAAGGTAAAATACCTCTACCGGCGCGCAGGTGCGGAACCAAGGCTCGTCAGCCCAAATCGCTTGAGGGAGCTTAAATACATTAACAAAGTAGGTCGCACACTGCTCGTCATACCCGCAAATAGCCCCATAGAACTCTGGATAATGTAGTAGCAACGGTGAGTACGCCTATGCCACGAGTGTGTCACTATAATGCCATCCCTGGACACGTGTTTCGAGGTAATTGCCTCTCGTCAGCAGGGAGCAGGTAGGTATGTGGGGTGCCAAGTAGACTGCCAAAATATTAAAGGTAAAATACCTCTACCGGCGCGCAGGTGCGGAACCAAGGCTCGTCAGCCCAAATCGCTCGAGGGAGCTTAAATACATTAACAAAGTAGGTCGCACACTGCTCGTCATACCCGCAAATAGCCCCATAGAACTCTGGATAATGTAGTAGCAACGGTGAGTACGCCTATGCCACGAGTGTCACTATAATGCCATCCCTGGACACGTGTTTCGAGGTAATTGCCTCTCGTCAGCAGGGAGCAGGTAGGTATGTGGGGTGCCAAGTAGACTGCCAAAATATTAAAGGTAAAATACCTCTACCGGCGCGCCGGTGCGGAACCAAGGCTCGTCAGCCCAAATCGCTCGAGGGAGCTTAAATACATTAACAAAGTAGGTCGCACACTGCTCGTCATACCCGCAAATAGGCATTCTACAGCACCCCGCACACGTACCTGCTCCCTGCTGACGAGAGGCAATTACCTCGAAACACGTGTCCAGGGATGGCATTTTAAACTTTTTACTCGTGGCATAGGTGTACCCGCCGCTGTCACTACATTCTCCAGAATCCTATGGGGCTATTTGCTAGTATGACGAGCGGTGTGCGACCCACTTCGCATTTTGTATTTAAAGCTCCCTGAGCTATGGGTTGACGAGCCCGGATCCCGCACCCGCGCGCCGTGAGAGGTACTATACCTGATAATTTTTGGCAGTCTACAGCACCCCGCATACGTACCTGCTCCCTGCTGACGAGAGGCAATACCTCGAAACACGTGTCCAGGGATGGCATTTTAAACTTTTTACCCGTGGCATAGGTGTACCCGCCGCTGTCACTACATTCTCCAGAATCCTATGGGGCTATTTGCTAGTATGACTTGCGGTGTGCGACCCACTTCGCATTTTGTATTTAAAGCTCCCTGAGCTATGGGTTGACGAGCCCGGATCCCGCACCCGCGCGCCGTGAGAGGTACTATACCTGATAATTTTTGGCAGGCTACAGCACCCCGCATACGTACCTGCTCCCTGCTGACGAGAGGCAATTACCTCGAAACACGTGTCCAGGGATGGCATTTTAAACTTTTTACTCGTGGCATAGGTGTACCCGCCGCTGTCACTACATTCTCCAGAATCCTATGGGGCTATTTGCTAGTATGACGAGCGGTGTGCGACCCACTTCGCATTTTGTATTTAAAGCTCCCTGAGCTATGGGTTGACGAGCCCGGATCCCGCACCCGCGCGCCGTGAGAGGTACTATACCTGATAATTTTTGGCAGGCTACAGCACCCCGCATACGTACCTGCTCCCTGCTGACGAGAGGCAATTACCTCGAAACACGTGTCCAGGGATGGCATTTTAAACTTTTTACTCGTGGCATAGGTGTACCCGCCGCTGTCACTACATTCTCCAGAATCCTATGGGGCTATTTGCTAGTATGACGAGCGGTGTGCGACCCACTTCGCATTTTGTATTTAAAGCTCCCTGAGCTATGGGTTGACGAGCCCGGATCCCGCACCCGCGCGCCGTGAGAGGTTTCAATCCTGATAATTTTTGGCAGTCTACATCACCCCGCATACGTACCTGCTCCCTGCTGACGAGAGGCAATTACCTCGAAACACGTGTCCAGGGATGGCATTTTAAACTTTTTACTCGTGGCATAGGTGTACCCGCCGCTGTCACTACATTCTCCAGAATCCTATGGGGCTATTTGCTAGTATGACGAGCGGTGTGCGACCCACTTCGCATTTTGTATTTAAAGCTCCCTGAGCTATGGGTTGACGAGCCCGGATCCCGCACGCGCGCGCCGTGAGAGGTACTATACCTGATAATTTTTGGCATTCTACAGCACCCCGCATACGTACCTGCTCCCTGCTGACGAGAGGCAATTACCTCGAAACACGTGTCCAGGGATGGCATTTTAAACTTTTTACTCGTGGCATAGGTGTACCCGCCGCTGTCACTACATTCTCCAGAATCCTATGGGGCTATTTGCTAGTATGACAAGCGGTGTGCGACCCACTTCGCATTTTGTATTTAAAGCTCCCTGAGCTATGGGTTGACGAGCCCGGATCCCGCACCCGCGCGCCGTGAGAGGTACTATACCTGATAATTTTTGGCAGTCTACAGCACCCCGCATACGTACCTGCTCCCTGCTGACGAGAGGCAATTACCTCGAAACACGTGTCCAGGGATGGCATTTTAAACTTTTTACTCGTGGCATAGGTGTACCCGCCGCTGTCACTACATTCTCCAGAATCCTATGGGGCTATTTGCTAGTATGACGAGCGGTGTGCGACCCACTTCGCATTTTGTATTTAAAGCTCCCTGAGCTATGGGTTGACGAGCCCGGATCCCGCACCCGCGCGCCGTGAGAGGTACTATACCTGATAATTTTTGGCATTCTACAGCACCCCGCATACGTACCTGCTCCCTGCTGACGAGAGGCAATTACCTCGAAACACGTGTCCAGGGATGGCATTTTAAACTTTTTACTCGTGGCGTAGGTGTACCCGCCGCTGTCACTACATTCTCCAGAATCCTATGGGGCTATTTGCTAGTATGACGAGCGGTGTGCGACCCACTTCGCATCATATGATCAGTTCGTAGTCTATCCTCGAGGGGTGAGGATTCTGGCACTTTTGTGCCTTGCGGGATTAGTGCCGTCAGTGCATGTCTTATTTGCAGATATCTATACGTCTCTGTGTCTGCCAGGCCATAGTTTTGTTGCAATTGTGTAAACGGGATAATCTTCCTCTTTTTCCACAGGTCCCCCACCTTCGAGATGCCTATCAGGTCCCATTGTCTGAACCCCTTCGTGTTTCTTAGCCTACCTAGTTTCTTTGTGTCCCAGAGCGGCGTTGCCTGCGTCAAGACTCCTGATATACCTTTCTTGTGCCTTGAGAAAGTCTGATTACAGATGTGTACAGACGAAATACATGTTGGCTTCATTGTTTGCTGGGAATTTCTTTTGACATCACTAAAAATACTTTTTCTACGGAAGGTGTTCGTAGTTTACCTTAGAAGCCCTGCACAGGATTGGATCAGTTATACTCGCCTTATGACTATATGGATTGATTATTTTAGATTGTGATGAACAAATGTCCAATATATCTGTTTTGGAATCGTTTAAACTTACAAGGTTGAGCTGTAATAGCTTTTTTTCGAATATATCAATGTGTAGTCAACACTGGTAATGGGTATTTTGTCACGTTTTGGTATGTTTTGTTTCCATCAATAAAACCATAAATAAATCAATAAAAATTACATTCTACCATATACCACTACAGCTTTTATAGCCCCAGAAAGTATTTTCCAATTCATCTGCCGTTCCCTTTGGCCTAGCTTTTGCCGCTAGTGTCTTTCAGCGTGTTATGACTGAGGTGATGAAAGACTTACAGAAGTTTTTTTTTCCAAGACAATATTCTGATGTTTGGCAGTACCACTGATTAACACAATATGGCACCAAGAAGCGAATTGGATAGGGTGGGTATAACACTGTGGAAAGACCCCTGCAAGCTGCTTGAGGAGAAGGCACTTAGGGTACTCTATATCTCTTACAGGGGACAGGCCAAAAGCTGATCTGGTTAGTTGCATTGTGAATGTTGTTGCTCCTTTAGATAAGTAACAGCTTAGGTTCTTCACAGGTCAGATTGAATACCATGTTAGGTTTGTGGAAGGCTTTGCAGAGAAGACAGAAGATTTGAGACTCGAATGAGGATGGGGGTGGTCTTCTCTTGGCAGGAAGAACAAAAGGCTTTCAAGACAAACATAAAGGCCAAAGCTCAGGGAGGCATCTCGGCACCTTTTGATGTCAACAAGAACACAAAAATTACTGTGGACGCTAGTGCTTCAAAAATTGCAGCATCACTTTCTCCGTTTTAAGTCGGTAAGGAAGAGACTGTCTCTTTTACCTCCTGCTCTTTAATAAAAACGGAGAGGAACTATTTGGTTATTGAGAGAGAAAGGCATTAGTGGCAGCATGGGGTGCAGAGTATTTCAAAACATATATATGGGGTGTGGGAGTCGTTATCTGCATGGATCACAACCCCTTGCTCAATATCTTGACATCAGGAGGTGTGGAGAAGAGTTGGCAAGTTGCCTAGGTATGCTGGAGGATAATTGTAGAGTAAGTTCAATCTTTTCCATACTTCTTTATCAGCTCAAAAACATCCTGCATTGTCTACCTAAGTGCTGTATAACATGTGGGCGCACGGCTGTCTGCCCCATATCATTGCCTATATTGTCCCACCTGACTGTGGAGCCATTGACTTGAAGTTGATCGGAACCCCAGGTTACGAGGTACCCACATCTCAGTAAATCAGCAGACTCTGTAACAGTAGCTAAACATATCTTCATGGTTTCTAAACGTGCATAACACTCAGAGTCTTCTAATTATTCAATTTGGCTTTCTTCATTGTTTGGTTGCTATTTTGTAAATCTTAATATATTTATATATTTTAATTATTATTTAACTGGTGTACTTTTATACTAAATAACTTGCTGGGCAGTCCCATTTTTATTGCAACTGTGATAAATGTGTTTAAGTGTTCCTCAACTCAACTGACACATCACCTGCTTTGAGTTAAGTCTTCATGACACAGCAAAGCTACCCATAGTTGTCAATAACCCAGTATCCACCGGCAATCTTGCCTTATGGTACCGCTAAGCTGACCCCACAGAGTAAAAGGATCCAGAAAAAGTATGACTTCAGGAAAAGGCACAAAAAGCTACACACTTAAGCAGTACCATTCCAAATAGGTAGGCGAAGGTTTCATTGCTTATGTTTCAGTTACCCAATGCGTGCTCTGACTTTTTGAAAAATTCATCACATCCTGAAGAAAGGGTCAATAAATCAATGCAGCTTTCAATTAAAAGCCAACGTTATCTGTTGCGGCTTTCAAAATCATGGAATCCTGTTTTAAATAGCCAATCGACAAGGACTTTATTCCTAGTCTTTGACTAGAGAAGTCAAACTAGTTGTGTGACCGACTACCACAAGCAGTGTTGGGTTTGTGGTTCAAATTTTGGTACATACAAACATCTTGCAATTTATAAATCTTCAGTTCTGAATTGTGAAAAATACACTGTGAATATATCACACAGTAATCGCATACAGAAGGCCCTTAATGTTTCGGCTGTACTAGAATCAAAATGCCAGAACGAATGCCTCTTCCCAGCTCTTCAAAATGAGTGACGATTTAATTGAAATCCTATTATAAACCACATTGTAGTAAAGTCCTGCTTAAGTCGTCAGCTTGAGGTCTTTGCACCCAACAAAGCTGTTCCCTAGGCTGCATCCATGCATACTCCAGCTGAATTTAGGGTGGGCCGAATAAGAGAAATGTGACAAGGCAAGCATTCAAGAATAAAAAGGAACAAAATATCTGTGCAAATATTTTAGTGTCTCTCTAGAAAATACAGACGACCAAGGGAATACTGTCAAAATCGAAAGGTCTGACCATAAATATTTGGTAGCTTACCATGATCATACATATCCAGGGTCTGCTAGAGTTTTCGACCCGCCCTCTACGAAATTCAGAATGTCATTAGACCAGGGGAGATCAACATACCGTCCCTTCTAATCATGCTAATCATTCGGTCCCCAGTTGAAATAAACTACCACAAGAAGGCCTGGCAAATGTATGATGGTGTCTGAGAGCGAAAACAGCAACATCATCAAGTTTATTGGGCACCAATACTAAAAGATACTACACTGGTGCAAGGTCAGGATATGAGTTTTTGTAAATATGACTCTTAAATTGTTTTATAATTATTTTTTTAGTCTTTAGGCATGACAATTTTAAAACCATGGGTCCTACGTATGGAATAAATAAATTTGTAGTGTAGCACTATAAATTACCGGTTTATAGTAAATCTTGTGCTCCTAGTGCAACAACCCCTATCTTCTAAACTTCTGGGGCACACCTTTGGGCATGAAGGAAGCAGGCGGACAAGTCTTGCACAGTGTAAACAGAAAACAATTTGGAAATCTCCATGCTTGACTGACCCAGCCAACTCTTGGGACTGCCACACTATGGCTCTCTTTCCTTTTGTTTGTACCTTTGTTATGTTCACAGACTCCAACAAGAGCTGATAGCTTGTGGATCTTCAGGATCAAGGGGTTATTAAGACAAGAAGTGTAAAAGCTGGCGTCCTGAGTATTCTGATTTTCCTTGCCTCAACTACCAAAATAAGACCAAATATTCACAAACCCAGATAAAGTTGGGGTTGGGCAGCAAGCACAAACTGCTTTTTAGTGATCGCCGATGATACTACTCAACATGGCCTGATTATGCTGAGCACAACCTCTAGAGAGGATGTTGAATGCCCAGTGCTTGGAAAAATCATGAAATATAGCCAATGCTGCTGCCTTACATTCGACATATACTTGACTAGAGGAACATGCAAATGAAAAGCTACTAACCCCGACATGGACTTGACCGAACGAGTACATAATTATCAATGGCAAAATAAAGCCTCTCGTGGAATACCACTAGAGGATACAAGTGGCAATCCAACTCACAGTAGATCGACTGCTGGGTATCATTATAGGCAAAACAACATTCTGGATCAATGCAAGTACATCATGCAATGTAGAAAAGAACTGGAGAGGTTTCCAACATATTTGCTTTAATGTTCACCCTCAATGCCATCCTACTGAAACTTCCATATGGCTCAAAAGAGAGGTAACGATTTGTCAAATATCCTCCCTGACACAAATGTCAAAAAAAGTGTGACCAGTCATATAACCAGGTTAATGCCATGACAGCCAATGAATGCAATTGCTTATGAACCAAAACAGACAGCAAGGATGTTAATGGCAAACAGGATGGGACCACTATTTAAGGAGGAAAAAGGTGAAAAAAGACATGTATGCTTTTCTAGAAGAGAGGAGTAGAGGATGCATTTACTATGGTTCTGACATTACCCTGTAAGGTACAGAAGGGAAGTATTTGCCATGTGCCTGCACAATCTTCAAGAAGTCAAAATAAGCAAAAAAGATCCTTGGTCATAGAGCAAAGTAGCTTCACTTACTCCTACTTGCCCTAGACCTCGCCCTCCATCATCAAAGATGTTTTCAGGAAAATTTCCAAACCTCTGAGTACTAAAAGCATTACATCTTGCTAGAGATGTAAAGATCCATTGCTAAGGCATGCCTGGTATTCTTCAGGGTAACAGTCTTTAAGGTTTTTGATCAATGTGAAGGGTAAATTCAATATCTAAGAGTTGACAGTCAATGAGGGAGAGGTTAAGACGAATGTCTTATTGATTTTACATTGCCCTCAGTTGACATTGAGCTTGTGTGCTTTATAATGAACTTTCCAAAGTCTATGCTCAGCCAGAGGTGGTCAACATCTGTTGAGGATGGCATCAAGGCTTATGAAGTGTGAACTTCATCATAGGCCTCGACATTCACTTTACCGACAAATGTCTGCCGCAGTTCAGGTGACGGATGATTGCCACAATGGAAGAAGGAAGTTCTGAAGGTCAGTGTGACAAAGTCTAACCAACCCTCACTGCAGTACACATTTTGTTTACTGGGTATAATGGCCTGTACAAGAAGGGTTATAACCGACTCTTTCAAACATCAGACGGTGTTCCCACTCCTTTTCAGTGAGACAAGAGGAGGCCACTCGGGACACCACCTCTTTGCCTAAGGAGGCATTATTTCCTTTTCAGAGCGTCACTTTGGGCTTGTGTTTCTTTGCCCTGCAACAACATTCTTTGCAGATTTGACAATACTTCCCTGCAAGGTCAGGGCAAAGGCAGTAGATGTGTCCATAAAGATATTCCAGGAAAATATTTCTATTTCAAAGGTATTGCAAAGTTTGAAAAGAGACTTGGTTTCTACTCTTCATCCATGCTCAAAATAACCAAGTTGCAGCTTGAGACATACGTTCATGTCACAGAAACACAGGCCCTCGGAAAACATAGTGCATCAATTTTCCCAGCCCACGGAGTCGTAAAAGCCCTGTCAAAGCCTGAATTTATAGTATACTTTCAGTAATGGATAAATGCAATAACCTTTTCTGTATAGTAGAGTTATTTCCTTTTTAACAGCTATACAAAGCACAAACGAGCAGAGTTCTGCGGTCATCAACGACTCAACATGCGTTGAAATAATATGATAGGCTGATTGGGAGCCCGACTCAGAGGCCCATCTTTTGCTGGCTGAGGTGGCATGGACTAGGCAGCCCAAATACAGAGATGAGTGGGCTGATAAAGAGTATGTGAATGTTCTTCTGTAGCATTAAAGTACCAACATTTTACATCCTAGCAACTGAGTATTTTAAAATCGTGATTCAATGAATGATTTCATGATGGATAACGGATTGATTTAAACTTACGTCTTGACTACTTAGTGACAAAGTTTCTTCCAGCAGCAGACCATTTATCCCAAGACCCACTAAAACTATCACAAAGTGGTGCAGGATAAGGAACATGAGCTACACGGTTACAATTATTCCCAATAGAGGAAAAGCACTCTCCACTTTTGAAATTATATTTTTTGTGCTGGTAGTTGAAAACGTATTGCAAAGATTTTTTTAAATATTTTTATTGTTACAGCATACAAGAAAACAAGTGACAGTGCATTGCCATACAGTTCAGCAACATACATGTCTCCCTGTAGTGCTCCATTACTAATTTGATAGTAGGGGCGTGAGTGTGACACTGATAGAGTGGAACATTACCAACAGCATTCACAAACTGCGGCAGCACTGTCAATAAAATTCTAGGGAGTGGATAATCCAAACATCCTAGTGTCGACCAACCAGACTGAATCTTGGCGCAGTGATCAGAGACCACTCAATGTGAAAAGGGAAGCACATATTGGTTATTTCACCATAGCTATGCTGCCATGACCTAGTGCTGCGCAATAAAGGTTAAACACTTTAAGATGGCATATTGTCTGAATTCTTGTACATCAAGAACATAAGCTACTTACAAAGAGGCCTTATAAGACGTAATGTCATGAATGAGGTGATGGTCCATGGCAGTCCCTGGACCTAGAAAACCTTTAGCTAAGAGACATGTAGTTGGACCAGGATTCCTGCAGGAACAAAGGCTTAGACAAACGCCAAAAGGGCTGTCAAATCTGCACAATCTTTGCTGTTGACCTCCAAGTCAGAAATGTGAGGAGGTGGGTATCGCCACAAATGCTGGTAGCAACCTGCATTTTGGATGTTGAAAGAAACTCAAAACCAAACTTGCTGCATACTGTGATGCCCCAGTCGCCCACGTCTCTGTTTTGGAGATATACGGGGTTTGATGGGGCAAACCTGAATTAAATCACTATTTGAAGAGATGAGGAATCAGAGGCTTATCAGACGTGTGTCTGTATAGGGACCAAAAAGATACTGCAGAGCCAAGGTTTGGCACTTCTGTGGATTTCAGGAGCAAACGTTCCTGAGCCTAGAAAGAAGGAATGACCCTTTGGTACAGGGTCCAGGCTACTAAGGTTGTTACTTCATGACAAATTTCAGTAACCTGACAGATGGCTTTGATCAAGGGCATCCCTCCAGCACAGCTGAAGAGAGCATCACCCAAATACAAAGATTAATCGAAAAAACACAGTTTTTGAAGGAGAGGGATCACCTTGCAAAACATTTTGAGAAATATTTTAAATTAGAAAAAAGCACATAATAAACGACTTACAGAGATAAAAGACCCGCTGTTCCCTTGCTGTAGTTCTGTCTTACTGAGTGACTGAAGCTTTACATTGAGGTAGTTTTTATGAAGGTCACTGGTAAACACCATCTGTTCATCGAAATAGAAATAGTGACAAATTTAGTGTTTCGTTTACATATTTTACATAGAAAAAATAAAATAATGTCAATCATCCAGCAATCCCAGAAACAAGTTTAATTTTGATGGAAATTATTTTGGTCTCACTGATGCATGCTTTAATTTTTTCTTTACTTTAATCTTTATGTGACAGTTTATTTTTTTACAAGATTATTTTTTCTATATATGTTCAATGTATCACAAATCCACCCTCTTAAAAACATTGCCATTGGAGCACCTCACACTCCAATATCTATAGCTTGCACCGCTCAAACTCTAAACATGAACCTAAAATGAAATTGTGAAACACAGACCTAACTTTAAGTACAGAACTGATTGCACTTATAGTTGTTTGTTTCACTGCACACCTAACATCATTATGATGGTCTCGGCATCTCTGAAGCACTGAAGGTCATGCAACATGTACCTGTGTTTTGTTCACAACAGTAGAACTCAGGGGAGTAGCTTGGTCAGTAAAATTGGGGGGGGGGGGGGGGGGGGGTGAAGGATGATTCCGATTTTCCAACAATCACGCTGGCATATAATGTTAAAATACATTATACGATAAGCAGGGCGCATGCGAGGGGCTAAAGTTTGCAGTGGAAAGGAAAACAAATGTGGATTGGTAGAGGGACTAGGTGGGAGAAAATACAATAGTTTTAAAATATTCAACATTTTTTAATACTTTCAAAGCAGAGAGTGAGTAAGTGTGAGCATTTTTGTCAGTGTGTGTAAATACTCCTGGTGAAATCCGACAGTAACCTCTCAATACACAACTGAAAGCCCCAGTACCACACAACTTACCAGAAAATTCATTAATTAGGGGGGGTGTAACACCCCAAACAGCCACCCTGAAGCTACACCCCTGATAGTACTGAACAATATTAGAAATTAAGCATCAACAAAACGGTTATACAAAATCTCATTATTTGCCAGAGTAGGCGAAACTGAAGGGATAGTTCAATGCAGTTAGCACTGATATACGTTTCATGACTAATACAAAGAAATGAATGATCATGCTTGACTTTTACTGGAGGACATCCATTAAACTTTCCTTGTACATAGAAAGATAGTATGATGAAGTGTTCAGGACACTCGGTTATGATTTGAAGACCCAGTAATGGTGTCAAGACATATTTCCATTGAAAACAATGTCTACCTGGATTGGCTGCAATGAATATGTGCATTGAAACATCTGTAATTATAGGCTGAAGTACGATTCATATCAGAAAACCTTCCTTGTGCGATAACTCAGAAGAAGCAAAAAGTCACAATGTAGCTTGATGTAACACACTTTGCAGAGCAACACTGACCTCACTTGAACAGTTACTACAAAAAGAGAGGTTTAAGGCATCACAAAATTATGGGTGTGGAATATTTGAAATACTGACCAGAAAAAGTGCAGAAGGATCGCGTGAACAGCTCCAGTGTACACTATACTAATGGCAAATTAACTGAACAGATTGAAAGTACAAGTGGCGTAATTTAAGGCAGAGCAGTCATTACTCCTTACTATCTACAGGGTAATTGTATTACCTTTGTTGCCCCACAGTTCTTGCAAAGTGCAGTGCTCTTAGCTGGCATGGCCTTTACAACACTGGGTGATTTATAGAACTTTGGATACGCTCTCGCCATGCAGTTACTTGAATCTCTGGACTGCGCAGCGGCTTGGATCTTGACTCGCTCACATCCCTCAGTAGAGCAGTAACTGTGGCCGTCTCGACTGTGCTGAGCCTGGAGAAACAGGAAGAGCAACCTGCAAAGCAGAAGTGTAGCACAGCAGTTAGATTTATATTGGCAGAGCGAGGCATCATGTCCAAAATTAGAGATCACTCTTTGAAGCACACAACAATCAAAAGATAAACTGCACGTCACTGATGTCTTACGTGTTTATAAAACATACAACAATCAGCAATGGATAGCGTGAATTGGTAAAAAACAGATAGTCACCTAAATTGAATAAACAGGTATGGAAACCAAGGTCAATTAACTAAGTACTGATAAGACTAAAATTCAAACATAGCTGCCAATACAATTCATGTTATCTTTGTGTTGGTCTTGTCTGCTATGCTATTGCTGAACAAACAATAATGATGAAATTTGCATTACACTTTGATCTGAAAGTTTGCTTGTGCTTTTATCAGTTCTATTTCTACTTTCGGTCTTTTTTGCTACTGCCCAGATAAAAGCATGGAGTGGGGAGAACACAAGGGGGAAAGAAAAAAGTGGACATAGATAAAGATAGATGAGAAGGAATAGAGAAAGCAGACGTACTAACAAAAGAAAGGGAGGGAGAGAGAGAAAAAGAGAAAATGTGAAAGTGGTAGGAAGAAAAGGAGAGAGATAGGTGGAGTATCCATGGATTATTCAGGGCTCTCTCAGTGATTCATTGGTTAGGGAGAGAGTCCTAGGAGTCATGCCATATACATTGGTTGAGTAAAGGGTCCTAGGTGTCATGCCAAACACATTAATCTAAATCTACAAATTGATCAATGATTCAACTGCTGAAAGAGGCACACCTGTGACTCAAGTCCATGAACAACATTTTCTGGTCGATTTAGGCTCCTCTAGAATGTTTAGAAATTGGAGTTTCCAAAGTTATCACTTCCGAACAGTATAAGAAAAAAATGTCTGCTTCTCATGTTTTGTTACTAACAAAAACCCTTTAGTGACCAAAACTCATACAGAAAACACAGGAGAATTTAACTGAAATCTGGTCCAATAAGAACAGCAACTTCTTCTACTAGCTAACAGCTGCTCAAAAGCGACTTCTGGCTGAACAGAGAAGGTTTGTGTGTCCTTTCTCACCCTCTTCCCAAGACTAGTCATTTGGTGTCATACCTGAAGCTGCCTTTTTTCCAAAAGACACATTAGATTACAAATATAAGGACTGCTGTTGCAGAAAGGAAAATTAGATTTAACTAATATATCAAATTCTCATTGAATACTGTGAAGCGATTTACTTCTAAAACAATTTTGGATCTTTGAGATGGCAAACTGCTTTTTTTTTGTCATTGAGAAAGATGTTTTCATTTTAGATCAGGAGTACTCTAGAACAATAACAAGTCCCAGCTTGTCTTATGTATAGAAATAACTTCTCAATGCATAAAAAATATTCATGATTTTTTAAAATAATTTAGAAATTATTAAATATTATGCTGTGCAACGGCATTCCATCACTTGGTAGTACTGGTGTTTTCCAATCTACAAATCCCTAGAACACCACAGTAACAGAATAAATTCATAGGATTTATTATATCTTATGTCACATAAATAGCAAATATTACCCAGTGTTGGAATCAAAATAAAACTTCTTTTCTGATCGCTTCTTCTCTAATTCCTCCATCGTAGAGACTGACGTATATTCCTCCATACTATGAGAAAGCGCAGTAGTCTGCCTCTGGACAATGTCCGACGATACTTGAAAAGTGGTGTTTAAGGGGTAACAGAGGCCAACCCGAATCCAGTCATTCCTGAAAATAAAGTGCAGTCAATCCAATGTATCTGAAACAAATAACGGTCTGATAATAAACTATATTAGCTTTGAAAGTGATATAAGCTATCTCGTTTGGTGCTTAAGTGGCCCACTGTGCAGTTTTCTTTAAATAGATTAGAGAGTTGTGTAATCGTTGTTCTCAAGTCTTCAAGTTTGTCATTTCAAGTAGTCAAACAGTGCTTCCTTCGAGCCCTCCTCTTATCAACTGTAGGTCAAGCATTGGTGAACTTATAATAAGTGCATTTTAACAACTGTACAAAAGGTCAGCATGACATAGTAAGAGGAGTTTGAGGTATGGAGAGGTTAAGCTGCCATGCCAAATAAACACCTTCACTATTAACAATAAAATTTGTCAGAGGAATAGGCAAGAGTTTCTCATTGTTTGAGTACAGTGATCTTAAATGTCTATTACAATTAATTTTATTTCTATTATAGCAAGAGGCCAAGTCACTTACACACAGAATCTTAATCGTGCTCACAATGGACTGGTTTTTCTAGAAGCCAGAAATCAGGCAATCTTAAGTATTTTGGATGCACTTAAGATGTTTAATTTGATAAGTTGGTAGAACCTCATAAATGGCATTACATTTGACCATTGTAGGACTAATCTAAACTCTCACCAGTACAAGATGGTTAGAAGAAAGAAAGTTAAAGTATTTTCTTGCAACTAAAATTTGATAATAGAGTATTCCACAAGTGTCCAGCCTTGTAAAAAAGTGCTTGTTTCCGGTCCAGGGAAGACATGGCTTAGCAGTTCGGGCTGGACTGTTCCCATGAGGCACAGGGTCAAGACTGATTTGCATATAGCTGTGTCTGAACTGGGGTGGCGAAGTGAGCTAAAGAACGATGATGGATTCATACCAGATCTGTGACGGGGGGTGGGGGGGGGGGGGTCGGGTGAGTGTCTGAAAAGTTTCAGCGCTCCGTCCATCATCTACTTATCTTTGCTAAGTTGGCAGGGAATGCCTATAGGGGGTGTGTGGCAGACCCTGAGCAAAGACACCACCTCATATTTTTTAACTGATGGTGCAGTGGACTACCTGGTTGGGGTATTCTACGTGTGTGATTCTACAAGTGATCTACGGTTTGACAAGCTATTGTGGCTTCACTTACAGGTTTGACTAAGAAAGCAGACTTGCTACTTCTTGAGTATCAGGACATTAACTAGTATACAAAAAGATCATGTCCTCAAAAGGTCAAGAGACTTTGCTCTCTACCAGTGCACTTGTTACTAAGGAAAACATTCAGTTTAAACCTGTGCAACACAGCCAGGAGTTCAGTTTTATTTTAATGCCATTGACAATTCCTGACAAACATACAATAAAGGTTATATAAATGTTGTACCATTTTTCAGCGAGTGATATTGCAGCAAGTTCTTAAAGTTAATTTTCCTAGCTTACTCTGCCTACTTAAACTGGACGCAAACTATCGTTTTAGAGCAACCAACAACTATGTGGGTTCTGGCCCAAGATGATCACAGGGTACTGAAGGAGAAATCAGTTACTTAAAAGTCACACTTAAGTCACACTAGTGTTTTTTCAGTAAACTGCATCTTAATTTTGCCAAAGGGTTTCCAGAGTGGGAGTCGACAACCAGTATGTCTGCAGTGAGATTATTAAGCCAACTTTTCCAGAATGCCCCATACCTTAGTGCCATTGATAGATTTATACTTATTTAAATAGCAAATTTCTGCTTTGCAGGCATTCCAAATGTTGAGTTCCCTCCGTTCTTCTACAGGATCCTTAAATTGGATTGCTATTCTAAATCTGTGTCGATAGAAGACATGGGATATCACCTTTGAGGTGGCTATTGTATGTGCTCCTGACACTTCCAGTTCACTATGTATCTGAGGAATGGCTCCTCTATGGCTTACTAGTCCGGAATTGGATGTATCTGCCAATTTAATGGCAAAACATGAATTGTCTGGCATACTTGCCACATAATGCCAATAGATGGCATCTGAACACATTAATTGCCATTATGAAAGCAATACATTGGCATAAGATGCAAAACATTGTTTTTACACAACACTATAAACATACAACCGGCCTCTCATACAGCCACACATATACAAAAAAAAGCCCCAAACTATATATCTAACGACTCTTGCTGAATGCACGATAATCTTGATTAAAGTGACCAGATGAATCAAAATAATTCACACAATTCTACAGTACGTGGTTAAAGGTTCCATAGTGCTCCACAAGTATATTTTAAGTATTTGAAAGTTAATCAACAAAGATCATAGGCACATATTCTTGCTTGAAAAAAATATCCGCTGACCGTAGCAAAAAATTAATAATTGTACAAATGTATAATACCCTACTATCAAGTGTAGAAAAGAGTAGCTTTTGTGCCATGTTTAAAGAAGAGTTAGAGGAAAGATAGTTGTTGAGAAATTATTTTGAAAGTGAAAGAAAAATTACTATCTGCAGCTACTCATTAATTTCACCAAATATCTAGGAGGAACGAGAAATGAAAAGAAAATACATTACAAGTGTTCAATATCTCACCGGTCGAAGTTAATGAGGTAAAGAAACGTGGTTTGTGGAGATTGTCCATTCCAATGAATCGTGTATGATTTTTGCAGCATCACAACTGGCTGATACTGTTGGTAGAGAGCCCGCTGATTGATGCCTTTTAACGACATGGGCTTGGAGGGGTACTCATCCCTTGTAATCATCATAGTAAGATTCTGAGGATTCCAGGTTTGCACATATATCTTTGGAGTAAATTGTTAAACAAAAGAGTTGCTTAATACTTTGTGAAGTTCATACATAAATCAGGTTATACAATTGTTAAGCAAAAAATAAAATTAAATCCTTCTGCAGCAACAACAGTCAAAGAATATGCAAATGGAGCCGCACATGAAACAGAAAATGCACTTAAATGAGTCTCACGAAAAGGCAGATGAAAGGAAAATGTTACTTACCTTGTAAATATCTGTTTGTGGCATGTAGTGCTGTAGATTCACATGATCTGCATACTCCTGCTTTCTCGTGTTGGGCTTGGACGTGTACAACTTGTTTTTCATCAAAGAAGTATTTCGAGTCACAAGGTACAGTGACTCCTCCTATGACTGGTAATGAAGCATGGGCAGCGGAACCATCATAAGACTGTATTATCGCAAGGCGGATGAGGATGGAGATGAAACATACAAGCGACAGAAGTTGACCATGCACGTGAATGTTGAAATGGAAAGTAAAGCAAAAAGACCTGCAAAAAACAAAGGCTTCCGGGGAGGTGGGAGGGAAAATACAGCACTACATGCCCAAACCAGATACTTACCGGGTAACATATACCTTCTTGGCACGTGTAGCTGTAGAGAAACGTGCTTTGCATAGTCTGTAAATCAGTTTTCCCCTATGCGGTGCTTAGCCAAAGGATGTTGCAGAGGATTGAAAGAGTGTACAAAATACTGTTTGCCCCATCTGAGCTAGTTGATGTGCAAGTACATCCACACAGTAGTGTTTGGTGGACATGGGTGGTGTGGACCTCGTAGCTGCCTTACAGATACCTTACAGATATCAGCTATTGGGTTGTTAGGCAGGAAAGCCATAGAGGAAGGCATGTAGAATGCAGCCCAGGGGAACCAGGGAGCTGTCTTTTGGCTTAGCAGGTCTAAATGCTCTTGACTAACCAATGAGCGATCCCCGATTTTGAAATGGCACTGCCTTTGTGTGGTTTAGTGTAGGCAACAAATAACTATTTTGTTTTACAAAAATGGTTTCGTCCTGTCATTGTAGTACATTAGAGCCCACTAGATATCCAGCGTGTGAAGGGCTCTCTCTGCTACGGAGTCTGAGTGTAGGAAGAACAATGGAAGCTGCACTGTCCGAGGTGGAAAAGCGAGACCATCTTCGGCAGGAACGTTGGGCTAGTTACAACTACCTTAGGAGTGTCAACCTTAAAAAAGGCTCTTTCAGTGTGAGAGCTTGAATCTCACTCACACACCTGAAGGGAATAATTGTGACTAAAAAGGCTACCTTGCATGGCAGAAACGGGAGATGGCACGTGTGAAGAGGCTCAAAAGGAGGTTCCATGAGCCCAGTGAGGATTACATTTTGAGGTTCCAGGACGTTGTTAGGGGCAACCTGGGGGGTAAAAACTCACGATGATGAGGGCAAGGGACATCTGCTGTAGCCTCCGGACCACGTATGAAAGAAGTTAGAGAGGCAGGAAATTGTAGGCACATATCCCTGACTAATTCGTCCATAGCACATTGCCGATGGACTATGGGTGCGGAAACATGGAGACAAGGCGTGGGCATTTTGCGTTTTTGGGGGTTGCAAACAGATCTACTGTGGGGAACCCCCAATGTTGGAAGTATGGGAGTAGGACTTTGGAGTGGAGTTCCCACTCATGGACTTTTTCCGCATTTTGCTGAGCAGGTCTGCGAAGTTGTTGTTCGCTCCCTGATGGTATTCCGCTAGTAGATATAGCTTGATGTGGATTGCCCAACGCCTATAGTTCTGTCCTAACGTTGAAAGCTGGAGAGAACGAGAAACCCCTTGTTTCCGAAAGTAATGCATGGCAGTCATGTTGTAAGTTTCGACCAAGACTCTTTTGTGATGTACATGGCAGTAGAAAGCTTTGAGAGCCAGTTGGACTGCCAGTAATTCCAAATAATTGATGTGAAAGGTCATTAAAACTGGTGTTCACATGCCCTGAATGGTAATTTCCTTGAAAATGCGCCCCCCAGCTTGTGAGACGCATCTGTGGTGATGGTCACTTGGGGAAGTGGCTCTATAAAGGGCCTGCCCTGCAACGGGGTGTTGCTGTTCCACCACTGCAGAGCACTATGTGCTGGCCCAAATCACCAGTAGCTCCTCCCAGAGACACTTAATTTGTGTACAATGTGCCGCCAGGACATCTTGAAGTGGGCTCATGTGCAATCAAGTGTGGTGAACAATGGTTAGGCAGGAGGCCATCATTCCGAGGAGGTGCATTACTGTCCTGACTGTTAGTTGAAGATCTGGCTGAAAAAAAGACAGACGCTGGAAAGCTTGGACCAGTTTGGGGCTGGGTTAAGCCTTTCCAGCAACTGAATTTAGAACTGCCCCTAAAGAGGGGTGTACCTGAAGGGGTTGGAGGAAGGACTTCTCCACATTGATAGTGAATCCAAGATCATAAAGAAGATATAGGGTGATCTGGGTGTGGGCCCCCATGATGTAACGCAAGTCTGACGGGGATGCCGTCTAATTTTTGTCAACTCTCAGTGTGATTACTTGGCCCTTAACTGGCTCTTTAAAATCATTTTGAGTGGATTTAAACATGCCTTTAAGCATGGGTAGGTATTGTGTTGAGTGCGGAGTGTGTGGGAGCGTTTCCGCTAGAAGCCATCCTCCTTTGTGAATTGTGTAAGTTCACCTTGTGAAGGGTGGCGGTCCTATGAATGACCTCATGATAGGAGGTGGTATTATTAGGAGGGGAAGGCTTGGCTGGGTATAGTTCTGGGTCATGGTCACCTGGGTGGCAACACACTATAATCCTCGTAGCTGACTCCTGGAGCTCCAGATCATAGGAGGCAGAAGGTCTTGTCATGCTCTGGCGACAAGCAGAGTTTACAGACCAGATGGTGATCTTGCTACAACTACTTCAAGTGGCACTCTGGACAGTCCTGGAAAGAGGGCTTTTCCGTTACAGCCTGTACATTCTTGAGAAGGGTGATTGAGAAGGGCCCAAGGGGGAGAGGTCCGACTGGAGCGGTGAAGATATCTCAGATGCAGATACTGTAGAAACTGAGACAATGTCGAGAAGACTGCAAAGAATGCAACTGGTTTACACCAGGGGTGGAAGCACCGGAAGGCCCAGAGTTGGAGCACCATTCGGCATCGACTCAGAGTTTTAGCAACACACGTACAAAACCAGTCGGTGGATGAAAACAATCAAACGATGGAGCCGATGTCCATGCGCAGTAACAGTTACAGGAGGAGTCAATGCACCTCGTGACGCAAAAGACTTCTTCAAAGATAAAAAGTTGTACACACCTGAGTTCAACACTAGATGGCAGGAATATGCAGAGCATGTTTATCTACAGCTACATATTCCATGAACTACAGTTACTATGGACAGAGCTGAATACGTTACTCATCAGTAAAGCAATTTCTCATGAAAACTAGTCCCTCCTTGGTCTCTTCTTAGTGAAATGTTACAAAGTGTCTGTTTGAGTCTAGAAGCCTCTTAAAACGTTTTTGTGCAATCTGGTACCAAATAACATCACAAGCAATAATCACGGTTAAATAGAACATGCATTTTTTGCAAAGGGGCGGCAAGAAAAGTTGGAATGAAAACATTTAATGAGTTAAGCCTGTGCGTTACACAGAATATCAATTAGAACCATACAAAAGACTGCCTGTCTGTACTCGGGTTAATTAATAAAAAAGTGTAGAAACTGCTAAAGAAATTCGCTTACACTCAGTTTTACTCTTCGATTGTAGGTGTTGCCTAGCTGACCACAATTAATATATGTTAAGCAGGGGTGCAGCTTCAGGGGCTTTTATTCACCATCTGCCCACTTGAATGTATTCTCAGGTTGGCATTCAGATCTGATGATTCCCAGGTGGGTGAGGCAATGACTGTTGTATTTCACTCGGGATCAGAGGTACTGCGTGTCCAAAGCCCCCTACGCTCTAGAGTTTCTGAAGTGCTTTTTTACATCAGCCCAGTTTTCACACACCACAGCGCAGTACTAATCAAGGGGTGTAAACAACACACATTGAGACCAGACGGTTCATTATTGCCCCACTAACTTGTTGCAATGCCCCACTTCCTTATCACGTTTTTGTTTTGCAATCTTGTGTAACTGGACAGTACCCACACACCAACCATATAGTGATATATCCAGGAATGTTAGTTTTAGATGTAGGACTCATATTCTCTGTATAGCACACTGCTGCTGCCTGGAGTTAGGGATCACTTTATCAAAAACGTAACTCAAAATTACCTAATCTTGAGGTCACACACACACACACACACACACAACACACACACACACAAATAATCATGCTCGTTCATGCCATGCATACACACATTAATAGAGCAGGTTGAACTGACCTACCAGGCCATCTTAATGTCATTTTGACTTGGAGATTTTACAAATACACACGTGCACAAACACACCCACACGTCGCTGCTGCAGATACTCAACCTCATTATTTGAAATTGGAGTCTACAACATATATCTGTAAGTTTCCGTGACAGTCTTTTTCAACCTCTTTTAGAGCAACATACATGTACCTCACAGCGTGTATGTGTTGAATGGCCTCAAAATGTTGTTTTTGAAACATTATTTTCCCTCCCCCGGCACGCCTAACAGCTCATAAGATCTTCCCTCCCGAGATCCCTTAGGCTCACTCCATCAAAGTCTTTTAGTTGGGTACAAAGCAGTGGTTGTTATGAATTTACACCACAAAAACAAAGGGAGATACCCTAGAATCCAATTGGGACAGGGTGAGATAATACAAAACTAAAACAAGCCCCTTTATGACCATGCAGTAACCCTACACATTCATGTGTTCATTAATTCAAGCAAAATATGCCACTGGCCTATATAACAAAAACAACGTATGTCAGTTGAGCACAGCTACTTTGATATCTAGATGACTTATTTATAGTCATATATGTTTGCCATCATTCTAAACAGATCTTTATCCTTGTTTTACGAGCTGTGATTTATGAACTTGAAACCAATTAAAACACAGTGGCCTTCTCACGTACAGCATGTTATATGCTTTTGATTTTATATCAACAGGTACGGTGCCATGCATGTAATTTAAGGTTTTTAGCCAAGTTAAACTCAAAGAATTAATGTCAATTGACACGAGTGTTGGTACATTTTTCTATGTTTTTGATAGGTCACTTGAGTGAATACCACCGGTAAACAGCAACAGTGCAAATCATGAGGCCACTTTGTTGTTTTTTAAAATTGAAAGTTTGACTACTAGTTTCAATGTAAAAAAAAAACTAGAGGTATGTCATTTCCTTTGTGAACCAAATCTATAGAAATTATACCAGTGTAAAAAAATTCCATTGCTAATATTATTGTGTAATCCATTGAGATACATAAATAATGATTGGTGATAAAATCCAGAAATAGAGTCACATTTACAGTATGGTGTATTTTTGTAAAGTATCCATAAGTAAACGGATTCAAAATAGGGGATTTTTGTAAAGAGGGGCTAATTGGTTTGTAACAAATTACAGTTATTATGTACGTCAGTAATATAGAGCCTTTAAGTAATTGAATTATTTCTTATGTATAGAAAACGTTCTGAAGAAGGTGCCACATCAATAACTCAAGAAACGCTGCGTCGACTGTCTGTTTTCTGTATATGAATTGTTTTTAATTGTTTTTTTAAAAATTGTGGAGGCTAATCCCTCTTTTTTGTATAGTACAATAAAAAATGTATGCTTTTTTAATACGTTATGTTTTTGGAATTGTTTAATTTTTAACTGTGCTCAACTGACGTACGTAGTTTTTGTTATATAGGCCAGTGGCATATTTTGCTTGAATTAATGAACACAAGAATGTGTAGGGTTACTGCATGGTCATAAAGGGGCTTGTTTTAGTTTTGGGTTATGAATTTACAGACTTGCACCCCCATTTCCAATCGGACTAAGATACTGCCCGATTTCAATTAATTCTTTCTAGGGTTGTGAGAAGTGAATTGTGAACCTCGACCAAACATAATGGAAACCAGTAAGCATAAAAAGAATATGCTTTAGTTCAGGTGATGCAAACTTCCACATTTAACGTATTATGTCAATGAATGTGATTTCAGATAGTAGATGTACAATTTCAGAATTACTTTATCCTATAGATTTGGGTAGTTGTGCAACGAAGAGTAATGAACTGCCAAGGTTTACTTGGAACAGAAATCGGTGGAGCAGTCATACTGGCACTCTCCATATGGATCACTGTCTGACAGTAGCAAGTTAAAAACTTGAGTGAAGGACTGCATTACAATGTAGGCGATACTAGAAAGCATGAAGCGATGCTAGAACATATTCCAGCAAAGCACAAGACTACGCTCCGTGGACAACACAAACATAAGAAAAGAGTCTGGGTTGCTATCACCACAACATAAGGCAAAAACGTTGGAAGGTAGACCTGCCGCACACGGACACAATTAATCATTTGACTCATTTCATACTATTTTTTTTAGGAGCAACAAGCACATAGAATTATACATTTCAATACACAGCTTATTGCAAGACGCAATTGACATTTCATAAAATGAATACAAATAATTTTGCAAATGATTTATTATATATGTAGAAACGTTGAAAACTAGAGAACTCAGTGTGTTCGAATGCTGGAGGGGAAACTATTGAGTTGTTACCAAGTTAGAGGTGGAGTACCACACCATCATTCTTCCTCTCTGGTGTGACAAAAAATGGGTAGTAAGTACTGTCACTGATTTCTTACTCTGTGGGAGCGCTTGATAGGCTATTGTTGGGGGATGGGGGGGTTACTGCAATCGCGGCCCTTATCCTGTTGTATCTTTCCATGGCTTTTGATACGGTTAGCCACAATATCTTAGTGGACCATATGAGCAGCCTAGGGATTGAGGATGCAGCACTAGATCTCCTCAAATTTTTCCTGGCAAACAGACAGCATACGGTGTCAATGGCCAATTATACATCTAAGTCGTTCACCTTACCCTGTGGAGTCCCTCAGGGATCAGCCCTGAGCCCAACACTTTTTAACCTTTACGTGGCTCCACTTGCGACAAATATCAGAAGTGCAGGCTTTCACCTAATGTCCTATGCCGATGACACCCAAATTGTGGTTCGCTGGCAAAGCCCGAAAACAACTCAGGTACAGCACTCAAAAACTGTATGACCAAAGTAAGTAAGTGGATGGATTGCAACTACCTCAAACTAAATGCCACCAAAACTGAGGTCATCCTCTTTGGTAACAACCTCTTACTCTGGACGCCAGACTGGTAGCCACCGAAACTGGACTCACTCCCTGAACCAGTAAAGAAAGTCAATAATCTGGGCGTGTTGATAGATGAAGAACTGAAGTTCAGGGATCAAGTCAACCAAATCACATCAGTATCCTTCTCGCTAAAGCTTATAAAAAAGATAGAAAGATTTCTGCCCCTGGAACTTCTGAGAACGTCCAGCAGCGCATTGGTTCTCATGAACATAGATTACTGTAACAGCCTCTATCGCACACTCGCAGCTGGCCTTGAAAAGAAGATGCAGACCTTGCAAAACGCAGCTGCTCGTTTCGTTCTCAAAATTCCCAAATATGAATTGGCAAGAGGAGCCATCAGTAAACTGCACTGGCTGCCAGTTAAACAATGCTGTAAATTTAAGGCTCTTTGTCTGGCCTACAAGGCGCTACATGGACTGGGGCCGGATCATTTTAGAGAGCGACTCAAATGGTACATCTCAGCCAGGACACTACGCTCTGGCTCCGCAATGAATTTGATTGTTTCCCCTTTAGGAGAACCAACTGCGGAGGAAAGAGCTTATTCAGGGCCACAGCAGTGCTCTGGAACAGTCTCCCAATGGCACTGAAAGTTGCACCCTCGCTACTCACTTTCATAAAGGCCCTAAAGACCTGGATGTTCCCCAAGGAGACTTAAGGCCACCCGGCTCAAGCTAAACATGATGAGGTCATCTAATACAGCAACTTTTTCAGGTCCTATAGCGCCAAGATGCCTAACGGCATGAGTTGGGATTTACAAATTATATAAATAAATAAATAAATAAATCTGATTGGCCATATCTTTGCATCTGGCCCAGCTTTAGAATTGGTGGGTGTTAATCAGGGAGGGTTATACCTTGGTGGAGGAAAGCTAATGCCTACTTAAAAAGTTTGTAGTGAGACCTTGAGCTGCTCTGTTTGATGAGTGATAGTATGAGGCAGGGTTAAATGTTGTATTGACAAACAATGTAATTTTTAATTATGTGTGTATTTGTAAATTGAGCTTGGATAAGTGCCTTCATTTAACATGTTTATAATTGACTGTAATTTATTCCTGAAGCACAATTTCATTAGATGTTTATTAATATAATCAAATAGATAAATGATTAATCAATGTTTTCACATTAAGACTTGAAGTGTTTTCCCTTTGTTCCATGAAATGTTTGTAAAATGCTGCGCTGCTTGTTGTAAGAGGGAAGTTATTTTTTTGACTTAGTAAGATTTTCTCTTTTTTCATTCACCGTGATTTTTCGGATACTATAATGGATGAATAGGATACACATTTATAAATAATGTAATTCCCTAAGAGACTTTGTTTATCTGGAAGAAGAAGCTATCCAAGCATTTCATATCCTCAATGTGTTCAAATTGGTGCAGATCTTGCAAAGGGAGCAGCGCATGATTTACAGAGAACATAGTAGGAGTCATCAGAAATTAGTTATTCTAAAAGAGAGCAAGACAACACAACACTGCAAAAGACAATGACTGAGGATTGGAGGCAGAAATATGTTGTGAGATCGACATGGGGCGAGGGCAAAACTAATTGAGGAAAACAATACTATTTAAGGCTAGCGTTCAGTTTCACTTCTGTAGCATTTATGCAAATTTTCGTGGTGTTGCAGAAAGGTATACATAAGTGTTTTAAGGAGACCCTTTTACTGTATTACTAATTCTTTCCCCTGGACTTGCATTATTAAATGTAGTGTAAGATACTTGTTAATCAGTTTGCGTTGATTACATGAGAACGATGAGCGACCATATGTGCTTTGTTACTAGGATTGGTGCAGCAGTTTGACAATCATTACTAACCATTCATAATCATTAAAAAGTTAGTCTAGGTGCAGACAGGTATTTAGGCTAATGTTACGAGAGAAAAAAACACACTAGAAAAGCAAACAGGCCTTGTCTTTGGACTTTGCCAATGGTAATGGTTTTAGCCGTTTGATACAGCATTCCAGGTTTTGACGCAGCCCCTTTCTTTTTTCTTTACATTTGCATTACTGATCAATGTTGGATCGGTAACTCCCAACGAAAAAACGTGCAAAAGCCTTTTTTTAAAGCGAATGGGGGGGAGCAACACTCTGGAAATTAGCATGGGTGGGCACTGGTGGGGGAGCGGAAGCAACATGGGGGCATTTGTTTAAGCAGGGGGAAGGAACATGGGGGGCAGAAGCAATACGAGAGTGCAGGTAGAGGGTCAAACAGATGAAAGAGCGATGTGGAGCCGACAGGGATAAAGTACATGGGCTAGAGGGTATCACTGAAAAGGAGAGAAGCAAACCGGCAAGAGAGAAGAACACAGAGCAAAGCAGAGGGGGGAAAATGTACTTAAAAGGGAGACAGAGGAAAAACACATGCACTCTGGTAGGGTGCTTAATCAAAAAAGAAACAAGCATTGGCATAGCCAATAGGTCTCGCTTTTGGGACCTTATAAGTGTTTAGCCATGCAACAGTTGCATAACTAAATACTTATAAGGTCCCAAAAGCGAGACCTATTGGCTATGCCAATGCTTGTTTCTGTTTATTACTGCTCTGTAGTAATGGCGGCACCCGTGCTTTAGCTGAAACATCTTAAGCTAAAGTCGGGTGCCGAGATTGCTTCAAAAGTAAAGAATTGTCTATTTCTTTACTTTTGAAGCAATCTCAGCACCCGACTTTAGCCTAAGATGTTTAAGCTAAAGCACGGGGGTGCCACCATTACTACATAGAAGGAATAAACAGGGGGAAAAAAAACTGGCTCACGGAGCACATCAAAGCGGCCGTGCGGCCGCGAAAGTGATCGCGATCAAACATCAAAGGGGCCGTGCGGCCTCGAAAGTGAGGCGTGTGCGCCCGCGCATATGCACTGTAGCTCTAGGCTACAGTGGTAGCACTTTTTTGAGCCCTAACAAAAAGTCTCGCCAGACCAGCGCATGCGCTGGGTCAGGCGAGACCTAAAAAGCAGCAGCTGAAAACACAGTAATACGTTTATGCTTCTGAGGTGGAACACGCACAAGAGATGAAGGAAAGCACATAAACAAACAAATGAGAAGCAAGCAAGACAGACGAAAAATTAAGCCAACCAAAGTTAAACAATGGGCGTGTTCTAAGCCTAATGCAGGATAATATGTTTCACAATAGTGCATGCACGGTCTTAGGCAACACTTACCAATGTAATTAATTGTATCTTTCTTATCCCAGTAGTGGTGGGCCATTGGCAACAAGCAATAAAAATATGCACGGTTGCACCCAGATTTATGAAGCTTATTCCTGGCCCGCTTGTGCAATGCTTACTTACAAATCATATACAAAAAGCAAATTTTACTTCAGAAACATTCTGACAACAGACAATGGCATGAGCACGAGCAAATGACCACATCTATTTGATGGCTCTAACCTGTGCATAGGTGCCACTGCAGATCACTCCATTCCATTCAGTCATATTGATACAGTCTGGATGTCTGATCAGGTAATTATCCATCCGCGCCACATAGGTGTCCTTGTATTCCGTGACCGATCCATCAACATCATGGAATACGGAGTTTTTATCACCATCTAACTCGCTATCTTCAAACCAGGGCCCAGGTCTCCCAAAGAATGCTTTCAAGGAAACCTGAAGAGGGAGAAAGGAATGATGAATAAAATTGGCTTAAGATGTACATTTTAATAAATAATCTTACTAATTTAACCGGATATAGGTTTGCTGAGAGTTTCAAAAAGTAAGCTTGCTTGTGTCTTTGTCGTGATCCAATAGGTTTCTAAAATTAACAATCTGTTGGGCAACTACAGTTGCCATACAGTAGGAATGTATACAATTATATGTCATTATAGCATTGGCAGTACAGAAATGTCCACATCCATCTGAGGTGTGCATGGATTATCAGCGTGTACAAAATATTAAAATAGAAAGTGCTTGAGGTGAATTAATCGTATGCACCACCCTGTGCATGTAGAAGGCCATCTGTGAAGCCTTCTTTATCTAAACAGACCTGAAGCTACTGAATGCTAAGCACTGCCATGCAATAACATTGAACGCGCCTGCAGTGCAGATGTAGCAGATGTTTCAGTTCCATGTGTGCTTTGGCCTCCAGCTACCACCACCCTGTGAATCTGGGCCTCTCCCACGAGCTGTAATCACAACATGAAGGGTACCATGTTGCACTTGGAAATGTGTCTCTCGGTTGGTAATTGCCCCAAGTCAGACGAACAAAAACCACAGAAACAGGCCTGGGAACAAAGATCAAAGCAGAAAAGACATCAACTTTAATCGTTCAAAAGTACTCAAAAAAGACCTAAAAAAACTTCGGTATCAATCACTATAAGAAGATTTTTCAATAAATTCAAACACTGATAATTTTGAACATTTCCTTTTAATTAGCATTAATATGTCTCTGTTTTAAATTACCCACCTGCTGAGGCAGTAGAGCACCATAAATGTAAATATTAAACATGTTGCTACAATGAACTGCTCTTCTACAGGCACTATGCCGAAAGGGTGGGTGTCTTCTTTGACAAGAGTTGTCTTTTCAAAAGACATACGCATCCAAAGTTAAGAGTTTTACATAGAAACACTCAAAGGTAAAATACAGCAACATTTTTACAGAATGGAACTCTGAGGTATATAAAGTGCATACTTTGAAACTATGACCAGATGAGGCATTGCACACTTTGTGAAAAGGAAATAGTTAACGCCTCTGAAAGTAAGTGATGTTGTTTTAAAAGAACAAGTTTCTTATTTTTGGTCACCATCTTTCTGGTGGATACTCGAACTGCCGATTTCTCACCCACTGAACTCCCCCAGGTGCCAGATTGGATCTGGAAACTTTTTAGCAATTGCTATCTTCTTTGTAATGGCAAATCCAATGAAGAAAGTCGTCGATTTGGTGTTCCTTAGTCTGACTGATATACAAACTAAGGGATCTTGTGAGATACAACAGGGAAAACCACGCATTCTCCATTTAAGATTGTGGCAGTGTGAAGAAAGCAGGAAGCATGCTAGACTGTCCCCCAAGGAAGGGCAACACCACTGTTAGGAGAAGTTATGCCAGAGTTCAAAGTACGAACATGTCCAGGAAAAAGGTAATATATGGAGGCTGCGTTAACAGAAGCTGCACTTCACTGACCCGAAGTACAAAAGTGATTGCAACGAGGAAGGCTGTTCTAAGAGTCTGCAACCTTAAAGAACAGTTGTGCATAGGCACATTGTTGGAAATGGGGTCTCTAGTTGGCAGTGGTTGTCACCCTGTCCAAGTAGTGACCTCACTCTAGTCAGGATAAGGGAGTCACACAGCTGAGATAACCCCTGCTTACCCACTTGGTAGCTTGGCACAGAGCAGTCAGGCTGATCTCAGAGGCAATGTGATATATATATATATATATATACCCCCTCCCTACAAAAGGACTGCACGCCAGTGTAGAAAGATAGCCAATATTTACCCGACTAAACCAAAACCAAAATGACAAAAAAACAACTTGCACAAGTCAAAATATCACTTTTAAAAATGTTAAGGAAGTTTAATCCATAGAAATCAATGGATGTGCTTCTTTAGGACAAAGTACCTTAGATATTTCAAAAATCAAAGACGTTGTGAGGTGCAGGCTAGGTGAAGCATCAAAAAAGTAGGTGATATGATGGTTCCTTACTGCTACAGGGGATGTGATGCGGAGGTTCCATACTGTTGGAAGGGCGGTTGATGCGTCGGTGGTGGACATGATGCATTGGGTTCCTTACTGCTGTGCAGAGTCGAAGAAATCGGCACCCAGGGATGATGTGTTGAAAATCCAGACTGGGAACGGTGATGCGTCAAGTTTTGCAGCGATGAGACGGTTTGGGATGAAGCTCGGAGTCGATGCATAGATTTTCTCCTTGAATTCACCAGAATTCACTTCCAAGGCCCCAGGAACTGGACTTGGCACCACTTGGCAAGTTAGGACTCTCAGCAGAAGAACCCAGGCACTGGCAGATTCAGTCTTTGACGGCCCTGAGACTTCTAAACAGGAGGCAAGCTTAACTCAAGCCCTCGGATAACCTTGGAAGCAGGATGTCAAAAGCAAAGTCCAGTCCTTTCACTCCCAGGACATAAGCAGCAGGCCAACACAGCAAAGCAAACAGCAAAGTGGAAGTTCCTCCTGACAGCTTATCCAGCTCTTCTTCTTGGCAGAATGTCCTCAACCCAGAAGTATTCTGAGGAAGGGGTCACATGTCCAGTATGTATACCCATTTTAGTTTTTGAAGGAAAGTCTCTGCAGTGCACAAGCCCCCGCCTTTCCCTGCCCTGGCTCCAGACACACTGTAGGCGATGGATACCTCTTTGTGTAAGGACAGGCAAAGCCCAATTAAAGTGTCAGTGTTAACTCCTCCTACCACTTTAGCTCAGGAAGGGCATTCAGCCTGGTGATGGGCCTTCAGGATATGCTTCTCCCTTTGTGCGACTGTCTAGAGTCCAACCATCATCCTTACCCAGGCGTGTATTCAGCAGAAAGGCAGAGGCACAAAATGTAAGAAAATTCCAACTTTCTAAAAGTGCCATTTCCAGACCTGTAATTTCAAAACAAACCTTACTAAAATATGTATTTTTTAAAATTGTGAGTCCAGAGACCCCAAGCTCCATGTTGAAAGCTACACTTGTAAGATGTTTCAAGGCAGCCCCAATGCTAACCTATAGGAGAGATAGGCCTTGCTGAAGTGAAAAATGATATTAGCAGAATTTCACTGCCAGGACATGTGAAACACACCAGTACATGTCCTACCTTTTGAATACACCGCACCCTGCCTAACAGGGGACCTAGGGCATAGCCTAGGGGTGCTTTACATATTATAAAGGGAAGGTTTGGGCCTTGAAAGTGGGTGCACTTGCCAGGTCGAAATGCCAGTTTAAAACTGCACACGCAGACACTGCAGTGGCAGGTCTGAGGCATGGTTGCAAGGCTACTCATGTGGGTGGCACAACCAGTGCTGCAGGCCCACTAGTAGCATTTGATGTACAGGCTCTGAGCACACAGTGCAATGTACTAGGGATTTACTAATAAATTAACTATGCCTATCATGGAGAAACCAATTACTTACATTTTAGACAGGAAGCACTTGCACTTTAGCACTGGTCAGCAGTGTTAAAGTGCCCAGAGTTCTAACACCAGCAAAAACAAAATGCAGCACACAGTCAAAAACAGGGGGTCAGAGGCACAAAGACAGGAGACACATGCCCAAAGATGCCAGGTATAACACGCATGAAGAGAGCAAGGACCAAGTTAAGCCCCCCCCAATGGCTTAATAGTGAATGCAAGATGAAACACGAACACAAGCCCCTTTAAACAATGCATTACAAGCTGTGAATTGAAAAGCGATATCTGATCAGGCAAATGCAAAAAGCCAAAATTTGGCAACAAACAACCTTTAACCTCGGCATACAACAAAGCCTTTTTTGGACAAACGAAAGAGCAAATAGGTGAACATCAGAAAGCTTGAACTGAAGTGGATTGACATGAGGATCTTTGCACCAGCCCACAAATTCTGCTAAGCAGCCAAAGTAGATTAACTTTGTGGAAAGGCAGCGAGTGGCCAGTAGGGCCTCTTTGTTTCCTCATGGCCACAGTTTTTATGGCGGCCTCACGGACATGAAAACTGTGGCAGTGAGGAAACTCCTAATATGCTTAAAAGTGCCACAGCAGCACTGCCTGCATATTAGGGCCACAGATCGCCGCAGGATCCATGATCCCCAGGGGTTTCAGCAGACCTGTAGCGGCCACACCACTGTATCCGTTATACTGTGGGTGGACAGTCAGTCTAGCAGTCCAGGGACTTCCACCATGGGTTTGGCGGTTCAATGAACTGCTGAACTCGTAATCAGGCCCTTAGACATTAATTGGCTTTGTACGTCTTTGAGAGGCAAGTAAATTACTTATTTGAAAAATATTTTTACAACTCTTAAATATAATGTGAAGGATCATATGGAATTTTGCTTCGAGGGCCCAACATACAAAATTTTCGCCTGCAATAAATATTTTAGTTGTGGCATATATCACTCTTTTAAACGACCAATTGAAATAATTTCTTTAGCATATATTACTACTTACAGTGCACTATTGATGATGCTCTTTGTTGGAAATGGCCATCTTTTGCATATTATTCCCCTAGATTTTTACCTTAACATTTTCTGTTTGCCTTGGAACTCTGCGCAATTTACCCATGCTAACAAAATATAATATGTGTATTTTTAAAGTGCATGTTTACCCAGCAGGGTATCTTGGCGCTGAATAACAGCTGTTTATTGCTACCAAACTCAATGGTACTCATTGTATCGACCTCAGAAGGATGAAAGACTGAGTGGTCCTGCCGGGATTTGAGCCTGTGACCATAAGGTCAAACATAGGCCCCTACAGTGGACGCATTAGTCCACTAAGCCACTACACCTGGGAATGATCTGGAGGTATAGTGCCTGTATTCCCCCTTTCAACATGACGAAATAAGCAAACCCCTAATTGGCATACCTATAAATTAGTATATGGTACCTAAAGTGTACCCAGGGCCTCTAAGTTAATTATCACCAGGGGGCTGAAGCACATACTATGCCACCCACTGCCATGACAGAACACACCTGACAGCAGGCCAGCCATGTGTAGCAGTGGTGCAGGTTTAAGCTGTCACTTCGATCTGTCAAAATAACCCATTTAAAAGGAGTAAACCTCCCTTTGAAATATTAATAAGTCACCCCTAAGTTGGCCATGAATACCATAAAGGCAGGATGCATGCTATGTAAAAGTAGGACATGTAAAGGTTTGATGTTATACATGTTCTTACAGTTAAAAAGCCTTCAAATCTTTTTTCACCCTAGCAGGATTAGCTGTTCCATAGGGAAGCAATCGTATGCAATATTACATTCAATAACTGCTATCTCCAATTATAAAACAGTTACAGAGTTCATCTTTGGACTTTGTAAAACACTTATTACAAACCTAACTTATTGGGAAAGCTGGATTTATAATACATATTTTAGAACATGTACTTTTAGAAAAGTTACCTTTTACCTGTCTAAAGCCTCTAGAAGTTCATTTGAATGAGCTTTCAAATGTCACTCAGGAGCAGAATAGCTCTCTCATTGAGGTGTGGTCTTGCTCCCAGAGTGCATAGACAAAGGCCTTGGGTGTGGGAAGGTGTTCTGTTTCTCTGCCATGCCGACAATCCGGGCAGTGCCCAAGACCGTAATCAACTTCAAGGGGGCCTACCCTGTCACAGTCAGATGTAGCTAACACCTGGGTGTGTCGCCTTCCTTTGTCCACCTAGCCAGTGAGGCATCAGGCCCTAAGGGAGAGGAGCTGCCCCCAGAACCAGTTTTGAGTAACCACAGAGGAGGGGTTGCTCATCTCATTGGCCACACCTCTAGAGTGGGCACTGAAGCTCTGCACAGGGTAAGAAGGGTTCTGCCATGTTTAAGAGTGGCTTACCCCATTGGTTAGTAAGTAGCCAGGAGTTTGGAGCACTGACACAGGGTGTAAATGTGGCATCCTGAGTAGCCTCCTCAGAAAATTGGTAGGTCTGAGAAAGATCCATAAGAGCCCCAGTTGTCTGAAGACCTTAGAAGACTGGATCTGTTTCACTTGAACCCAGGCTCCGAATCCAAGGCTCATAAGGCGGACCTCCTGTTTGAGCTACAGGGACACAACAAGCTTCAAGAGGCCTTTCCCCTGCATTACCAGATGACCAGTTCTAACTGGACCTACCATGGACCCTGCTGCTTGCCTCTGCTGGAGTGAGTCCTGACTCCCAAGTGCTGTCCCCAAGTTCCTAGACCCTTGGCTGGTGTCAGAATGTCCTTCTCCTGAAAACCTGAGATGTAGAAACTTTCTGTGAACTTTTTACCTGGAGAGCCATCAGAAGACTGGGACCAACCTGCCCAGCGGTTCCAAAGAGGGTTTATAGCCACTTGGCCTGACGTTGCCGTAGCTCCCGCTACATTCGCCACTTGATGTCAAAATTGGTCAATGCTGAGGCAGCTTCGACTCCATCCACAGCAACCTCAACACAGTCACAAAGGAGGACCTGACAGGTCCCTAAGGCCTCTGGGACATGAAAATGTGAACTTCTCCTGATGAAAATCAATGGCTACACTGAGGCTCTATCCTAACGCCAAAGTTTGCTGATGTCAAGCTCTGTCTAATCGATGTCAGCCAACCTTCTTTTCTCACCAAAGGCTGTCAACACCAGGGGGTAAGTTTACCACCGAGAGGAACCTGGCTCTCTGATTGCACCTGCTCTATATCACAGTCAGCCTTAAAACTTACCTTTTCCCCAGTCTCGGGCACCAGATATCTGCAGTTGGTGCTTAATGCTTTTTGTCGGCATTTGTAATTCATTACAAACATTAAAAATTCATAACCTCAATTCTACTTACTGTGCTTTTGTCATTCATGTCATTTTATTTATTAAAACATACTCTATTTTTCTAAATTGGTTTGGGATTTTTCTTATGTTGTGTTTGGATTTTTTTTACTGAGTATTGCATAAATACTTTACACACTGCAACTAAATTAAGCCGGTCTGTTTTATGCCATAGGTACTAGGGGTATGAGCCCAGGTTAATTTAGTGACTTCAGTGATTCACCCACACAAGGACTGTGGTTATTATTTGAGATGGTGACTTACCCCACTCAACACGCCATTTTGTACACTGTCTGCCTAGATCACAAGAGAACATACACAGTACCTTCGGAAGAAAAGGTCAGTGCCCCTTAGGCGGCATATCAGAATACATATAATCTAAGGAAGCCCTCAATACAGTCAGTCTAAGTGTCTCAGTTTTCTGCAATTTAGGCTAATATGCTGTTTATTCATTCAATAATGACTGATCAACTTACATTGGCGTCAAACTTCACAAATGAAATGTTGTTCTTTGGTGTGATCTGCCATGGGTTTTTCATGAGGAATCCAATGGCGCTGGTGAAGCGGTCAGGTGATGGAACATAGTTCTTGAAGGTACTCTTGGTGAGATGCACTGGGCCATCATACATCTGGAATCCTCGTATTGGAAAGGTCCTATTACAAATACGTAAAGCATAATAACAACTCAATTTGGTAAGCATCACATCTCAAATGTTTGCAACCAAAGGATTCATATATATATATAAAACATTGTTGACAAATGAGTGCTCTTCTTTGTCTAGCATTCAGTGGCTGCATTCATGATTTAGAAAGGTATGGTAAGCTTAAGCTTGGGTAGTCAAAAAATTGACTCCAGCTGGGCTATGTCCACATTGGAAGCAAATTTCAGACATTCATGCTAGTCACAAGGAATCTCACGACTACATGGTAAATATATGCCTTCACAGATTCACAGATGTACTCACAGGTATACAATTAACACAAACATAATTTCCATTAGGTTGAAATTTTGTATTTGTAAATATGACACAAATGTTAACAACAACAACAAAAAAAACCTTTATTTCGATTGTTTAAAATCATAAAAGTACATAATAAAACAATTCATAATGATGTATTCAATCAATACAAAAACCATAATGAGAATAAAAATGACATACTGTTTTATCAACAAATAAGGCCCCCCATTTTATTTATAACAATCAATCAATCTGTATTGTTGCATATCAATTTCCTACGGATTAACCACATTGCAAGTAAAAACTTAGAAACTGTTACCACGACAAGTGGATTTAAATCACTTCGCAAAACCCTGAAAAAGTCAAGGTAGCTCCTAATACCCAGATTCAAGCATAGCTGAATATTCCATTTCTTCCGAATGCTGGCGTATGCTGGGCAAAAAAGCACAACATGTATCATAGTTTCCTGTTCAGATGAGCACCCCGGACAATTGTGCTCAAGGACACCCACCCATTTATCAGTGAAAGAATATAAAGGGAGTGACCCATATCTGAACTGGAGAAACAGCTTCTTTGCTAGAGTGGGCTGAATAACATCGAGGTCAGGTACAAAGGCGTAATAACACTTAACGTCCAAAAACTGGTCGGTCAGGCTAGAGGGCCAAACTAAACGGTTAGCTTTTGTGAGAAAGTAGTCTTTGAGTGCAAGGGCAAGACTTTTTTTGGAAGTGCCTAAGATAGAATTCTCTGGATTAGTCCAGAGATGGGCAAGGCCAATGTTGAATAATGTCTGCCTAACATACTGGAGCCAGGGGATCTTGTCAGCCCCAAGTAAACCCAAGATTACTTTCAATTCGTCTCTGTAACAAGCCAACTCTGGTGTACTCCAAAGCCTTTTCCAATACATCACTGGACGCATGGCAATGACCTCAGAAATAGGACGAATATTAAGATCCATCCTCAATGGCATAAGCGGAGTATTGATTGGAAGTGATAAAAGTTTCCGCAAAAAATTGTTTTCAGTAATGATCAGGTCATTTGTGTTACTGAAACCCCATAGCTCAGCCCCGTACAGTGTAGAGGATCTAGATTGAACACAGTAAATTTCTAGAGGGGCACTTATAATTTTTGAGCAACAGTTCTTATGGACTTTAAGGATGCCCCCCACAGCCTGGTTGAGTTTTAAGTTGGCTTTAGACATTTGTGGGGACCAACCCATCTTGTCATTTAGGGTCAAGCCTAAATACTCAAAGATAGAAACCCGATCCAAGGCGACTCCTTCCATTTTAGGATGTGGATAATTGGACGATTTTACGTTGAAAGCCATATACTTTGTTTTACCAATGTTGACCACCAAATTCCTTTTATTACAAAAACTTGTAAACTGGTCCAACACCCGCTGCATGCCCATTGGGGATTTGGACAGCAGCAGGGTGTCGTCAGCAAACATAAGGGCAGGGAATTTTCTGGAGGCCAATTTCGGTGCATCAATGTCAATGGCATCTAAAAGATCGGCAATAAGACCATTAAGGAAGAGGGAAAACAAAGTTGGGGCAAGTACACAGCCCTGTCGAACTCCCTTAGCAACAGGGAAAGGGCCGGTCAAATTGCCAACTTTTCCGTAGCGGACTCTAGCATAGGTCCCGTCATGGAGAATCTTCAATTGATGACATAAATAGGGCGGGACACCCATATCCAGCAGTAGGTGCCATAGCTGGTTGCGATCCACCATATCAAAGGCGGATTTCAAGTCCACGAAGGTCATATATAGGCTACCCCCGTCCAGTAAAACATGTTTCCAATGGAGCAACTGGAGCCTAAATAGTTGGACCATAGTGGACGTTTTGGCCCTGAATCCAGCTTGAAGTGGGGTTAGTATATTATTCTCTTCTATCCAACTCTGTAGGCGTTGAAGAAGAAGCCTAGAATAGATTTTTTGGCTCACATCTATAAGGCTTATAGGCCTATAATTACCTGGATCAAGGGGGGATCCCTTTTTATAAATAGGGATAATTTCCGCACCCATCCAGGTAGATGGAACCGGTGAGCCTTGTAGGATGGTATTGAAGAGAATTTGGAAATAAGGGGCCCAAACCTTTGGTTCATCTTTGTAAAGGTCCCCTGGAATACGGTCCAACCCCGGAGCTTTATTGGCTTGAAGCTGGTCCAAAGCCAAGACCACTTCTGATAAGGTCCAGGGGGGTAGAATTCTCCAAAGTTTTCATCAACATCTGTTATTCAGCGCCAAGATGGTGGGGTGAACGTGCGCTTTACAAATACACATGTTATGTTATATGTCACTGCTGAGTAATGTCGAGAACAAAACTGAAGCAAAAAAAAAGAAACGTGGTGTGAAAAACAAATCTAACAGAAGCAGCAGATCTGGAGGCTGATAACATAAATTCGAACTCGGTAGAACCAAAGACCAAATGCAAAGTCAGTAGTCGTGCTGGTTGTTATGTATGGTTAGATGAACAAGCATTGGCAAAGGCAACAGGTTTTGCCTATGTGAGATGTACTGGCTTTGTTAATGTGCGTTTTTGAAGTGTTGCACAGCAGCTTTAGCTACTGTGCTACACGGCTTAAAATGTAAAACAATAGCGCTATGATGCACCCGGCATTGACACGCCATAGCGCTTTTTCTCTTTATGACATGTTGCACTGCTGGTCAATATGTATAAAAACAGCACAGGGGCAATGGGGTGAGCTAAAGCAACAAGAGGGAGGAAGTCTGGGAAACAAATCATGAACAGCGGGAGGAGGGCGGGGAAGTGGGACACAGACCAAGGACAACGGCAGAAGGGAGGCAAGGGAACAAACCACAGACTGCGGGAAGAGAGCATAAGGGTTTGGCAACAAACCACAGACAGTGGGCGGTGCTGGGAGTGGGGAACAAACCACGAACAGCGGGAGGTGGTGAACAAATCATGTGCGGCGGGAGGAGGGTGGGGAACAAAACATGGACAGTGGGAGGACTATGGGAGGGGGGAACAAACCAAGACAAAGGGAGGAGGGATGGGGTGCAGAACAATCCACAGAAAATGGGAAGAGGGCAGGGAGGAATTGAACAAACAATGGACAGCATGAGAGGTAGGAGAAGGAAATAACAGCGGGGGAAGGCAAAACAAGGGAGGGAGCTGTGACAGTGGGAGTGGGGTAGTCGGGAAAAGGCCTGTAGACACATGCACTCCAAAAGAGTGCATGTGAAGAAAAAAAAAGAGTCCCTGCAAGATCTTGCAGAGAGTGGAAGAGCACTGGTCTCAGAAAGGCAGCTGTACTTGGTTCATGCCCCACGACAGGGACACACACGAAGTACAAGGAGGAAGCAGAGGCGAGAAGGAGGCTCTGACCAATTAGAAGCAAGGAAACTAGAGTAACACCAGAGCCAACCAATTGTAAGGAATGTGCGAGCTCAAAGCCCGTATTAAGCTTTTATTTTTTGTTTACAAGAGATTTCCCAAACCTAAACAGCACTAGAAATGTTGCTGTATGTAATAAAATATGCTCCATAGAGGTAAATCTTGAATGGAACGGGCATCTTTGTGCCACATATATAGATCAAAAATAAGACTCCCCATTTTCTTTTTTTTTTGTTTACAGATAGATTCATATAGTCCGTAAATAATTATTTTAAAAACTAGGAAAAACCGCGGAAAATAGGAGTTATTTTCAGTGTTTCTCAACACTGTTAATAATGACTGCCAAGTCATAGCTGTGAAGACTGACAGATGAGAAAATTAGAAAAAAACTAAAGGGAAAAGGTTTCCTAATGTCTTAAATAGCTGCAGATGTGCATGTGTTTCTACTATAATGCTGACAATTACATAGTAGTGTATTCACTATCAGGCATCCACGTGTGTGTTGACCTTTAACCATTAAATACATGTGGAAAAATATGCACATTGATACATTTTCATAAAATTAGCAAAAAAAATAAATCTGGATAAATAAAAATTTTAATAACTAAAGAATAAACACCATAAAACTGGAAGCCCTAACCATGACATCTTTTGGTGACAAATCCAAATGAGCTCTGGTTGAAATGAGCTGTCTAGTAACAGAAGACCTTAAAAGAAGTTACAAGATGGCATCTTTATACATAGACCCTTGACGTTGCTTTGCCATGCTCGGAGTGCCATTGTGGAATTACTGTCGATATATTCCCCTACAAATGTGCTTACACCTTCCTGGAATCTCATTAGGAATTCCTGGCAAGCATAAAAAGACTGTAACCTTGGTCCTAAACTTAAGTTGATGACCAAGCTTACCTTTGCGAGTAGGGCTCAGTGTCACTAGCTGAACAACGAGGACTGCTATGGAGACGAGGAACAACAGGCTTCCCAGGGATGTGTTAGCAGGTGCACAAACATGTTAAATTCTCAAAACATTTCTCAGAGGAAGAACTCCAGTTCCTAGTGTGTTGGATCTAGGCTGGTGATCCCTCCCCGTGCATTAGTTTCAAAACCACGTACAATAAGTTAGTATTCAGGTGTGGGTAAACGAGACCTTTTTACTTGTACTGCATATGCCTGTGTGAAAGATTTAATTAGACATGCCAACATAAAACTAAAGAGAAGGTAATTGCCAAGGATTCATGTATGTAGATCATATATTTAAGTTATTATGCATGGGTTCAGAGAAAGACGTACTGTACACAGTGCAGGGGGGTCTGTAATTATTGGGACTGAAATCACTGATTTTGTTCGTAATGCTTCCCTTGCAACACGCTATTCTGAGTTTCTGGTCACTGAATGGGAATTAACATGCATGGACAGGAATTACCGGCCAGATCTCACATGTGGAGTTGCGATTCTGGGATCATTTCTGCACAAGAGGCATTGCACAGGATGCCCTCCTGTGCAGAAGCAAAGACTAGGTGTCTGTATGCACCTGCTGTTCTCAACCAGGCAAGAGTATTCCCCACCGGGATACCGCACCGCCCAATTCAGGATCAGACCCTATATGGCACTTGGCAGTCTGCCACATACTAGAACCTGAGCAGATATGTTTTTCCAAGCACTCGACTTCAGTTCCACTTACTAACAGAATGATGCTGGGAGAGACACTTGTGCTGTGAAGGGTTGCCAGTTCCTGTAATGGAAGATTAATACCACCCTGCAGCTCTAGTAATCCAACAAGTCACAAGCGTCTGCCTCTCCCAGCATGGTAAGCATCAACCTCAAGGTAACAGTCAGTCATTCACCTTTCAGGCACCTTAATGAAAAAGCACACATTTGACAACAAAGAGTCCGGTTCTTGTTTCACGTCACTCATTCTGTAAACTCCCAGAAACGGTGAGAAAGCCAGGCAAATAAGAAGAAAAATAGCCTGGAGCAAATTTTGAAGGAACCTCGACAGGCCCAATCCGCACTGAAACTTTGCGTTTGCGCGTTGTAACATTGCAGCTGAACCGCAGAAAGAAAAAAAAACGCAACCAGGGACTGGGGAAACCAAATGCTTTTTTTTCTAAAATTAGTAAAAGAAAATACGAACCTCAAAGTACTGGGAACGGCACTACAAATGAATAAAAGCTGCTGAATGTAAATATTTGAAACGTGTGTCAACATAACAATATAACTGCACTAAAATAGCAATGTAAAAAAAGCTCTGTCAGCTTTAAACAAATTAAAACCAGATACCAACCTAGCAAAATTTAAACATTCATTAGCAACCTATCACATGACCATTTACATGGGCCCAACAAAATTCATACAGCCAAACTCTCAGAGGAATTATTTAGAGTAATTCCTTATGCTTTAGAAACTCGGATTTTTTTAAGTAGAATATGTTCTTTCCTGCGCATTAAGGCACCAGCTGGTTTTACTTATTTTAAATCAAACATTTTGGTGCCTCGGCCTGCCTGCTGCAGCACCGCGTGCAATGTGGCATCACTCCTGTATGCGGTCTCAGCAGAAATCGCTTTACACAAGGAAGGGGTAGAAGGTGGACAGAAGGGGTGAATATGAGCTTATTCAGGAAATCCACACTGCTCTTTATTATGTTAGCATCACTGTTCCTTCTCTTTAAGAGCAGGACATACTTTATGAGGTTACACTTTATATGGCAAGGGTAACTTTCTCTTTTCTTAAGTTTCCTAAATAAATACTAAATACCTTTGACTTCAGCGAACTAAGAAAATCAATGGGTTGTTGGTGGTAAACCTGCCCCTAGCAGACGGATTACCAGACAGCGTTCTCTGCCAATGAACCTCTAGTGTGTCCACGCTTTTACCCACCATTTTGCAGAGGCTGATGGTTCTACGCTGCCACCTTAATGCTGGTAGTCGGTTTGACTGGTTTTTCCAGATTTGCATACCATGAAATGAAAGGCCAGACGACGAGGGAATATGTGTATATGTGTGTATATATATATATATATATATATATATATATATATATATATATATATATATATATATATATATATATATATATATATATATATATAATCTACTGGCGGTTGCCAGTAGATAGTTATAGTTAGGATCGTGTTTCCATAGGAAATCCGCAACATTCTATTTGGGATAACTTTGGCGCCGATTGACGAATCCTCGTGAAATTTTCAAAATAGGTGGGGCGCTCCGCTCCGCTCCTTCCCTGAAAGTCTCGGGGGGATTCGTCAAGCGGGGGCTGAGAAAAAGGGGGGGTCCCAAAACGAGTTTTCCCCATGCATTTTTCCATAGGACCTTTAGTCCAAGCTACAGCCCGAACGGCTGAACAGAATTACTTGAAATTTGGCAGAGAGGTAGTCCTCAGGTCAGGGATGTGCCTTTTGCAGGTTCTGGTGTAAATCTGTTCAGTATTTCCTGAGAAAATAGCATTTAAAAGCATATATATATCTATATGCGCGCAGGGTGCGCGCACCGTGCGAGCACCCTAACGTGTGCGAGCGTAATTCTGATTGGTGGTTACATGTTAGTCAACGTTCGAATCGGTCGAAATCAGGAAGTGTCGGCCGCCATTTTGTTTGTTTTCAGTGCGAGAGTGAAAAAGGAAGGTGGCGAACGTGAAAAGGGAGCAGGGCAGAGAGTTAATGACCCCCTAGCCTTTGTCAGGGGGTCCCTGAAGGACCCCGAAGGCAGAATTTTTTTTTTTTTTAAACGCGGGGGTGCGCGCACAGTGAAACCCCCCCCCAAAAAAACAAACAAATTTTTCAAAAAAAATCGCGGGGGTGCGCGCACGGTGGAAACAAAAAAATTTTTTTTAATACGTACTTTATTGTAAAATAAATATATTAAAAAAATAATAATACATAAATAAATTAGCATTTAAAAAAACGTACAAATTCACTGAAAAAACCATAGGTTTCACACACGTTATAGTTAGGAATTAGCATTTAAAAAACCTTACAAATTCACTTTAAAAAACCATAGATTTCACACATGTTATAGTTAGGTGGATATTTCACTCGTAAAAATCCAATGAAATTCCCCCGTTATAGTTAGTTCAGATAACTATAACTCGCGCAACGGCCACTCTATCACAAGGATGATGTCATCAGTGATGTCATGAGTGATGCCACTGACCATGTCATGAGTGATGTAATATGTGACGTCATGAGCAGTGGATTGCGGGCGCGCGAGTTATAGTTATCTGAACTAACTATAACGGGGGAATTTCATTGGTTTTTTACGAGTGAAATATCCACCTAACTATAACATGTGTGAAACCTATGGTTTTTTTAAGTGAATATATATATATATATATATATATATATATATATATATATATATATATATATATATTTTTTTTAAACACACTTTTTTACATTTTTCCTCGTCAAGTCTGTCGACTTGGCCAGCCGTCTTGGGGCGGCCAAACTGACATGCACACTTCGGTTTAGCCAACCCAGCTGTATTGCCCAGCCGGGTTGGAGAAACAGCTCAGACTCCCTGTGCCTGAGCGAGCGTTAATCCAGCATGATCAGGCCGATCCCCACACTGCTCTCATGCTTAAGAGCAGCGCAGGGATTGGGTGGGGAGTCCTTGATGCTGTTCCAGGGACTGCTGAGACCAGAAACTGGAAGCAGAGGAGCGCAAGGTGGCGGCAGCACCAGGTAAGTCTTATTTAAAAACAAATTATTATTAAACCCCCGTCGCACACTCCCCCTGCCTCTCGCATCCTGTCCACCCACCCCTCTTTGTCTGTGTCAGCTGCCACTGAGCACATGCAAGAAAAGGCTGGGAGAATGTAGTGATGAGAAAGTGGAACAATTACAGCCAACCAGGTTCAAGATCCACCATTACCATCAGTTGCAAGAATGTCAGACTGATGAAAGAACTCAAATAGAAAGAATACATATTTTCACTAACTTGTGCAATACTACGGTTCATAAATGAACGATAATTAAGGGTACTTGGGCTCACTGCTCCTACCCCTGGCCTCAGAGGTCATGCCTGCTGCTGCACAGCCTGAAAGAACAGAGCTTTATGTAGCTCCTACCACTTGCCCCTCCTCTACCCTCGTCAGCATCAAACAGGAGGCTGTGAGGAGCCAAGGTTGGGATAAAAGATAAACTGTGCGATGTCACCAGGGGGTTACTGGGTGCATGATGCAACTTCCGCTACCTCTCTGGATTCAGGCGAGTTAACGTCCATGGCTTCAAAACACATTGTAAATGTACATTATAATAATAATATAACACTAGATACCACACCACGTATATTCATGCTAACAAAATGGTCACAGCTTCTTTGATGCGTGTAAACTATCTTATTCTACCTGGTTTTCGCCCAGGTGGTTGCAATCAACATGTCAGTCATTGAAGGGTGTCCTTCTCAGCCGACAATCTCCTAATGAGCCCAGACAGCACAAGCATCAGCCATCCAAATATTAGGATAATGATGACAACTTTCCTCCGCGTTCCTTGGATTTGGACAGACTTTAGGCAAAATGAGGTCTTGGGCGATGTGAAGCAATGCAGGCGTGGGCTGCGATCCTCGCCAAATGACCACTCTGTCCTTGGATTACTTCACACAAGGTCAACAACTCAACCAAGGTCCAGTTCTCTGGTGCCCCCCACTTGTCGTAATTCATTGGAAAATTTATTTTGCTGACAGCTTGGAGACAAACATTCTAGAGAGTGCACATATTCATTTAACATACCTTAATTTCTACAAGCTCATCAGAATGAGAAACATCAAATTTTCTTGCTGTCCTTAAAGAGAATTTCTTGCTAGCCTAAAAAGAATTTCAGATCGCTTGCATTGTGACTTGCTAGTAGAGCGGCTGCTGCAACATTAGTAGGCTGCACCATCAGAGATGCAGTCCGTGATATGTATGGGATAAAGTATGCCCTGCCGTACCTTATAAGGATATTGCGAGTCACCAAGGAGTTTAGAGGAAAGAGAACAAAGAAGGAGTTTCCTTATAAAGTCATGGAACTCCGAGGTGACCTGCAATATTCTTAGTGTGTGCAGCAAAGTGTATTTTATTCCTTATAATACAGGGTACACCATAACTCCTCCTGCAAACCACTTAAATTCTCGGTCTCTTGCTCTATCATATGAAATAACTAATATGGTTGTAGACAAGAATAAAAGTGATTCCAATGGCAATTTAAACCAATCAAAAAAGTTATTCGTTTTTAAAGGGATTATAAGCCGTTTACCGTAAATCTGAGTCGAAAGTGCTGAAGCACAGAATGTTAAAAAAAAAAAAAAGTCAGAGATTGCTATTCCTAGAATGACCTTTAGTGTGCAAATATGGCCAAGGCTTGTCCCAAATGGGGTGCGCCGAGCATTATGTGGGGCATGACAGGAGCAGGCAGGTGTTAATGAGGGGGCAGGCCAAAGGGCATCATGGGGCGTGGCCCACTGCCACCAGAGATTATCGTGGGGTTTGGGGGGTTGTCGGCACTCTCGCATTGCAGAGCAGTGCGGGTGAGGGGCGGATATCGCGGACACCCCCTTTTTAAGGGGTGATAGAGCAGGAAGATGCCTTTTCTACCTGTGCGAAACCTCGCCCTGCATCATGCTGCGACGGGAGGATGCCGAGGGACTTCGCCTGCTCCTTCCTTTATCTCCTCCCACCCAACTCCCTTTTTACTATTACCTGTTTTTCTGGGGAGTGTTGTTACTGGTCTGACCCTTTCAAGTTTTCTGTTGCCTCTTATCGCACTGGGGTGCGGTTGAGTTCATGGTTGACAGGAAGTCTCAGGTCACCCTTGCAGGTCATTAACTAAGGCATTCACAATAATGTTATCTGGGGGACCTCAAAGGGGTGTGCAGGCATCATTATGTAGAGAAGCTGCTAGTGGAGGAGTGGAGATGGTCGCTTCCGAGGCCCCAGCCTAGCTCAACCTTGCACTGCGGTGTTTCTGGTACACTGGCCCCTTGGTGGTTGGAGAGTGCAGCACGTGCCAGGAGATCAGAGCATGACTCGGATGCGTGGGCTGGCTAGGGTGGGTGTGGGGGCTCCTGGGGCTTAAGTGCCCCTCAGGGTGAGCAGTCCTCCTGCAAGTTGTCCCAGGATCCACTAGTTTAGCCCTAGGAGGAGCATCTTGGTGTGGGATGCCCATGGAGGTTACACCAAGTGAGTGGGTCCTTAAAAGGGCTGGTGTGACCCAGGAAGTGTCACCCATGAGCTCACTGAAAGCAAATTCATGGGGTGGTAGTGGGGCTAGGAGACTCGATATATAGCGGACTTTAACACCTGACTGGACGTAAAATCATGTAAAACTTTCTGAAACTGATGGATTTTTTGCTCATCACCATTGTTGTGACTGTGTTCTTGAACCAATGTTTTTTATAAATAAAATACAGCTGGAGATGTTTAAATCTCTAACCAAAAAAGAAGCCATGGTCTCAAGCTGTTTTAATCATGGCGGGGGGCACTTGAGATTATCTGGTTGGGCAGGAGGGACTCGACGTATCCAACACATAATAAACTGGTTGCCATAAACAAGCTACCATTACTGTCTGTTCAAAAAAACAGATCAGAAGAATAAAGTCAATTTGCGTTTACTTTGATTTGTTTAACCTACAGTTGCAATTATGCTTCGTGACCTGCCTTTCACCTTGGCTGCTTGCTCAGGCAGCAGGCATTGTGACATTAGAACTCATCTGTAATAACTTATTACAGTTGAGCATCTATGTCATGACATTATAACAGGCGACTGCAGATGTTACAAGTCACCTGTAATAAGGCATTTAGAGACAGAAGTGTATACAGGGATTGCAGGCCCCAATGTATTATAGGTCAGTTAAGAGTTTGCTCTTTAAAACCTGCAGGTCACAGTGTTGTAAGTAGATTAGGTAGGCATCAGGACACGTCTTCAGGTTGTAAGATAGATTTATTAAGATAGCACAGCAGAGATAAAGCACTTCGCTAGCTGACCAGACCATCAACTGCCAAGACTAGAACATACATATATACAACACACAGGTTAGAATTAATGCAGGGCAGATTCCACCTTTCATCCATTTGATTTACATATACTGAGTAATAGACTGGAGTAATAACAAAACATGCTGTTTATGCAACAGTACTTAAATGGCCAAGCTGTGCCAGCAGTTTCTGAATAAATCAAATTAATAGCTATATTACACAATTCTATCACAATTTAATTTAGAGACACACTGATGAGAGGATCAAGCATTAAAGGCAAAGAGAGGGCATTCCCAGGTGCTTACTGAAGAGGTTCATGGCCTTGACTACCCGAGGCGACACTAAATGCCTTATATGATGTGACAACTAGTATTCTTTGAAAGTGGCAAGAAATAAAAAAAATCACTCCAAACTGCACTGATTGTCCATTTGAATAAATCAAGTCTGACTTCATCTAGAAGAGACTGGTGGGCTCCCCCTGAGAATACTTTCAAGTAATGAGACCAAATAGTGGTTTACGGCACAATTTTTTAAAAAGGTGGGTGATAGGCCTCAGGTTTAACAAGCAGCTCTATAGAGGTAGTCATGACATATCTCCATTCCTTCACTGTGTGTTAAACAAACCCAACCCCCACCCATTGGAATTGAGGCTGGGGGGCGGGTGGTCGCCTTCAGGAAATCTCAGAGAAATGGTGACTAAACAGTTTTGTATGACTTATTATCCCTAAAATACCGCCAAACAGAGACTTTTACAGCCTGTTCAGAAATTCTGCATATGCTACTTGACATGGTCTATAATATGTCAAGATAAAAATTACCTAAATGTTAGTGCCTTTTATTACTCTGTTCTTATGTACTTTAAAGACAGGTGACCATTATTAAGGCCAAACGATGGGACGTTTGACCTCCCCCTGTTGGAACCTTTATGTTTCTATGCATACTCCCATTAAAACCTCAGAAGCAATTCTTAATCAAGAACAGACAAAGCAGATGCGCATTTTTGTCTTTTATGCGGTCACAGTTTAGGGTGCCCCTGGTCATGCAAGGGCCGATGGACAGGTTATATCTCCAACACTCTCTTGGCCGTGCTAGAGTTGGGAGGCTGTCTTGCTTTCTTTGGGGGCCAGTGGTTGGAACAACTTCCCTTTAGAACCCAGGAGTACGAAGGATGAAAGACTGTTTAGGAAAATGCTTAAAACCTGGCTCTACGTCCAGTACACAGCTGTTTTGCGCTCTTCCTTGCCCTTACTGGTCCGCTAGCACCGGGACACTCTCTTGAGTAGCTGTGCGCTTTATAAATCCCATTTAACATAACATACCCTCAAACGAGTAGAAGCAGCCATGGAGGTGAAGGAATGCCAGTGCACTGAAGCCACAAGAAAAGAGAAAAGTATGAACTTGTTGCCTAAAACTGAGGCAGACTTACTAATCGAGTACGAAAAAGATCACAACTGACAGAACTCCAGAGCAAAGTTCCTTTAGTGTTTTTCTGTCTACAAACACAGCTCATCTGTTTAAAGGGGTGCAATCACTTGTCGCAGGATCTTAACAGGCATCTAGTCTATTTGTGCTGCACACTGTTTCTTCAGACACTCTATATTTGCGGGTTTAGACCCAAAAAACTGAAGATAACTCATATAGTTTATCTGGGAGTCAGGGGAAATGCACTTATATGTCAGAATATGATATATATATATATATAAAATATTGCCCTACAAAAATATCGTAGCCCAAATATCGATTACCACAATCTTGTGAAGGTAAGTACAGACATATCACCAAGGTACAAATATGTGGGGCCCGGGCTACAATTGCCAAAATTGCCAGGGCCCAAGTTATCTCTCAGGAGGTGAATTTGACATACATCACTCACTGCCCCGTCAGCTAAGCCAAATGCCAGTTCCAGCCCTAACTACTAACCATCAAACTCATGGATGTGTGACATTTCTGACTATTTCAGGGCACTTGAAACTGTCGGGGTGCCTTGACACGCTGGTTTCATCATTGTTTCTAAAGTACATGGAATTTTGAAACACCCAGTTGATCTTAATGGTAGTGACAATCCATGTGGTAGACTGTCATAACTAAGTTCCGCTGGTTAAAAATAAATAACAGTGCTAAGCACCGGCAAACACGGGTACAAATTAAGCAGTGACTGGAGTTAAGAACAGCAAATATATAATTAACTGCATGTAGTTGCTGTCACAATATTTTATTGTCGACATTTTGGCTTTGATATATTTGTAGGACAATACTTAAAACACAGTATTGTGGTCGAATACCATAAGTGCTGCAAAGCAGGAGTAATGGCATATGAACCCAACGGCCTGACTAAAGACAGTGTAAATTGTTGAAATGGAGTGCAATTTGTAGACCACTACCATGCAATAACGAGGCCACGATTAATACAGATGCTTCAGATCGTGTACAAGTATAAGAAACAGTTTCCTGACAACTTTAATTCAGTCAGTGCCCAATTTTTGAAAGTTTGTCTTCAATAGCATGGAGGAACAATACACCCCAAGCTTCATGGCACAAAGAAAGCCACATCACATATACCTCAGACTCACCCACTGATCCTGCTGTGGTCTGTTGATTGAGTTTGCAGGTACAGTTTAGTTGAAGACAGTACTGTTTGTTCTGTATCATCTACAGTGAAGATATCTCCCACCTTGGCCATCTACAGTGAAGATATCTCCCACCTTGGCCATCTACAGTGACGATATCTCCCACCTTGGCCACAACAGCTGACAGAAACATGCAAATCAGGTGGGACAATGGTAACAGATTTTTTTCTATCAGCTTAACCATGATGATGATAACCGGACACATGGTGCCCGCAGGCTCCTTCCCAGGAACATGGAATTACCAAAGGCTTGGTACCATCATAGTGGTCTTTAAGAACTCTGAGCGGAGGGAGCTCGAGCGTGAAAAGAAGCACTGATGAAGCAGGATTTACAGGCAGAAGAAGACAGACTCTTCTCTTGTTGCAGGTTTGTCCTACTACACAGACCAGCAGACTGGAACTCCACACAATGACGAAGCACCTACTTGTCCTAGGCATTGCATTGTCGCTTTGGTGCACAAGTGAAGGCGGAGGAGGACAGCAAGACTCCTCTTTAGCTATGTGCTATATACCCATTTTTTATGGGACTCAAGGAGCTACAATGGACACTAGTGAGAAGTTATAAACCAATTTGAAGATGGAGTTGGATGGACAACACTTCTCAACTTTCAATACAACCCATTCGGCTCTTATGGAGACTGTGGGGTTTTTTATATTAATTACTAATTATTGCAAGTTCAAGTTAATGTTGTTGGTGTATCTGACTTCCCTGCTGCCTCCCCCCCCCCCGGTCATCCTTATTGTCCTCCTGATTCTCTACCTGGTATGGTGGGATCCCCCCGTCGGAGCTCGACACCGTCTAGACTGTTTCTCGCCTTGAGTTTTGTTTCATTGTTTCTTTGTTTGTTCTTTTCTTTTAAAAATTAAAAATATCTGTATCCTGCCTAGCTTCTGTGTTGCTTAGAATATCTCCTGTAACCCTGCTTAGCCTCTGGGGATCAGTCGCGGCTTTGTGACATCCAGCAATTGATATGCATATACTAGCGGCCGGCCCTGGTGGTTGTAGGCCCATATTTGTAACTTGCTATTCTGCACAATAAAGTTTTTCACAAAAAAAAAAAAAAATTTGTTGGTGTAGCCTGCTATGTGCCTCCTGAGGTCCTCGCTCCTTCACCTTGGCCCTCATGACACTTCTTTCCTCAGTCCCCTCGTCATCCTCCTGCCTTTACTCTACTTGGGACTGTTTACAGTAATGTAGAAATATCAGGCACATTCATTTTTTAAATATTTTTTTGGGTCCTTTTTTTCCTACAGCCAGCAGCTGACACTGAACTCAATTTTGAGGTGGTCATTACTTTCCACATCGTTTAAAAAAAAAAAAATCAGTTTATTACATTTTTACAAAGACACAGATGACAATTCCTCATAAGCCACATCCGCACAACCCCAACACCACCAAATACCCTTCAATCTCACTAACAGCCCAATATTTCAAAATTGTTAGTTTTTATTGTTCCACTGTCTACATAGATCTACGAGCATACTGTATTAGGAAGTTCTGGGATAAATTTATATGAAAATTCATCAAGGTGGAATAAACCCAAAACCTGGCTAAATCCAGTCTTTGCGGATTCACATTGGCTATCCCCACTGTGCAAACTCTCGCAGCACAGCACACAGCCCTATCTAACATCTCTCTGTCTGCAAGTCAACTCAAGTCTCCTATTTAGATCTCGCTAGAGACAGCGCATGCGCTGGTCTGGGGAGACATTTAGTAAGGGGTTTCAAAGTGCTACCCCCCACAGACTTTTGCTGGCCATCAGCTGTCTGTTACGCGCACAAGCGCGCGCGACATGCACAGCTGGCATCTGGTTTTCTCGAGTTCAGCTTTTGTTAATCCCCTCCCCTAGCCCCTCCCTTCTCCTACTTCCTCGTTAGTCTCATGCCTCTCTATACTGTAGCAGGCCGCGGCCGCAGCCACCAGCTTTGTTTACTTTTGCTGAACCGTGCTCAATCGCGGCACCTGCGCATTACTTTAACAAGGTTAAATGTAAAGCACCGGTGCCGCGATTGCTGCAAAAGTAAAGAAATAGAAAAAAACATGTATTTCTTTACTTTTGCTACAATCGCGGCACCCGCGCTTTACTTTAAGTATGTTAAAAGTAAAGCTTGTGTGCCGCGATTGTAACAAAAGTAAAGAAATAGATTTTTTCTATTTCTTTACTTTTGAGCAATCGCGGCACCGGCGCTTTACATTTAACCATGTTAAAGGTAAAGCGCCGGTGCCACGACATTTCATCCACCATTTTCTTTAACTTTTCTTTTTTCTTCTCCCTCACAAAGCCTCCTCACCAGCCACGCTGCGTCCCTGCACGCACCCTGCCAATGCTTTTTCCATCTGTGCTTAGCTGCTTCGGGGGTTGGGGCCTGAGGTGTTACCGGTGTCACTTTAATGCATGCTGGCAGCCCCCTACTGTGCTCTGCCGGAGGGCGGGTGAGGTCGTGAAACCCACCGAGCCTTGCGAGTCTCGAATACTGCACCAGTTTCTGAAGACCGGATCAGCCCACTGCACTGCATAACCAAAGCTCCAGGGCTTGCGAGCACTTTAGCCATTTTCTCTCAAATAAACATTTTACAGGTGCGCGGCTACTGCGGTCTAGGGACATAGGATGTTATTTTATTTCTTATTAAAGAATATTGTGCTACTGTCAACCAGATTGTAAAGCATCCTATTGGTTTAATTCACGTACAAAATTAACACAATCTGTGCGCTAATGTTTCATGTGTAGGAAATGATCCGCAACAGGGCCAGATCATGTATTCAAGATTTTCAGGAGACCATCACGAGTTAGCTGTAAACACATTAGGTCGGTATCTATGCAGTGTATCTCCTACATGAACAACCACATTTCCTTAAAACACTAACATTGTGTGTCAGGATGTTAACTACAAAAATATCTTAGGTGCAATATGAAGTGCCAGATTTACTATTCTTGTCTCCAAACCCATGGACCTTGTAGATATGTGTTGGTATGGTACCTATAATTGAAGTTACGTGTCACAAGGATACTCTGGTTATGATGTTTTTGTAGCATATATTTAGGAGGTGTTTTCCCCACAGTACACCATACAAAGTTAGGCACTATACCCAAATTCCCTCCAAGTTGTGACTATAGCACTGGAAACTGTACTTCATCCTATTCTAAGCACTGTAATTTAAATGACACACATTAGCCATTTTATAGTGGTTACAACCACAGAAGGGTGGAAGGCTGAGGATGATGTCAAGAACCTAACATTTGGCAGAGGCGAGCGCTCAGCTCACTGAGCTATCCTTTGGCCTAGCAGTCTGACATACCACATCTATTATTTTAATACCCATTCCCAGTTACACCGGCTTTGTGCAGGCGCCTGGCTCGAAGACATATGTATTATTTATACACTATGTGGAAAAATGACTTTACATGTGAAACTTACTAACTTGCAGAGTACAACATCTAAAAGTATGGAATGATTATGGTAAAGAAAGCATGTTAAGAAACAGCGGTATCGGGTAGATCCGATGTTTAGATCCATATATCCAAGAAATTGCAGGCGACCCCCTCCTTCGACACTCAAGTCGTAAAAACTTTGAACAATAACCTAAAATCTTTGAAACATTGGTTACAAGCAGTTCTCCATAAAATCGTGTTTAGCATACAAATATACTTAAAAACGCTGGCCACACTGAACCGCCGACAATCTTTATACAAAGTTGTGGGCTAGACTCAAGTAAGATGTTATAATTCTAAGCAAAATAATCGCAACTCAAGCCGTTGAACATGAATTTTAGTTAACATCTGGGCTTAACTACACCCCACACACATGTTCCTTAAACATTAAAAATCTGTGTACATTCCCATGCACGGGAAAGAATAGTAATATGAAAATCTAGAAACGTAACCATTTAAAATCGTGTAAACAAAACTATAAATGTATTATTTAAAAAGTGCACAGCAGTGGAGCGCTGCTCCGCCGAAGAGTGCCGCCAATCTTTACTATACAAGAGGCAGTCACAACCAATTAAAATCTGGGCGCAGAGCTCGTGGCACATGATCTGGTATTTCTGCCGGATCTAAATTGGAGCGGGAGGCCGACCTTTTCTTTTCCTCCACAGGCCAGATCACCTTCATCAAAAACAGATCACGGCATCTCCATTAGAGGCGGCGACAACAGCTGCCACTGAAATATACAGCACCCAACACGGCGCAAATCGCAGCTACTGGCTGGATAGAGTGCTCTGTGTAGAGCCAAGAGTAACTACTACCTTAAAACAGTACCCAGCGCAGCGCCAGGAGCAGCCAGTGCATTGAATCAGTCTCCAGTATAATGCAAGGACAAACCACTGTGTTGAAATAGCACACAATTTTGCGCCAGTAGCAGCCCCAGGCTCAACACAGTAGCCCCACCCCCAATATAGCGCCGAGAGCAACCACTACTTTACAACCGCATCAAACACATGGGTATGTGCAGCCTTTGTATCAAAAAGAAGTATTGGCATAGACAATTGGTCTCTCCTTTGGGAACTTATGAGTATTTCGCCATGCAGCGCATAATCATGGGCGCTACAGCATATACTGTTATTTTACGTACCACTGGTGTACAGCCACACACAGCCAAGGATAGGATTCCGTGCTATTTAATGAAATATAATAAAGTCTCTTTAAAATTCTTTAACAAAGATGTTTTAATACGAATAGGCACATTATAGCACTCGGAGAAGTACCTATTAAAGTGTTTGTTTTGTACAACTGGAAGTGCTTTCATACGCGATAATGAAGACAAGCATTGGCATGGCCAATAGGTCTCGCCTTTGGGACCTTATAAGTGTTTAGCCATGCAACACTAGATGTTGTTGCACCAAGGATATTGTGCTGGATAACTAAACACTTGTAAGGTCCCAAATGCGAGACCTACTGGCTATGGTCTGGTGAATCAGGTGCAGATCTGAATAAGGGGTGCTAGGTTTATCCCATTTGCTACATGCTTAGGTCAGGACAGCAAGAATGAGACCTGCAGGTGAACATGGTACTGAGCATAATACAAAACCGCCATTTGATCATTTTTCTATTGCAGTATTGGTCAGTTTCGTCAATTTGTCTAGGGGTGTGCACAATTTCCTAATTTGTGCTATTACACAAGATTTTACAAAAATTATGCCTTATCATGCCAAATGAAAAGCTGGCAATTGGCACTATTTTAGCGTGAAATGCATCATGGCATGCATAAAGCATTGGCATAGCCAATAGGTCTCGCTTTTGGGACCTTATAAGTATTTAGTTATGCAGCACAATATCCTTGGTGCAACTACATCAACTGTTGCATGGCTAAGCACTTATAAGGTCCCAAAGGCGAGACCTATTGGCTATGCCAATGCTTGTTATGTTAGGATCGTTTGTAAAGCATGCGCCCGCCACTACAATGGCCTTGCAGTGCTATCAAAGTCCAGAACATCCAGCCTCCATTTTGAGGATTCCGCCACACACCGAGGTCAGATTTGGCGCGTGAAGCCGTCTGAGGAGTGCTCCTTGTGAGGTTCCGTTACAGCTTCCAGTAAGCATGTCACAGTCATCGGAAAAAGTCAGTCAAATATAATGTTTGATGGGGTGACTGAATGTCCTGGAAAACTGACTGAGTTCATGTTAGATTTCCCCGAGTGACAGCATGTTCATCCCTGCACACAGACTGACAAGACCAGCACACTTGTTAATGTGATTTTATTTATTTATTATTGATTATAAAAATCGTGTGGAATTAAAATTATGCCTTTCACTAGAATCCAGCGGCCCTGCAGCCTTGCCGACCTACTTCTATAGTGGGCAATCTGTCAACTGCCATTAAAATGTCGCTTCTGCCCATCCTTGCAGCCGATGTGGAAAACGCGCAGCGTGAATGATGGGAGTACACAGCTCATAAAAAGAAGGCACTAAACTGCGTTTTGACCACCATCATCTCGAGGTCAGGAGAAAAGAAAATCTCCACGCCCTGCTTAATTGCCAATGAGCTAATTGAGTAATCAAGGGCGTTGGAATAAGTGAGGTCACACCGTGAATCTACAAACACTGCACTGCTTTTACAATTGACATCATAACTAATTAACTGCCAAGAAGCGGCAATGTGCAATTAGAGGGGTTTAACCTAATTCCCCATTTAAAAAATGCATACCAAGCAAGCGCATGCAATCCCATCACAGACTGCATTTCATGTTTAACGTTGAATGCATGAATGCATGCATACATACATGTGTTGGGAGGGTGTATGGCCCTGTAATGAGGGCAGACATCAGTCATTAAGCCCTCAGATTGGAATAGAGCACAATCAACATGTTGCCCTGTAAACCATGTTCCTCCAATGAAGCTGCAAGCCGCTTGGGATGAAGATAAAGGAATCCACATTTTCTGCAGTATGACTAGACGATGGAAGCACCAGCACATAGGAGGCGCCATTTTGAAGCTGTAAAAGGCTTCCTGGTTTGAGAAGCAGTGCATGGAATGCAGTGGGAGATGTACAGATTTGTAGGTTTAAGAATGCATAATAAGAACATGCTGGAGAAGGTTAGAGTTTCTCGAAGCAACCAGAACACTTACAATGTGGATACTAAAGGGTAAGAAGGGCCGGCATTCCATGCGCGTGGGTCAGTGGCAAGAAGACTCCCGTTTTCCTCACATTTCCTCTCCCACCTGTGGCTCTAGGTTTCAAGGACGGCTGAAGCGAGATCTGCACCTGAACCGCCTCCACTGCCACTCAGTGACCACTGAAGGCGATGGGAGCAACATGCACCAGGGGCCATGGAAGGGATGTGCTCTCCTTCTGGTAAAGTCCTTCCGGACTCAGTAAAGTCAGGGCAAGTTGTTTTTTAAAAAAAATTGTATCTACAGCGGTCTTTCAAAGGCAGGAACACAGGGGGGACAGACATGGTTAAAAAAATCCTTTGCAACTTCTACCAACGCCTGTGCCCCCTTCTATCACGGATGTGCCTCCTTCCCAGACTTGCAATAGGTGCTTTCAATAATTCCTATTTGTAAAGCGCGAATATATCACCCCCTTAAAGGTTTCAAGGCGCTGGGGGCCGTCGGTGAGATTCAGAGACATGATGCTGAGCGGAGCTACTGCTGGTGATCAAACCTCAAACCCCGCGCTACGGAGTCAGCCGCTCTGGCCGCTGCACCACACCTCTCTCTCAATGAATGACAAATGTAGCTAGAGCCCCTCCCAATGAGTGGCTCCTGTTCCAACTGCCATTCCGTGCGGGCACACACCACTGGAGAGATGGGGAAGACATAGCATGTTCGTACACCACACAGGTAGTCACCAAGAATATTTTAATAACTCTTAGTAACTCTTCCATTCAGTCATCTATCCATTCATCATTTCACCCTTTCATCTACCCGTTGATATCCATTTCACCTTTACATTCTGTCACGTATTCATTCTTTCATCCATCATTCAATCTTTTACCATTCCATCCACCCATTGGCCATTTCATTATTCCATACAGCCATTCAAACTTCCATCATCTATGCATGCATTCATCCATCCATACATCCTTTCACCCATACACCCATCATTTGACTTAGCCATTCACCAATAAAGCTTTTCATCCATGAACTGATCCTTTTGTTCAGCCATTCAATCCATCCTCTCATATTTCCACTTGCTTTGCCATCCATCCATACTCACAAATGTCCATTTACTATGTCATCTGTCAATCAATCCATCCTCTTAGGTTTCCATTTACTCTGCCATGCTTTCATCCACCCATCCATTCAGATTTCCATTTACTTAGCCGTCCTTTCACCCTTTGATCCATCCTCTAAAATTTCCATTTACTCTGCCATCCTCTCACCCATCCATCCATCAACTCATATTTCTATTTATGCTATCGTTCTTCCATCCATCCTCTAAGATTTAAATTTACCAATCCATCCATCCATTTATCCATCCATCCTAGTTTTCCATGGGTTCTGACATCCTTTCACCCATACCTTCCATCCATCCATCCACTTGGATTTCCATTCACTGTACCATCCTTTCATCCACCCATCTACCCATCATCTCACCCACTCATCCTTTCACCCACCCATCTTTTTACCCACTCATCCACCCATCTTTTTACCCACTCATCCCCATCCTTTCAAGCACTCATCCTTTCACTAACCCATCTATTGATCCTTTTACCCACCCATCCTTTCAGCCACCCACCCACTCATCCACCTATACTTTCACCCACTCATGCATCCACTCATTTATCCTTCTTTCCCTTTTCCATAAGCCCATCCTTCTTATGTTAATTATGAGCTTTTATCTGCTAAGTTGCAGATAAAAGAGACCCATAAAAAACGCAACCCGTTGCAGCTGCTAAGCAGGGGGTTCAGGACGCACCTGTGGCCAATCTCTATTTTTAGAACACCACAAATTATCATAGTCATTTACATGAATGGCCTGTCATCAACCACATGGTTTGATCCAAATGTATGACGAATGCAAAACACTGACTTTGGAACTACATTATATAGCTACTTGTTGTGTTATATCTACAACAGTTTGTTATGGCAATCAAAGACTGTAGCTTCTAGGCCATATGCCACTTGCAGCTCTCATTCTGTTTAGCCAACATCATCTAATGTGAAAAATGTTTTTTTTCCTTTTAAGATTATCAAGCTTAAGGGGGCTTGAAATTCTACATATTGACAAAAGCGTTTGTGGGCCTTCCTCGGCTTCTACACTACACTATTTGTAGCATACCAATTCGCCAAACACCACTTTCTAGTCACCACACAATGAGAAATCAGATCCAACCACAGCACGGCAACCGCCCTTAGCGTAGCAACAGATGGCATCCAGAAGAGCCTCTACAGGGGGGAAACTGCAGCTCTCATCCTTTTAGACGTATCGTCAGCCTTCAAAACAGTCTCCCACGACATACTAATCCAACGACTCCACAAAGCAATTATCCAAGGACTCGCCCTCTAATGGGTGTGCTACTGCCTCACCAGAATAACCCAAACCGCCAACAATCCCCCCCACTGGGATGCCTCTGAAGCACAACATGTTAATTTGAGGAGTCTCGCAGGGCTCTTTGCTCAGTCCAACGCTCTTCAACATCTACAGGACCCCAAAGGCCAATGCCATACGAGTTCACAACAAACATGCTCACTTACACCAATGATACACAACTGATACTGTCCCTCTCGCACAAAACACCCTACACCAGGCACAAGTTCACCATAGGCATTACAGGAGTGGCCACCTGGATGAAATTAAAGTGCCTCAAATTAAACACATACAAAACCAAGGTGGTAGTCTTCGGAAACAACACCTCACAATGGGACTCTAGCTGGTGGCCCACAGACCTTATATCCACCCCAGCCCTACTCATCATAGACGAAAAACTGGGCATGATCGCCCGAGTCAAAGCAGTGGTCTCAGTATGCATCAACATACTGAGGATACTGAAGAAAATCTTCAAGAGGCTACCAGACAACACCAGGAAACAGTCACCCAAACCCTCATCACCAGCAGACTACACTATGAAAACACAGTGTATTCAGGGATTACCAACCAGTTCACAAAAAGAGTGTAGACCGTCCAAAACGCAGCAGCCAGACTAGAAGCGCTAACACTTTAAACTCCTCATCCATGCCTGAAAAGCTCTCAACAACCCTTCCACTGCCTACCTGAACAGCCGCATTCACTTCCACCAACCTTCCAGACACCTCTCTCCTAATTGGCCTTTCAGTAGCACACACCTCACACATACACAGAAGTTGCCCCTTCTTGTACCTGGCCAATGAAGCCTAGAACAACCTTCCACAACACATCACAGCCTCCTCCTCTCTTCTGGACTTTCACAAGAAGTTGAAGGCTGTGCTTTTCAATTAAGTCCCGAGAGCTGGCCTAATACACCTGCTACAGAGCACCCGGATATCGTCACGGGTGGTAAGCGTGCAACACAAAACACCATTAACATAACATGTTATTCCAATAAAAGGTATCGAAGTCGGAGTGTTTGGATTCTGAAGCTGAACTAGAACCATGTGAAATCTATAGCTAAATCTCAGATGACAACTAAAATTAAGGCTCAATAACCATCCAAAGGACGTTTTCTCTGTATCTAAAAGATGTATATTGTGAACACAGCCAACAGCATTCCCTCTAAGAACATGCGGTCTCCAGGGAGCGAAGTAGGTTACTGTACTGGAGGCGGCTTTGACGAAAGTGGGACTACAAGCCCCTCTACTCCTGGGTTTGACCATGATGCAATGATAGAGCATCTACAGAAACACGAACTAATCACTAGAACTGTATGTTTAGAGTGCTCATTGGGTGTGCATGGTTTGTGTCCTTACTACAGGATTCATTAGGAGTGGTACGCATGGGGCTGGACCCAGTGGAGTCCCGATGAAGAGCTATTAGGGGAACAGCTCGGAACATGTTGACAAAAACACATTACTGAGACAGCCAGACTCATTAAGGGCAGGTTTCTTCTCAGTAAACGACCCCTGAATTTTAACCATACCAACTAGGGGCGGGATTAAAAGAGTGACCAACTAGTTAGGTATTTTTAGATTTTCTTTCCCTTCCCACTCCACATCACTGCACAATAAATAGACTACAATAAAAAGTGCTCCTACGTAATTTGCAAGTCGCAGGAAGCCTCAATCCAGAGGATTGAGGGGAACCCCAATGATGAAGCATGCCGCCTAGGGGCAACCCTGGTGGGTGAGGGGTCTCTAAAAAAAAGTATTTTTTATAGACAAAGGATTACAATGAATTCTTGCTGTATCCTATCTAATTCCCTACGGTTAGGTTTTCTTCGATATGCTCCTTTTTTGCCTAACTACGTAACTGTCAGGAGGATAAATCTAGCCTCTACCTCTGCCTCCCTCTCTACTTTGGTAAGTATTCTAATACATGACACTAAGTGGGTAATCCCTACAATTTAGTCAGTCAAATTTTACCTTTAGAATCTGTAACATATATAACTGATGACCAAGCATGACAACTAAAACAGGGCTACAAAACAGCCATTGTTGCAACACAAGAGATCTTCTGCAAGACCAAAAGTAATGCTGAAACTAAACATTCAAAATTAGATGAGAATTTCAAGCCTCCCGTGCTCTGCCCCCTGCCCCCCTCAACCACTCATTGAAGTACCCCATCAGTAGCTGCTGCAAACGTATTCAAAACTTAAAATGGATCCCTAGGGGGAGCGGAGAAACAGTCTCCCCCTGGATGGAACGGGCCACGTAGGGACGTTAGCAAGGGGCGCGCGCGCGTAGGTAGTTTTCAGTCAGGTGCGCGTTTGAATAGGGAAGCGCAAGCGTGAGGGAGATTAAGCAGCGAAGTCCCACCCTCCCAACCCCAATTTTTTTTTAAAATAAATAAATAAATAAATATAAAATTTTTTTTTTAAAAAAGAAAAAAAGAAAAAAAAAAAAAGCCACTATTAGACAGGTTACTCTTGGGCAATGTTCGTTGGTAAGGCAAGGTTTGGGGTGGGTGAGGCAGGAGCGGTCTTACCCGGCATCCCAGGAAGACGGGTAGGAAAAAGGGGAAGAAAAGAATGACAACGTAAAGGTAACACAGAGAAGTTTGAAGGTTGGTTTAAAGTTTGAAATGGGGAAATGTGATTTTAGAATTGGTTTTGGCTCAGTATTCTAAATTGTAAAGAGAAATAATAAATTGCCGAGTTTATTTGAGAGTTTATCTGTTCTAAATAAAGTGGCCTTTTCTACTATACCAAAGATGTGTGAGGGTCAGTTCATTTTGGGCGAGTGAAATTCTCAACACAATCTCAGTCAAGATCTTCCAGATAACATAAAGGCTGGCTTTCATATATACTCTGTTTACCTACAACCTCACTATTGTTTTCCTGGAAATGTAACCAGTATCAAGTATCAACAGCCAAAATGTGACCTTGCTTTAGTCAGCAACATGGCCAAAATGATTCTGCTGTACATAATTTACATAATCATGAAACTACTAATAACAGGGATTACTAATCAAAACAAGCAGAATGGTTTAGAAGGTTCCTTTTATCACACACTCAATATGGAAGCACAGATGAACCAATTTCAGCTGCAGCACAAAAGAAAAGCCATTACCAAAATCATAATTTCTTTCAGCAAGATTATCACAAGATTCTGCAGCTCGAACTTGCAGAGATTTAGATTTCATATGTGATATTACCCATCCTTAGATGATCAATGCATTGGAGGCTCAGTAATGTGGCATTGGTAACCACAAAAAAGAAATTTGTCAATGTTAGTCTAGGTTTTAGATCTTAACTACAATGGCCCTTCTTAAAAGTGTAAGGGATTTTGTTGAGTACTTAGCGATTTTAGTAGACACCTATACTGTCAGGTAAAGCATGCTTTTGCGTGAACATGCAAGTTGTAGCATAAAAGATTTCTAGCTGGTCCTGTCCACTACATGTGTAGTCGAGGTTTTTGAACAAAAAACATTTTTAAATCGATGTTGCTAAAGTTTACACAGACTTCATATATGGTTGAGAGTTACATTATACAAGAAAAGTCATAATAAATGCTTAATCCACATTTCTTTGTTTTATAATCCATAATTACCTGTTTCTTGGCAAAGTGCGATTTTTATTGTCTATTCCTCCAGTGCCCCAATATTTGTTCTGACCTCCCTGAAATCCATAATTTTGGCTTTCTCCAATAAACAGGGATTCTGAAACCACCTGGCTAGAGCCTTCATCCTTAGGGAAACTTCCATCACTGAGAAAATAAATAATCTATTTTAAACACACAAATGTTTCGCATAGCCAACAGAATACATATTTGAGTGCTGTATACTTCAACAATTACATTTTGAAGTTTACAAAATGCTCCACAAATAATTACGTTATTGTTGGGCAGCGCCCTGCCCTGGGTTCACAACAGAAAATTACATTTTATTTTAGTTGTACAGTTTTATACAGTGCAGACTCCATCCTATAGGAGTGCTTAGTGGGGAGATGATGGCTTTATACTTAAAAGAAAAAGTGTGTGCAGAGGAGACAACTTTAAATATTAGAATTTAAATCACGATTTAGGATTATTTTGACAGATCTCATTACAATCAATTTGTGGATGCATAATGCATGACAATTTTGCTGAAATAAATCTTGTTAATATACATAGGTACAGGAAACTTTAAAGCATGAGTCTATAAACAAAAGATTGGTGGATATTACAGTTCTATTTGCAATCTTAGCGCATGGGTTAATAAACACATATTAGGCGATACAACTGTTGCATCATAAATGCCACTGGGATGGGAGGTTCAGATTCCCAGATGTGTGGTTAATAGGTACATTTTAGAAGACTGGAAGTACTTGGATAATTTGACATGCCTGGGTAAGCTGCATTGTCTGAGAAAGAACTTGTTTTTTTTCTTGACACAAGGTGTTTCGGACTGGACGTCTGATTTACTGCAGAGATTAGTTTCTCCAAACAAGTTAAGTATATTTGAGGGAGGTTTCTTCACAGAGCCTTAAAGGAGTTGCATGCTGTTTTCAATGTTAATATGGCTGTTCATGGCAATCATTTCAGTGATATTCATACTTGGGTGATGTGTTCATTGCTTTTAGTGTTAAAAGAGTAAAGTGGCATCCGCAAGTGGCTTAGCTTTTAGAGGAGGAAGGTATCTTTGATGGAAACTAGTCAATAGTGAGTTCTCGTGCTATAGATATGAAATGTATCAAACACAGAATGGAACTCTTGGGTGTATGTATATTCTTATCATAGCTGGGAACCTAACAGACACTGTACAGGCTATAACCCCCTCGCTGAGAGGGAGGAGCTCAGGGATGTTTTGTTTTGAAGAGAGGTATACTAATTACCCAATTGATGAGCTATGGATGGTGAGGGCAGCAGAACAAGTGGAAGTGATGATTAGAACTAACTACAGGGCTCGCAAATAACTTTATTGGAGCGACAACTGGCAGGACCATATAAAAAATGACTCGGCAGAGTCATGGAATAACCTTTAATAATAATCATGGGATATTATTCAATAACGTTCATATCTTTTGGCTATGATCATAGCATATTCTTTGGCGCTATTTATGATATACCCCCTGACATTCCTCCATGGCAAATGTGGGTTGTAAGTAAGGGTCCTGATGAAAACAAACATTGTGGAATTCATTAACCAGTGAATTTGAAAAGTCCATTCTTTGGAATTGTTTATAAACACAATTGTAGCTACACGATTGTGGACATAATTGACTGTTTCAGTTCATTTTCCATCTCCCAAATTGCTCTGGTCCTAGGGTGACTACCTTCATCCATGAGACACTGTCTCCAGTCCCAAACTTTTGTGCCATAGCACAATGTATTCTGGGGTTTGTAGTATTGTTTTGCTTCCACTGAACTAATTAGACTAACTCATCTGAGATCAATGATTTGCAGGTAGAAGGTTCAGGACTGGTGAGTCTATAACGAACTGGAGTGAGGTGGACATCCTAACTACTCAAAAGAAAACCAGATGATAAAAAAAAAGCTCTACAACGGATCTTGAATCATTACAAAGGTATTTTTGAAACACATGCGAAGAAGCGGTCTGTAAAGCCATGCAGTCATAAGTATTGAAGCACATCTGCTTTTATCTTCAATTAGATGAGAACCGGTATTAGTGGCAGCAGCCAAGGCATAATTACTATCACAGAAATTCACTAATACAGGAGTTACTTTATTCATTTATAAAATTAAAAAACTGTGTTTTCCTTTGTATTTTCTAGTATATTATGGCGATGTATATTGCTAAGACCAACAATATAGAATGACCATTTGTAGTTCAACATACTATTTCAGTCACAGACAACTTCCCTGTGGCACAAACACTTTCTTAAATTCTTCCAGTGTGGAAAACAGGTTTGTAATTTTCTCCAACATCAATGCTTTCAATATACTTTCAGTGTGTTTGCTGAAGCTTAGAAAGAATGGTTATTGGTACCTTGGGGACTTTAACAATCTTGGATGCATTAATGTGTGTGCCCCCTTAGAACAGTCTGGGAATTGTATCGCCTTTTGCCTATATATTTTCAAAAAATGTGATAATACTGGGCCCAGTTTAATAATTAATATGTGGTGTGAGTAATCCAAGGGAGTGCGTGATTTATGAATCCCCGTGGCTCTATGGATCTCACTGGATGACGGGGATATCACAATACAAAGACTTGCTTCTCCTGGTGGCAATTACACAATGTACCCCGCAATGGCCAATTAGAGCTTACTGGACAGCGTCATGACTGTCATGAAAAACATCAGGTTAAAATGTAACGTCTGTTCGGCATTTCGCTTGCTGCTGGCTAATGTGGGGACTCTCCTAGATTAAGGCATGTGGTGGATAATAATTAGCTTTATTTTTTAATGCTATTCTACAAAATGCCATTATTCGGGGGTACAGGCATAAACCACTTTATATTCTTAAAAGTAAACATTTAAAATCAGCTGCAAAACATAAATAGGATACTAGAACGTATACCCAGGCGCATAACTATACACTGCCTATAATGAATAACAATGTATTGCTCTATTTCATGCAGTTAAGTGAGTGGGTCCTAGTGTCTTGTGTAACTAGGGAAACAATTATACCGCCCCCACATTTGATTAGGTTTCAGGCATCCTTTCATAAATCTAATGTTTAGCAAGTTTCTGACAATCCTTGGGAAGGGGCGGGGGGAGGTATGGAGGGCAAATGCCTGGCTACTCCACTGCCCTTCAGAACCATGCTTCTCCCAGGTTAATTTATAACATGTACACAATGGAAATCCCTTTGACCATGTTAGAGCATTGGGAGGGTGTTAAATATGTGGGGAAAGAAGGATATTCACAGAGAACACGGAAGCACAGTTCAGCACACTATTATCAACAACAAGGATGGCAATGGTTAAAGTTGGTGTGTGCTTCACAATTAACTAAGAGCATTTCAGCATGATTCCCCAGAGCTGTCATTTTTTAAAATAATTTGGAACGTTTTTGATGAGCCCAAAGCATTCATTGGTTACTCGTTTACTAATATTAGTGATCACATGCCAATAACGTTTTGCAGACACAACACAAACGAAAAGAAGGAATGCACCAACCTTGCAAAAGTTAAGCCTATCCCATTGTCAGCAAACCTGCAAAATCAGCAAAACAAACACAATGTTAGTGTTCACAGATAAGATAAATACAATGCAGAAACCACTCTTAATGCGTACTCCAAAAATGCAGCAAGATGCACACGAATACAGAGAAGTTTAGAAATGCCTCCGTTTTCTTACTTCCATTAATTTAACCATGTACAACACCACATCTGGTCAATACTATTGTTAGTAGAGCTAGATAACACCTTGATAAAACAAGAGCGATAAAAAAGAATTGCCAAAGTTGGAATAAAATTCCCTATTCCTGAATCCAATGCCCAGAAATGAAGATTGGCAAGGCAGTCTTAGAAGCAGGTTGCGGTTTTGAAGGTGTGAGTATTAATAGAGTGATGCGTCTATTGTGATTGTGCTTTGATTTATCTAGTAGTGGTTTGAGGTTGAACGGAGGACTAATTGAATAAATGTATTATTGTTGATGAGCTTTATTGGTAGATTGTGTTTATTTGTTAGTGTTGATTTGTGATTTGGGGAGGTTTGATTGAATTGATGGTGCTTAAATGTTAGCTATGAAGAAGTTGAAGAGTTTCAGACCCTTGTAGTCTACAGATCCTGGGATACATACATAGAGAAACTAATAATCTATACCATTGACAGAGAAAAGCTAAGCATTGCTGTGAATAAATCGGTGTTAGTGGAACCTCATTTTACTGTGACGCTGCATTGATTAGGGTGATTTCACACTGGTTGTGATATCACTTGCGGCCTGTGGAAAATACTCAAGTGATTGTAATACTCTTATTTCCATTAGCAGAGCAAACAAGATGTTTTACTGTGTTAATTGAAGGTTTTAGTTGAAATTGTGTGAATGAGAGAGGAACTGCAATGGAGGGTGAGCTACTGCAAGGAGTAAGTTCATACTTCATATTGTTTCGCGCTGAGATTGGTTTGTTGGTGTATGGTCAAGCTGTGATTGGTTGATGGTGTCATACTGTGCTATGCAGCAAGAGGTCAGTTGTTGTGTGAATGCCACATTGAGACTGGTTGAAAGCCTTCAATAATTTAAACTGCAACAGGATTGGAGAACATAAACCTGATGTTTACAGAATAGAATCAAAACACTGCATTGAATTTGAAGGAATGAAATGGTGTAAAGGGTTTAAGATTTTCTTTGGCGGTGATGTGACACTTTTGATATGGGAAGTTGAAGAGGCACCACCTGAAGATATGCCTGCACATTTTATGTTAACTGAAGTGGGATTAAAATATGCTTGTGGAGTTTTCCAAAATATGGTACTTTTGAATTGAGAATTATTAACAGGTTAAGGGAATTGTTATGTGAAATGAAGACACCCCCTAAACCCATACAATTTGAATGCTTAAGCATGTGGGAAAAGACAACAAGAGATAAGGAAAGAGAGAAATACCAGAACAAGATTAGCGGAGCAGAGCGTAATTATGCAGATGTTCAATGGGATAAAGTACTACAGAGACGGAGGAAAATTATAGCTGAGGGAACTAGATTATACCAAGCCAATACTACCGAGAGACTTGAAAAGCAGAAAATAGATCCGATATGGAACAAGGAAATTAAGGATGACAAAAAGCCTCAAACCAATAGTCATACAGGGGATGAAATATTGGATGTACTGTTAGCTGAGTGTCTAACACCTTATGTGGTTCCCAATACAAATACCAATATTAGTGTACCAACAAGTTCTACAGTGGCTACTGCTTCTACTGAACCAAGAGAAATACTGATTGAGACCTTTACAGACATTTCAGATTGCCCCACTACCTGTTGAGTCAAAATGACAGTGATACCTCCAGGTGTTACTGCTTCAAATGTGACTGATCTAGTACAATTACTACAAAACGGTATATGCACAAACAGTGCTTAGACAAATTGTGACTACCCCAATTAATATTCTTCCAACTCTAGAAGCTCAAGGAGCTGTAGAAGGAGTAAATACATCAGGGCTTATTCTCAGCATCTCAGAATTCACAGATTATTGAATGGAAACTGTCCCAAACAGTTCACGCATTGAGAGATGAGGGAAGAATTGTCTTTACAACACCAATAGCCAAAGGGGAAAGAAATGTATTTGAAGATGGGATTTTTCGACCATGGTTTAAGAAAGCAGCAGGGATTTAAAAAAAAGACAGAACAGAGTACAAGTTAAACCAGAACCCAAGACCACTTAATGTTTCAAAGCTAAAAGTTGAACTTGAAGAAATTATGAGGGGATGTCTAGATCTTGGGCATTTGAACCAGTATGAGGAAAAATAATTAATTTACCTAAGTAAGGAAATTACAAAACTTAAAGAACCTACACATGATAGATTGACTGATTTGGCCCGAAAATATGCGATTGATGATTCAAAACGTTTTCCATTGCAGAAAAGTTTCAGGGCACAGATGATTGATGAAGCAATTGAGACACTGAGTTCTTCAGGAATGGAATTACACATTACAGAATTAGTAAAACGCATTCATAAATGGAATACCTTTGAGAAATCAGGAAGCAAGTGGGCAAGGAAACATGAGAAGAAAAAGAAACCACGAGACCTAGTTCGGGAAAATAAACAGGACGAGGGAGAAACTTCAGCTTATCCATTGAGAGAAATAGCGGGAAAAGTGTAAATTCATGTACCATGGAGCAAAGGTGATCTTGCAGCATTTATGAGCTATTTTTCAAAATTGAGAAACAAGCCTGTCCAGTGGTACACACAGGTTGACAAGCTTGTTAAAATTTCAAAGGTGATGTGGATTGATTTGAAAATGTTCTGGACACTGCCATGCCAATTGATTTGTGGGACAAATGTAAGGTTGTTTTACAATGGTCATGTAAGGATCCAATGAGAGTTGCTCGCACTAATGCACCACCTTTTGTAATTAATGAGAAAAATGAAGCAGTGGTTACTTTCCTGAAGGGCCGAGTGGCAACAAAAGATTTTGATTGGGTTAAGATTGATCGAACGACCCAGGAACCAAAGAAATTGGTTCATGAATTTTATGAAAGATTGCATCAGGAGTTTCAACACAGTGGGAGAAAATGCCCTGATGCCAGTGACAAGTGTGATATCAGATTAACAATCTCTAGTCAGATCAGTGTGCATATACAGCAAAGTGTCATTGGTTGTCAGAGAAAGTCATTTGATAGGATTTTGAGGCATGAAGGGTACTGTAGTGATGAACAAGAAATGAAGCAGAAAGAGCTTAAGGGGAAGCTGATGACGGCTCAGAGGAGGTTTGCTCAGAGAGGATTTCAGAGTAAGTCATTTGCAGGGAATGAAGGGGATATGGAAGGTGTTGTTCCACAAGCAGGAGTACGAGATGCTCAAGGAGTATCTGGTGTTTCACGGGATAGAGGCAGAGGTGTTCAGGTTTATTCAAATTCAGGTATGGATGTCACAATGCTGATGAAAATGACCATTTCCCATCTTTTTAACAGATTTGAGCATTGGAAGAGGGAGTGTAAATTTAATCCTGATGCAGTAAATGGATGTGCGAATACAGAGAGAAATGCAAATGCAAAATGTGCCAGTTCAGCAATCAATAAAAGGTGAAAAACCAGTCTGAGTTACATTAAAACCAGATGCAGTGTTTCCAAGAGCACCATCGTACAATTTAAGACCAGAGACACTTGAAGGAATTACACTTGTAATTGAAGATAAACTGAGCAAAAGATTTTTGAGGAAGTCCATATAACTCTCCGATCATGGGTTTACAGAATCCCAATGAAAAGTACAGAATAGTGCTGGACCTTAGAAAGAATAGCAGCATAATTGTTCCATGTTGTCCTACGGTACCGAATACACCCATAATCGTTTTCAAATTCCATGTACTGAAGAATGGTTTACTGTTATTGATCTCTATCAGGTTTATTTCTCATTGCGATTACATGAAAGTAGTCGGGAGTACTGCTCAAAAAACGTTCAATATATGGAACACTTCATTGAAAAAGGAGCTAGAAAGGTGTCACCAGAGGGAGTGGAAGTAATTCATCAGATGAATCCACCTCGAACTCGAAGAAAAGTTAGGATGTTTTTGGGAATGGTTGGCTAGTGTAGACAGTGGATACCAAACTTTTTCCTAGTGGCTAAGCCTTAACCCCTTCAGCGCGGCACGGATTACCGCGCTGTGCTGAAGGTTCTATTGCGTAGGCGGGGCCATGATGGAGCGGTTCCGTCATACGCACAGCGCAACCGATGCGCATGACGGTACCGCTCCGTCATGCGCATCGAAAGGGTTAACTGAGGCTGACACACAAAGATGTGTCTGATCCGCTTTCATGGGACAACGATCGCACAAAAATGTCCTTAGAGTTGAAAGAGAAATTGTGTCGTGCCCCAGGACTAGGGATACCAGATTAGTCAAAAGAAAGACATTAACTTGCAGTGAGAGGGAGGGCTGCGCTCTCTCAGTACCTATTCAAAAACATGAAGATGCTCAAAATCCTGAGCATATTTTCTGACAGCCCTTGACCCTGTGTCCACAGAATTGCCCGATTGCCTTAAATCAGTAGCCGTGGTTGGTGTCAGCCCTAAAAAGAATGAGATCATAATGATGGAATATCCAGTAACTGAAATAGTCAGTTACTTTGTGGAGTTTCTACTGAAAAATGTAGTGATCAAAAGAGGCCTGATTTTATGTGTATCAAGTCTACGGACAGCAAATGAAAATGGTTGTGATGACTTTGAACATGATTGCCTAGGTGTCATTGATCATTGCCCAAAGCCAAGGTCAGACATTAATTATGAACCCCCTGATTGAGCCCGACCATGTTCTTTTTGGAGATGGCTCATGTTTAAGAGATAACAATGGCACATTAAGAGCAGCAAATGCTGTGAGCACTATAAATTATATTGTCGAAGCTTCATGGCTTCAAAGGGGTTATCTCAGCACAAGTTAAAGAATTGACTACCCTTAGGATGCAGTTTAACTGTTCAAATGGGAGTGAATATTGACATGGGAAATAGAGATGCTAATTCAGTTGCACAATATTGTGCCCTGCTAGCCTGCACATTTAAAGGAGTTATTCAGTGTTCATGGCAATAACTGACACCTCGGAAGAGTTAAAAAGGGAACAAGAAAATGTTTCAGAAGCAGAACATCAAGGTTGGGTCAGAGCAGGTTTTGGGAAAAACACAAATGACATCCAACTTTCAGCTGATGGGAGACCAGTGTTACCTGATAGTGTGTTGGTTTCAATGACACAATACTTTCATGGACACACACACTTAGGGAGGGATTCAATAACATATCTCCTTAGACAGAATAAGTACAACCCAAAGTTTAGGATGCTTGCAGAGGAAGAGTGTCATTGAGATGTGACATGTCAACAAATGAATGCAGGAAAAAGAAACAGGAAACAGGAAAAAGAAACACACATTACACTGAGTTATATAGAGAGATTTAGAGATCCCTACAACAGAATCCAAATCAACATCAAGATGCCTGTTTGCAATGAGTTGAGATAAGTCCTAGTCATCTTCTAGAGACCTATCATACCTATCCAGAAGAAATCACATACCTATCCAGAGGAAATCACAATTTCACAGTAGCAAGCCTGTTATTAAAAGACTTGATACATAGGTATAGATTGCCAGTTTTCCTGAAATCAGATCAAAAGCCCCACTCTATCAATAAGATCCCGAAGATGATATGTGCAGCCCTACAGATTGAACATAGAATACACAAAAGCTATCGGCCTGAGGATTCAAGCATAACATTTCGCTCAGCAAATATGTATGCATCAACATCACTGAAGTGGTCTGATGCAGTACCTGCAAAAGCACTTGTGAACATCACAGATGAGAAGATAATTGATTACTGCAAAGGATTGGTTGATGTTGTGCGTACAGTTTCTCACAAGGTTGCAGCTTCTACACAAGATCATTATAATGAACAGTGCCACAACCCCAGAGAGATGGGGTTGTGATCAAGAAGAACATTCAGAAGACTTGTTTGAAACCAAGATGGAAAGGCCCCTTACAGATTGTTCTGGTCACAAACGCTGCTGTTAAGTGTGCTGGAGTGCCAAATGTGCAATGCAAAAAGAACAATTGATGGACAGAATGCTAAACAATGTCATACATTCACCCCAGTACAGAGATCTGGGCCTAAATCCATCGTTTTTTTCCTCACCATGCCATTCCAGTTTGGACCCAGCCATATGCAAATCAGTCTTGACCATGCGCCCAATGGGAACAGTCCAGCCCGAACTGCCAGAACAGGTCCTCCCTGGACTGGAAACAAGCATCCTAGGACCGATTTCGGGCTTTCAGCCCTCATAAGCCAGGATAGCTTGACTCCAGTGGCATGGAGAGCACGGGACCCACGTCTGGGCATACCCGTCCCACTCGGAGTGACAAATGCAAAAAGAACAATTGATGGACAGAATGCTAAACAATGTCATACATTCACCCCAGCACTGAGATTTGGGTCTAAATCCATCATTTTTTTGCTCACCATGCCATTCCAGTTTGGACCCAGCCATATGCAAATCAGTCTTGAACCTATGCCCAATGGGAACAGTCCAGCCCGAACTGCCAGACCAGGTGGATTTAACCCTGATCTTTTGACTGGGGGAGAATGTTTGCATTGCCAGCATTCCATCCATCATTTATTTGCTGTAACACTTTTCGCCCTAAGTGAGATGGGTATGCCCAGACACGGGTCCCTTGCTCACTTTGCCACTGGATTCAAGCTAGCCTGGCTGAAGAAGGGTGACATACCCTGAAACCGGACCCAGGCTGCTTGTTTCCGGTCCAGGGAGAACCTGGCCTGGCAGTTCGGTCTGGACTGTTCCCATGGGGCACAGGATCAAGACTGCTTTGCATATGGCTGGGTCCAAACTGGGGTGGTGTAGTGGGCAAAAGAACAATGGATTTAACCCAGATCTTTTGACTGGGGGAGAATGTTTGCATTGTCAGCATTCCGTCCATCATTTGTTTGCTGTAACAAATGTGCAATGCATACACACAAGATTAGGAAATCTGCATGATTAAGTGTTCTCAGAGCCTGAACAGAAAGCACTGGTGACAGGTTCGTCACAAGTTGAACGACAGCAAAAATAGTGACCACAAAGAGAAGAAGGGCTGAAGATTTGCAACCAGTCGCACCAATCCAAGTTCCTGTAATATGCAAAGTGGCGTCGAAGTCTCCGGACAAAGAGGAAGACACACCTCAAGCTGAAAAGACTACTGAGACAGCATCAGTACGAACTGAAGATATCCTGGGCAAAGAAAGAAGCACTGAAACAAGAAGAGTCACCCGTGAAGTTTTTATAACCATTTCACAAACTAGAGTTCAAAGGAGACTCTAAACAAGAGTATCAGTTGATCGAATAGCAAAGGCTATCGCTGAAAAAACAGCATCAAGCAGTGAAAGTGACAGAACAAGATCTAAGAAAGCAAGAGTGCCTTGTCAAAGAAATCCAGTAACTGAGTGGTCAGATTAACTGGACAAAGTACTGAAGGAAACATAGATGAATTGTGTGATGTGAGATTTGAACAGTATGAGCCACCCTGATTTCAAACTTTAGAAAGAACTGAGAAAAGCTGAAACAAAAAGCTGAGAACTACCAAAAGCTGGAAAGAAAACAACGGGTCAATGAAAGATAATTGTGCTGCCTGCTAGGCCTTTATTATTGTAGTTACTTATTTTAGAGAAGATCAATCTAGGTCCGAGTTGCACTAGAAGAGTTTGGGATAACATTTTCAGGAGAATACATAGTAGGTTTAAGGATTGCCCAATTGGAAATCTGAACCGCCGAAAGCTAACCACATTAAAGAAGCTCCTTCAGAACTCTGCACAGAGTTTTTGAGCTTGGATATATATGATCTGATTACAGGCAAACTTTGTGTTGCCTTAGAAATAGATGTGAAATTGTTAAGTGCACAATTTTCTAATAACATTGATAATGATCATAATAGTGCTAGTAGGGTTCTTTTTCACACCTGATAGAGAAATTAGGTCTACTAATGAAATTACCACATTTACACACACCACCTAGGAGCAATATTCTAGGTTAGTGAAAAATGTATTCATCTAATAAATGCAGTCAAAGTGCATGAGCATTTTGTTTCTTATCAACAATGTCTTTGGACAGAATAATTATTAGCCAGACAAATAACTATTACTGTTGGAACACCCAACGATTAATGGATAGGTGTTTATGGTCATAACGTATGTCATAAACTGTTTGATCAACTTCCAATTGATTGGTTGGAAAAACTCCTTTCGAAATATAAAAAAAACAGAAGGAGACCTATTATTTGACTCTGATTTCTGTAAAGCATGTTTGAGATTGCAGTAACATCATTCCGGCTACTTACGCAGAATTCTGTATAATGATGTCCCCTCCACGGACCCAGGCTCCGTGATCATTATTCTTATAGGCAAGAAGTCCATCAATGACTGCAGCTACTCTTGGCTTCTCAGGGTCAGCATCCAGGTGAGGCCGAAATCTATGAACAATAAAAATATCAATTTTTATTTAAAATACCTCTCCTGCATGTCTATAATTCCAACAGTTGTTAAAGGCTTTTCATGTAAACCGATATCCAAAGATATTCCTTGGGTTGTGAGTCGATGGGAAAAAGTACTATAATGTGGAGGGTCTTTAAAAAAATTGCTTCGATTTTTGTTCATTTATGAGTACAAAACTTTATAAATAGAGGACAGGGAGCATATCATAAGACATAAACCGGGATTGTGAAAGATAGGCCCTTTGCACCTATCATCCATGGAATGTTGTGTGGTTTGCTTAGTGCTGACATAATCTCATCGCTACTGTTTTTCATGGATGGCTTTCTTACTCTAATGGATAGGTCTCGCTCTCTCTGTAAACGGGAGCATTATTACTTCCATTGAAATGACTCCACGGCCTGTATAAATTTACACTAAGATAGTGGTGCTTGTTATTAACCACTGAAAACCCATGTGATTCTCTTTAAAACATGACTTTAATTATCTACCTTGACTACACTATTCATCTACAACATTGGCTCTTGCCAACAAATATCCCAGAGAAATTTCAGGTGAAATTAAAGCTTCTTCAGTCAACAACGTTTTTCTTTAACTGGCATTCGGCTTTTTCTGAAAGTTTTCTCCATGACTTCTTTCCACTAACAGTCTATGTTCTCAAAAAGTATGGAGGTGTCTGAACCGGAGCAGTATGGGATGCCCCTGTGAAGACTAATGCAAGTTTGCTGAAGCTGTTGTCCTCCACCAGAGGGGCGGAAAGTCTGCAAGACGCCTGGCTAATCACTTTATGCCATGCAAATACCAGTGAATGGGGCCACACAGTAATTCGTGGACTCATGGTCCATTGGCCTGATTCTTCCTCAGACAATATCGTACAGGTATTCGAAAAAGATACTATTGGTTGTGCATGTATTCATAAGATAATGCACAAAACATGTAATAGGACATATACTGGACCTTACTTTCTCTAAAGATTTTTCCCTGGATCTCTGCACGTCATTTTTCTGAAAGCTCATTTTTTCAATCATCCCTCATGAGGATTAGTGACTTGAGTTTGATTAAGGGAGCAGTGACTAGAGATTGTTAGGTCAGGTTAAGCAAGAGCCTTTGCGCACTCACTGGTACCTGGCAACGCCAAAACATGATCTGATCAGCACTCAGACATTTCGAGCTGGCAACTAAATAGCTGAAAAATCGTATTTGGCAGCTTTCCGTCATATCGGAGGAGGACTCTGGCACAGGTTTGAACTACAGCACAGCTGAGCAACACTCTAGGCCTTTGAGCAGCCCCTTAACATAGCACAGGTGAGAAACAACATCTGAGAAGCGCCATTAGCATAACTGCGCAACACCACTGCCAAAACCCAGAAACCCCTTCCACACTTCTGAAGACCACTGGTCTTTAAGCAGTGCCAGTGACACAACAGAGCAACAGCATTTTCATAATCAGCATGTTAGGACAGGCATACTTGATAAAACACACTGGAGGAATTGAGCAGCCTTCTGGCATAAACAAACAACCCCTTGGCATAATCGGAAAGTACAACTGGTATAACTGAGCAACTCAGGATATAAATAAACTGCATCCAGGGCTGCACATATTTCAGATGCCTAAAAAGAGCACAATCCCTATACTCTGACACAATGGTATCAAACTTTAGACTTTAACACTCATCAACGTAAAAAGACATTAAATTTTCATAGCATTTATTAAAAAAGTATACATGAAATTCATAAAATCAATACTAACATTACATATGCTTAAAAACACAAGACATAACAAGTACACATTATTATCTGATCCACAAAACTGTTATGAGCCCGCATAACAGAAAAAGATTATGAAGACAATAAACTTTGTCATTGATTACGCATCCTATCGAATCATGTAACTGCTATGGTTGGTGATACATATGTACTCTTATATCTACTCGCAGTCAACCACAGTTCTTCTTTGGATTGCGTTATTATAGATGCGTCGACGCGTTTCGATGGTTCTTCTTGTTAATCCATCTTTATCAAGACTTGTAATAGGCTTTGGGTCTTCCTCAATTTTACGGGGACTGACTGCCTGCGTAATATTAAAATTCGTCCTGGTGTTTATTTTCGAAGCCGTAGGTACATGGCATATCCCATTCACTACTTCTCGCCTCTTAATGGAGTCGTCAATTTCAACCAGGGTGACGGAGGTCCCAGTTACTCCTCCTGTATTTACGTCACCTCTTAATGAAGACGTCAATTTCAACCGAGGTGACGGAGGTCCAAGTTACTCCTCCGCTTCCCGAATTGAGTTACACTCCCGCGTACGAAGCCGACGGTCTGATTCCCCGAGGTGACGAGAATATAAGAGGAGTAACTTGGACCTCCGTCACCTCGGTTGAAATTGACGTCTTCATTAAGAGGTGACGTAAATACAGGAGGAGTAACTGGGACCTCCGTCACCCTGGTTGAAATTGACGACTCCATTAAGAGGCGAGAAGTAGTGAATGGGATATGCCATGTACCTACGGCTTCGAAAATAAACACCAGGACGAATTTTAATATTACGCAGGCAGTCAGTCCCCGTAAAATTGAGGAAGACCCAAAGCCTATTACAAGTCTTGATAAAGATGGATTAACAAGAAGAACCATCGAAACGCGTCGACGCATCTATAATAACGCAATCCAAAGAAGAACTGTGGTTGACTGCGAGTAGATATAAGAGTACATATGTATCACCAACCATAGCAGTTACATGATTCGATAGGATGCGTAATCAATGACAAAGTTTATTGTCTTCATAATCTTTTTCTGTTATGCGGGCTCATAACAGTTTTGTGGATCAGATAATAATGTGTACTTGTTATGTCTTGTGTTTTTAAGCATATGTAATGTTAGTATTGATTTTATGAATTTCATGTATACTTTTTTAATAAATGCTATGAAAATTTAATGTCTTTTTACGTTGATGAGTGTTAAAGTCTAAAGTTTGATACCATTGTGTCAGAGTATAGGGATTGTGCTCTTTTTAGGTGTTAGCTGTACCCCATTCCCTGTAAAAGACAAGGGGTCTCTCTCGGTTTCTCCGATAAACATATTTCAGATGCACCTGTGATAGATATAATGGAACAACTCGTGGAATAAAGGATCTGTGGCACTTGAGATCCCCACGGCCACAGCTGAGCAGCACTAATGAAGCAATAGGGCAGCACAAGGGGTAGAACAGAAGAGCGTTGAGGGGATAGTTGAGCTGCCCTGGCACAGTAATGAGCGTTGTTGGAGTGACAGAAAAACGCATTGGAAATATAAAGGAGCACTGGGCATAACAGGGCCTGGCTGATCTAACTGGGCATCAGCACCATCATAACCGAGGAGCACCAATGGCACGATTGAGTGCGAGCAGCACAGGGATCTGGAACTCTGGCAGAACTAGAAAAACTCTGCCTGGCAGAACCAGCAGCTTCTCTTAATAAAACCAATATCATAATCAACACTGGTCGGCCGTAAATGGCACTTGTAGAGAATTGAAATCAGCTTCGATGGCCACATCAAGAGTGCAGTATTCTGTTCTCTGGGCCATTTCTAAAATATTTCATCAGGTCAGATCATGTTGAGCTTTGCAACACCATCAGTCCTATAGCGCAATCCTGCCTTGTGAATACAGCTGGAAACTCTGCTCAGAGTCCATCACCCAATAGCATCTTTGTTCCCAAGCCACTCCCAATTCCTCACCTCGACTTGAGTAACATTTCTCTCCATCCACCACCATCCTTGGTACCTAGACTTCTGAGCCATCAGTGTATGCTCCTCATCCTGTAGGCTTTGTTTCCTGAGTGGGGCCTCGTTTTCCCAGTCTCTTTTACTGCACCCACAGGTCAGTCTTCAACCATGCACCCCTTCATGCTGCAGAGGATGGGCCTGTTGTAGGGCTATACCTTCACCGTCTCACAACAGCAGCTACCCCCACAGTTATCCCCCCAGCCACATGGCTTCTACACCCGCAGCATCACAACCCATTATTGTATTTACACATCAAAACGACAGTGGGCTAGGACAAGACAATAGCTGTACAAAGGTCAGATTTGGTTAAACCAAAGTCACAACAATAAGTCTGACCTGAAGGCAGCAATCAAGGCCTCCATCTGCTCTTTATTCATGTGAAAAATCTAACAACTAATTAACTGATTGTATTCAATGTTCCTTTTAACTAATTCTTGTAAATTAAAAGCAAGTCTTTTTAGTCTAAATAATGAAATGTATTCACCGATCCCTTATGACGTTGATTATATTTGCTATGCTGATAATGAAGGAAACATTTTTTCCATTGACATACTATATTCAGAAGTATTAGTCTGATGCATAATTTAATGCATCGACCAAAACAAATGTCTGAATTATTCTCAAAGAACATACAAATACCTCACGGAACACATTAGGCTAAATAGTTTACACAAATCCACACAACAGACATATTTTTCCCTATTTATCATGTCACCGTCAACAGCATTTTACCAAGAGCCCACACATCAAAACACCCCACATAAGCCCAACATAGCAGAGATATGACTATCTGCTGGCGATCATATTACAGTGCAAGTCAAGAAGACAGTCAATACAAATATCCGACAGGTCACATTAAAAAGAACACGCTCTGAACACACACCACAGCACAGATATGTCTTCTAACTGAATATTACGTCGCTGCTAAAAGTACTTGCCAACAAGACATGCCACACAAACATTTAACAAAATACATTAGGTAGATCTAGGGCCATTGGAATTACAAGGTTCTGTGGCATTCACATTTTCAACATAATTATGGATTTGCTGCATTTGCCACATAATCCATCATCTGCTGCATAATCTGCAGATTTTAACAAAAATATGGTTTCTAGCTCAAATTGAAAAAAAGTTATTAACAAAATTAGTTGTTAAACTGATAGAAATGAGGTGAATCCTGGCCTAGTGTTAGCTTTTGTAAAAATGACACAATAATACCATCACAAAATTTGCCGCATAAATTGCCTTTTCTAGCCACATAATGTGGTCCTCCCTTACGCATAATTTGGTACTCCACTGCAGCATAAATCCATTGGCCCTAGTCATAATACTTCTTGTACATCATACACAGTGCGAATATTCTACTCATGGCCTGATTAAGAGTCTGGCAGAGCGAAATTACCACATGAAATTCCACTCCACCTGATTCAGAGTAGTTAATTTTGTATGCACTGGATTTCTGGGTGTCAGAGAACCTTATTCGATTGCAGAAGCAGCCAGCTCTTATTCTGTTTTTCCATTCACTGGCGCTCTCCTGACCAGAAAATACTTTACCCTTCCCTCCGTTACTTCCGCCACATCCCTTATTCACCCTGCACACTACCCACACACCTGTGCATCCATTTACTCAAAGCCGTAAAGCATCAAGGAAAAGCCTTCCCCATTCCATGATGTTTTATACATAGTAACATGGTACTGGTGCAACATTACCGCACAAAGCTTTAACCCAGCCATAGCTGGCTATCAAAGGGCTCCCGAGCAGTGCTATCGAAAACATGTTGAAAACAAATAGGCTTCACAGAAGCAGCTAACATGCATGCCTCATTACTCTGATATGCCACGTTCCTTACAATCATGAAAGACGAGTCTGCCATGTCATGAAGATAGCAATATCAACAACAGCCTCCAAGCAGCATAGTACTAGCCTAGGAAGTCTACATTTAATCAGTAAAGTCCTCATGTTCTGGTATAGCATGGTCATACACAAAACAGTCAAATTATTTTAAATCTTCTACAATCTATATAATGAGACATACATTATCAGTGACGTATTTATACTTCAATTACCCTTGCATCAAGGGCACTACACAGTCCAATGCCTTGAACTGAACATCATAAACATATGATCAGAGAAACAGTCAGACCATGATCTGTGATGGAAATGGTATGGATGACACTCCAGCCCATGCAAATGGCAGATTATGAGCTATACAAATATCAGTCGCGTGACTGTAAGGAGGAGCTAACTCCTATGAATTCACAGTATTCCAAGGATATTCTCTCAACAGGTACAATAAGAAGCAGTAAAAAGGAGAGGACTGTGGGTAGCCCACTTTGGCCACTGCCATGCACTTGTTTTTCATTTTTTGCCACTGCTTACATGGGCCATGAATCAAGCCCATACCCTTTCATGGATAGTTATAGTACCACATTTGTATTGCCATTAGGGCAAAGTGATGGGGCACAAACTTTTCCTGTTAGACTGCAGATATGACATATACATTAAAATTAAGAGTCACTGTGTGTTCCTTTGCGTATTTCATTTGCTGCCTCGATATTTTAATTGCAGTTTATTGGCTTTTGAGTTTAGGAAGAGTGCACTACTTGAGTTCCTTAACCTGTAACCAAGGAGACAGTGCTATTCAATATTCACCCTTGCATTTGTTTCAAACTTTTTCGGTTCATGTTAAATTAAATCATGAAAGCATCACATGAATACAAAAAAGGAAAAATAAAAACATCCATCTCACAGGTTGGCACCAATTCAGAAAGTCACGAGTATATATGAAAACTTGATTTGATATAAAATTGTTAAACTATATCTAATAAAACACCTGACATGATACATAACAAGGGGAGCTCTAGGTTACATAAAATCGTAGGAAACATTAGTTGATTTCATTCCCTAAGTCTTCAAGTGAATCTCTAACATGGAGCACCTTAGAAAGAAACTGAGCTACCCTGTAAAACACGGTCAAATCCCCTAGATCTTACAAATGCTTAAAGGCCTCCTGATGATGAATAATTCTTTCCTGTAAAAAGAGAGAGTTAACATAGATTTTCCTGGCAGTTAGGTAAAACTTGCAAAAAAGTTCTAAGTGCTGGGTTGTCTGCTCCAACCGGTTGTCGCAGGGACATTTCCAGGTAATGGAACCCCACCCTTCATTTCTTGAAAATGCAGTCATATAATCAAAAATAAGAAGGGGGAAGTGGTTAGAAGGTACCTATGCTGAGCATTATTAGTTATTGTACGGTACAATTTACAACCTGACTGGTCATTCAATAAGAAGTGATGACCTACTGACACCTTATAGTGGTCTGTTCGGACCCTTATCTCACGATAGACTCTAAAAACATACTCTTTTATGTCTCTTTTGGAGTAATTGGTGATGTCCTCTGGGTATACCAAGAGATCCCTCTCTGTCTGGCCAAGGCCCAACAGAGCTTGTTTTATGTGTCGTAGCCAGGGTATTTTGTTCATCATCTTTTCAAAGCCCATGCAATCCTCGATAAAAGATTTAGTGAACATAGTTTCTTGTTTAGACCATACAGATCTCCATAATGAGAGAAGTTTGATTTCAAGGGTATCTGATAAAAAATACACTCCCACTTCCCAATGAATAATAGATTCCAACACAGAGTGAAGTACAGCTAACAGACTACTTACACTTAGTTCTCTGTTTTTTGTAGAACACCATTGTCCCCCATGCCCCAAATCCCAACACTATATACTGCAGCAGAATTTGACTTAGAGTTATAGAGGGTTAACAACTCTGCAAGGGGCTTGTTACCTAGCTTAAAGGCAAACCTAATTAGGCCTTCATTGTTTCTAATAATATTGGATGCACAGATCTCCCTGTGACTCTTCCAACTCGAATTGGAGGAAAACTGAATCTCTAGAAAGCTAAAGGTATTCTTACTTTGTAGTATCCTCTCATTTATGAAAAACGGTGTTATGTTTCCCTCTTGCACGGCCGTACCTCATGGCGTAAGTTTTTGCAATGTTAATTTTCATACCCCTCCCTTCCATAAAAGCTGAGATGGAGTCTACTAAGACCTACAGACTATTAGGAGTGAGTGCCAGGATGGACGCATCATCAGCATACAGGAGTATTGGGACATACTGCGTCTCAATCCTGGGGTATCTGCACCAGCCTCCTGAAGCGTTTCTTCCACATCACTTATGTATAGGGAGAAGAAGGGCACCAATATGCACCCCGGCCAAACTGCTCTTACTAGGGTGGGGTCAATTTGCCATGTATTCCGAAACGGAATTTGGCTGTTAATTTGTTATACAAGTAGGCCAAAAGCGAGTTAATCTCCTTCGGAGACCCATTTTTATCCAAGCATTCCCAGAGTCTCCAGCCTAAATCAATAAAGCATATGTGCAGTGACCCTTCTTTGGACAAGTTAAACTTCCCCATCAGGGGGTTCAGGTTGAGCGATTGTTCATCCATCCTCAAACCTTTTCTAAAACTATAGAGCATTTGAGAGGATTTCAATTTCTTCTGCCCATGATTTTAATCTCTCTAGCGAAACTCTCCTGAATAATTTGTCCGAGGAGTCTAGTAGAGGTATGAGATAACATCCTTGCATTCGTTTCTCTTACTTTCTTGTCATGATAGCATTTTAGTGCATTGACTGCTTTTTTGTTCACAAAGTAAAGACACACACAAGTACAATCTTTCTTTAAGATGAAACAAAGCTATGCACTACGCAAATTTTGCTCTGTATGAATAATGTTCATCGCGTGCAATTTTACAATGCAAACTTCATCTCCTGATTCCTTTGCATGACATTATTCTTTGAGAGTACTGCTTAGTTCTGGTTATGTATATGTTCAGCAAAGGGCTCTAAACCGTACTTTCATATTTTTGCAGCTAAAAATATTGCTTCGCTATTGGATTTTATCTCTAGGACATCTGGGGGCAACACACAAAGTCTTCCATCAATTACCAAATACCCGAACAAAAAGCCAGTCATATTGGCTTCGCCAATGTTTGCTATTTCTGTGTATGTTATGGTCTTCCTAACATGGATTAGAAATCTTTAGTGGTTTAATTTGCTTATAGACTTTTGCAGTTAGTCACTAAAGGGGCCAACATAAATGAAACAAGTATTTAAAGGCTGTTAAAAACACACTTTGTTGTGCCTTTTGACTAATAGAACATATACCGGAGCACAAATCAAACCACAATTATTTTTCAAAATAATTTCCAAACAGTGTTTGCTTTAGATTGTTAAAGTCCTTAAAAACAAGAAAGTAAGAAATGAGATGTCGGTAATACAGGCTTCTTTCTCCAATGAGTCCCTTGCGAACTACTGGTAGCTCACCAACTGCCTGATAGCAGCTCTCCTGCGTGCAGCTCAGCCTACTAAACTATACATTTTGCTTGGTTAAATTAGTATATGTATACCAACATTGAGTGTGATTATTGGAGATGAAAATGGGTGTATTTTCAGAACCCTTAAGCTGATGTTTTTAGAAAAAATGGCTGAATTTCCCAAAATGTAAAAACTGATATCTGAGTGATACATCATGGGGCACTGGAAAGACTTATTACTAATATCATTACCTTGGTGTTAAGGGTATAGCAACTATGGCTGTTATGTACTACCCATGTAAATCCTATTTTTACATTACTACTGTGTTCCCTGCCTGATGCTTTGAGGTAATCACTGTTAGTAATCTTGCATATAGCGGTCACTAATATAATTGTGTATGATGTTGTCACAGTTAACATCAATTATATGAGTAGGTTGAAATAATTTTAAATGAACAAAATGATCTCTTCCTACAAGAAAGGGCGGGGACCCCTGCTGTAGTGGCACAAGCTTGAGCATAATAAAAAAGAAGCATTCTCAATGTCAATAGGTCTCGCCTATGTAAGAGTCATTGGCTTTGCCAATATGTTTTAGCCATGTTGTACCCTAGCTTGGCAGCAGTTTAGCATGCCTTAACGTTAGTGTTGTAAAGTAGAGTGTCGTGGAGTAGAGTGGGGCGTTATGAAGTGGCATAGAGAGTCATTGAGTGGTGTAGAGTAGAGTAGCACGGAGTGAAGTGGAGTGTCATGGACTGGCGTAGTGTGAAGTGGCAAAGTGTTGTGGAGTGTCATGGAGGGAATAGAGTGTCGTAGCATGGAAGGGCATGGAGTAGAGCGTCAAAGTTGAGTACAGTGTTGTAGAGTGGAGTGTCAAAGAGTGGTGTGTAGTGATGTAGAGCAGAGGGGAAAGGCTTAGAGGGTGTTGCATAGAATGGAGTATGGTAGAATGGAGTAAATTGTCAGAGTGGAGTGGCATAGAGTGGAGTAGCATAGAGTAGAGTGGCGTGGCCTGGAGTGGAGTACTGTAGTGGAGTAGAGTAGAGTGTCGTAGAATACAGTTGAGTAAAGTTGCATGGAGTGGCATAGAGGGAATAGCGTAGAATATTGTAGAGTGGAGTAGTGTCGTAGAATGGCATAGAGTGAAGTAGTGTGTTGTAGAGTGGAGTGGCAAAGAGTGGCGTAGAGTTGAATGGAGTAGAGCGTCAGAATGGAGTGTTGTAAAATGGAGTAGAGTGGCCTAGAGTGAAGTGGAGTAAAGTACAGTGCTGCAGAGTAGAGTGGAGGGGGTGCAGCATAGATTGCTGTGGTGTAGAGTGCTATGGGGTACAGTGGAGTGGTGCATGGTGGAGTGGCATAGGGTGGAGTAGAGTGGCATAGAGTAGAGTGGTGAAAAGTGGGGCGGCACAGAGTAGAGTGGCACAGAGAAAAGTGGTGTAAAGCGGTTTGCTTCAGAGTAGAGTGAAGTGGTGTAGAGTGGAGTGCTGCAGGGTAGAGTGGAGTCGTGCAGGGCAAAGTGGAATAGCATGGAAATGTGGTGTATAGTGCACTGGCATAGAGTGGAGTGGTGCAGAGCAGAGTGGAGTGGCCTAGACTAGAGTGGTGTAGAGTGCTGTGGCGAAGAGTGCAGTGGTGCATAGTAAAGTACTGTGGACTGGCATAGAGTAGAGTAGTGCAGAGATATGTAGAGTGTAGAAGTGCACAACAGATTAGAATGGCATAGTGTGCAGTGCCATAGAGTGCAGTGCAGTGGCATAGAGTGCAGGAGAGTTCAGTGGCGGAGAGTATAGCGGCATACAGTAGAGTGGCTTAGAGGACAGTGGCACAGAGTGCAGTGGTATAGAGCAAAGTAGGGAACAGTAAAGTGGTGTAGACTGCAATGATCTAGAGTACAGTGGTGCAAAGTAGACCAGAATGGCTTAGAATGAAGTGGCGTAGAGTAGTATGGTGCAGAGTAGTGTATAGTGGCGTAGAGTGCAATGGGATGGAGTGTATTTGTTTTGAGCAAAGTGGTGTAGAGTGCATTAGTATAGAGTACATGGGTGTAGAATGGAAAAGTGCAGAGTGGAATACAATGGTGTATAGTTCAGTGGGTTGATTATTTCAGAGTAGAGTAAAGAGGCGTACAGTGGAGTAGCATAGAATAGATTGTTATAGAGTACAGTGAAGCAGCGTATGGTGCAGTGACAGAACAGTGTCGTGGAGTGCAGTATCGTGGACTGTAGTGGTGATGAGTGGCTTAGAGTTGATTGGTGTAGAGTGCCGAGGTGCAGAGTGGAGTGGTGCAGGGTAGAGTGCAGTGGCGTATTGTGGAGTGATGTAGAGTGTAGTGGCAGAGTGTGGTGGAGTAGAATGCATAGGCATAGAGAAGAGTGGTGCAGAGTAGACTGCAGTGGCATACAGTTCAGTGGCAGAGAATGCAGTGTTGCAGAGTAGATTGTCATAAAGTGCAGTGGTGTATAGCAGAGTGGCATAGAGTGCACTGGTGTTGAGTGCAATGGTGTACAGTGGGACAGAGTAGAGTGACTTATAGTATAGTGGTGCAGAGTGGCGGAGAGTTCAGTCGCATAGAATACAATGTTGTAGAGTGCAATGGCGTAAAGTGTTGCAGAGGAGAGGATAATGGCATAGAGTGCAATGGTGCAGAGTAAACTGACAGAGTGCATTGTTTTTTGTAAAGTGGTGTAGAGTGCAGTGGCGTAGGGTTGAGCGGTACAGAGTAGAGCGGCGCAGAGTGAAGTAGTGCAGCAGAGATTGCAGTGGCGTGGAGTGGCGCAGAGTAGATTGTTTCAGAATAGAGGTAAGTGTAACGGTTTACGGTAGAATGGAGTGGTGCAGGGTAGAGTGCAGTGGCATAAAGTGCTGTGGTCCAGAGTAGATTAGAGTGGATGGCATAGATTGCACTGGTGTATAGTGAAGTGGTATAGAATAGAGTGCATTTGTGTAGAGTGCACTGGCATACAGTGCAGGGTTGCAGCGTTGAATGGCATAGAGTGGAGTGGTGTAAACTGCAGCGGCGAAGAGGGCAGTGCTGCATAGTATAGTGGGGTAGACTTCATTGGCATAGAGCAATGCATAGTAGAGAGGTGTAGACTGAAATGGCATGGATTGGATTGGTGCTGAGTACTGTGATGCAGTAAGGAGTAGCGCAGTATGTAGTGGTTCAGTGTGAGTATTGCAGAGTAGAGTAAAGTGGAGTGGTGCAGAGTAGAGTTTAGTGGCATAAAGTTTATTATGCATGGTGTAGTAGCGTACTGTCATTACAGACAACAAATCTTCAATTGAAAGGACCATAACATTTGCACAGACATACCGTTTTACTGATAAAAGTATACAGCGTACAACTAAATATGTGGAAATGTAGTTATCCAGTGTATTGATTTGTTTTGATGGTATTAAAATATTTGTGTCCACCACACTTCAGAATTGCCCCCAGTAGTCAGCATGGTTGTCACATAAATCCTCTTGCTTTAAAATTTGAGAAAGCAAAGTAAGCACCACGCTCCCTCGGAAGACAGAGCCTAACATTTGACCTCTTTCTTTAAATGCACAGTAAATGTGACAAGATAAGAACAAGATTTAAAGGCCCGCTTACAGAAAGGGAGCACTCGGAAGTAAAAAAAGATCTGGGCAAGAGTAGAGACAAACTCAAGCAGGCCATTCCCAGGGAAGCTGTCCAAATGTCGCTAAGATGGTGTTAGCAAAGACAGCAATGCTTGCCTGGTAGGCTTGCAACCTAAAGAACTAGGATATGTTACTAAGACAATACACCAAGGTGTCCAGCAGATGGTGCTCAACACTAGACATTAAGCTGCAACAATTAATACAGGAGGCATCATTCAATACTGAAAGAGTCTTGTCAGAAAGAATGGAAAATTCATAAGAGTTTCTGTCGTTCACTGAGCAGGAGGACAAAATAGCAAATGATAATTCTGATATCTGGGAACATACACAAAAACAATCAACGGTATTACACTGCAGCACAGCAGCCAAATCATTGCACATGGTAATCTACATACGTAAATTGTCAAGGCCACAACAGCATCTAGCATCCCATCTTCCACTTTCTTATGTCCTTGCGGCGACCTAAGTGTGACGGATATGCCCAGATATGGGTTCTGAACTCACGATGCCACTGGAACCAAGCTGCACCCGACTGAAGGATCTTAAGTTGCCTGTGTGCCGATTCAAAGAGGAACTGGCTTTGCATTTAGAGCTGAACTGCTCCTATTGGAGCAGGATCAAGGCTGATGTGCATTTGGCAGAGTCTAGTCTGAGGTGGCTTGAGTGAAAAATTCGGTCCCCAAGACCGGTGCTTTCTCCTACTTGGGGGTCATGCTGGATGCTAAACTAGATTAGGGCCCCTTAAGAAGTAAAAAGAAAGGGGATTTTCAAAGGGCCTATGAGGCAATCTTTAATTTTGCTTCTCAGTTGGGTAGAAAACAAATAGGTGGAATATTGGAGATTTTTAGAGCGAAGTGTCAAGCGCAGGTAACTTATGGTAGCGAAATCTGGGGTTACACCTCGGTTGATGAGATACAAAGAATTGAAAACAGATTCCGAAGACGACTCTTACGTGTACCTCAGGGAACCCCTACCTTCTCTGTACACGAAGAACTGGGTATGCCCTACCTGTCAGACTTATTGTCATTTCGCCCATTATCTTACTGGTTCAAAGTGTGGAAGAACAAGGGGACTGCCTTACATAGAGACATCATAGGGGATTGCATGGCTCTTGAGTATGCCCGCCCTATCCCCTTGGATAAACTATATTGGGGAAGGGTTCAGAACTCTCAGGAGGGCGGAGCTCTTTAGTGACCCGGATACTATTACCAGGAAGGATTTAGTCTGGGCCAAGGAGCATTTTTATAGACTGCAGGGAGTAAAAAGGGAGGAGTCTGAATTAATGAAACCCAGTGTACGGAAATACATTATTTTAAAACAGTACAATCAAAAGGACCGTATCGCCTAGGGCTCCCAAACACGTATGACCGTTTTCTACTGACATGGTTCCGCTTTGACCTAATTCATCTCCTCCTTGCTGCCCCCGTGGGAGCAACAAAGGTCAGACTTTGCCTTTATGTGGCAGTGATAACAAGTCTCCTCAGGACAAGCTCCATTTTTTTTAATGTTTTGCATTTTTTACGAGGTGCTTTGGAAGACCTACATAATCCCATTTTTAAAAACATTAAATTGTAATCAAGTGCGTCCCGCTTTTATCTTTTTAGCCTTGCTTTCAGGTTCTACGATATGGTATGTCCTCAGTTTTTTAAAGGCGGCAGTTAGGCTTAGATCGAACTGTGACTAGAATCCCGCGTTTATTAGGCTTTTAGATTCTTCTTACCTATTTAACTTATAAAATGTGTTGGATTTTTGTATGTTACCGGATGACTGCTGACATTAATTGGTTGGGTGTCCTTTTTTACCTCTTTTTTCTATTTGTGTTGTTATATTTGTGACTTATATGGTTTTTATCAGAAAAGCCCAAAAAGGTAATCATGGAATAAAAAATTTAACTGTGGACTTGGATGCGGCCCGAGTAATTACACGTGGCTGAGAATAATTAGAGGATCCCAACCCTCACTGTTTTTATTACTTCTGTACAACACCATCTAAGGCGCTACAATCGAGCAGTAACACCCGATAATTATCAGTGGTATTGGAGTGGACTGAAGATAAGAAGGATGGGGAGCGAAAGAATTGCATACATTGCATTGAAATTTTTAAAGTATTTTAACCCGGGTCACATCCAGAACTAGCAATGCACTAAATGTAATTTTATAAACAATATATAGGCTAATTTTATATTATAATTTAAATAGACCACATGACCAATCTTTTTCCGATAAACATAGCTGTTTTGCAAAGATTCAGAAAGGAACTGAAGGAGTTTCTACTACATAAATACCAGACCGAAATGATCAGACAGGAAACTAATCTAAAGTTTAGTTTGGCAAAGGGACGAAGGTAGGACTAAGATAAACACCAAGACAGAAAGAGAGAGAGGGTCTGATTCACAAAGCTTTTTTAAGATGACTAAGCTCGAGGTATTACTGGAAATGCAATAGACAGTAAAGAATTTATTACTCAGCATTGTTGAAAAATCTTTGTAAATGAGGCTCAGGTTAAAAAAATATATTTGAGGAAACTAAAACTACCAATATATATAACTGAGTGTTTAAAGAGCCACCGCGTGGCTGCCAAAAATACTTTATGGGCAACTTGTTAAGCAAGCAGTTCCATTGACATCAGACGTCATACTCCAGGCCTGATTTGTAACAGTTTTCTGCCCGTAAATTTAATTATTCCTGAAATCTTCATTTTGCATAGATTTTTAGGCATATTTCAGGGAATTTTCTGAATACCTGAAAAATGAGTAAGTCCATAAAAATCTTAGGTAACGTCTAAAATACATGTATGTATTTCCATATGTACTTAACTCTTAAACCTCCTTAACTGTTCTTGCAAAAGTATTGCTTTTAAAAAACAGAAGCGATCACGGTATCTATTATTGTTCCAGGCAATCCAAAACGATCAAGGATAAATGTACTAAATTAATTATAACATTTTTGGCAAACCAAAATCATATCTTTAACTCAAAAGTGTCACATTTGACGAGCAAAACGCAGACAAAAGGCACAATGAGCCCTTTCACCAACTCGTTTTTAGGTTTCGCCTGCATAGCGCTTGCTGTGTGCTTGTGAAATCTCTAGTATTTGTTAAAGAGGGGCTCTTATCAGTTCCCACCCTCGAATTACTGTGTACATCCTCTGCTGTGTGTAACTTTTTTTTTTTTTTTAAACTTTCCCTGATTGAAACAGCTGTGTTACATTCCTGACCTTTTCACGGTGACGCCACCTAGGAGTATTCATTTGATCTCACTCTAGACTTAGCTCATGCATACATTTTCTCCTCAGGTGACACCACCAAATATTGACCCGAAATCCGGTAGTCAACTCGGATATCTTTGTTTTTCGGTTTCACCTACACAAACAGCTTATTATTAATCCTATAGGTGAAACCTAATGCATTTATCAATGCTTTTTTTAAAGTTTTGGCAACTCGTGAAAGTTACATCTTTCTTTAAAATCAAAAACATTTCAATTAGCACTTAATCTAAGCAGAGGTTTCATGCGTGGCATTACTACTCACATAATTTACCAGTGAGTTGAGTTAAGAAATGGGAGAGAAATTCATCTATTTATGTTTTAGTCTGTTCTCCAGTAGATCACATTTCTCATGTATGGACCACCCTTTCATCTATATGTCCTGTGAATTTAAATGTTTGGTACACATTACCCCACTAACACCAGATGAATTTAGGTGTGAGTTGCAGTTTCCAAAACGGTTGCAGGTGAATTTGTATAGCATCTGAGAAAGCGTCCAAAGACTACTGCTTTCTGGGGACTCATATAACACCTGAGTTGGATGGCATTAACACACCTCAGACACGTCAATATTCCCATCGCTACACTGCTGAAAGTTCCACACTTACATCCCACTGGTCAGCAGGTTGCTCAAGATTTGTGTGAATCGAGTGCAAAGGTCTTCAACATTTATGACTTTGAACTTCTGCAAATTTGATGAATGTGCCCTAAAATTATGCATTGACGAGTCGCAACTTTATCGAAACATAAGTGACATGTATGAGAAAGGGTTCCTGCACACGCCCCACTATCCCTACGACTTTCAGGCAGGCACGCTTTGAAAACAATACCACAGCTGTTCAAGGTGCCAATGTTGGCAAATTTGGAAAACACCATTGAACCCTCTGAATACTGACATTTATATTAACGCTTGCTTTTCATCAATGCCTTTAAAAATGTTTTATTAATTGCACAGTACCCGCAAATCGCCCTCAGAGGCATTGTGTAGCAGCCATTATCAGGTGACGCACAATATAATACTGATATGCAAACCGCACGCAATGAGACAGAAAGTGTGCACAATTTACAGTCCTGTGACTTATTTGCTTAAGTACAAATACCACAAAATGAAAACCCTAATTGGATAAAGTTTGGGTTATTTATTGGTGCAGTGTAATGTTTTCCCCACGAGGGTCTTAGCTGTCAACTATTGTAACCATCACTTTGTTTTGAACACCAAACACCCCAACCACCCTTCTTTGACTCTAGTTCCACCTCTAGTAAACATATTGTTTTACGTTATTTGCATTTATGTAGTCCCAACCACAAAAGTGTGGCATCAAAGTAAACTCATTATGTGGGCACACTTTTCTGCTGATCTGTGAGGGCCACCCGAGTTAGAGGAACAATGAATTTATAGCGCGCGTTGCATTTTGTAGAAGTGTTCGCGCGTATTGCAAGAGCTTATACATGAGTGAATGCAATGTCTTACCTGGCACTGTTGTCCAAACAGAGGTATTCTCTTGCATCTTCACTACTGGCATTCGAGGTTTTCACACCTTTGTCAATAAATAAACCAGCCTGAGTGGAAAAAAGTGCTTGGTTAGGAAGGCGATAATTTGCATCCCCAGTATGAATACCCCAACCAGTGTCTCCTGGAGCATGCCAAATAAAGCAACACTCATAACCGATATATTCTGCCAGTCTTCATAATTTGAGAAAGAAAGGAATTTACCTCATAGAGATCTGGAACGGTCCATTTTTGAACACGCGGTTAACTTTTGCAAAATATGTTTGCTCCCAGAAGAGACTTGTATATTATACATATCAGACACTAATTTGGTGGCAAGTCAATAAAGACCTCATTATCATGGGTCGGATTTTCCCCACCAATGGAGTTACCAATACCAAGAGCGCTGGTAATTTCAGGGTGTGGAAAATCCAGCCCATTACTAGTTGGACCTTAAGGGTCCTCCACTAAATGAGGATTCACTGGATTCACGGGATCGGTTATCCGGGTCAGATTCCGATGGTAATTTCTCATTTTGAGCCAGACTTTGACCAAGAGATTTTGGCTGCTTTTAGTTAAGAGATCTACAGTGTTTCTCCAAATCTCATACTTCCGTTGGGACTGGTAACTTGTGTATTCGGCCCCATCGGAATTATGAAGCCGCTCGTAAATAGGACCTAAACGGGGAAATCCACCCAGCAGAACATGCGGTAGAATTGATATGAGATTTGGGTGTAGCTCTTCAGGGGCACTTCATCTTTTGAACCGTACATTGATGATTAAGGCTAACAATGCGCCTGCGATCATTCTTACTTTTAATCACAAGGCTATTGCTGCTGCCAGGCGTAGCTGTTTAAATCATAAAGGGATGTTTGTTTGAATGACATCCAAGTTATATTCATTATCACATCTGATCTCCCTTTTTGTGCCAATTGTTCCACCAATTGTTTCAGGGAATCAGAGCAGTTTTTTGGGGTTTTTTTATCTAAGAAGCAAAACAAACTCAACATTTACGTTTTCCTGAGTTTGAAAATCGGTGTCTCACTAATTCAATTGAAATAACAGATGGACAGAAGAGGTGCTTGTGTGGTTGACTATGTATTAGAAGTTGATGGTGAGAGAGAATCTCCCAGTGGTAAGCTTTATTTCAATCTAACTAAATTTGCTTCACTTTCATTAGTCGCACCTCGCTAGTGTGTATGCAACAAACAACCCTCATTCCCTTCTGAAACAGAGTGCATGGGAAGAGCGCTGAGAAGCAGTGCGTGCTGCATCTTTATAGCTCTCCTGACCGGTGCATTTTCACCTGCATGATGCAAAAGCACAAGTGGGAGAGAGGAGAAACAAGCATTCGCAATGCAGTAGGTCTCGCATGTACAAGAGTTTGAGCTATTGGCATTGTTAATGATGACTTTTATTTAAGTGTTTTTAAAACTGATAAATAAAAGGCATTGTCATTTACAATGCCAATAGCTTAAAATCTTGCACATGCGAGACCTATTGCATTGCAAATGCTTTTGGTGCTTGCGCTATAAAGATTTTTTTGTAATGCGTTAGGAGAGACCGTGTCCTGCCTGCTGTTCGAGAAAATAGTGCTCAGAGCTGTAATTTAAGCCTACCGAGTAACAACACACGTAACTGGATGTCCTCATGGGAGGTTACAAAATAAGACAAGGAGGAACTACTAAGCCTATTGACCAATTAGAAAACACATTTTACAGTGGAAAAGCCAATTAAAAATATGGGCGGAGAGTGGGCGGTGCTTCAAGTCCATAACGGACTACAGCATGCCTCGCAGAGCAGCGCATGCGCTGTTCAGGCTCGACCTAAAAAGGTCCAGTTAACCTTTCAACACTTTATCACTACAGCTGTTAACTAATCAGAACGTGAGGGGTGGTGGGGACAGTGTGGTTGGTAACATGGTGATGAAAAGCGACTGTAACTGTAAGCTGTATAGGCATCTGCTAGTCCATTTGTTGTGAGTATTACTCCCTGACTTTATTCGCCCCTAAGAAAACATCCTGAACAGCCCCTAATCAACTGCTTCTAGGAACACTGCCTTTTGGGGTCAGACTATACCTTTTGAAACATGCTGCACTTTATCTCATGGTGGCCCAGTGGGACTTCTCTCTAGCTACTTGTGGAAGTACAAGTTGTGCCAGAGATTCACACACTGACACGTAATTAAAGGAACCTTAAAACCGCTGATGCGCACTGCCCACAGGCAAACCCATCTTAAACCAAAGCCACTTGGTTTGTTTTACCTGTATTTATGCTTTTGCCCCCACCTTATTATACACTCGCTCCCCATCCCTTCAGCGTGTGATCTCATTTTATCCCCATTCAAATTGAACCTTATTTTGCTTCACTGATTGCCGTCTCCCTTTTCTCCAACAGCCGCAGGACGACTACTCGGTGCTCTTTGAAGACACGTCCTATGCCGACGGATACTCGCCTCCCCTGAACGTGGCGCAGAGATACGTGGTAGCCTGCAAGGAGCCCAAGAAGAAGTGAGATGTAGGCTTGCAGAGGGGCCTGCACGCTCAAGGAGACTCCGCCTCTGATCTCAGTGCCTCCTAGACTTTCTTGGACCATCCCCAGGCACGCCAAGGCCTCTGGGTAATGTGTTGAATGGCAATGAACATGGGGCGGCTGTATCGGGGACTGCGCCCCACCCTGACGGGAGTGATGCCTCCAGTGACTTTTGCCTGAGTGTCCTTGAACCCTTTGGTGGCGGGTTCTTAGATGCAGCCCCTCCAAAGATGAGCCATGCGACTGCGTCAGACATTCAGGAGTGCTTTAGAAGTGGCAGTTAGTCTGGATCTTGGACAACTACCCCAGAGGAGATGGGTTGGGAACGATGAACCTCTGGCTCCACCCGAAACCCTATCTTTTTTAATTGCTTTCTCCCCGGCCCTGATTTTTGCATAGGGCTCCTGACCACTTTGTTCATTCTAACCTGACGGGAGGTTTGTTCTGTCGGGGGTTAACTGGACGGGTGCTTTGACCCCTGGAAGTAGGGCTCCTGTCTTTAACTGTGCTGAGGCTTCAAGTCCGTTGAGTGGGAATGTGCAGGGTTTTTGTTTTGTTCTTAATGGGCTTTGGGGAACTTTAATATTACATAAGGGATATCTGTGGCCTGTGCCCACCTCGCCACAGGCCCTGAAGAGCTAATGTTGAGCATCGATAGCCCCCACCCTCCATACAGACGCACCTGAGCATGTGAGAATAGGACAGGGCTTGCTTTTGCGCCATTGTTTTTAAGTACAATGGTAAATGTTTGGAGTGATAGCTCCCTGAGCCTGCGAGACGAGAGTAATCGGAGATAATGCTGCCGTATGAGTATGTACATTTTTATTTTCTTGGGTTGTATGTGTTTGAGACCTTGGGCTAGAGAGTCCAACTTAGATCCAAGAGGGCAGATCCATGCCTGATTGACATGCGATATATTTAAATCCACTAAACTCCATGGAACTCACTAACTTAGACAATGGCTAACCTGAAATTCTGACATGGATCGAGCTCTCCTGGACGTACGTTGGACACCCCCGCCTTAGGTTAGAGGATACATTTATCATGAAAGATTGCTCTGCTGTCTGATCCCGTAAGATCTGTGTATACTGTGAAATGGCTAAGCTGTCGAGGAGGGAAGGATGGTTCTGCCAATTTGTCTCAGATCCCTGGATCTACGATACTACTTAAGTAAATTGTGGAGTGTCGGGTCATTAAAGAACGCAGCAACGAAAAATGTCGGTTTCCTGGTTTTAACTCTAGTAGATTTGGCAGTTACGATCACTGGTGCTGGAAGGGAGGAAATTGGACACTAAAGCAAGATGACAAAGACGAGAGTCTGGAAACGGACTGCATCACATCGTGGCACTCGACCTCGGAGTACATGTCCCGTTAACGCTGCCTTTGCGGCTGGTGGTGTTCACAAGCCTCCAGTGCTAGAGGCCCAGCGATGGCAGTCTGGCAGACGCTACACTTAACAAGCTGTCTCCGTGGACCAACGCAAGTCAGCAACGAGGTGTGTGCGCGCGCGCATTAGGTGTGTGTGTGCGCGCACGTGTGTCTGTGCGTCTGCGCGTCCACAGACCCCGATCGCTGCGCGTGCCCCGGTCTGTCTCCCTTGGGAGCAAACACGGCGACAATAAGTCTCGTTGGCGGCAGCGCTTCGCGCTGCAACGCCAGCGAGACCTAAAAAGCACACAGATCACAAAAGCATCAAATAAAGTAAAACACAGAGGGTAACCACTAATAATCTGTTTTTCTACAGAAAAAGGACAAAGGTGCTTGTGAGCTCTACACCTACGGTTACTGTGAACCAGTTAAGTAAATGCCTGGTGGTTTTTCAAACTTTGAATGAATAGGCCAGGTTTAATTCAAGTTACAACAGCCAAAGTGTGGATGTGCAGCACAAGTGAAATAATTGGAAAAGTTAGGTCAGCCCCATTTCATGCATTGGTGTGTAGATTTTTGGGATTTTTATTTACACACCGGCAAATACTTGGGGTATGAAAACATATCTTATAATTACTTTGCACTAAAACTGTACATACCTTAAAATTGGAATGAACGCGGTTATTATAGAAAATGCCAAGTGGTGTCAGTTCTGCTTTGGTTTCTGGGTGGAGGCCGTGGGAGTCGCCTGTAGACATCTTGTGGAACACATACCATATTCCTGCATCCTGCAATAAAAGAGCACCATGCATGTTAACCAATGACATCAATGGGAAGCGACTATATAATACAACAGTATGCAAACAATTAGACAGCTATGTTGAATCATATGATCCTTCAAAGATTGGTTTGATTACAGACCAGAGGGTGGGACGAGGTAGTGTCGAAGGTCACCAGATTGTTAAGAGACAGATGTAGGCAATGGACACTGGGACAGAGGGATACCATGGCTGCTGTGCATTGTGCCTCAAGTGACCACCCAAACCATTAACAATTGGAGGGTGATGTGAATACTGTGTGAACTTGAGGATATCTTAGCCGTAAGTCTGTGGTGTAAAATGTTTTTTAAAAACGTTAGAAAATACATTTTACATATCCTGAAACATGGCACAAAATCAGTTTTTGACTGTTCGGTCAGAACTGAACATCTTGTTTTTGCCTCTGCCATCTGCAGGCGCAGCTGTTAGTATTAGCTGTGAACCTGCTCAAGTGAACGCTTGATGGGATCAAAGCACAGTTAACTCTCCTGGTGGACCTGGTTTGTTCCATCACCATCCTTAAGACAGTGATGCTTATTTCTAGTCTTGGGCTATGAAGTGGGAATGATCTCCGGCTTATTTTTCCTAATTCTTGTGAATGTCGGGGTCATGCTGGTCTCAGAACATAGGAGCGTTTGTTGTTCGCAGGGAAGTATTTCATTTTCAGGTCTGGGTTTCACTATCACAGCTATTCTTTCAAAAAGGTCTACTGCTAGCAATATACATAGCGTGGATTTTAGGGCTGTCCCTTTCCACCAGTTGATTTCTTCGATTAGACTGTTTCAGGCAAAGGCTCAAGACTTTGTCATTCACATTTTGGCTCTACTCAGTATTCACATATAACCTAATGCTACTGACAGTTCCAATATATCCTTCGGCCTACAGTCAAATTCTGCACTGAACTGCATGAGGGATTACTTTACAATATTGCTTTCTCTATCATCTCGTGCTAGCTCCCACAAGTATGTCTCGCCCTACTGTGATAAAGCTGCATTGCTTAGCACAATAAACTCAGCTCTATTGGTTTTGCCAGTGTTTGTTTTGATGGCTTAAGGCCTGCCACCCAGGCTTTGTCCACTACTGCTAACAGTCTAAGTGATTCTTGCTGAGCCATGAAACAAATGATGTTTCCTAAGAATAGATGCCGGGAAGGTCTTTTGAGGTGCCTCGACTTGAATCCTTTCTGCAGAGTTCTATACTTTCTGCAAGTGGCTCAACAGTGTCTCCGGCCTGGTGGTCAAAATGAATAATATGAGAAGATATTGGTCAGCTTCTAGTAGGAAACATTTACTTATTTTTAAGTTGATGCCAGCTGCATTTTAAGATTTAAGGATACCAGATTGTTGGAGGGATCAAAACAGCAATATAAGGTTGCAGTATCTGTGTGAGCGGGTCCACGATTCCCTTTAGTGTTTAGAATGAAAAGTGAGTGTAATAATAAGGGGGGGGGGCTGCATCAATATGTTACAAGTTGCGATTAAGGACTCATGGGCTTGGAAAGTGGACTGCGGATTGAAGGCAATGCTGCAGGTCATCAGTGTACATGCGTCAGCCAATGCTAAGGTCTACCAGCATGTGGTGATACTCACATCATTGTGGCTGTGGTAAATTTGTCTCTGCTCCGAACCAGCGGGTGAGAAATGACCGCCAACAAATTTGTTCCCTTATTGGCATCTGTGCCATATTTTAGGTGCTCCAGGAGAGTATTTTATTCCTAATCTGTCAGCATTGCTAATATATTCAGTAGAAGCATTAAGACTGTCACACCACTAGTTAAGTTTGGATAAATGACTTTCATTTACGTCAGGAATGGTGGTGTTTGTACATATAGTGGGTATTAAGCATTATTGCAAGTATTATATACATATATATATATATATACACACACACACACACACACAAAAATAAATCACAGTTGACTAAATGCATCCCTGCAGCACAAAATATAAAAATTAGAATCCATTCATAAAGGCAAGAATGTGTTCAAAGGATGCAGTCTATAATAAACGCATTGAAGAGTCGGGTACCCTTTAATCGTATTCATATTTGACACATCCCCGCCCGTTACTAACCTGAACCAGTAGTCACTGTTATGACAGAAATGCAAGTGTTTTCTTCTAAACAAAGAAATCAGTACTTTCGCAGAGCGTGCTTCATTGCAGCTAGTTAGAAGTTAACAAGTTAAATAGTGGGGCTTCTTTCTTTATTCTAGGGGTTGCATCACTTGTACTTCTAAAAACTTGCATACACCATAGCAAAAATAGCTCAATTCTTAAGGCGAGTGACAGAGGTGACATTTTATGTAGCACTGCTGCTGAACACACAGTAACTTCTTTGCTATCTCCCGCATCTCAAACGGTCACACAAGGAAAAGTGTTGAATGGCAGTTGTAACCATCATTTCAATGCAGATCAGTCTGTAACTTTCAAAAGTTATCATTGAAGTAGGTCTTTTTCTTAGGCCCAGTTCTCAAATGAATTTATTTACACACCTAAGAGGAGAATGGGTGCAACGCTTTGTGCTGGTAGGGTATGAGAATCACATACGCACATGTGGTTCATGGGGCTCCCCCCTCCCGACCTCCCCCTAAACCTGACGGCATGTAACCAGACCTTAATCCCAAACATAAGGCAATCGAGTATGGTAAACCCTGAGCAGTCAGCAGTATAACTGAGGGGTATAGAAAGTTTATGCTTGTGGTATAAATTGACACAACTGGTTCAAGACTACTATATTGTGTTAATGTGTGCCACTCCACCACAGCCGCTTTTGTAATCAGCGCTGAAAAACCGAGCATAGTATGTTGGACGAAGTTTATTTGTATAACTTGCAGAAAATCAATAAAGATCAATTCTTAAAAAAAAGAAGAGAATGGGTGCCAAATACTTTCATTCACAAACCATAAAGTTACACTTGTTAAGGGATTTGCTCACCCATAATGATACACCAGTACAGTTTCATTTTACGTATGATTACATTTGCTTACGGGAGGATAGTGGGCATTCTAGCTTGTGGATGGCTGTCTAGGTAGAAAACGTGCTGTTGGCAGGCACACTCAGACAACATACACACTCAGTAATTCACTCCTGACAAGGCGAGGGTAGGTGAGCCTGCACACAATCTCTGGATTTCCAGACACTAACTGTTGGTGTCCCTTTTATTTCGCCGGAAATTGATGAGGTCATACTATTTAGGCCCTTAGGTTCCGTGACATCAGTGGGACATTGCCCACTGTATTACGATGTGGGAGGTAGCTTTTCCCCTCTCATTTTGTGTAGATAGCATTTGATACCCTGGTCCTTATGAATTGCCCATGATCTTACTCACAACAGAGGCAAGAAACATGTTGACCGAATGAGAGTAGGACGTAGGCATCTAGGCACTTAACCCCTAGCTTTACGCCACTCTATTGACTTTTACTCAGGCAATTTACCTACCAGAATAAATACAATTCAAGGAATAAATGACCTGTTTTAACTCACTTACAATACATCTACACTACTGGGCCCCTCACCCCCACTGCACCAAACGGCAGGGACAAAAGATCTCCGACAAAGAGTGCCATTTATGGGAGCCCGTCAGGCATTGCAGTGCCGGCCCGACGAGGAGCAAGCCCAGATGATGAAGCATGACACCTAGCTTGCTGGGTGTGGGAGGGCTCCAGTTCCAAAGAGGGGTCTCCCCCTCTCACTTTGAATAATAGGATTCACTTATTGAACCTACATATCGAACCTAGTACTCGCTGACCTTATATGTCTCCTCACCCTTAGTAACTGCATACCCATCTTTATACACAAGGGTAGGAGTAAGTCAGGATCCAAGAATAGCGGACAACGCAGCTAAAAATGTTGGGGTTGCCGTAAAGGTGTTTCTCCAACAAGGTGAATGTTTTTCATGGGGAGAAACAAAAAATGTGTTCTAAATAATTTGTAAATTTACCTTATGTTGTCCATTAAGTATGCTTTGTACTTATTGTATTATTATTTCATACTTCTTGTATCTAAATTTAAAATCCAACAAAAGTTTTTGAGATACAATGCAAATGAAAATTCATGTTATACATACTCGGGTTAAAGCAGGGTACACCAGTCACGTGCATGCATTGCACAACTGCTTACACATTTGAGTAAAGCTTAAAGCTGCAATAATCACAGTTACTCATAAAAGCTTTGGAAGTCTCTGTGAATGCCACAAAATCGGAAATGTACTCCTAATATAGAAGAAACCCTGAATTTCACATTTTTTTGTGGACTGAGGCCACTGTAACCAAGTCAGAAAGCCAACATGTTTACTTATTTACAATGTAAGGATGTATGGCCTTATCTAGAGGTTAGTGGTCAGGGTACTACCTTCTCAGGAGGACCATCATGTTTCCGCCGAGGGAATCTTACACCAGCGCTGCAGTAGATTTGGAGTCTTTGGTATAGTTATATCAGACTGCTCTCCCTAATTAGAGGGCATGGTCTGGTCTTCTTTTTTTCTGTTCATGGTCACCAGGTAAAGCATGGAGTTCCCAAGGAGACAAAAAAACAGAGAAACAATCCCCGCTCTGTGGTCAAGAGCAGATGGCATAGATACCAAACCACCCGCCTTGCCTTCCATCACTGTTTGAAAAAGCTAACATGCCTGTTTAAAAAACACACTTAAATAAACAAGTAAATAAATGTCAAGGTGCATAACTGTTTTAGCTAGGCAGCAAAATGTCCCTAGCTATTCCTTTTTGGTGGCTGGGCTATTTAAAGGACAGCCACTAGAGGACGAAACAGACGAGGGGTTTGTGGGTTGTCCAATCCAGACGTTTCCAAAAACTATGATTCAACACGGAGTCCATTCTAGGTGTGCACAATATATGTCTTTCTTTTAAGTGTAATATTTTCATAATGTCAAATATTAAATATCAGTCACTATTAGATAGGTTTTTCACACATATTATGATGCTTCATAGACCTAATCACAAACAAAATCCGAAAATGGAGCTTACTGAAAAAGTTGGCAAAACTTTCAAGATGTGCTGTTCAGTCAAAAAGAGAATCCCTCCTGTTATATATCTACTAATCTTATGAGTGAGCACGACCCACCTGACTTGCCTGGACCAACTCCACTCAGTCAAGCAGGCTGACTTTGTCCCATCCAATCATACCTTTTTGCCTACCACAAAACCTTCAGAATTTACAATACACCAGTCAAACTTGGCAACCACCCCTAACATAAATGGTCACATAACTCTGGACAGAGAAATGCGGATCTTTTAGACCTAGGGCAGTAGGAACATACAAACACACTGCCTAATTCACAAAGCCACTTTGAACGGTTTCGATTTAACTTTGCTATTCACAGACCTGATTTTCATGTGCAACTCCACGTTTATAATTGTGGAGTATTCATAAACCTTCTATTGGGCCATTTGCATCCAAGACACTATTCAGTAGTTGTTTCTACTGCCAAGGGCAATAGTAAATTCATGACCATGTTGGGAATAAGGAAAAACAGCTACTAAAATTGATAGGTTTGGGGTTGATATTTTGCCCTGTTTTTTTTTTAAGTTCATAAGTGCAATTGCACTACTGTGAAACATTTAAGCATGTGTAATTGTACACTATGAACATTTACATGTGCAAAAATGCTTTTGCCTGGCTATCAATAGGCATCCAGAATATAACCTCAAGAGTACTTCCGGAAATCCAGGGTTATCGGAATTTCCCAGGCATGTCCCTGGTCTCACTTGTTAGTTCAAGATAGATTGGTTTACTCCAAACATATGCAGACACCTACGAGAGTGCACTTCCGACTTTTCTGTAAATTGGACTCCTATGTTCTAACATCATAAATTTCAGAAACATAACATTTAGCAATACCACTGTATTCATGAAAGAAGTTCAAGTTATCCTTCAGTTACAAACAGCTATGCAAACAAACAGCTATGCAAACAAATCTTGGCAAAGCTAAATGGTCTGGCTTTTTGCACTTATGTATGCAAACAAAAGCAGAAACAGATATACACCTTTGTTCCTTTTCCCCTTCATAGCCACCTATCTATGTTCCCCCATTTTGTATTCCCCGTGCTTACAACACTGCATCACACCTCAAGCTTAAGGGATAAAAAATGCAGCACCACAAGCTAGGGAAATAAAAAAAAAGGGCCTGACACAGAATACATAGAAAGAGGAAGAATGCACAGAAATATGACACAAATAGTCTGGCAGTATTTGTGCATGCATGTGTTTGTACATGCCAGCATATTAAAGTTAGGATTGTTGATTTACAGATGCTTATGGTTAGTTTGTTTGCAGTATCCAGATTTTACCATTTCAGTAACCAGTTTAGCATAGGGAAGAAGAGTTAAGGTCAGGCTTTTTAAAGGATTGGAGAAGTCGACTAATCAATCCAATTTCAGAGGGTTAGATTATTACATTTGGTGATTCTTTCTGAAAATCAGATCCACGGTAGAGTCATCATTGTGGCTTGGAAACCTGAAATGCTGTAGTGAATTGTTGTTGGATGGGAAGGATTTGAGGAGGGATGTGTGGGTGCCTTTGTCTGTCTCAGTCAAGGTTCTAACCTCCAAGAACTTCTGATCACAAGAGGAGGTTGGGTGATCAGTGCTATTAACAAGGAAACCATCATTAAAGCTGTTTTTCTGTACAGGTGGACAGTATTATATTTTCAGCATCTATAGTTTAGGTGTTGCATTTGTAATCTCCTAGTAAAGGAATGGAATGACAAGATGCTTTTCAGTTAACTAGTTTGCACTGAAGAGAATGCAAGTACAGAAAAGCCAGTTTTATTCTGTTCTATCAAGGTTGCAGGTATCATATCCTGGGGTAAGATAGAAGGATGGAGGATGAGCAGAACCAGGTTTCCATTAATGCAACAGCATAAAGGTCACAGTCTTGGATGGGAGCAGGCACAGAAGTTGTTTAGACACCACAGACCTACAATTCTGGAAGGGAGCTCTTATGGGATGTGTACACGTTGGGGAATTGGCTTACAATGCGGTGACTCATCAGAGGTTGATTGGGAAGACTGATATCTGATTGTGTTTAAAACATAATAACCCCAGAGATGTGTGGTGGTATCTGTAATCATAAAGTACTCAGCTGCGATAGGGGAATGCTGCAAAGCATCGTGGTTGGTGTCAAATGGGCTGTTCAGAAGTAGGTGTGTTAAGTGAGGCGTAATCGGGTGGCTAGGAAAGCAGCATCTGGGACAAGAAGGCTTAAGGGAGAGATGTCATGTAAGTGATTCAGCATAAGTTTGTTTTCGATACGAGGCAGGTTATTTTGGGAAGTGGGAAAGAGAATACGGCCTGGTCAGCAGTAGGTGGCTTGCGTAAAGCATACATTGAGTAATCACACTTCTCATGTGAATCATATCCGTCTGTGGAGAGTCAACTTGTGTACTGTTGTGTTGTCATCGCTGGACCAGGTGAACAGCTATAAAAGGGAGTCCGTATTGAGGGGTAGTCGTTACCATGAAGGCTATGGGTTTGGTCCTACTCCTTCACAGTATTGCAGTCAGTGTGAACATAGGAGTGCATGTGCTTTAAGTTATAGCTCAGGCTACATGGAATTATGCGGTTCGCTTTTTTACCCCTAGGGGTGTGTGGGTGACAATTGGGTCCACTTAGTAGGCATGTTATCAGTGTTATCCATAGCCACACTAGTAGCCTTTAAGGCCTTCAGAATATCAAACAATTTGCAAATATAAGGGGAAGTGACTTGCTGCCGAGTAAGATGGTCACTTTCTGACGCGGCTCCTGGCCCTCACCATTTCTTTCCATCACCATCTGTATGATTATCCGGCAGCCAAGAAGTAAAAGCTGTCTATTCAAGACCTCCTCCTCGCAGCAATACAAATTTACTAATTATGGAGTCTCCAGACTGACTTCTGCTGACAGACGAGGTGAGGCCTATAAAGTGAGGTGCAGCTGCGGCCTTACGTGGCTGTGAGGAACTGGACGCGGCTGTGCTTGCAGACAGGCAACCCGCTGAGAAGCGAGCAGTTCCTGGCAAGCGGGTGGCTGAAAGATTGCAGCGACAAAATACATGGTCCCCGCACTACCTTGTATGTGGCCAGAAGGAGGAGGTAGCTGTGAGAGAGTTGGCAGGGTGAGCGCAGCTTGCCCCTGATTGCTTCGGGCATGCTAGAACCATCTAAAAATACTCCAGGACAAGTGCTGAGTGATGGACAGCCCGGTGGTGGACTGTTCTGCCCTGGCGACGGTCCCATCCCATGGTCGCTTTTAATTACATGTGGAGCCCCATTCTGAAAGGCATTGCTGCACTGTTACCAGAAGGGCCTAGTGCGGTTTGTGGGAGACGCAGCCTCAGATACAGTGATCCCCCGCCGGACACGTCTTCATCATGGGGCAAATGACGGCGCTGCACAACTGGGTGCGACTGGTGGCAGTGAGGGCCCATGACAGAGTGTGCCTGGCTGGATCATGAACGCAGACATGCTGACTAGCGCTGGCCCCGACAGATAGACACAGGCACTGACATCAGAACCACCAGCAACCTTACCGGGCCCTTAGTAGAAGACTGCAGATTGCCAATTGCCACAGAGGGGGGAGACAGGGATTGACGCCGGCACCACCTTCGGTGTCGGTGGCCCCGGTGGCAGAAGATTTTTGCTGGGGGACCCTCCTTGTCAAAATTGGAGCTCTGCCACTGAGAACCTTCGTGACAGATTTGGCAGGATGACTGGAGGGAGAGGAGCCCACGGTGGCCACCAGACCTAACTCAACAAGATTACAATACCCGAAGTCTCTGCGATGGCGTCCATGCTCGACGATTCACGGCCTCCAGTCGTACAGGCCTCCTCTAATGAACCTTTTGCCCTTGTTGATATGACGCCGGCAATTCAGTGTGTCCAGAGCATCCTCGAAGTCAAAATAGACTCCGTCTTTGCAGAAGTTACATTAATGAGAGCTGACCATCACAATCTGGGGACTCGACTGAAAGAAACAGAGGACTCGATTATCACCCTCAAGACAAAAACGGCGACACTGAAGGGCCAGGCCAAGCACCTGAAAGCTACCTCTACTGTCTTAGAAGCCAGACTGGAAGATTTTGAAGGACGTTCAAGAAGGAACAATGTTGACATAATAGGGGTCCCTTAGAGATTGGAAGGGCCAGCCGTAGACCTTTCCATAGAAGACCTCATACTTGTGCAGTTACAGCGCCGTGGCCCCTCAAATTATTTCTCTGTAGAACAGGCCCATCATGTCCCGGATTGCCCGCCAAATCCAGGTGAACCTCCTCGCCCTATAATAGCTCGCATCTTCAACTAACGTGACCGTGATGTCATTTTGCAGGCTGCTCGTAGTGTACCACCAGTCCATTAGAAAATGCCACAATCTCCTTTTTCCCAGATTTCATGCTGTGAGTTCAAAGGCTATGCCACAGTTTCCTTGAGGGTAAACGGGCCCTAAGAGAACATGAGATCAAATACTCTGATATTTCCAGTGAAACTGTGAGTGGTGGTGGACGGCAAAACCTGGTACTTTACGTCTCCAGACGGGGTCTGGCAGTGGCTAGATGGCTGGGAAACCTGGACCCCAATCAAGATCTGGGAGACAACGTTATGAATACAGTACCCTGGAAAGAACACAGGAGGCGGGCGACCAGTGACAACGGCAGGATTCAACAGACCACGGGGTACTTCACTAGATACTTCCGACAGGGGTGAGGGGGGTCGGGGGCTGCCCGGGATCTGACACGGATGCCCTAAAACATCACTGCCATGGTGGAGCAGGTGCTTGCCTCCTGCTCTTCATCTAGCTGTTATCCATCTCTGGGAGACAACGTTATGAATACAGTACCCTGGAAAGAACACAGGAGTTGGGCGACCAGTGACAACGGCAGGATTCAACAGACCACGGGGTACTTCACTAGATACTTCCGACTGGAGTGAGGGGGTTGGGGGCTGCCCGGGATCTGACACGGATGCCCTAAAACATCACTGCCATGGTGGAGCAGGTGCTTGCCTCCTGCTCTTCATCTAGCTGTTATCCATCTTAGCAGCAAAGGGACTCTGAAAGATGGCGTATGATTTTGGTAACATCTTCTACATTCTTAAAGTGTGGAGGGGCAGTTGAGTGTCCACTGGATGACAACCACAGCCTCCTGAAGGTTGCACTATTTTGGGGCGACAACACTCTCCAGAGTTGGGGGGGGGGGGGCAGAGAGTTTCGAGTCCGTCATGCAGGGAGGCGGGGGGTTTGGGTCTCAGTTGAATATTTTACTATGTGTTTTTCCTCTGACAGTTCCTTTGTAGCACACTACCATAGACACGACAACGGTTTGATTGACAGATGCCCAGGTCCAGAACACCGGTCCACCACTCGGCTGAGGGAGATCCCATGATATCCACGCTTATGTACACCTATGAACACTGCAATCTTTTCAATATCTGGAACGCTGCCATTGGAGGCATTCACAGCCTCATGAGTGACTTCCCGACTCGGACCACTCCACTGTGCTTGACAACCATAGGTCCATGGTTGCTGAAGAGTTAGCTTTAAGCTTCAAACTTCTCTCCTGGAACGTGAAGGGCCTGGGGGTTAAGAGTAAAAGAGGAGTGGTACTGCAATACCTTAGCAGGCACACTCCTTATGTGAAGCTCCTTCAGGAGACACCTCCAGGACAACACCTATCGCGCTTTAGATAGGTAGGGGCTACAAAATGGCGGCCAACCAGGCTACACCAAGGGCTCTAGAGGGGTGGGAATCCTTCTGCGAAAATCACTGCCACTCACCATACAGAACGCCTGGGCCGACACATGGCAGATATGTGGCATTTTCGGGTCAGTGGGAGGGCAAAACTTTCAAAATTATTTCTGCATATGTTCCCCCACGACTACACGATGCTGCATTATCGGACCTCAGCACACTCCTCAGTCTTCCGGAGGGTGGGTTAGTGTTGGGTGGTGATTTCAATCTGGCTCTTTGTGACACTGAAGACTACTGGCCTTCCAGGCAGGCCAGGTCCTCTCGACACCCACTAGATGACTTCTTGATGGCTCTGGGCGACATACAGCGGCTTATTACGATGTCAGTTGGAAAGTTGACCGCCATTGTCGGTTTCGTTTCCAACCGGTTGATTATGAATCAGCCGGTCAGAATTGAAACCAGCCGGCTCAAGGAGCCCATCAGCCAGTCAGAGGCCAGCCCGTAATCCCAAAGGGTGGCCTTTCCGCCCTTAGGATTACGATACTCAGTCTCCAGCAGGCTTACAATGCCGGGCTTTCCAACATGGAAATCCTGTCGAAGAGAGAGTATGGGGGCCCCAAGCAGGGCCCCTTTCCTTGGCGGCCTCTGCTTAGTGGTCTAGGGAGCACCAATAGTGCCCCCCTGTTAGCCCTGCACCCCGTGGGATGCAAGGATGGACACCACCTCCCATTTCCCTATGGAAGTATGGACTACGGCCTATTTATAGCCAAAACACATGCTCCCATGGGGAAATGTCGGGATGTGACCGAACAGTGTTCGGTCGCATCCTAATCAGGCGGTTGGGATCACCGAACGGAGGTGGGTTGGTCCTGTTTCCGAGACGGTGTCTGGCAGACGCAAGTCTGCCCAATATCACAATAGGCCCCATGGTGTGTATGCAACCCCTCCACACAACACTTCACATTCCACTCGGGGACCCATTAAGCCTCTCACGCATCAATTACATCCTTACTGTGTCCCACCTACTTCCTCATTTTAGAGAGGTTCGCCATTTAGCCAGAGGTAATTCTGATCATTCCCAAGTGTGGGTGATTTATGGGCTCCCGAGTCGATGAGAGTATTGGCAATCTATCCTTAATCCCTGGTATCTGAAGGTACTCCGCATCCATGCGGGTCTTCGGGAAGCCACTGAGAAATATTCTGATGAAAATGTTGGCTCGGGCAACTCGACGCAGACTTTGTGGAAGGCATTTAAAGCAGTCATACGGGGTCAGGACCTCTCGTTGGTAACGAGACACAAAAATGAAAAAAGGGCCTGCTTTGATACGCTCGAACTGGAGATTCAGGAGTTTGAGTCCCAGCTTCCAAAGTCAGAACAGGGGGATTTGCAACCTAACTTGGCTCTTAAATAGAAGGAATATTGAGACACAGCTGAAGAGGTAGCCAAGGCCCACCACCGTGGAACCCAATACCGGCTAAATGAGGTAGGTGATCGGGCTGGGAAGCTCCTGGCCTGACAGGAGAGATCTGTTGAACCGATGGATACTTGAAATATTGAATAACATGGGGTGCTGGTGAGAGACAGACAGGGTGTGGAAAATGCCTTTGCGTTTTAGATGAGGAGTCTCTTGAATTGCTGTCGAACAGTCCTCTACCGAGTCTTTCAAAGATGGACAGGGCACTTCTTGAACAATATCTCAGGGAAGATAAGGTATTGCAGGCAATTTGGGATTTGAACTCCGGCAAGGCAAGGCAGTGGGCCCCAATGAGCTCTATAAGTTAACAGCCTCTAAAATCATTCCCTACCTCCTGCAAATGTTCAGGGAAAGCTATGAGGTGGGTATTTTGCCCAGAGACCAGAGATTGGCCAATATAGTGGTCATCCACAATGATGGTAAAACCACTGGATTACTGTGCCTCATTCCGGTCTATCTCGCTACTAAACGCAAAAGTTAAAATCCTGGCTAAATTACTGGCTTCCCAGCTGGTCCAGGTGATACAGTCATTGATCCACCTTGATCAATCTGGCATCACGCCGGGGAAGAACTACTCTCAACCTGCGGAGTCTGCATGGCACTCTCGGCCGTGCAAATAGGATTCGAGAGGCCCCATTTGTGCTCTCACTTGTGCGCAAATGGTTTTTGACACAGTTGAATGGCCCTACATGTTTGAGATCCTGACCAAGAGGGGTTTCGGCCCTTGTTTTATAGCCTGGACACAACTCCTCTATGCTTAGCCCTGGCCCAGGTAAACGGCTAACAGGGGAATGTCCACGGTGTTCCGGCTTTGGCGTGGCACACATCAGGGTTGCCAGATTTCCCCTTTCATCTTTGCCCTGGTCCTGAAGCCGAAGGCTACCTGGATCAGATGTGGTCCCCTGATTAGAGGACTGAGATGGACAGAGGATTGGGAGGCTAGACTCTCCCTTTATGCAGATGACATATTACTCTATGTTGCAGACCTAAATTTTACACTCAACAGAATAACGCATATGCTTACTTTGTTCCACCCTTACTTTGGGTACATCATTAATTGGAATAAGTCCCAGTTCCAGCTCCTTCACGGACAGAACTGTGGCTGCCCAGAGAATGAGAGGCTAGTATTGCCACAGAAGAATTTCAATACTTGGGGATCTATGTCCCCAGAGATCCAGGTGTTATCTACGCTTGGAACATAGCACCACCACTGGCGCATCTAAGGAAGGATGTCCAACACTGGAGGACGCTTCCTCTTTTACTGGTTGGGAAAGTTAAAAGCTGCACTATTTAAGGGGATGACTCTGGCCAGATTCCTGTATACCCTTCAAAATATGCCCTACCGAATCCAGGCATCGGCAATCGTGAGTGAAACTCGTACACTACTCTGGGACGGGGTACCCACGTGCATAGCTACTAAAGCTGAAGAGGAGCTGGTATGATGGCAGGATTGCCTTGCCCAATATACAGAAATAATATTGGGTAGAAGCAGCTCCTCACTAATAACCAGTAGGTTCATCTTCCCTAGGTGGAGCCTGCCTATCAGATGGATAGGACAGTCATGCAACCGGGAGGCCATCTCAGGGCCATCTATGGAGACTTACCCTCTGCCACACAACACTGAAGGCTTTGGGCTGGCAAAGTAGAATCAATCACGCAAGCCACACCCTTCTGGGATACGTCATAGCTGGGGGTCTGGGCTACACAGAACGGATTTGATAAATGGGAACCTTATTGGTCTTTCTAGGGTGGAAACATGTGGACAGATCCCGTTTGCAGGCCTACAGGTCGAGTATCAATTGGCCCCCACCGAAACCTTCCTCTACTTCCAAATACGCCACGCACAGCAGAAGGCGCTGTCAAAGGGGGAGGATCCCCCTGAGTCTTCACCATTCAAGAACAGGCTACTAGACGATCACATGCCCAAAAAGTGATCTCCCTTACTTACTGTAAACCGATTAATAACTCACCTGATATCCTGATTCGGCTGAGGGAGCACGGAGAGTGAGAGCTGGAGAACGATGAGTGGCCGGAGGCCCTGACGTTCTCCTGAGACATTGCAATGAGATCTAGGTTCCGTCTTGTACAATTAAAAGTCCTACACAGATGCTATTACACATGCACTACTGTGGTGAAGATGGACAGGGCAACAACTGCATTGCGTCTTAGAAACTGCAGCCTAAAGGGCACGTTTTTAGGTCGAGCCTAGAGCAGCGTGCATGCGCTGCTTGCAAGACTTTTAGTAAGGGGCTTCAGAAAGCTCACCACACGCTCGTGCGTGTGGTTTTGGTTTTTGCACAGGCTATTGGGCTTTGCGTGCGTCTTTCTAAGAAGACACCACGCAATTGGGCAAAGGCGGGTGCATGTCCCGCCTTTGCTCCGCCCACGGCCTATTGATTGCGGTTACCTGCACGGGCAACATCTGTTTTGAATTATCGTGTCCAGACACGGACGCGATAATTGAAAACAGATCGCTCACTGTGGTGCGCGCGCGCACCACTCGTGTGCTTGTTTAAGGTACTTATTTATTTTGGGAGGGTCAGTGAATGTGTGTGGGTGCGCGAGTATGTGTTTCTGTGTTAGAATGAGTCAGTAGTTGATTGGGTGTGCACGTCGCTACATAGCTGCACGAAGGGATGAGTGAATATGGTTTGCCATGGGTAAAAAGAAATGTTTACATACTCCGGTTGCATGATTGGCCAACAAGTCCCATTTAGCCATGCTCCCTTTAACTTACCCCGTCATCCCTGCACACACTCACATGAGTAGCATAAGCCTCTGTTCCTTAACCCACCAAATATACTTACAACCCGCAATCCACACCTTAACTTCCATACAACTGGCACAGCATGTAAATGGATGCTCACTATATTCCAATTGTTGCTGTTATGAAGGAGTACCGCTACAAGATGTAGGGCTGAGCCTACGCTTAATAACCGGGGGCATTGAGATCTACTGGGTATAATCCGCGTTGGCAAGCATTGCGCCATGTCAGCTTCTGGTCTCACCACTCCAGTGTGCTTCTACCAAAAGAAGTGCATGAACTTTCTAGGCCATTACTTGTCTTCAACCATGCATAACTAAGGTCACATCAACACTTCCTTGGCTGCATCAAAAGACGTCTTATTTCTCCAGCCTGCCTGAATATCAACTCTTCGCAGCCTGAACTACATTAACAGCGAGGGTACATTTGTTGAGGGCTTAATATCCAGTAGTTCCATTATGTATTTCCCAAAGCAGGCATGGGCACCGATCCCTGCCCTCGGTAAACGGGGCACCTGCCACGAGGATTTAATTCTATTCTGGGGTGCTCTTTTCCTCTAGTGCCAGTCTATACACCCTGGTTCCATGCTCCCTCTTCGCCCTATCCAAGTCGTCAGTTGCTGCTACCCTGCGCACTTTACGGCAGCTGAATTCCCATTTATTTTCCCCTCTCACTGCCTTTATTGTACCAGGAAATGCTTGCTTCCTTCGGCGACGATTAACAGATTTACAGGCGGTCTGATGCATCTTCCCTATTTTAGCACGCACATGGTACAGGATACTTAGAGAGCTAATCTTATTGTAGTAGATGCCGCTCCATATGCATTACAGGAAAATGCCAATTTAGACCTAAAGGTCAGCGCTAAGCAGATAGCGCAGACACTTGTAAAGCATAGTCAATTTTTTTTAAACTATCACTCGTTTAGATTGCTCTGGTTTTTAATCATATGTAGGGATAGAAGGTTATTTCTCATGCACACATCTTAAGTCCAGTTTTTAGCCTGCCCCGCACTCTTTAACGACTTTCTATTGGTTTGTGGCTAGTATTTTTTCCTCGTTGTTTTATATAGCGCGAACTTGACCCGAAGGTTTCAGGTATCAGAGCGCTGTACATGAGCACCAGTTGCGTTGCACAAGGCCACATTCATTTTTTTGTTAGGCACGGAAAGATTAAGTGATTTGCCCAAAATCACAGGATGAGAAGCATCCCTGCCGAGACTCGAACCCGGTTCCCCAGCGTACAGATCGGCCGCTCTAGCCATAAGGCTACATCCTCTCCCCAAATATAAAAAAAAATGTTAATTTGAGAGGGGGTGTGGGGGCGAGGCTCCTTGATCACCACCTCACTTCAGAGCAGGTTGCTATATTTCATCTAAATAAAGTTTGGATTGGTATTCGTCTCACACAGCTACAACATTTCTGTTAGACTACTACACACTTCTAAGATACTCTTCAAGAAGAAATAGCACGCCTTATATAGTGCCAAAACCACAAATGGTTGGTGCGAGGGGAAAAACAGTAAAAATAAAAGCATCTCTGAACATATTTTATTAAGTCCAACAGTGAGAAATTCTACATTATCAATGGGTGTGGAGTTGTAAGCTGCAATCCAAGAAGAATTAAACCGCTTTACTAATTGTTTTTAGAACAATATTGGGCCAAGACGTAATGGCAGTCAAATGTTGCAAACGCCCACTCATTTGAGTTCTGTATATTTCCCAATGAGGGTGGTATCCGGATTGTCTAGATTTAAGGGAAACCAGGAGACATTCGTAGCTTTCAGAGATTCCATTTAAATTCTTGAAAAGAGAGGGAGGGGGATTTATAGATCATTAAAATGTTAACCCACTTGGACAGGGCTATCTATCCCTCCCTACAGCATTCTATATTCTCTATCCGCACCTCAACATATGAGCCGGGAGGGTGAGGTTCCATTCCAAAAGTAACAAGCATTGGCATAGCCAATAGGTCTCGCCTTTGGGACCGTATAAGTGTTTAGCCATGCAATACCTGATGTTGTTGCACCAAGGATATTGTGCTGGATAACTAAACACTTATAAGGTACCAAAGGCGAGACATATTGGCTATGTCAATGCTTGTTACACATGCTATGGCGCTGCCCAGTAATCCAACGCTATAGGGAGTCAGTCGCTGCATGCCTTAACAATGTGAGTGGGGGGCAACATGGAAATCTCCAAGAAGTGGTCTGTCCGGCAGCTGATCTTACCCGTACGGATCAGATCGTTATGACATTGGGTCTGATGGTGGCCAAGCGCATATGTGTAGGGCGTGGAAGCTGACACTATGGTGTCTTTGTCTCAGTGTTTGTGGTATTTGAAGGTAGCAGGCACAGGCCAAGGAACAAAGGATTTATGAGACATTATTATGTGCATTTGCGACTCTGATGTGAAATTAAGTACCAATTTGATTTACGTTTGGTGGCCACATGGATAACTTGTAGGCCATTCTTTTAGAGAAACAGGTTCAGTATAGGACAGCCAGTGTATGCAGCCACTGAGTATCACTCAATACAGAGGGGAAATGTGGTAGTGAAATGTCACGTTAGATGTAAATTGTGTGCACCAGAATGGTCTTAGACTTAGTTGACTGCACATTGGAGTTTAAACTCACCCTTGGTATAACATCAGCATGAGCGTGGACAACATTTAGGAGCACAAATCCCATTTTTGTAAAAAATCATATATTCGGGTAAAATGTACTTGTAGGTGCAACATCATCACTGGTACACAGTAATCAGGATATTGGTATCACAATAAGGAGTTAAAGCCCACACTTCAGTACAAAGGCATGCTGCAGCAACATCATTAGAACGAGGAAACGCTTTTACAAACCTAAACTAGATTTAGAAAGAAACACACATTAAGGGCAAATTTAGCAGAACTGTGGAGACATTTTTATGTGCAAAAATACTTTAACAGAAAAGCCGGATATACGTGGGAAAATGCAGCTAAGAAAACAAGCATTGTCAATGCCAATCGGTCTCGCCATATTGATTAGGTTAGTGGTTTAGTGACACTGAATGTAAGGCACAGTGCTGAGCTTATGGGTCAAGGGCACAGGCTCGCCTAATAAGTTAAATGGTGTTTAAAGGACCGCTTGTAAGTTGAAAAATGCCTAATAAACTGCGGCCTCAATTCTTCCATAAACGTGAAATTGGTGTGGTCTGAAATTATTGGGATCCGGGTAGGGCGACTAGGTGGGGGGTGCCTCTGCTATGCCCCTTGGTTCGGTCGCCCCCTCCCCAACGGGGGGGGTATTGTGGCTGGACTGGGGGCCTTAGTGGAGGCAACCCCCAATGAGCAGAACCTTGACAGGACTGGGTGGGGACAAGGAAATGGAGGAAGGGAAGGAGCTGGACCAGCAGATCACAGCGCTGGGTCAGCTCAGTCATAAACTCAATCTTAGGAATTCGGCAGACAAGTGGGGGGTATTTAACCGCAGGTGCCTGGCACAGGGCCCTCTTTCTCCTGGGAATTTCTACAAGAGAAGAGGTGCTGCTGCTACAGAGTGTGAGGTGAGGGGGAGGGGCTCGGGGGGGTTCGGGGAGCAGTGTGCCTTGAGAGGGATGAGGTGCCGTTGCCCAGGGGAGAGGGTGGGGGAGATGTGTGGGGCATCCGGAGGGATGTGCTGATGGGGCCGGTGGTACTGGGGGCACAACACACAGGGAGGGGGGGCAGCGCAGATCACAGTGCCAGCCGGGGGGGGGCTTGTCGCCTCGCATAGGCACAAGGGATGGTTGTCAGCCCTCTGCCCTCGAGGTGGTTGCTGGTTTGGCTCCAACCCACATGCTTAGGGAGAGGATTCCGGGAGCTGCTGGTGTCCTAGTGTAGCAGTTAGGGGCCCAGTCTTCATGCCCTCTGGCTTTCATCCTTCTGGGGCCAGTAAGATCGGTTGCAGTTCCTTGTCAACCGCGCTGCCTACGGGCGCTCGGGAGGCATGGACGGGGGGTCAAGCACTGTCTGGGGAGGGATGAAGGGGTGTTATTGCGGTGAGGGCAGAGGGCTGTCTGTGTGCGTGGCGCAGAGCATAGGGTCACCTTCCAAAGTAGCAGGGCATGGAACGTGGCCGGGGGCAGCTGGGACAGTTGGTCAGAGAGTAGATGCAGTTACGCTGAGCTGAGGGTGTGAGGTGAGGGGGGGTTGGTGGAACTCTGTGTGGGTGCCGTTGGACAGGAGAGGGGTGGGTGAGATGCGTGCTGCAGTCTGGGCCAGCAGGTGGTTTGCGGCTGGGCCGTCAGTATTGATGGGCATGCAGGGATGTGGTGCGGATGTTTTGGAGGTGAGGAGTGGTGTACAATTACAGTGGATGGTGGGGTGTGGCTACACACAATGTTTGGCCTGGGTGCCACCTTGCGGGCCCAGCAGCAGCGCGCATGGTGGACTGCATTGCCCCCAGCTCAAGGTTTGTATGGCAGCGGGAGTGGAGCAATGTGCGGGAGAGTAGGTTGATGGTGAGTGATGATGGTGGGGCTGGGGTGTTGCTTATGTGGCTGGCTTGGTGGTGGTTGGAAGGTTGCAATTCATGGGTGTAATGCTGGGCTCGGAGGGCAGACAGGATTGCAGGAGATCTGTGTGGGGAAGAGCGCATCCTGGGGTTGGAGGACGGGAGTTGTGATGCTTGCCGCGGGCTTGGAGCTTGGTTGGGCATGCAAGGGGATCGGTCTGGGCATGGTGGCGTTGGTTCCAGAGGGTAGGGGCCGCCAGGTTGCTGTGGAGTGTGGTGGGTTTGGGGTTGGCGAGGGGATGGGCTTGAGGCCAGGGAGTTGCGAGTTGGTCAATGGGGCCCGCTAGGCAACGCAATGGCGGGGACCAAGGGGGTAGCGAGGTGGCCCTATGCGCGGAGCGGGCGACTTTGGAGTGGCTCAACATTTTGTGATCCTGCGCAGATGATTTGGTCTTCTTGGAGTGCCACAGACTGGGTGTTTGGCCTGGGGTGACGCGCGGAGGATCGGGAAAAGGGATTCGATGCAGAGTCCGGTTGAGGGGTGGACAGGGGTGTGTGAGTGGGAGCAGCGAGGGGAGGGAGCCTGCGGCGGGAGCATCGGCTTGGCAATTGTGTATTGTTTTTTTTTTTTTTTTTTTTTTTTTTTGAAACCGTTTATTACAGTTTATAAAAGTTACAGGTATGGGCCTACAACCACACGGCCGGCCGCTAGAGCATCAGAATCATATTACATACATACAGCAAAAAGTCTCTCAGCGGTGCACAGTAGAAAAACAGGGGTAATCAATGGTGTAGGCCACATAGCTCCATGCCCACAATACGGTTCCGTTTTCTTAAAACCAAACAACATCAACAAACCACAACCGCAAGGCAACCCGCGATCCAAAGTGACAACACGTGCTCCATAAGTGGGGGATCCAAACAGCAGCAAAACTCTGAAGAGGGGGACGGGAGTAGATCAGGGACTGGGGGACCGCGCGCCCGCGGCCGAGGGAGGGGGGCCATCTAGGGAGACGGAGCAGGCGAGGCAGCCGGTAGCAGTGGCGGCTCACAAATACCCCCACGGTAGGCGTTCCAGGGGCCCCAGAGTTTCATCCACGCCCCAGGCTTACCCCTCGCCACATACACCACCTTTTCACGAAACATACACCAATCCATATGCTCTTTCCAGGCCGACACCGCAGGGGGCCTCTGGGATCCCCACAGTTGAGCAATGTCACGCTTGGCTATCATGTATCCCAGAGTCACCCACCGCGTCTGCGGGACCGAATAGTCATTCGGTTCCCATACATTCAGCAAGCATCTCCTCGCTTCAGGCAGCAGCGCGACACGCGTAACCACACGCAGGACCTCATGCACACCACGCCAGAATCGCTCCACCTTCGGGCACTCCCACAGTATATGCATGAACGTCGCCAACGCACCACAGCCACGCTTACACATTCCGTCACCAGCAAAACCCATACGCAGAAGCCTTGGCCCCGTCACGTAAACCCGGTGAAGGATCTTGAGCTGGACGAAGCGAAGGCGAGCCGGGATGGCCACCTCTTTCGGAGAGGCCACCGCAGAAATCCAATCCTCGTCGTCCAGCTCCAGCCCGTCGGCAACCCAAGCCGCGCGGAGACTAGTCAGCAGGCACGATCTATCGTTGATCAATTTTTTGTATATGAGGGAGATCGTGCTGTCCGGGACATGGCCATCTAGCACTCTGTCCTCTAGGGGGGAAGACTCCGGAATGGATGCGACATCCGGGAAGACGGAGCCCAGCGCATGGCGCACCTGTAGGTACCGAAAGTACTCACTGCCCTGCAGCTGAAACTCCGCCTGCAGCGTCTCAAAAGTTTTGAATCCCCCCCTCGTCCAGAGATCTCCCACCGTGCTGATTCCGATCGTGTCCCACTTCTCGAAGCCCTTCGACATCCACAGGGAGCCCAACCTCTCAGATGCATACAGCGGAGACGCTCGGGTCAAACGGTCCTTCCACCCCATAGCTGCATTAGCCGCGTGCCAGACACGCACCATGACACGCGTCGGTCCCGTCAAACGGGAGTCGGGCGCGCCAGAGTAGAGCGCTCGATTATAATCGCCACCGGGCAGAAGCATCCTGTCCATCTCAAAGGCCGGGTTCAAGGCGGGCCTGTAAAGGCCATGATTAATTGCAGCTAGTTGGGAGGCCCAGTAATACCGTTTGATGTCCGGGAGGGCGACCCCTCCATCGTACCACGGGAGCGTCAATTTAGCCAGAGCAATACGCGGCCTCCCGTCCCAGAACAGGCGCCGCTGGAGGCCCTCCACCTCGCGAAAGTAGCGTGCCGGGACCAAGTCCATGGTATTCTGGAGGGCGTAGAGGAAGCGCGGCAGGGACATCATTTTAAATAAGGCCGCTCGGCCGAGTGGCGAGAGCGGCAAACGCCGCCAGCGCACCACGTCCTCCCTCAAACGCTGGAGGGGGGGCAGCAAGTTCCGCTCATAGCGGGCCTCCGGGTCAAGAGTGATATATATACCCAGGTACCGGAAACCCCGGGAGGCAATCTGGATCGGACAGTCCCGTGGCAAGACCGGAGCCTCCCCAGAAAGCACATAGACACAGGATTTCGCCCAGTTGATGACCAGGCCTGAGTTGCGACCGAAGGAGCGCAAAACATCAACCAGGACGATCAGTGATTTGCGCGGGGAGGCGAGATACAAAAGGATATCGTCAGCATAGAGGGACACGCGGTCCTCATGCTCGGGGGTCCAGCGGAGACCACGGATAGAAGGGTGCCACCGCAGCCACTCCGCCAGGGGCTCCATGGCCAGGGCGAACAGGAGAGGCGACAGGGGACAACCCTGTCGCGTGCCCCGCCCCAGCGCGAACGGGGCCGATACTCGCCCATTCACCACCACCTGCGCCAACGGGCCCGAATATAGCAATTTGACCCAGCTGACGAAACCCGGGCCGAACCCAAACTTCGCCAGCATCGCCCAGATATATGGCCATTCGAGCGTATCAAACGCCATGGTGGCGTCCAAGGACGCCAAGATGGCCGGCTCCCGCACGAATGGAACACGCGCGAGCACCCCATGTAAGCGCCGCAAATTAAGCGCCGTGTTGCGGTGTGGTATAAAGCCCGATTGGTCTTGGTGGACCAAATCGCCCACCACGGCAACCAACCGGTTGGCCAACACCTTGGCGAGGATTTTGGGCTCCGCGTTCAAAAGCGAAATCGGCCTATAGGATGTGACCCGTTCACGGGGCTTCCCCTCCTTATGGATCACCACAATTGTAGCCAGACGCTGGTCCGGCGGGAGGGAGCCCTGCGAGTGGGCCGCAAGGAACATCGCGCGCAGGTGGGGCGCCAACACATCCGGGCGTAGCTTGTATAGCTCAATGGGAATACCATTGGGGCCCATGGCCTTGCCGGATGCAACCGAGCGAATAGCCGAGGCAATTTCGTCCGAGGTGGGCGGGGCATCCAGCGAATCCCTGTCCTCCACCGTAAGGGAGGGCAGTGCGATGTCCCGAAGCAAGGCATGGGAATCTTCCTCCGAGCAGGGAGAAACCGGGGAGTAAACTTCGCGGAAATAGTCCGCGAAGCAGGAGACAATGGCTTCCGGCTCGGTGACACACACTCCATCCACGCTCTCAATCAAAGGCACCACGCGGCTCGCTCTCTCCCTCTTATCCAACCACGCAATCAGTTTGCCAGCCTTGTCACCCACATCATACAATCGCCCCTGCTGCTCTCTACTGAGGCCCCTGGCCGCCTCCGTGACGAGGGCCCGATAGGCCGCCTGCTTTAAATGCAACACATGCAACTTGGCATCTGTTACCCCGCTCCCCAGGTCACCCTCCAGTTCTGCAATTTCGGCCTCAACCCGGGTCACCTCCTCCCGCTCGCGCCGCCGGGCATTGGAAATAACGGAGAGGGCCTCCCCTCTAAGAACCACCTTGAAAGCCTCCCACAGGGAGATGGCAGACGAAACCGACCCCACATTCTCATCAAAATAGCGCTGCAAGGATTTAATCAAGTCGGCACGAATGGTGGGGTCGCGCAAATACCATGCATTAATCGGGGCCACCCTGCCATCCCCCCTCGGGAAGACATCGAAATGCAACAACAATGGGGAGTGGTCTGAGATACCCCGTGCCAAATGGCGCACCTCCCCCACCCTCCCTGCATGGGCCGCCGGGACAAGGATGTAATCAAGCCGCGAGAGGCTACCATGGGCCCCCGAGTGGAAGGTGTACTGTAGCAATCCAGGATGCTTTAAGCGCCAGCAGTCCACCAGGCCCAGCGTGTCTAAAAGGCCGGGCAGCCATGCCTGTGCCCGGGGGAGGTCCCTAGGGGGATGGCGATCCATAGACCCGGAGGCAACCGCATTAAAGTCCCCTCCAACCACCAACAGGCCACTCGGAAGGTCCAGAAGGAGGCGCCCCAGGTCTGCAAATGTAGTGGCTTGTAACCCAGGCGGGACGTACACTGATATAAAGATAAACACTCTACCCTCCATTCGTCCCACCAGAACAGTGTAGCGTCCCCTCTCATCATGACGCACTTCGTCAATCTCCAACGGGAGCGAGTTCTTGACCATAATACCCACCCCCCGCGAGCCCGAAGTGAAGCCAGAGTGGGCCGCCAAACGATATCCCCGCCGATTCATTGCATGAAAGGTGTTACCTATAAGGTGCGTCTCCTGCAGGAAGACAACATCTGGTGAAATACGTTTTAAATACTGCAGGACCACACCACGCTTAATCCTATCCCCCAGGCCGTTAACATTCCATGACAACACAGTCAAATCCCTACCCCCCATCATACGTCGAAACAATTGGTCGTCCCCCACCGAGCATCTTAAAAACGACAAAACAGTTGCGGGTTTGCCTTGCGGTGCCAACAAACAACACCCCCCCCCCCACCCCCCGGTCCCAACAAAACTCCCCCCTCCCTGCACCCCTGCATGAGCCCAGACAGCCCCCCCAAAGTGCAGTGTGCCTGTCGCCCCATAGCTAAATACTAACTAGTCCCCCAGAGGAGGATGGAAGCTCCCAGCAGACCCCACCCGACCTCCATGGGAGGGGAACATACGAAAGCAAAATATGGTAAAGGAACAACATCCAGAGCAAGGCCTATACAGTCACCCCTCAATTCTGATCCGGCGGGCCCTCCTCGCCAGCCGCACCCCCCCCGCCCCGATCCCCAGGCAAAGTGTCTAACCAGTCCCCAGCCGCCTCGGGCCGGTCGAAGAAGTGCGTACGGCCATCCACCTCCACCCTCAGCTTAGCCGGAAAGAGCATTGAGTACTTGAGGTTTAGGTCCCTTAGGCGACGTTTAACACCAAGAAAACTCTGTCGCTGCTTCTGGACCGCCGGAGTAAAGTCTGGGTAGAAGTGTACGTCCATGTTGTCCAGCCTGACCGGTCCCTGTTGCCTGGAGGTCTGGAGGATGGCATCTCTGTCCCGAAAATTAAAAATCCGGGCAATAAGAGGCCGCGGCGGGGCACCGGTCTTAGGGCGGCCCCCGGGGACCCGGTGGGCACGCTCCACCGCAAAAAGCTTACTCAGCCCCCGGGGCTGGAGATGGGTCAGGATCAATTCTTCCACGAAGAGATCCGCCGCCTCCGCCTCTCGGCCCTCCGGCACACCAATAATACGGACATTATTCCTCCGGGCCCGACCCTCGGAATCCTCTAGTCGCCGGTCCATCAGGGCGCTCACCTGGCCAAGCCGGCGCACCTCCCTCTGGAGGGCCACCACGTCCGTCGTGAGGCTCGTTGTGGTGTGGGCCAGGGAGTCGACTCGGTCGTTTGTTTTTGACAAGTCTGCCCTCACAAGGCCCACATCCACCAGGACCGAGTCAATTTTTTGCGCCAAGGTATCGAAACGCTGGTCCACTGAGGCCTTCATCTCCGCGATGGCACCCATGACGTCCCGGAGGGTCAGATCTGCCGGATGGGCAGGTGCCTCCGTCGGGCCCACCGGGGATGTCCGCGATGTCTCCGGAGAACCCTTCTGGAGCGTGTAGCGATCCATACTATTGGCCTGGTGCGCCGTGCCACGGCGAGTTGTCTTCATCTTCGCCCGGTCGCCATCTTGTTTGGTGGACATGCTGGCTCTTCCACCGTCGTGCCAAGATCTCCAAACGGGCCACCACACCAAATCACGGGTGTCAGGGGGGGGCGGGGGGCGACCACCGGGCCGCGGGCAACCCACCGCCGGCAGGTCAGCCGGGCACCTGGACAAGGCCACACCACCGCACCCCGCTCCGCAGCCCGACCCCGCTTGAAGCAAGGAGGGCGCAAAAGCGAAAGTGAAAGTGCGGGGTACGCGAGCCGCCCAGCCCCGCCCTCCGCTGTTATTCACTTTGTCCCCGGATCGCCCCACTACTCCAATCCGGGGGGCCGGCGAGGAGAAGGCCGCAACCGTCGATCGATGCTCCCACCGGTGTTCGGGGTCCGATTCGAGCCCAAAAAACGGGCGGCGCCTCAGCTCGGGTTCCCCGACACAGTCCCCTCAACAAGGACAGGATATCGCCAGGATTAATTCAGGAGGTCGCGGAGGTCCTCGGGAGCCTCGCACCTACGCGGCCATCTTGGTTGCGCGCTAGGCTCCTCCCTCGCAATTGTGTATTGTTGGTTGGACGCAGGAGTGAAGGGTTTTTGGTGGGACAATAGCAGTGGATGGGGGAGCAAGTGGGTCCTGGAATCAGAGCTGCCGACTTTGGAGAGGGGGAATGAGGTTTTGATCTCGGCTTGGCTCCACATCCTGTGATCCTGGGTCGATTATTAATCTCCCAGAGTACTTACAAAGAGAAATTTGGCCTGGGGTGATGCAACAAGGGGGGCATAAAAAACGCTCGGAGGCGGGTTGGAGGGAGGGAAGCGCGTGAGTGGGAGCGGCGAGAGGGGAGGGGCAGCCATACGATCGGCAGGGGCTGTAACCTTTTTGAAAAACAACACAGTACGACAAAATGTAATCTCGAAAAAGACAGGCACACACTAAGCAGCTGCCAATAAAAAAACGTGTTTCTGCCTGGGAGGCACACAATCGGCAGGGGCTGTAACCTTTTGCACTTTATAAACATCACCCCAGCTGAAAAAATATGTGTGTCTGTGCCTGGGAGGCACACTATCGCCAGAAGCTGAAATCTTCTGCACTCCATCAACATCACATGCTTGGCTTAAACAAGGCACATTTAATAAAAAAGTCCAACAAAAAGAGCATACAAAAACAACACCCCTAATACAGTAAAGTAAAGGGGCCAATAGCATAGGCGTGTCCAAGAGCCAAAAAGGAGGGATTTAAAACACTATTAACCAATACCAAGTACACAATTTTGAAAGGCACACTGCAGAACAAATTAAAACAAACATTTAAAAAGAGGCTGTCAGCCACTTATTAAAGTATATACTGCATGTCTCAACGAGACAGCACATGCGATGCCTAGGCGAGACCTAAAAATCATCAGTAGTGTATGCAAAATTAGGAGGAGAGTGATAACACTTTTCAGTGTAAAATTACTCAATACAAATGGGGCAGTAAAATGTCACATCAGACGGAAATGTTACTTATCGATTTGACATAACATTTGGTTGACAGCACATTGAGGTAAAAAAAAAAAAAGGAGTAGTTTCTTTTCTGTAACTCCAGTTCTGTAGTAGGGGTATCTCTGTTATAGTCATAATCTAGTGAATAGTCCCGCCCATGTGCGTGGACCCCGGAGCAATACAAAATAATCTCTAAAGGTGACAAATCATGCAGACCTGCATACACCTTTAAGAGAGAATTTAATTGAAAGACAGATAATGCAGCCTATACCCACAGGCTACACTGTCCAGTACTTCAACTAGAATTCCACCAACATCCACAAACAGCACTGCCTGTCCAGCTTTTCTCCACATAGGAAAAAACCCTGCCTCTACCAGCAAAAGCCTCTGGGATGATAGAGCGGAAGGAGTGGACAGACAAGCCCCATAGGCTGCCATTATGTGGCTTAGAACAGGATACTATGCCTTTAAGAAAACTTTCCAGATTTCCTGAACTTTCCCCAGTATCCCAGAATCCCCAGCAGGTCCCATTTACTTTCAGTTCTTTTTGAAGGCGTAGCACGCCAAACCTGTAGCATTCTACATATGAATAATTATCTCTCCACCGGGGAGGAGGGCGGGCGCTTATGACTATAACAGAGATACCCCTACTACAGAACTGGAGTTACAGAAAAGAAACTACTCCTTCTGTAGTAGGGGATCTCTGTGTATAGTCATAATCTAGTGAATAGAATGGCAAGCCCATCCCCACACAACAACAGCGGTGGAGAACAACAAGACAAAACCACTACTGTGCGAACAAATTTCGCAGCGAAGCCTGCCCAACCTGAGCATCTGCCCTGGCATCCGAGTCCAGACAGTAATGCGCAGCAAAGGTATGGACCGACTTCCAAGTGGCCGCCTTGCAGATTTCCGCAATAGGAACATTACGCAGCAAAGCCGTCGTGGCAGCTTTGCCCCTGGTGGAATGAGCCTTAGGTTTACCCCCTAAGGTCTTATTAGCCTTTTGATAACACAATTGTCTGCAGGACACAATCCACCGAGAAATGGACTGCTTAGAGGTCGCAAGACCAGTCCTGACTGATCCATAATTAACAAACAATTGGTCAGACCTACGAATATCCTTGGTCTTATCCAGATAAAATTTCAACACCCTCCGAACATCCAGGGAATGGAGAGACCTTTCCGCTGGCGAAGAGGGATTCTGAAAGAACGTAGGTAAAGTTATGGTCTGGTTGACATGAAAGTCAGAGATAACCTTAGGAAGAAATTTAGGGTGAGTACGCATCACAACCTTAGCAGCATGAAATACAGTATAAGGTTCTTGACAACATAATGCCTGAAGTTCACTCACCCTGCGGGCCGATGTAATGGCCACTAGGAACGCCGCCTTCCAGGATAGGTGCTGCAATGAAGCCTTGTGAATGGGTTCAAAAGGCTCCTTCATCAGTCTGGAGAGCACCACATTCAAGTCCCAGGAAGGCGAGGGAAGTCTGACGGGAGGAAACACTTTCTTCAAGCCTTCCAAAAAATCCTTGACCACAGGGATCTGAAAGAAGGAAGTCTGTGAAGGGCATTTCCTGTAAGCAGTCAAAGCAGCCAGATGAACCTTAATGGAATGGAAATTAAGGCCAGACTGCGCCAGATGTAAAAGGTACGGAAGGATGACATCTTCCTTACATGTCGTCGGATCAAAGTTCTTGGACTTACACCAGATACAGAACCTCTTCCACTTGTAAGCATAGGATGTCCTAGTGGAAGGTCGTTTAGACTCCTTCAGTATGTCCATACAATCGTCTGGTAGATTCAGATGGCCATAATGCACTATTTCAGGAGCCATGCCGCCAAACTCAAAGACGAGAGGTTGGGGTGCACCATCCGCCCCCCGAACTTCGTGAGAAGGTCCGGCCTGCACGGCAACCGCATGTGAGGAAGGAGAGACCGGTGAAGTAGGTCCGTGAACCACCACTGCCTGGGCCACTCCGGGGCGATCAGGATCATCCGCGCCCTGGACTGGGACAGCTTGATGAGCACTGCCGGAATCAGGGGAATGGGTGGAAAAGCGCACAGAAAGCTGTTCGACCAATCGATCCATAGCGCATTCCCCAGCGTCCCCCGCTGGTAGTACCTGGATGCGAAGTCTCGGCATTTGCTGTTTTCGGCGGTGGCGAACAGATCTACGTCTGGAGTCCCCCACCTTGCGAAGACTTCTCCTAGTACTTCGTCGTTTATGACCCATTCGTGGTTTTCCTGAATCAGCCTGCTCAAGGCGTCCGCCTGAGCATTCTGCACCCCTGGCAGATGAGTGGCCGTAATCGTCAGTCCTCGGGCCAGCAGCCAGTGCCAGATCGCCTGCGCCTCCTGCGACAGAGTGCGCGATCTCGACCCCCCCTGCTTGTTGAGGTAATACATCGTGGTTGTATTGTCCGTCTGTATCAGCAGCGAGTTGGTCTGGAATGACGGAAGGAAGGCCTTCAGTGCCAGGAAGACAGATCTGAGTTCCAGGAAATTGATGTGGTACGTCGATTCCAAAGGAGACCACTTTCCTTGAATCTGCAAGTCCCCGGAATGCGCTCCCCAGCCCTGGAGAGACGCATCCGTCACGACACTCGTCGTGGGAATGTCCTTGTGGAAGGGAACCCCCTTGAGGAGGTTTTCCGCCGAACACCACCACTTCAGAGACTGAAGAGCATGCAGCGACAGTCGTATCTTGTCGTCCCAAGAGCCTGTCCTCTGATCCCACTGATCCTCCAAGCACTCCTGCAGTGGTCTCATGTGTAGCCGTGCGTGAGGCGTGAGGAAGATACAGGAGGCCATCGATCCCAGTAGAGAAGACACCTTCCTCACTGTCGTCGATGGAGCAGTCCTGAGGTCCTGAGCCTTCCGAAGGAGTGATAACCGTCTCTCCTCCGAAGGAGACACGCTTGCTGACCGCGTATCGATGGAGGCTCCCAGGTACTGTATGCACTGGACCGGAGTCGGGACCGATTTGGACATGTTGACGTGTAACCCCAGCTTGTGCAAGAGAGCGCACGTCCATCGGAAGTGATCTTGCGCTTCCGAGAAGGATGAAGCCTTGATCAGCCAATCGTCCAGATACGGGTAGACAAACACCTTGTTCCTTCGCAGATGTGCCGCCACCACCGCCATGCACTTCGAGAAGGTCCTGGGCGCAGACTTTAGCCCGAATGGCAGTACTGTGTATTGATAGTGATTGGCGCCGACTTGGAATCGCAGGAACTTCCTGTGCTTCCGTGCTATGGGCACATGGAAGTACGCATCCTGTAGATCTATGGCACAGAGCCAGTCTCCCCGTTGCAGCTGGGGGTAAATCTGGTGCAACGATAGCATGCGAAACTTCTCTCTGCGAATCCATTTGTTTGCCTGTCGCAAATCCAGAATGGGCCTGAACTCGTTCTTGTCCTTCTTGCGAACGAGGAAGAACCGAGAGTACAGACCTCTTCCCCTTTGAGACAGAGGTACCTCTTCTACCGCCTTTTTTCTCAACAAGATGTCTGCCTCCGCCTGGAGCTCTCTCAGCTGGAACTGAGAGCTGACCGGCGGAATCGCTGGAGGCGGGCTGATAAACCGAAGACTGTATCCATTGCAAACAATATTCAGCACCCACTTGTCCTGAGTAATTTTTCTCCACTCTGCCGGAAAAAGTTGAATGCTTCCCCCCACTGGAGTGGGTAACGGTTGAGGGGGAAGTAGCCGCTCAGGGCCGAGACCCAGCCGGGCCCTTGGTAGTGGTAGTCGCCTGCTGGCCTCCTCTACCCCTCTGGCGTTTCTGGAAGGGCTTCCGGAACTGCTGCTGTTGGTGCTGCTGCTGTCCCGAACCCTGCCCACGCCCTCTGCCCGAAGACCCGAACCGCCTCTGGAACGGGCGCTTCTTCTTCTCGGCCTTCTCCAACCCGACGGCCGTCAGGGTTTCCGCCTCCGCCTTCATGCGGGCCATCTCATCATCCGCATGTTTTCCGAACAGGGTTTCCCCCGAGAAGGGCAGGTTGGCCACTCTGTGCTGCGCCTCTGGTTTGAGGGACGTCAGGCGCAGCCACGAATGCCGCCTCTGGTGGACGCCATGACAGTAGGCGTGGGCGGCCAACAAGGAGACATCCGCCGCCGCGCCGATCACCTGATTAGAAACCAGCATGCCTTCGCGCACTGTTTCCAAGAAGTCCTCCTTCCTGTCCCGGGGCAGCAGGTCCGCATACTGCTGCAGGGACTCCCACAGGGCCCGGTCGTAACGGCCCAACAAAGCCCCTGCACTCGCTGCCTTCATGGTGGTGGCGGCGGTCCCACACACCTTCCTGCCCGCAGAATCCAGCCAGCGGCTTTCTTTGTCAGGCGGGACCGTCGATGAATGGGCGGTCGCATGTTGTTTCCTCGCCGCCGTCACAATGACCGAATCCGACTTCGGGTCCACCCTCAAAAAGTTAGGGTCCGACTCTGGGGCCCTATACTTTTTCATGAGCCTGGAGGGGGCGGCCTTCGTCACTGCGGGAGTGAGGAACAGCTCCAACGCGGGTTCCACCAGTCCTGGTACAAGGGGCAGTAGAGGGCGAGACAGATGTTTCTTATGAAGTGTCTCGAATATCACGGACGTCGTGGGTGTTGGAACCGTCACCGTGATACCCAACTTTGCTGCCCCTCTCAACAGCACCTCTTGGAAAGAGACCAAATCGTCCACCGGAGAGACCCTAGTCCCCGGCGAGTCCGAAAGCGTCGGGGAAAAGTCTCTGGTCGAGGATCGCGTGTGCGACCTGGACCTGTGCCTCCTACGGCGTCGTCCTGAGTCCGATGATGACCGTCCATGGCTCCGTGATCTTCTCCTCCTGAGAGAGCGGGAGCGCGACCTCTTCGGCTTCGGTCTGCCCGCCGGTCTAGCCGGTCCCGGTGACCGCGGGCGTCGCGGCTTTGGAGTCCCCTGCGGCGGAGTCGGGTACCTCGGAAGGGAAACCGACCGTGGGGGAACCGCCGGCAGCCCCAATGGAGTGCGTGGTAACGACCGAGGTGGGGGCGGCCGAGGCAGTGGCTGCGGATGTGGAGGCGGTGGTGGCGGTGGCGGTGGCGTTGGCGGTGGTGGTGGAGGCGGAGTCGGAGGTGGTGGGGGAGGAGGCGTTGACGTAGGCATCCGAGGAGGCGTATACACCACAGAGTACACCGATCCCGATGACTCTCTCTTCTTCGACGTCGATCGTCGCCTCGACGGCGACCTTCACCTCGACGGCGATCTTCGTCTCGACGGCGATCTTCGTCTCGACGGCGATCTGCGCCTCGACGGCGATCTTCTTGACGTCAAGCGTCTCGACGTCGATCGTCTCTTCGACGGCGACGTCGACCGTCTCCTCTTCACCGACGGCGAACGGCGATCTCCCCTCGACGGCGAGCGCCGACGCCGGGTCCGATCTCGACGCCGACTGCTGGACGGCGACGTCGACGGCATCGTCGCCGAAGATGCCGATGTAGTCGACGGCGGCCTGTTCAGGTCCCTCGACGTCGACCGTCGACGCCGCTTCTCCCCAGAGCCCTGGGGAGACGGCGAACAGATGGTAGTCATCCTCCTCGACGCCGCCGTCGACGCCCTCGACGTCGACGGGGAGTGGGGACGCTTACTGGTCTTCCTGCCCCTGGGGAGCCCCCCAGAGGCCTCAGTATGGGCCAAATCAGCCCCTCCAGACCCACCTGGTGCCTTCAGCCTTCTCTCCTCCAGGACTTGAAGCCTGATCTTCATTCTGTCCCTCAGGGTCCTGGCTGAGAACGAGTGGCAGATATCACAGTCTTCAGGCACGTGGGACTGGGGAAGGCAACCTATACACACCTCGTGTGGATCGGTTTTAGCCTTTTTTCTACCACATTCCGGGCACTTGTCGAACAAGCCAGGCATGTTGACAGTACCAGCCACTAAGCCCTTGAAAAAGTGACAAAAATTGACAAAAACTACAATAAACCCTTGAAAAGGGGAGAGCTCAATGCTCCAGGGTCCTGCTAGCAGGAGCCGGAAAAAAGAACTGAAAGTAAATGGGACCTGCTGGGCATTCTGGGATACTGGGGAAAGTTCTGGAAATCTGGAAAGTTTTCGTAAAGGCACAGTATCCTGTTCTAAGCCACATAATGGCAGCCTATGGGGCTTGTCTGTCCACTCCTTCCTCTCTATCATTCCAGAGGCTTTTGCTGGTAGAGGCAGGGTTTTTTCCTATGTGGAGAAAAGCTGGACAGGCAGTGCTGTTTGTGGATGTTGGTGGAATTCTAGTTGAAGTACTGGACAGTGTAGCCTGTGGGTATAGGCTGCATTATCTGTCTTTAAATTAAATTCTCTCTTAAAGGTGTATGTAGGTCTGCATGATTTGTCACCTTTAGAGATTATTTTTTATTGCTCCGGGGTCCACGCACATGGGCGGGACTATTCACTAGATTATGACTATACACAGAGATCCCCTACTACAGAACCTTGGTGCAACAAACAGAAACGGAAAACATTTAGAAGCCCATATTATATATGCAAACTCATATTTGAGAGGCTTAAAGTTACTCTAGCTGTAAAAACGCTTTTGGTGTAAATATAACCCTTGGTGCAGAGTATGCAGTACTTTAGTATTGTATCTAGGAGGAGCACAATCACAGTTAGGTGTAAAATGACATTAACAAGTATTGGCAAAGTCAGTAGGTTTTGCTTGTAATTTTAATTGATGCTGTAATTACTAACACTGTTATAGAATACAGAGGCATATTCAGCCCCATGCATGTACCCAAAAAACAATATGTATTACAAAACATGTTTCAATATTTAAAAGCATCTTCTGTGTATCCGGTTTACCAGCATCAGAGACATTACTTTACTTACGGTGCACAACAATTCGAACCCACAGCTGTGATGACAATGGTGACATGTGGAGTTCACATGCACAGGCAAAGCAAATAGTTCTGGTGTTGGCTGCCCCCTTTTAGCTTGGTCACTGCTAGTTTTTGTCATGGTTTTTGTAAAACTTTATTGCAGATAGAACTGAAAAATAAATATTGTTTTGGTCTCAAAAAGCAGAGATTGCCATAGCACTGGCACTGAAGTTAAGTAGTTTATATGGGGATGTGCTACTTGTGAAAGAGCAGCGGGCTGACCTATTGCCCATGCTATAGTGGGTTTGAGAAAAAATGTAATGAAAACATATACCAATGTATGAACAGGGTGGATTAAAGATATATAATATATATACACACACATTAGGAAAAGCTCTAGATCTATATAGATCCTCATGCATTTCCAAGCAGTATGCTACAGAAGGGTGAATTGAGGCTATCAGGAAATACTCCTCCCGGGTGAAGCACAAACCCACTCTGTGTATATTTTAACGGCTCTGTAATAATAGGTCTGCAGAGAGCTGCACTGTCAAGCCAAACCTAAATGTACCATTGGTGAAACATCAGGAATGTGTAAACACCTTTGGATGACAAATTACATTTAGGAGCAAAACTATTAAAGTGTAAATTCACATTTAGGTACGAAATCACATTTGGATTTAAAATCACTGTTGGTGCTGCATCAACAGCAGAATAAAAACAGTTTTAGGGGCACAAACGCACCTCCACTGCAATGCATAGATACTTCGCCTCACTGTACAAGTACTGTGAGGAGCTTGCGTTAGAAAGGCAGACTAACACGCCTAATAGTCAAAAGCCAACAGTGAGTATGAAATAATCTTCTGACCTGATCCAAAATGCCAAAAACACATCTTCAAATAATGATTACATGGTGCCGACTCAAATCAATGACTACAGGGGCTGACCATAGCTAAAGTGGTCTGTAGCCAGAACTACAATTGAAAAGCTCTTCAAGATGGCACTTGGTGCCACGAGTTGCAAAGAGATTTAATCTACACCTCCTTAGAACTGCTTTTAATACGGATTTGTTACTTAAATGGTTGTCTGCAGAAATCCCAGGAAAAAAGGGCTTTCGACAATACTGTATTTTATATCACTTTTTCTCCAGGACGGATCACTGACAGGATATCGGGAAAAAAAATATTGTGTGAACAGAACATCGTGTCGAAAATATCGATCACCAAAATATCGAGACGGTAAGCGATAATAGGTTAGTATAGATTTACTTTTCTTAGCTCCACAGCTGTGTACCTTGAAGATATATATATATATATATATATACATATATACACACACACACACACACACACACACACACACACACATATATATATATATATATATAGTCAAAGTACATATATGGAGATATATATGTAGTTAAACTTTGCTTACCTATAGAAACTTACCATCATGATATTTTTGTCATCAATAATTCTTGACACAATATTACGATATTCTGTCTAAATACCTCACGGACTACGTTGTTGTTTTCAAGCATTTCTTTAATTATTAAACATATTGTGAGAAGTTGGCCTGATGTATGATGTCACTAGTTATAGTGTACACCTTATATCAGTCCAAATACCCTTATGGTGATTGGTTGTAAAGTCAACCTTATAGACCAGCTATCCTAGTGGTAGCATGGACAAGAGCAGTCTTAGGCTAAACTCTGAATGGCATGTGAAGCCAGCTGTGATACCATATATAATCCCTTGAATACCAAATGAAAGGACACCACAACAGATATATATATAAAATAAAGTGTATTTATTCTAAGCAAACCCTCAGCACTCTTTATGAGTTTAGAGGTAAGTACAACACAGTCTTATCAATGCATACAGTAAGTCACACAGGTAAGTAATACAGTTAGGCCCTAGGGGCCACGCAAACCATATACTAAAGAAGTGGTATAAGAACCACTGTCACGGAAATAGAATAGGCCTAGGGAATCGCTGGGGCTACACTACACTAGCGTTAGTTAGGAAGTGGGAGGCCCACGGGATTCGTGTGCAGAGTGGAAACACTCACGCGTAATGCGTAAAAGTCAATAGCAATGTTACAGTTTAGAAATAGATAGATTTAGGACACTTCCGGAGTAGCTAGGAAGTTGAGACTTGAAAACTAGACACTAGGATAGTCACTATCCTGATGAGCACCGGAGTACCCAAGTTACCTAGCCCACAGGCTGCGGGTGCATAGGGGTGAAGATGCGTCGTTTTCGTCGTCGACTCCTATGGATGCCTGAAGAAAGATGCTGACAGGCAGTCAGGAGAGAGTGTCCGGTGGATCCCAAGCCTGGGATCAAGAAGAGAAGAAACCTGCAAGCAGAAGGGACAGAGTCAAGGTCACTAGCCAGTGACCACGTGGAACCAGGAAGGAACCAGGCGATGTCGTGAAGAGTTGCAGGTGAAGGTGAAGCTTGTCGCTGCAGCCAGGAGGACCAGGAGGCGTCGAGGACGACCAGGACCAGGAGGCGAGCTGTCCCACGAAGGCTCTTGCTGTCGGCGGCGTCGAAGTTGGACTAGGACTCACCAAGCCTTGGCAAGCGGAACCCACGAAGAACAAGGGACTTGCTTCTGGTGCAGACCAGGAAGGTCTGGGGTGCTCCTTCTTTGCAGAGAAGCGGGAGCCAGTCTGGAGGAGCCAAACCAGCGCAGAAGATTTCAGGGAGCGTTGTCACAAAGGCCACTAGCCAGCGGGCAAGCAACCGGACAGACGCGGCAAGCAGGAAAATGCTGAAGGGCCCCACGCAGGACTCGTGGAGTGTGGGGGGCTGGTCTTCGGTGCAGATGGTGCTTGGGGTTGGGGCTTCTCAATCCCCGGTGCACAACTTCGAGGGTACCTCAGAAGCTGCGCTGTAAGTTACTAGCCACTTTTCCCAGGTAGCCGGTCCCACGTCGCTCGTCGCCTCCACGGATCTCAGCTCTGCTGCAGATGTGGATGAGGGTCGGAGAAGTCTGGAAATCAAGGCTCTGGTCGGGCTCTGCAATCGGTTCCTCGTCGAACGTTTCACAAAGCAAAGGGTAGTCACTTGATGGTGCCTGTTTGCACAGGGTAGCCACTCCTTGGCTACAAGGGAGATTCTTCAGTCTTCTTCTTTCGTCGAATGTCGAAGGTCCAGAGTTTCTGTTCAGTTTTGCAGGTTCAGGATAATCTAAAGTCTTGAGGCCCAACTCCCACTCTTATACTAATCTGGGGGGCTGGGATACCTGCTAGGTCACGCCTTATGGGTGGGACCTGGGAGGGGGTGGTTACACCCACTTCCCTTTGTCCAGTTTCGCGCCAGAGCTGGGGCTGGAGTGCCCCAGCGCCGGTTTGAACTGGACTATGCAAGGAACACCTTGTGTGCCCCAGGCATGTCTCATTCCTTTCAGCCCACCCTGCCCCAATACACTAAAGGCTGTCTGGGGAGGTGCTAGCACCTCCCCAAGCAGGAAACCTATTGTCCAGGCCTCCCTGGCTGGGATCACTCCCAGCTGCAGGAGGTCAGACTTGTGTCGTGGCAGCAGCATCCATTTTGTGATGCTGAGGCTTTGGTCAGAGGCTAACAGTTGAAGTATGATTTTAACATGTCTTTCCCTCTAGAAGGGGGGAATAATATTCTCATGTCCAGAAATGGCATGGGGGTATTATTCCCGAGTGTTAGACACCTTACACGACATGTTTTGATAAAGCCAAACCATAGGTACCATAACCGTCTAAGATTATAAGGTACTTTAAGAGTATATGGTAGGCTATATCATAGAACAGCTATAAGGACTTGGTTCCGAAAGCTGCAGACAGGCTCAGCTCATGCTAGAGCACCATCTCACATGTTACCAAGCACTCTGCCTCCAGGATTGTCAAGGCCTGCCATAGGAGTGACTGATAGGTACACATGTGTCTATATGTAAGTTAGGTATAGGAATACTACACCTAAGCAAGGGGTGATTACACGACCTTGCCCCAGCTGAGTGATCAGCCAGTTGTGTCAAAATGGAAGGCCAGGCCAGGGGTGGCACAATACATGCTGCAGCCCCTGGTAGGCCTAGGGTACACCTATGCCCTGGGTACCTAGGGTACACTGTACAGGGCCCAATAAGGTGATCCTATCCAAATGGGTTATGCACCTAAAGTACATAGTAGTAATTTAGAGAGAGAACAGCAGGGCTGTGGGTCTGATTAGCAGGCCCACAGCCACATCTAAGTCGAAAACCAGTAAAGCAAAAGCAAAAAGTGGGGGTGAACATAGAAAGCAGACCCTACTCTCCTACACATATTCCATCTTTTGAATTTAAAAAAAACGTGAGACTTCAAAGGTGCATGGTATTTTTACACTTACATTTTCAACTTTCAAACTTTCAAATCACTTTATTCGATTAATAAAATATCAATCATAAAAGTACAAAAATACATCACAAGTTAATATTCAAAGAGACCAGAAAATTCATATCAGCAAATGGTCAGTTTTCTTGTTCTCATAGATGGATATAAAAATGCAACAGAACTAAAAACAGGGCTAAAAATAGATCAAGCCAAAATGATACATACATAAAAACCACATGGCAGTATGATTAAAACCCATCCAGAACAAGAGAGCTCGGTAAACAAAGCTCACAACAGTTTATTAAGCTAATTTTCCCTTGACAAGCCTTTGCCTTATCCTCCAAGCGTGTCCTAAAAACTTTGCTGTACCACAGGTAACACTTGGGATTAGCGTCTCATAAGTTAAAATGCGTAAGGCCACCCGATGGGATGAACAGCCCAAATTAATACAAACTGGTTTTAGCCACCTAGACCTCACTTGGCTGTATGCCCTGCAAGCAAAGATAAAATGTGCTATAGATTCCGTGGGGCAAACACAGCCCGGGCAGCCCCCGTTATTTCCCGACTGGCCGCTCCAACCATTCTGGAAATCTCGGAGAGGGAGTGTGCCATACCTGAATTTCAGGTAGAGCACTCTGTCCCCCGGGGACTCGATGAGGTCAAGGAAGGATTCCAATCTTGGGGTAGGCTTGACATCCAGAAACCTCTCCGACAGAATGCCATTATAATTTTTGTTGGTCATAGCAGAAATCCAGTCCCAGTAAAGCCTTTTCACTAGAGGTTTGGGCGGGGGCATCTGGCTCTCCCAAGCCTGGTCCAGACCAATTTCGACCACTAGTTTCTTCAGGTTGGACACCCAACCTACCTTATGACCTGCACCCAATCTTATCAGTTCTTTTAGACCGGATGCATAGTGGCTTAGGTCAGAGGACCTCATAAGCCGGGTCCAGTATAACAGAGGGCGCAGCCTCGCCACTTCATTAATTGGGTGTCTCCCAAGGTCGTAGCGGAGAGGGATTAGAGGGGTGGATGGGGGGAGCGAAACTAAGTCACGGAAGAATTTATTTTCTGATTTTACTAATTCAGAGAGATTATCAAACCCCCAAAGTTCCGCCCCATATAAGCACCCAGGCAGAGCCTTGCCCTCATATACTTTAATAGCTGGGACTACAGGTCGACTGTAGGAGAGTCTCTGGTGCCTCGCTATGGCCCCGGAAATCCGTTTGTGGTTCAGGACCATTTTGGTCAGATGGGGTGACCATTTTAGTTTATTATTCATCCTTACCCCAAGATAATCAAAGGCCTCTACTAGCTCCAGCGGGCTACCATCCAAGTTGAATTTATTCCTAAAACTTTTAGATGGTGCCAAAGCCATTAGCTTGGTTTTAGCTATGTTAATAACCAAGCCTCTGGCTACGCAGAACGAGGTGAAGCGATCGAGGAGTTTTTGCAGGCCCATAGGGCTCTTGGAGACCAGGAGGGTGTCGTCCGCAAATAATAGAGTTGGTATTTTTTCCCCGCACAGGGTTGGGGCATCGGCCGAGTCCTCACTCAAATGGTCTGCCACCCCATTTATGTAGAGAGAGAACAAGGTCGGCGCCAAAACACAACCCTGGCGTACTCCTCTCTGGACAACTATTTTCTCAGTGAGCTGGCCCTGGCCCCCCCACCTTACTCTGGCGAAGTTGTCTTCATGCAGACGCTTAACAAGAGACAAGATCAAGGGAGGAATTCCTAGATCGAGCAAGACTTGCCAGAGCTTGGAACGGGGGACCAGATCGAAGGCTGTTTTTAAGTCTATAAAAGCCAAATACAGGCTACCCTTCTCGATGATTACAGTTTTCCAGTGGATCAGGCAGAGTCTAAATACCTGATCCATTGTGCCAACACCGCATCTAAATCCAGCCTGGAAGTGGGACAAAACACCCTCCACTTACATTTTCTCTATCACAGTTACAAGTATTTAAATACTTTGGGTCGGAGTCAGAGACCTTAGGTGCTCCCACGTTTGACTACAGTGCACAATTAGGCATCATCTGCGAGAATCAGGATCTGCAAAATTCTACACTGGTATGGGGAACTTACAACTGAGGAAATTCTGCTAGGAAGTAAGATTTTACTCCGTGGTGAGTTTGGGAAAGGGGTGTGAATTCTGTTGTACACAGGGAAAGGTACAGGGGTATGGCCAGTGGGAATATTGAGGTCAACTACAAAGTCCGAACTTTGTGAAAACACACAAGCAGTTCCAATGGACAACTCAATCCTAAATGCACACATAATATAGAAAAATTGGAGTAAGCGTGCATTTTGGGTAATAAAATGTCCAACCAATGTTATATTCTAGAGGAGCTTATAGCATAGGATTACCACATAGAAATATTGGGGAAATATTAGGTTTGTAAATATTTTCTCTACCGTTTGACGTGCAGACTGTCTACCTAAAGACATTCTGTGAGCATAGGGTCAAAGTATATACCCACAGAAATACACAATTGTCATAGATTTCTAGGTGTACTGAAGAGGATTTTTGTGAACCTCCAAAACTGAGTAAGTGCCAAAATGTAAGACTTGGGCTACAATCAAAGATGTATTCATTTGTTTAGATTTAAACCCTCTGAGACAGTAGAACAGGATGATGGGCTACATTTGAAGTTACCTCACATAAGAGTTTAGACACTATATATCATGCAATAAAGAGACCACACCTGTCCCATAATCCATTTAACATGTTGCATATACTTGCTGAACATAATAAGTACATATAATAATATATTCTCTGATGAAAGGATGGTGGTAAATGCTTGGAGAATCAGACCAATATCTAGAAATAAATGATTAAATATTACATCCTGATTGTAGGAGAGTAGGGTCTGCTATCCTATGGTCATCCCAAATTTTTGCTTTTTGCTTCACTGGTTTTTGACATATTGAGGCTGTGGGCCTGCCAATCAGACCCCCAGCCTGCTGTTCTCTCTACTAAATTAAAACTATGCACCCTAGGTGCATAACCAATTGGAAGTGGATCACCCTGTCAGCCCCTGTACCAGTGTACACTAGGTACCCAGGGCATTGGTGTACCCAAGGCCTGTCAGGGGCTGAAGCATGTATTATGCCACCCCAGGCTTGGCCTAACAATCTGACACAACTGGCTGATCACTCAGCTGGGGTAAGTTGGTGTAATCACCTCTTACTTACGTGTAGTATACCTATACCTAACCTTAAATGGGACACCTGGTAACCTATAAGTCACTCCTATGGCAGGCCTAAACAATCCTGAAGGCAGAGTGCTTGGTTCCATGTGAGATGGTGCTCTGGCATGAGCTGAGCCTGTCTGCAGTGGTCGGAACAACTTCCTTCTACTGTTTCCAGATATCGTCATACCATATACTCTTAAGTGCATTATGAACCTCGCGGTTAAATGCTAACTTTGGTTTGGCTTTATCAAAACATGTCGAGTAAGGTGTCATACGAATTGGAATACAAACCCCTCGCCAATTCTGGCGACGGGGTTAGCATTCCACCCTTCTAGAGGGACACGACATGTACAGTACCTGAAACCCGGGTAAAATCAGACATAGCCTCAGCTCCACAAAATGGATGCTGCCACCACAGACACAAGTCTGCCCTCCTGCTACTGGGAGTCCTTCCAGCTTGGGAGGTGTGGACAAAGGGTTTCCTGCCAGGGGAGGTGCATGCACCACCCCAGACAGGATTTTGTGTATTGGTCAGGTAGGGCTTGAAAGAAACCAGACATGCCTGTGGCTCACAAGGAGCCTCGGTGCATATGCCAGTTCAAACCGGTCCTGGGGCACACCAGTCCCGGGCCTGGGGCGAGCTGGACAAAGGATTGGGGGTGTAACCACCCCCCTTCCTGGTCCCACCCATAGGGAGGGACCTAGCAGGTAGTCCGGCCCCTAGAATCCGCTTAAAGGTAGGAGCTGTGTCCTAAGGCTTCAGACATCCTGGAATCAACTTAAAACTAAGAAGAAGACGGGAACTTCGACATTCTGCTGCACAGAAGACTGAAGGAAATCTCCCCTGTGGTCAGGGAGTGACCACCTTGCTAACGCAAGCACCATCCAGCGAATCAACGTCTGCTTTGCCGCCGCCTCCCGCCGGAGCCCGAGCCCAGAGACCGACAAGACCTGGACCTCCAGACCTCTCACCGCCCGATCCACAGTCCCTGAAAAGAGGAGACCCGTGGAGGCACCGAGACACGTGGAGCCAGCCATCTTGAAACGACCACGACAAGCTGACAAGTGCAACAACCGAGTCTCCCTCCAAGTTGTGCTTTGGGATCTGAGAAGCCCAACCCTCGAGCAGCATCTGCACCAAAGGTGAGCCCTCCAGCATCTCCACGATCTGCGTGGGGCCCTTCTGCATTTTGCCACTCGACGCGCCTAACCGGTTGCTGGCCCGCTGGCTAGTAGCCATCTTGGCGACGAACTTTACAAAATACACCGCTGGTCTGGTTGCTCCAGACTGGCCCTTGCTCCCCTCCAAAGGAGCAGTCCTTCTGACCTTGCTGGTCAGAACCATCAGCTTATTCCATCTCCTACAACAATTGCTTTTGCCAAGGCTTGTTTGCTTCGATCAAGTCGCCGACACCGCCGACAGCGAGAGCCTGCGTGGGACAGCTTGTGAACCGACTCCTGGACGTCGTCGACCTCCAGGGACCACGTGGCTGCAGAGACAAGCTACACCTTTCTTCCTGTTTGCACCCGACATTGCCTGGTACCCACCTGGTGCCACGCTGGTCACTGGCTAGTGACTGTGAACACTGTCCCCTCTGCTTACAGGTCCTCAACATCTCCGATCCTCTCTTGGATCCACCGCATCTCTCCCGGACCGACCACCTGCAGCATCTTTGTCTTCAGGCTCCACGGAACAGATAGGAGAAACCCGACGCACTTCGAGGCCTATGCACCCACTTCCTGTGGGTGAGGTAAAGCTGGCACTCCTGTGCCCAAGTGTAGTATTACATCTCTAGTGCCAGTGTTCCAAATCTTGAGTTCCTAGTCCATCCGGAAGATCCTCTTTGCAGTAACTTTGTACTTTTTACGCACCCATTGAAACCTATGGGAGCACGCGTGTGACTATTTGCTCTGCACACGCCACCCGTGGACCTCCTGGTCACTAACTGAAGTTAGCTCCTTGTAGGCCCAGCGATTCTAGAGGCCCTAGGCCTTTTCCCTTTTCTGTTCGTGGTACTTATACCACTATTTTAGTATATGGTTCGAGCGGCCACCAGGGCCTATCCATATAAAGTGCAACTTCTGTGTATTCTACTCTAATCTTGTTTGACGATTTGTGCTCCTGTGCTCATAAAGAGACTAGGGGTTACTTTGAGAAATAAATACATATATATTTTGAATATATATCTGTGTGGTGTCCTTTCATTGGTATAAAAGGGGGTTGCATTTGGTAAAACAGCTGGCTTAACACGCTTCACGAGTTTAGCCTCAAAGACTGCTTAGCCTACGCTACCACTAGGGCAGCTAGTCCGAAAAGGTTGGCTTACAACCACACCATAAGGGTTGCTTGGCACGGTACAAGGTGATCACTTTAACTAGTGAGCATCATATACCAGGCCAACTTCTCACACTGATATTCTCCTGCTGGTTGTCAGGATAAAGATGGAGTGGCAATCTAGAAATATTGGTATGTTTAAGAAGAGCAGCACATCATTTGCATATGCGTGGGGTTAGTTCTCAAAAGCATGAAGCCTCTTAATATGAGGTCATCACACTCAGCAATTGCCAGAAGCTTAATCGCCAAAGCAAATTTGCAGTGGGAGAAAACAGCCATGCCTCATCCCTCTAAACAGTGTAAAGAAGGAGACTTATATTGATCTCATATCACAATAGCCCACAAAGAACCTATTAAATGAAACAACACCTGAACTCGAATTCCTCATCAGCATTGACTGCATAGTGTCAACTTAATTGAAGAGAAAGATGATTCCACATATAAACAAGAGATTAGAGCTTGTCGTGGGATTTGCTCACACAAATCTAACATTATTGTTTAATTGGAGTCCATCGACCTAGGCATTCTTTGACAGTCTGAATAAAAATCGGTAAAAAGCTTACAAAGTCGAAGCTTGCCTATGATTTTTTGCCATCGGCATCAACTACTGACATGAATCTTCACAAGCTACATATAAGAAAGGGGATGTTCCTTTTTATGCATGGTGTATATGTTGGACCTATTCAAGAAGAAACATATTGCTCCACTTTGTTCCACACCAAAGACTGCAAGAATGAAAGGTGCCTGTACCTCCACCCTGAATCTGATGAACTTACATTTAATTCAAACGGAAGCCATGTAATTGCTGCTATGCCAACTCTGTAAAGGGCTCGGATAGCCTCGGGTCAAGTTCGCACTATATAAAATTAGATAAATAAACTCAGAAAAGGTATCACCAGGACCTGTTACCTTAGCTCTTGCAGCAGATATTACGGTCTCTAAACCCTCTTTCTCCGTAACGAAGGCGCACAATGCCTCACTGTCTTCATGGACTGTAGTGGTAGTATGACAGAGTCAACACATTCCTTCATCTTATCTTTTATCTTTGTAAACAGCAAATGTAGATATTTAACCCACACTTTTGACACCTCTGTTCAGTTAGATAGTGCCAAAGTAAAGTGAGTTCAGTCACAACTGCTTCAAAACGAGAAACTCACAGTAGTGTGAAAATATCTAACACCACTGGGTTAAAACGTATCTTCCATGTTGCCACTCAATAAATCCAGAGTAAACCGGATGAAATAAGAAAGACTTTAAAAATAGTGAGAATGTTAAGCTTGTCAGTACACAAAAACCAATGAAGGGGGTCAGTTATAATGTTTCAAAGGGCGATTTAAATTCATTATTAACATGGAAACAAGCAGGGGGCGCTAGAGGGCGCACGGCAAGATGGCCGCACTTGTGTGAGGCTCTGCCCGGACGAGCTACCATCCGTCCATTATCCGCTGAACCGAGTTACATCTGAGCCCTCTCGTCACTCGTATGGCACTGTGAGCCCCTGCCGCTCCTGCTGGAAGTAACTACAGCCCTACATGATTGCTGTGTGAGCGCTACCAGGGCTGTGCCACTCTAACGCCGCGACATAGAAAATGGCGGCTGCTGTGAAGCTGTAATCTCTCCAGGGCTGCGGAGCTTTGCGTGCCTGGAGTATACTGCCTATCGATTCCCGCTGTGCTCTGCCCGGAATCCTCCGCACTGAGATCATCGCTGTGCTGCCCTGCGGTGTGACCATGTGGTCGGCGGAAGCGAGCAAAAGAGCCTTCGCTGTCAGCAGGGGGGAGCTGCGGTGCCCGGACGTGTGAGCGGTGGACCCCGTCGGCTCCGGGGACCCTCCACGCTGTGCGATCGGCTGCTGGTACCTGAAGCTACAGACACCAGCTGGCGCCGGCTGCAGTGAGTGGGGTTGCGGTTCGGCCCGGCCTTGGCCGCGGAGGCGGGCGTGGGCCTGGGTTAGTACTGCGGCCGGCGAGCTGCGGCTGGTGCGGGGAGCGGCATTTGAGGCCCGGTCATTGCTGTGAAACGGCAGGCGCGAGAGAAGGAATTGACGGGCTGGTTGGGATTGCCACACTGGGGACACCTGGCAGCTGGTCTCCTGAATCGTAGAGTCTGCCTGCCTGAGCATCGCCTTATAATTGCGTGTGCAGAGATTCTCGCCAGTCATAATTTCTCAATACTGATGTGACTGTGCATGCTTGCACTAAGGGGCATATAATAACGAGGAGTGCGAGATAACTGGTGTCAGGGTCCACGCGGGACATTACTTTGCGGCCCATAGCTGACGGCTGGGAGCTCACGAGATTGATCAGTTGGTGGGATATCTCCGGTGACCTGGCACGGGGGCGTCTGTAGGTAGTTGAGGTGCCCACGATATACACAAAAAGGAAGCGACTGGGGACTTTACATCCTCTTCTGTATTTCTCACCCCCCTTTTTTTTTGACAACTGCCACTGGGGGTGCATTTCCAGGAGCCATGGGGAGGGCAGACAAGTCGCAGCCACGCCTCAACTTTGAGGCACGCAAACCTGCTAAACCTCTACAGACAGCCGCATCTGACTCGGAGGCTGATGCCCAAGCTGATGGCCCCTCCACTTTAGAATCCACGTTGTTGGCCATGCACTGTAGCCTGCAGTCTATCGAGGGTACGATGGCTGCAGTCAACCATCGTCTTGACCACATGTCCTTCCAACTTGAAAAACAAAATGCGCGCATGGGGGAGGTGGAACAGAGGGTGTCAGCTACGGAAGAGGGCCCGAGTACAGTTGAGGACAAGACACTCAATATGGAGAAAGTATTAGCCCTCATCCAGGCCAAAAATGAGGATTTGGAAAAGCGGTCCAGGCGCAATAACATCCGAATTGCTGGGCTGCCGGAGTCCACCAATGTGGGAAATATGGAGACCTATATAGAGAGCCTTATTTCTGATATTTTTGGCACGGATCAACTCTCTAGCATGTTCATTGTGGAGCGTGCCCACCGATCTCTTGCTGCTAGGCCGGTTCCGGGGGCTCCGCCCCGCCCGATCATAGCTAGACTCTTGAATTATAGGGACCGAGACACCATATTAAGGATGGCAAAAGAAAAGGGTACTATAGTTCATCAGGGCAACACTCTGGCTTTCTTTCCTGACTTCACAGTGGCTGTTCAGGCAGCCAGACGAGATTTTGGTACTGTAAAAAAGTTTCTGCAAACGGAGAGGGTTCCATATGCGATGCTATATCCCGCCCGTCTACGTATAGGCCTGGACAGGGATTGTAAGATATTTTCATCCCCGAAAGCTGCTCTGGAGCATGCCAAACAGTTGAAGCACAGGAGACGAGAGTCCAGCTCTGCACCTGAAGGGGAGGAGTAGCGGAGGGATCCATGAGTGGGCTCGGATTTCACATATATATATATAGCTCCTCAGAATGCTCCTATAGTGATGCCAACTTAACTGAACTGCACTTGATGTTATCACGTAGCTTGCGGAAACTTTCATGTATATTGTCTACACCTACTACCTGTGCAATTGCCTTAAGTGACCTGAATTCTTTCTGATAGTATATTATACATAACTCTGGTCTGTTCCGCTTAGGGTGGGTGTTCCCTACTGAGTGCTCGTCTTACGGATCCCGTTGATGAGTTGAACATTATGCTTTCATGGGGCAGCCTCGCAACTCAGGGGACTGCTGCACTTTGTCTAAAGGTGTATCTAGGTATGGGTGCTTTCCTATACTAGCGCAAATTAGACCTGCTCGGCCACCTCCTACACTGCAGGAGATTAGTAGCACTCTGTGCCCCCGCCACTGGGTGTACCCAAAATGAGTATTTTTTTTGTTGGGTATGTTGAGGGGGGGAGGGTAGGGTATTGGGATGGCTTTGGCATGTTGGGGTTGCTGAAGTGGGTGGGGGGCTGGGGGGGCTGTTCTGGGGCAGGCAGAATGAAGGTGAAGCTAGATTGGACACCTCTTGTGTGGGTGGGTAATGGTCCTTCGGGTGAAAATTACCTGCCATATTTCATGTGTGCTCAGTTATGGTTGGATTTAAACTATGCATAACACAGTAAAGTTCCTTACTTGGAATGTACGTGGACTTAAGACGCCTAAAAAGATTAGATCGGTGTTCGCTTACTTGGATCGCATGGGGGTGCAGATTGCCTTATTGCAAGAGACGCATTTAACAACAGATTCGGCGGGCTAAGTGGGGGCGCGCTGGGCGAGTGCCAGAGCTGCGTCATCTTACTCTACCTACTCTATGTGTGTGTTAAAAAGGGAGTACCATTTACTGTGATTCGGATGACTGTGGGCGAGTAGTGATTTCACATGGGCAGCTAGGCGGCGAGAGTGTATTGATTGTAAATCTGTATGGCCCGAATGTGGACGACCCCTCATTTTATTCAGATGTGTGGTGTGGCAAATCAGCGTTCCCTCCAGCGGCAATTATATGGGGGGGGGTGATTTTAATCTCTGCTTGGATGCTACAATGGATAGAGCTGGGAGTGGTGAGATGCGGCCTAAACAAGCTGCTGAAGTTCTACTGGGACTGCTAGACGCCGGTCACGTACATGACATTTGGTGCAGTCGCCACCCTGCTGGTCGGGAGAGGACATTTGTTTCTTCTGTACACGGGTCCTGGTCCCGACTTGACTTTTGGCTAATCTCGTAGATGGTATGTACTTGGATAGTTGCGGTGACACATGAGGCATGCACTTTGTCTGACCACTCCCCTGTGCTCCTCGAACTGCAAATCCCTACCTGTGAGAGACCACCCTTTGCAGGCTTCAACCCTCAGAACTCAAAGACCTGGTCTTCAGGCAGACTATAACTGAGGCGATTAAAATTTTTTTTAGGGAGAATGAGGGATCAGTGGACAGGGAGAATGAGGGATCAGTGGACAGCGCGGGAGTGCTGTGGGAAGCGTTTAAAGTTACCATAAAGGGATCTTGCATAGGGGCCCAAGCCAGAGTGCTGCGCGATCTTAGACGGAGGATACAAAAACTGGTATCTGATATATCTCACCTAGAGCGTGAATATGAATCTTATCCCGCCACTGCAACATTTGCTGCAATAAGGGAACTTGTCACGGATCACAATGAGATGGTAGACCAGGAGCTGTTGCACAGTATTATGGCGGGGGAGGCCGCCCAGGTCGCTCCCTAGACAAAAACTGGCAGAGCCACGCAGCCAGGAGATTATAACTGAGCTCATTGATGAAAATGGGGAAGCCCGCCACTCGATAATGGAGCTCTGTGACACCGTTTTACAGTTCTATACTTGTCTCTATGCTTCTAGGGATTCTCCGCCGACGGCAGAGATTGACGCTTATTTGGATGATGTTGCACTTGGGTGGTTATCTAATTCTCACCGTGAATACCTTGTACAACCGTTTGATGAGGAGTACGTTAAAGAGGCTATAATGTCACTGCCAACCTGTAAGGCCGCAGGGCTGGACGGGCTGCCCAGTGAATTTTATAAAGCATATGCGTCGGATCTGGCCCCTCGGTTATTGGAAATGTATACAGAAGCTTACGAGAAGGGGACACTGCGGCCCTCTCTCCGGGAGGCTCCAATTGTTACATTACTAAAACCTGATAAGCCCTCGAATCAGTGTGGGTCATATAGGACTCTCTCGATCATTAATATTGATGCAAAGATTTTGGCGAAAATGATTGCTACTAGGATACAACCTCTAGTCCCTCTCCTGGTCCTGCCGGATCAGTCTGAGTTTGTCACGGGGCACTCCACGACTCATAACCTGGGTACGATTTTCTCTACTTTACATTACTTTTAATCAGACTTCCAAGCGGTGGCTGTGCTGCTGGATGCAGCAAAAGCCTTTGACTCCCTACAGTGGCCTTTTATGTTCACTGTGTTGAGTAGGATGGGCTTCCCTCCATTTTCTTTCCAGTGGCTCTGGGTGCTATACAGCGGTCCAGTAGCACGCATTCGGATTAATGGATGGGTGTCATCGTTGTTCCACATTGAGAGAGGCACGCGGCAGGGGTGCCCCCTGTCACCCATGCTCTTTTCACTTGCCTTGGAGTGCCTGGTCTGCAAATTACATCAAAAGCTGCCCTGCGGTTTAGGCAGCGACCACTAATCGTCTCCCTCTATAACTAGGGCTGTACGGTCACACGCATCACTGAACTAGCTGAGCGATGGGCGCACTTACCCCTCTCTGTAGCAGATAGCATAGCGGTAGTAAAAATGGCCTTATTGCCTAAATTGCTCTATTTTTTCGTAAACATTCCTATAAAATTGAATGTGGCGACGTTCCGAACTCTGCAATCAGCACTTTTATTTGTATGGGGCGGTAAGAAGCCCAGATGCAGGTGGGATCTTTTGGTGCAGCCCTTTGACCGGGGTGGCTTCGAGGCTCCTGACCTTCGCCTATACTACTTGTGTGCGCAGGCACTATTTGCACATTATTGGCATTTCCCCTCAACTTTTCCAACCTCATGTGGCTATTGAATCTGATGCTGTTCTTCCGATGCCGTTGCAGGCGGTGGTCCTATCGGGGGGGATCTGGTGGCCCATGGACCGAGATAAACCCTGCACAGTGCCAGGCGTGGGCATGGCGAATGCTCGCGGCACAGGCTCAATTATCCTATCTATATGTTCCATTGCTGTCTCTGGCATCACACCCTGATATTTCTGCGGCACAAGAGGCGTCGGCTCTACAAGAACTTGCCAAAGCGGGCATCTCCCGGCTGGGGGACCTTTATAAGGACGGTTAATTTAAAACATTGCGGGAGGCGCAGAATGACGCAGATCGAGGTTTTATGTTTGGCTTTACATACGTCCGAGTCCGTCAGGCTGTTTGCGCGGCGCATCCAGAGTATCCCGCGGAGCCCACTACTCTACGGGCATTGCAGGCGATGCTGTCGGGAGAGGGGCGCAAGGATTTAATCACTAATCTTTACAATGCCTCTTTGCGTGAGCGGGAATGAGGCGATGATCCCTCTTGTTTACGCTGACATGCAGCGCTGGGTGTTCCTATTGCACCGGAGATTTGGACAGCATGCTGTCAACTCACTGGCCGTCTCACGGCTAACTGCAATCTCAGAATTATTCACTTCAAATTTTTACATCAGGTATACTACTCCCCTTTACTATTACATAGGTATGGCCTGTGGGAGACTGCTAACTGCCGGAGCGCTAATGCAGTTCCCAACTGTGAAAAAGCGGCTCCGAGACCTGATCTATTGTAGGGATCAGCTGCAGACGTATGAGGAGGAGCTCCAGAGGCTTCCTGCCCCAAAGATTTTTGGGCCCCGCTTACAGCATATTTGATATCCCACCCAGATCTACTGTGAATCTCTTGAACTGCACCTCCCCGTCTTTCTCTAGCTTAACAGCCTCTGTGGCGGTGATCGCCCGCCGCTCTGGCATCTGTCACTCCCTAAGCGATACCTTGGATCTGGTGTGCTTGATTTTCCCGGTCCATAGTGGTGGACTACATGTAGGAGTCTTTTCATTATCGTCATGGTTATTGCCTTGTATACGTTGATCTATTACTGTGCAGGTTTTTCCCGAATGTACTAAAATTATGACCTTGCTCTGCCTGGGGGACTTGTATGCTCATGTCACTCTGTACCAATTTGTATTACTGACTTTCTATATTTTTGAAATCAATAAATAAACAACAACAAAAATAACATGGAAACAAGCAGGACACAGTTTCACAATCCTGTGCAGCCATTATCATGTAGACACTGTAAAGAAGCGTTGTCATATTATTCAAGAATAGTTAAGGCCCCCTCTCAGCATTTAAAATAATCTGGTCCAGGAACATGAGGGGAAAATGCCCATGTTAATATTAGTCATATTATATAATTAGCCCTGGGTCCAGCACAATGATGGAAGATGACCCCATGAACACATCTGCATATGTAATCAGCAGTGTCAATTTCATATTTTCAGCGTGATGGAAACCGAGAGCTAATTTGTATAATGGATGTACTTCGGGTGATCACCTAGCTCCAGGTCTTTCCAGGAACTGCCTCCAGTCCTGAACCTATTACCTGAAAATCAATGTATTGAGGGTTTGTAATACGTTCAATAGGAGCAATGCAAAACTGGAATGTCCAAAATGAGTTGAGTGATCACATAAAAGTTCAGGACTGAAAACAGTGTCTGTAATGACCTGGAAGGTGGTGGTAACCCTAGGTGTACTGAAGGCCCGGAATCATGAGGTGCTGAGCTGAAGTGCACAGGAGAATTAAATACACACCTGACATAGATACAAAAGAAGGAACAATTGACTACTAATCCGGAAACTTCAGAAGACGACTCACGGTAAAGTGTACCCCAGCAAAACAGTGAAGAGCCTCTCACCTGAGAACCTGCAGCTGCATTATTGATGAGGTGATTGTTGGGGTTGGCGATCCAAAACGTTGAAACTGCCCTACAACAAAAATATGACAGGTTATTATCTTGCATGGAGTCTTCTCTTACTGAAAGGAAGGCTAAATGTCTGTCAACATCCGTAATACAAGACGTACTAGTAAAACCAGTCACAAACTGGCCAGTCTGCAGGAAGTGTACCTCTTTTTGTCATTTATTACTGATATACCATGTTTTAATGTTTTGTATCTTTTATGGCTGTGTTTACTGCTGAATAAAGTGTTTAATAATTTAATAAAAATACTGATATACCTGTGCCACCAATCTTCCGGAATTCGAGATAAGATAGAAAAGTTAACCTCTTCAGGACCTACATCAGATGAATCATGAAAGACACAACATGTCCATATCCACTCAGAGCTAGAAATTTCATGAAGAATACATCTTCATTTACAGAAAAATTGGGTAGTTAAAATGTGTAAACTTAGAAAACCACAAGGTGCGATAAATTCCGAGTTTAAGTCCAAACATTATTATCGTAAAGATACAAAAATACTTATATCTCGGACCCAAGGTTCAATGGCATTCCAATAGGTGAGCTGCCAAATCAATCTGAGTCTATGGCTCAGAGCTATAAGACCGTTTCAAAGATGGTCAAAGGATAGTTAAAGGAGACCGAGTCAATTGAGGGAAGAGGTGCCCAAGAGTAACAAGCAATAGCGTCCAGTTAGGTTTGTAATGTCTGTCATTTGCCCAAGTTTCTAAGGGGCACTTTACGCAGGGCTGTGTTAATTAGTAGGTTTGAGATTCTACAGCTTAAGTTTTTAGTCAAAAAATGTGCAAAACCCCTCAATTGAATTAGCCACCACCCAAAACCTTGGTGTTTAAGCATGCTTAGGGCAGTACTCCAATGTCTCCAGTTGGCAAGGCTACCAGTAATCTGGTACTATGTACCCAGTGGGACACAAATCTGGGTCAAAGCAAGTTAATGGCTCAACAGGTTTCTCATTTTTAAAGGAGGGCAAGATGCTGGAGTGATTCTAACAAACACAAAGATGTGATTCTGAAGTACCACAGATAAGGGGCTGATTTCCCAAAACAAACTAGGAACAGCAGAGATTTTCAGTTGTCTTGATGACAAATGGTGTAGAGGTCACGTACAAGAGTCTCTGACTCCACCAGTTGGCACAAGAAACTGGAGTTTAGTTTAAAGTGCCAACCATAACTTTAAACATCAATATCTCCAGCGAAGTAACAACTAAAGTCCTAATTCCAACGGCTCCAAAGCACGGTATCTAGAACAATTATCACCCACACTATCCCGAAACATGGGCTGAAGACAAAACGTCTCTGTGTCAACCTGCGGGCTGGATGTGGACAGATACAGGCGCTACAGTGGTATGGGACAGGTCAGAGATGGTGCAGGATCACCACTTTACACTGTACAAATTCATGTCAAGGATCCCTCAAACTCAGGTCACAGCTAAAAGTTCGGTTCTTTAAATGATTCTTTATCGCTTGGCTGCAAGTTTCTCATGGATACTTATAGAAGACCGTAAAATGCAGGCCCTGTCCTTGGTAGGGTGTCTTTCTCTGCTGGTGGAGGCATCTCTCAATCTACAGATCAATACTGTCTGGCCTCAATGGACTGATCTCTGAGGGCACTGATGCGAAGCCACTATGGCCAAAATGTGATCTTTATTTTTCGCGTAAGGGTGGATGTCAGGCTAATCAGAACTGCTCAGGACAGCTTGTATATCTGAGCTCCTTGAGAAGGCTGAATTTCAACATACAGAAACTAAAAGTGCTTTAGAAGAGATTCTTGCACATGTTCACCAGACTGCTACAGTTTGTGGCAGGTACCAATAAACAAATGGCTTGTAGGTTGTAACATAAACCGTGAATGAAGATGACCTGCAAAGAATCCGCCATCTTGTACAGATTCACAAATAGTGTCTCCAATGAATACCAGCCATCCTGCTCATGGCTTCTTAGCCTTCCACAACTTAAACCTATATGTAACTCAACACACCACACTTGTTTTAGAGAAGATAAGAGCCCCAGTTTTAGGCGAAAGGTCAAATTTTAAAGGCAGCCGAATAGTAGGTAGCCTACTTACCAGCTGTACCACTGAACTAGGGGGCAGTTGCCACCAACTGAGAGCCTAGTTTCCTTAGAAAGAGCCCCTAACTTGTTGATACAAAAGTGTACAAGCAAATCCCCAAAAGTCCTGGCACATCAGCAGTGCACTTGCAGACTGTCAGGCGATAGAGGTTTTTCAAGCAATGCTTAACTTTTCTTGCTGTTACAGTGATGCTCAGAAAACAAGCCATCCAAAGTGTAGCAAGTCAGCAATGATTTTGCCTTGAAGCAGCACATAGTGTATAAAAAGTAAATTGCAAAATATTGACAGTTTATAATATGGATTACAATTCAGGGGCAAAACTTGCAATACGTATAACATGCCTAAATAGCTTTCCTGTCGATAGGCACAAGAATTTTTCAAATGTGAGTTTCTTTTGTTCCACGCATATTATGATGGCCTAATAAACAGTAATTAGAAAATTAGAAAAACTAACAAAAAACTGTGAATAAATGGGTCCTTTATGCATGCAGGAAGCTTGTGTTTTCACTCTAAATACAGTGTAGGAAATCGTGCTTAATCCGCGCAGTCATCACACCTGGCACGGGATGGCTTAGGTTTGAGCGCCTGCCAGATACTCACATGCAGTCTGTGGCTGGCACTGGAATATAATTTCCATACACCTTGTCTCTCATGGCAATGCACATGCTGCTATTTCGGTCTGTGGGCAGAAGAGTGCCTGGTTTGGTTACAAGTCCAAGGTTGTGGAACAGAGTATTCCTCTGTTCGATGCCATCCTCCATGAAGAAACAATGGCCCAGTGTGTCATAGCCAATGGTATCTTGAATCTGCAGGAAACATATAATATGTTATAATAAACAGACAACCACTTTCAAAGCCCCTATCAAAGAAGCATGCACATGCACTTTAGAGTCAAGTTGAACACTTCAGTCAGCGACTGCCAGTAAAGGTGAATTCATCCTTGGGGTGAGGATGTAGCCTAACGGCTAGAGCGGTCGACCTCGACGCTGGGGCTCCTTCAGGTCAAGTTCGCGCTATATAAAACTCCGGAAAAAAATCTACTTTTTCCTTAATGGTGAGCATCGTCAGCCTACAACTCATGCATTACAGCATTTGTTATTCTACACTGAACAATAACACTCTAGCACTCCATTTAGCCCTTTGTATATGTTATGTATACATCGTGTTTAATGTGCCACATACAGCACTTACAAATGTCCAGTCACTGGAATAACAGTCATAAAATATGATTTCTGTATAAATACAAACTTAAATAACTTAATTCCAGGCTTATACTTACCATACATAATACAGCTGAGGAATACTTTACAAACATTGCTCATCCAGTTAAATTTTATCAGGATAAATAACTCAATTTTTCCAACAAAGAGCCTTATGTGCAAACAGTCAGCTGTGTGTGAGTTGCAGCAGCAGTTCACAAGCACCGCAAACATTCTCTCAAGCCAACATGGCAGCAGCTTCCATGAGCGTGAAGCACCTGAACCCGAGCGGACTCATCTTCAAGGACGGAAGCATCTATGAGCTGGGCATCTGGGCACTTCACTGAGGGAACTTACCAGCAACCCGTTTGTCGCATGAACAGTGACGCATCTGGAGAAGCTGTGGTGAATTGCGAGCCCCTTCACGTATGTTCTCGTAGTGTACCCGCCCTTCTCATCGACGTCCCCACAGAGGTGGAAATGAACCGGATAGCGGCCCAGTACCTGCTGGCCCATGTTCTTGAGCTCCACGTTAGAGAGATGGGCGGATGTAAAATTCTTTAAAATCTGTGAAGTATTGCAATGATGATTAATAAAATGAGTAACGACAGTCATAATTCAACTTTATGAAGTTTACGAACAAACTGCGTAGGACATCACATGAAACTTCACAACCCACAATAAGTACAACTGAGTCTTTTGGTATGTCTGACTCCTATGATACCATAAATCATTCTTCTCTGTTATCCACTCTTTTGATCTTGGTATCTCCAACTGCCTACTCATGATTTTTCTGCTCTAAATGTGTTTGTTCTTTATTTTCTGCTTATCTGATTTGGAAGTCATTGGCAGCTTTGTTAGACTTTCGAAAGCTGGGCCTGCAGTTCACATGTCAAAATGCCTTTTAATAGCCTTGCTACTGTGAGATACCAGTGTTAACTGAGGCTTACAGAGAAAATCTATAAGGCCCCCACACCCCAAACAATGGTTCTCAGACTACCATCAATGTTGGCCCTGTTCTTGGGACCAGATGTTGGCTGGGGACAAAACATAATAACTTTGGTTTTTAAATAAAAAAACATTTTTCAAGAAAACAATTCCTTCGTTCATGGCAAGATTTACTGAATGAACTTCAACACATAAGGGCTAAGAACTCAGAAAAGATTTTAAGCCAGATGAAAGGCAGAGGAGCACGGGCACTGTTCAATGGCCCAATGTTCAACACATCTTCCCTTCCAGTCACGAACTGAATGGGATTAACCGGGCAGGGTCCCACTTTGCATTTTGATCAAGTTGCAGAGTACTGAAGCCCTGAAAATCATTGCTATTAATAACTCCTTCCGGGCAGTATTGAGGATATGAAGTTTCTAAAACAACAGTACTCGGCTGCCAGGGCCCGAAGCTTACTAAACACCTCGTAGGGGGAGTTTAAAACCGCACTGCAAGTTTATCTGCTAACTTCTTCATATTTCACAAGTTTTGACTTCCCTTCTTGGGCTGACGATGCCTTACTGGCTTCTCGGTCTTGACACCCTTGTTTTCAATGCCATTTTACTCAAACTCTTATTCTACGTTCTCAAAGTTGGTAAAACTTTACTAAGTACTTCATGCAAGTCATATGAAGTGACATGTTTACATCTCGGTGAAACAAAGAATTCTAGCCGGAGCAGAGGTGTGTGTGTGTCTGTGTCTGTGTGTGTAGGTGTGTGTGTGTGTGTAGGTGTGTGTGTATATATATATATATATATATATATATATATATATATATATATATATATATATTCACTTAAAAAACCATAGGTTTCACACATGTTATAGTTAGCTGGACATTTCACTCATAAAAAACCAATGAAATTCCCCCGTTATAGTTACTGCAGGCAACTATAACTCACGCGACCGTAATCCTCTGCTGATGCTAATACTGTATTTAGACACTTATTTACCCATGTCTTCTTCCATTAATCTTTAGCTATACATATATTACAAATATTTATTTTTCAGAAAGACACATATGTCATCAGTGATGTAATATCTGACGTCATCAGCAGAGGATTGCGGTCGCGTGAGTTATAGTTGCCTGCAGTAACTATAACGGGGGAATTTCATTGGTTTTTTATGAGTGAAATGTCCAGCTAACTATAACATGTGTGAAACCTATGGTTTTTTAAGTGAATTTGCAAGGTTTTTTAAATGCTAATTCCTAACTATAACGTGTGTGAAACCTATGGTTTTTTCAGTGAATTTGTACGGTTTTTTAAATGCTAATTTATTTATGTATTATTTTTTTTATATATTTATTTTACAATAAACTACGTATTAAAAATTATTATTTTTTTTTTTTTTGGTTTTCACCCTGCGAATTATTTTTTTTTTTTTGTAAAAAAAAATATTTTTTTTTGTGTTTTTCAGGGTGCGCGCACTGTGCGCGCACCCCCGCAATTTTTGAAAAAAAAAATTTTTTTTTTGCCTTCGGGGTCCTTCAGGGACCCCCTGACAAAGGCTAGGGGGTCAGGAACTCTCTACCCTGCCCCCTTTTCACGTTCGCCACCTTCCTTTTTCACTCTCGCACTGAAAACAAACAAAATGGCGGCCGACACTTCCTGATTTCGACCGTTTCGAACGTTGACTAACATGTAACCACCAATCAGAATTACGCTCGCGCACGTTAGGGTGCTCGCACGGTGCTCGCACTGTGCGCGCACCCTGCGCGCATATAGATATATATATTGATTTAAATGCTATTTTCTCCGGAAATACTGAACAGATTTACACCAGACCTGCAAAAGGCACTTCCTTGACCTTATGGCTACCTCTCTGCCAAATTTCAAGTAATTCTGTTCAGCCGTTCGGGCTGTAGCTGTGTCTAAAGGTCCTATGGAAAAATGCATGGGAAAAACGCGTTTTGGGACCCCCCTTTTATCTCAGCCCCCGCTTGACTAATCCCCCCGAGACTTTCAGGGTAGTAGCGGAGCGTAGCGCCCCACCTATTTTGAAAAATTCGCGAGGATTCGTCGACCGGCGCCAAAGTTATTCAAAATAGAATGTTGCGGATTTCCTATGGAAACGTGGTCCTAACTATAACTACCTACTGGCGACCGCCAGTAGGTAATATATATATATATATATATATATATATATATATATATATATATATATATATATATATCTGGTTACTTGTAGTGAAACCGGTTACATGCACTGATCGGCATCGGTGCAGCACATGGGTACAAGTCCCGTACAAAATGTGCGCAGTGATACTCCAACTCTTATGTAAGGAAGAAAGAAGCAACACTGTTGAGTTACATTTATTGACGTGTTTCGCTAGTACGCCTTTTTCAAAACAAACTTGCTATCAGTTGCCATTTTAGTTCAGCTGGTTGCACCACGTGACCATACAATGAGACAAAAGCGCAAATCGTTCAAAAATTGTCAGAGCAACAATTATTCTTTTCTTCATAAATGGACATACATTCAAATTTCGTCTGTTAATGTGGTGTACATGATAAATATCGTGTGTGTGTGCGTGTGCGTGTGCGTGTGCGTGTGTGTGTGTGTGTGTGTGTGTGTGGAGTACAGCCAATGGTAACCTAGACTCTGTCTCTATTCCTTCCTCCAGCTAATTAGTCTTTTGTCTATAGACAGAATGCCCTTCTTAATGCAGCAAAACGGGTCTTCACTGGAACCCCTCCAGCTGGGCAAACCAATTAAACATTGCCTTTTCTTTATACTTCAAACAACCAACCACATCATAGTTAACTCATTATTTTCAAAAAACATATTCCTGCTTGGAAATAAGCAACAAAATGACACAAACTACATCAAAATAAGAATATAGTATAAATCAAGCATAATAATGTGCAATATGTACTGCGGTCAATAGATCCACCTCTGTGTTATGCTGATATTGACAAATCACTCTATGGTTTTAGGGTTAATTTGACACTACAACCGTGAAACTCTGCTTTTAGAGTTCCTAATAATGGATAAAATTGAATTTGCTCAAACCTTAATATGTCCACCAAATGTGTCATAGTTGAAAAACTGGCACTGATTGTTGCCGTAGCAAGATGTTTCGGTCTCTCCTTGGATAAGGATGTTCCTAGAGAGATCTCCGACTTCTGCTCTCATGTCCACCCCATCAGTGATATCTCCCATGTGAAGGTATTGAGGCTTTTCTATATGGGATCAATCCAAGATGAGATTCATTTAGGCATCATTATAGCACTGAAAAACGAGTATCATTTGGCATAAGGACATAACATCTTACATGGATTTCTTTCTCACAGACACTAGGCAACAATGTACCACAAACGTGGCATACGTTTTTTGTCCCAAAGTGACAAGACTGTACAAGGTTCATCGAAGTTTACGCCTGCAAAGCAAATCTCTGTAACCTACTTTTGGCTTCAGAAAATTTCCAAAATGTATTCAGGTCCACCCCTGACTTATTACCGCCATCCTGTATGTGAGGCCATCTGCAGTCCAACACGGGGACGCATACACCGAGGGAATGCTACTTTCAGGCCTCAGTGATTTAATTCAGGAAAGAACAATCCATATGCAGGGCATGGTTCAAGTTTGCTTTTAGCGGGAGCATTTGATGGTTCTTTTTTTTTTTTTCTTAATCATTTTTGAATTGCTAAACATTTTCAAAGCTTGTTTAGAAGGTTTAAAAAAACATGTTTAAATAATTTGCTTCAAAATCTCCAGGGTGACTTCATGGTTCAGAACAGTGGAGTGCTTTGGTTTAAAATTTCCATACTTGCATTTCTTTTTTTGTTAATGCAACTATCTCGATTGACACATCTAAAACATTTAAAATGTGCGTTTTTTTTTTTACAGAGTTGTATATTGCACGAACTTGACCCGAAGGAATCGGGAATCAGAGTGCTTTACATAGCACCAGTTGCGTTTACTTGAGGACACATTGGTTTTTGTTAGTCACGGAGCGATTAAGTGATTTTCCCAGCATCACAGGATGTTCAGCGTCGTTGCCGAAACTCAAACCCAGTTCCCCAGATTTGGGGTCGACCACCCTAGCAGTTAGGCCAACTCCTATCCAAATGTTGGTGTAGTTAGTTAAAAAGCACTAATACTTTTTAAATTTTACCAATTTGGGATTTTTTTTAAGACACTATGCTGGACCGTGAAGCACACTGAAATCAAAATTCTGAAAGAGGTTTTTTTACACATTGGATCTGAATCACAAAGATTTTGCTGTGGGTTACTCATATAGTACAAAGAACAACAAGGTGATGAAAGAACGCTTGAATTATGCTCAGCACTTGCGATGTCTCAGGCCACACACAATCCATAATTTTTTATCATTTTTCGCTCACTGTGTCATACTAGAGAGAAATTGGCCATATGCAAATCAGTCTTGGTCCCGCTCCAATAAAAACAGTTCAGTCTGAACTGCATGGCCCGTTCGGTCCCCCTCCAGACAGGAATACAATAAAACCCAGGCCGATTTCAGACTACTTTGGCATTGTCAGTGAGGTACAGCTGGTGTCCTGTGGCATAGTGAACACAGAATCCATGCCATATTTGCATATAGAGGGTTTCTGTCTAGAGCGGCATAGCGGGCGAAAAACCATGGATTAGAATGTGATCACCAGTGACTGAGATGATTTCAGACATTCTTTCCATAGCCTTGTTGTTTGTTACTGTTATAGCTCGGCGGTAGTAAGCCAGGAGTACTCTTTGCTTACTCCTGAAATTCATGAGTAAGCCAGGAATGCTTAGAACAGAAAGTCAAATGTAATCATTCACTAATCTTTGTAAATCAGGCATACTGTGTGTGATTAAAGCTTCCACCAATTACATTACTGCTTATAGTTTCACACTTTACAAAGCACTTCCTAACGTCATTCAAATTTCAAAAAAAGCATTTAAAAAAACACCTCCAGCTTTGTGAAAACTCCCAAATTGAGATTTTGACCTTCTATTCATTTGTTTTTTAAATCCTCCAGAATTCTAGCAGATTAAACAAATATGTCTTACAACTTCTGAACACAAATATATTTTACTTAACAAATCATTTTGCAGTTAGAAAGATCAAAAAAAATTTAGGAGACAAACATTCTTGGCCCATGCCACATGTACTTGACCCTTTATCGCCACTAAGCATCAATATTGTCGCTTACTGCCTGCAATTTTGAAAGGCAATTAAAGGAGTGCCTTGACCAGTGACCAGTAAAACGCTGAGCATGCATTTCAGCGAGAATACCAACAATATTCAAACAAGCATATCTGCATCAGACATTGAGACACTCTTCCACCAGTTCAATAAAGTCCTTTCCAAGAACCATTGTAAACAAACCCCCGAATCACACTTGCTGCTATTAGTAATGTTGTATAGCAAATAACCTTTCCCACTAGCACGTAAGTTACTGCTTTTAGATCTCGACCTACAGTGAAGACCTACTGTCTACAATGCAATATACATAGAGTGGGCTTTAGGTCAGCTAATGACCGGATGGCTTTCTTGTCTATCTCATTCCATAATTGATTAATTACCTCTCTATTCTTGTGTTTTTCCATTGCTGAAGCATACCTTCTTTACCATTATTTTGTTTGGCTGGCGTTTATCCTTCCACTGCCGGCCTAAGGGACTACTTTATTTCGTTTGTAGAGCCCCACAAGAGTGCATAATTTTCATCGCTCTTTCCTCCAACTTTCACTTAAATTTGTTATCGACTTTTGCGAAGGCCCTGCATTTGCGACCTACTGCCTGGCCACACAATCAATCATAAACTTTATTCGATTTGACAAGTAATTCATAAAAGCACATAAATAACAATGCATTTGATAAAAATGTGTCATGGAGAAGAGATACATAATTTAAGTAAAATACTCTAAATCAGTAAACGGATGCTGAATCCAATAAAACCATATGAGACAAATAAGTCAAGAAACTAAATGGCAAATCAATAAGACTATACCAGTGTAAATTTCTTGGCAAATGTGTCATATCCTCAAAAGAATCCCATTCCCAGCCTGCAAGAAAGATAAAGTTCATATGCAAAAAACACTATAGCATGCGCTACGATTTGATACACTCAATTATCCATATTTTTTCGCATTTGGAGGGCTTCTCTTATGGCTGGACTGCACACTTTTTGGCCCCCTCTAATATCTTACCTCTTGCCGCCCACTCCCTGTTAATAGTATTACTCACTTTTTTAACCCATTTCAAGTAGAATCGTGTATCCCCATCCCTGCCTCCTCTCTCTATATAGATCCTTCCTTACTGGCAGCTGTAATTAGGTCTTATGGTTTCAACATGATGTCTTACATTGACAACACATAGAATATTGTTTCCATCTCAGACAACCTCTGTGGTATGCAGAATCATTGTTCCATGTGTACATCGTCAGTGACAGCTTGGATGAGCTTTATCTTCTTGAAAGAGAACTGTGACAAGAAGCTGCGTTCACTGAATCTTCTATCTAGTCATCTGATTAGTGGCCTGCTGAACGAGTCCCACTACATGTGTTAGGAATCTAGCTTTTTAGTTGCACGCCAATCTAATTTTGTTTGGCTGCAAAAAAGTGGTTCAGGCCCTGATCACATCCCAGTTAAATTGTGGGAATTCATTATACTGGGATCTCCCAGCCAATTTTATTATTAGGCAACGATTTGTACAAAATGCAGTTGTGATGCTTGAATCCACAGTGCTATGTCACAATTTCTTGATCGTGCACTGGCTTCCTATACAACAAAGATGTATCTGTGAGGCCCTTTGTTTAAGGAACAAAGGGCCTGTCTAAGTGTTAAGATACATCGAAACAGCACGGCTCGCATTATTCTGTCTTCTGCCACTCTTTAACAGGATTCCGCGATTTAAAAAAAAAGCCAAATTGGGGGCCGCTCTCTCTCTTTTAGATCGGTTAAACCTGGATTTCTTTGTAAGAGTCTTCTAAATCTGCTCGCACATACCTTTTATTTAGAAAACGTGGTTTAAAACGTGGCTGTTTAAACAGTTCTACGATTCTAATGTTTTGATTTTTTCAGCACCAGGATGCCCCCAATCCTGTCTAGCAGTTGAGCTGTTATTCAGTCACTCATGCATCCAGGCCCCTGCCTACTGTTTTTTTGATTGCTTTTTTAATGATTAGTTTGCAAGTGCCCTGCTACTGAACTCAAACTTGGCAGCTCATTTTCCACATTGCACTGCAACACACCCATACTTTTTGTTTTTAATTTGCGCTTTTGAGGTGGTCGTTCGCCATCTTAAAAATAAAGATTGGAAACAAGCCAAAAAACTAAAACAAAAAAAATCACAATTGCAGTGTGTGCATATGCAAGCATGGTGCCCATTCTGGAATTATTTATCTTTTGCTTAAAAAAAACATTCAGAGACGGCTGTTGTGCATGTACACCCCCCTATGCAGGGTCTAGCTTGTGATTTCTTTTGGGTCATTCTTAATTAACCTTACCGTTCCAAGACATCAGACTATCAACTTACCTAAAAAAATTTTTTTTAAAACATTGGCTAGCCAATAGGTTACATGTGTGCAACCTAATGGCTTTTCAAATACTGGTAGACCTATGGTTGTGCTTTAGAAAGGTCACACAGCTACAAACTTCCAATACCAGATTTTTTTAAAACTTTCAACTGCATAACGTACATTTTTGGGGGGAGTATCAAGATCAGCTTTTTAATTTAAACCTTTTTTTACATCCAGCTCCACCTTTTTACTAGAAAGGTTAAACTATTTTAAAGGTTTTAACTGCAATGACTGAACTTTTAGAAATCCACCAAAAATTACTCAAACTTTTAACCCAATTTTTAATATTTGTACCTCCTCAAGAGCCATTTCATAGGTTTTAAAAACAATTTTCAAAATCAAAAAGTAGCAAAAATTTGAACCCAAAAAAATCATTAAAGTTCCAGAACTATTCAATTCACTCCTCCTCCTCCCCTAACTACTTTCCTCAATGACTGCAGTTTAACAGCTGCACCTCAAATACTCACACATTTGTAGGCATGCCAAATTGACATCCTGGAATTACCTTTTTATGATGGGAAAATCACAACGTTTCAGTGCTTAATTTGAGCAGGTGTTTGCCAGGGCCAATGATCTTAACCTTTAACTCTACGGAACTACACTAAGTTGCTTACATTATCTACTATACAAATAGACAAGTGCCAGAAAGTTGTACAAATGGCATGCAATTGCACAAAAGAGCCACATCTGCTTGTAGCAACACAACTCCCTGTGATAGAAAAGCACACTTCATTTTCAAATGTGGCACAGCAATCACGTTAAAGGGACAATGGCACCGGTGCCAAACCATGCACAAACTAGGCTTCTGAAAGTCCCAACCACAAAAAGTTATTGGTTCACCTCCAATTACTAATTCGCCCAAGGGGTGGCCAGTGTGGTGCCCCCTTCCTGGCATAAGAGAACGAATGGTCTAGCATTGGCATGGCAAGATTTACAGTTGGAACATCAGCCAAAATACATTGGGCAACTCAACTTGTCCAATGATAACCAATCCTGTACTCTTAATTCCAGTACCTGTGTATTTCCATCCAATCAGACCAGTTGCTGGACTTCAAATACCAAAAAGTAAAGCAAAAACATCAAATAAACTACTTGCGTCAGGAATGGGAGCAATCCATGCACTGTATAGAATTTGTAAAGTACTGCAAAAACATAGTAAGAGCAATGGAACACCATGCAGAGCAAGAGGACAGCCACAGAAACTAGGGGTCAGATCTATCATTTCCATTTGCAAAATAGGGATGTGCAATTTGCACACAGACTGCATGTGAATGGGATTGCATTTTGCCATGAGGCATTCACAGGGATCACAAATCGACCTGCCTTATGAACATTACTTAAAAGGTTGCTATTTCTGCCCCCCTCTGACTGGCTGCCAATGCAGGGATGGAGGTCTGCAAGGCACAGGAGACCCTCATGCCAGCATTTGCTTTCAATAGAGCTTTTCTGACCCACAAAATTGGTTTCATACATACCAAAATGCCATGCTGTGTTTGCAATCTGTGTGATTTTGTGAATCTGAGGGGTTGCAATTGCATAATGGCTTTGGATACCAAGCCCTAAGTCTGGGGAAGGGCGGGGGCAATAGTGGATGCTTCAACTGTGGCACCAGGCAGTGTGGCAGCAGGTGTGCCCTACAAAAAAAAACTTTGGCCCTTGTATGTATTCATTTACAAATTATCACTATTTGGTTGCCCTTCTCGTACACAGTAAATCTGAAAATAATGGAGCTATACAAGTGCCAATGCACAGTTCTTCAAAAGCACCGCCAACTCAAACCCTGGGAGCTAATTTCACCCAGGAGGGAGGGCCTCTTCAGGCCTTGTACATTTTCATACCAGCAGTTAGAAAGAGAGTGTACTCAAGGCAAACATCTACAGTGTAAAAGTGGGGTGTCCAGCACAAATCGAGGCGGCTAAATCCATGACAGATTTTCAGAATATCTGCATAAAGTTTACATTCAATAAATTTAAATATTTTATATAGTCGAAGGTTATCCTCAAACATGGCTATAAACATTCGTAGATTCCTCTACATTATGGATACTGCTGATCCTGAGGACACTGACGCAGTGGTGGTCTCCATCGATATAGAAAAAGCTTTTGACATTCAGCGATGGGACTATTTATAAGTGGCAATGAGACGGCAGGGGGAGGGCTTCTTAAAATGGACCCAACTCTTTTATGCATCTCCAATTGCATAGATACGCACAGGTAGGATGATTTCTCAGACCTATATAGTGGACAGGAGGACCAGACAGGGCTGCCCCCTTTCCCCACTTTTGTTTGCCATTACAGTTGAGCCGCTGGCCAGCAGAGCTCGCCAGGGATTGGCATATCGGGGATTGCATAGAAGAGACCAGACACATACCATAGCGTTATACGCCAATGATATGCTGCTATTTCTGCCTGGGGCAGGAAGGAGATTGCTTGGAGCGATAGAGTTATTACAGTGCTTTGGCGACTATTCAAGACTCCAGATGGCAGAAATCCCTTCTCTTCTTATGGGTGAGGGACGCCCGCCCAAACCAACATGGCCTTGAATGGGAAGGTACCTACTTGAAATATCTGGGGGGCAAGGTGTTTCATAACCGCAGAGATATCCTAGATGCAACTGTGGGTGTAGTTGTGCGGGTGTTTTGTGCCAATGAGACTTTTTGAAGAACCCTGCCCTTGTCCATTGCGGGCCGCCTATCGATCGCTAACATGGTGGCTCTCCCCCGTTTACTATATTTTTTTACCACCCTACCTTTTTTTTTTAATTTAATCGCTTGCACGGTTTTTAAGGAATTGGATTCCTTACTGGTTGAGCTCACCTGGACTTCGGGCAGGCAAAGAGTGTCCACGACAGTGTTGCGTAAACCAACCGAAGAGGGGGGGCTTGGGTGTGCCTGATTGGGAAACATACTACTTATCGTCCCAGCTCCAACAGCTTAATAGATGGCAGCATGCCAGACTGCATGGCGAGGGTGGAGGGGGTGGCGGGGGTCGCCTGCTGAGACTCTGTCTTTGCACAGTTTGCTCCTTATCCTTCTAATCCCCAGGCGCACTCTGGTGAGTGGTGCACCAGATTTGCAAGTTATCCAACGTTGCCTGCAGCTCTGCCTACAGTGCACCCGCACCTCACACTCATACGCAACAGACATGCTCTTGCGATGCCTCACTGTACTCAAAACGAAGGAGGCACTGTGGGGCATATTAGAGTGGCATCATTATGGCGTTGTTTGATTGGGAGACATCTACAGAGATGGAGAACATTCATCGTTCTTCTTGGAGTCCATCTAGGGATACCTCCTGGTCAATTCCGGTTGCATCGTTGGGTAGTGTTTACAATACATGATCACTGGGAGGGTGGTGAGGCGGAGCCACTGCCTCATGGTAGCCAGATAATCTGTACGACTACGGGTAGAATACTAGTGGTCACCCTCATATCAGGCTCTCAGAAAAAACTATTAACTTGCCCCTTGAAAGCCTATGTTTGAAAGGGAGGAGGAACTGGTGACTCCAATTCTAGAGGAACACCGGGAGTCTATAATGGCACACACAGGGTGTCCCGCAATGCTAGATTCAAGCTCAAACTTATTTTCTCCACAGAGCATATCTCACACATGCTAAAATTCTGCGAATATTTGGAATGCGAGAGGTGAGATGCCTCAGATGTCTGTTAAGGGGGGCCAAGATGCTACAAAGGGTTTGGAGTTGCCCTGATTTAAGAAACTTTTGGGAGGAGGTCATGCATTGTGTCGCAGAAGTCAAAGAGAGTAAGATGACCTGTACCCCTATAGCCTACTTGCTGGGTGGCTTTCCCCGTCCCCAAAAACTTAAAATAACAATTAAATTAATAGATTTAGCTTTGGTCCTCGCTTAGAGGGAGATTACCCTGAAATGGAAAGAATCAGCAAGTCCACAGGTAAATAGGTGGAGAGAGGGTATGATTCAATGGGCATCGTTCTAAGGCACGGTATTATTCAAAGAAGTCCGAAAGGGACGTGCTGTAATCGATAACACCTGGGCTTGGGATAGGTTGGTGGAATGCCTGAAATATTCGAATGCTGAGTCTCCTGAGAACTCCATACTTTCAGAGCAAGGGCAAGAAGAAGACCCGGTGTGTCCATGTTCCTTGCCGTAGACAACTCAATACTGTCCTGTACTATTGTGGTGAACATTGTTTACTGATATGCTGAAATATTTTTTGTTATGCTGTTTCGCTATCATTGCGGCATGGAGGGGGCGAAGGATGGTGGGAGTTAATTTTCTTTTCGGTTTTAAGTTTGCAGGAAGCATGTGCTGGCGTCGTACACAGTTGCTCTTGAACTTTTGGACTGCATGTTCAATTATTTCATTGAAGAGGAATTAACTTACTGATGTGTGTATGATGTAAAAAACGTTGGGATTGTCTCTCACTGATCATGGCTGTCATAAATTAATAAAAAATGTGTTTAAAAAAAAAGGTTATCCTCAAACCCTGCATGAACCCGGTCCCCCTGCACCTATGTTGTACACCATGGATAGTACAGATATTCCAGCACACCTCCCTGTGCTTTTAATGCTCTTTATGTCTCTTCCTTCATCACCTGAAAGAAACACCCACCCAACATTATCTATGTCCAGGCGTCATCCCTCCTTTTACCCTAGGTTCCAGCACAAAGTTTCAGTATTTTAGAAACAAATATAACACAATTAACTCTTGGAAGAGCAATCCACGAGAGCAGTCTGAATGCGAGTGCAAGAGATAAAAAAAACATTCTATCACATTGAGAATCAGTACCATCTCACAGAAGCCAAACATAGGGCTCAGCGTCAGCTAAAATGGTTGTGCAGAAGCAGTATTCCAAACATCAGAGGTAAAGCAATGGTGATTACCAACAGAAAGGTGAATTTATAGTATTATTTTATAAATTGTCAACTACTTGAGTAGCACTGCAATGTGAGAGACTTTCTATAGAAACTTTGCTCATTCCCTCCCTCTGCAACTCAACTGACTTCATGCTTGCTGTTGCAACACGTTAAAAAGCCTGATGCACAAAGTATCCACTGAGAGTAGCGGTGTCTTACTCATGTCTTAAGTATATCTTTGCCATTAATTTACAGGCCTGATTCACTATCCATTTTCTATGATTTGTACTTTATTATTCCAAGTGTAGGTGTTACCTTCTTTGTTCTTATCAATTACCAAAGTAAAACATGTCAACTCATGGGAAAAAACGTTGTGAATCTAGTATCTGAATAAGCGTGACTCAATTTTGGAAATGTATGATCATGTTATAAACTGAGTTACCCAACGAGGCAACTCCTCTCCAGTAAATGATGAAGGATTGCACAACATGCATCTCTCTTGTCATAGGCTAAGGCAATGCTGGGTAAGTTACCCAGTACGCAGCGTGATGGATTGGATAGAATAGTTCAGACTGAAGGCAGTGAACAGAAAACTAGGGAACATAAGAGACAAACGAGGAACCTATTTAAGTAAAGAGAAAAAAGATCACATCATGATCTAAGGCAGATCAGAGTCCAAAATCCAATAAAAGTTGAACCAAATGACACATTGACACATTACAGAGAAGGCGAATGATGTATCCAACAGAAGTGATGGCAGAAGCCAAACATAACAGTTAGGTAATGAAAGCGAGCTGTAGGAAGCGTTGGGCATTGGTGCTCAGAGAATGAAAAACTACACTGTCTCGCTTCATCTCATTGGTCTTCCTTAAACAGGAGCGGACAGATGTTACAGCTCTGCCCTATCAGAGAACAGCATAAGCAGTAGACATAGAAGACAGTCTTCGCAACAGACACATAAGAATGCCTCACAAACCGCTGACACCACAACTGTTATGAAAAACATTATCCTAGAAAATAATTAGTTGCCTTCAATGTGCAACCAAATAAGGATAACTTAGAAGCCCTTAGAAAGTGAACACTTCCTGCTTTATCCTTAATTCAAAGATTTAAACCAGCGAAAATGGAATTCGGAGAGGAAAGAATGTATAAAGATATAGGGAATGTTTCTTCCACCATATTACAGGTGGACATTTACTAATCATTTATATCTGTCAAACCACAGAAAATGTAAGTCACAAAGCAAATATAGCTCAGAAACTTACATTTGTCTACTAAGATTTATAGCTGTATTTAGAATAACATTATTTTATTTTGGAACAAAGTACTAAAATCAATTAAGTGTTATTCGAATACATACAACGCTGTAGCAGCAACTTGGCTCATAACTATGGGATCTTCTGGTTGCTGGCCAGGGTGATTCATTGCAATAAAAACATGCTTTCGTGAGGCTAAATTCACAAGAATAAATAAAAAGTGTGTGCTGTTGAACTTGTCAGGATCAGATCAGCGCTCCACTGAAATAGTAAAAATTGTTATGACTTGTTTTGTTTGGCTATGTTTTTTTGCAAAATGTTACTGTTGTTGGAGGTGTCAAGTCGTTGCCAATATACACAGACATTGGCTAAATGCTTTAAAAAGCACATATTGCCATAATAGTCCCAGACACCGAAAGGAACTACTTTATTTGTGGATGTGCTTCTGGTGAAAGGGAAGAATGAAGTCACTCACAGTGGCGTTAGCCTATAGCTGAAGTGGACTGAAACATTACACCACGCTGTAGTGAGTGTAGCATCCTACCCAAGCCTGGATACTTGTAAATGATCACTCCGCACACAGAGCTTGGTATTTACACATCTTTATTCATTAGCATGCTACCGTGAACTGATTTGTTTTTGAGATTGTATTTATAAAGCGCAGCTATCACTCCGCGAGGAGTATCTTGCCGTTGACGTCGTACAGTGATGAGAAAAAGAAGAGGATATTGACCTGCTAAGAATGATTAGATCAAAGCAAGACAGCAGTCCTCCGAGATGCCATAGATCCAGGTTTTAAGTTCTTTCCTGAATGAAAGTTCAGTGTTGCAGAGTTTGATCTGAGCTGGGAGCTTGTTCCAGGCTCTGGCTCCCATAAAAGCTAGGGTTCTTGCCCCTTTAGATTTATATCTAAAGTAGGGCAGTTTAAGAAGATTTGCCGAAGAAGATCTAAGCAACCTGGTAGTAGTATATGGGGTGAAACGTGCAGACAGAAATTTGGGACCAACCTTCATTTTTGCCCTATACGTGACAAGAAGCATCTTAAACAGGATTCTTTTGGGGATCGGAAGCCAGTGAAGTTTATTCAATGCTGTGGAGGCTGAAGACTTTCTAGGGAGCTTAAGCACCAGGCGGGCTGCAGCATGCTGCACCACCTGGAGCTTCTTTAAAACTGACCTATTGACTCCGGCCAAGAGGCCGTTACAGTAATCAATGCGAGATAGTATCAGGGCCACTGCTACGGACTTTCTTGCAGACAAAGGGAGAAACTTAAACTTTTTTTTAAAGATTTGATTAGACTAAAACATGTGCCTGCAACTGTTTTAGTGTGAGGAAGGAAAGAGAGAGAGTTGTCAAATTGAACTCCTAAGTTCCTAGCAACCTTTACAACCTCGGGAGGTGGGGTAGCTCCGTCAGGCCACCATTTAGACGGCTGGAAGGAGACATCCAGCCCTATAGGGAGAATCTCCGTTTTGTCCGTGTTACACTTCAGATGATTGTTCAACATCCATTGAAGAACAGCAGTCAGACACAGTTTGAAGTTCATTTCAGCCTGCGTGGAGTCATTCTCCAAGGAGATAATCATTTGGGTGTCATCTGTGTATGACATAACCTCCCAAAAGAGTTGATCAAGGTGATGAGGGGAGCCATATACACGTTGAAAAGTAACGGGCTGAGGGAAGATCACTGAGGCACTCCTGCCGTCATGGTGCGCTCTGAGGAGAGGAACGGGCCAAGGGTAACCGCCTGTCTCCGAGAGGCCAGGAAGGATTTAATCCACTTCAGCACCGTACCAGAGATGCCACTGCATTCGAGACGCCTCAAAAGAATGTCATGGGAGATCGTATCGAATGCAGCCGACAGATCCAAAAGAATCAGGACCGCTCTCCTACCTCTATCTGTGATCATTTTCAAAGAGTCAGAGACTTCATTGAGGGCTGACTCTGTAGAATGTTTGGGCCGAAATCCGGATTGACACGGATGGAGAGTATGTTGCTCTTCCAGAAATTTTGTTAACTCCTTTAGGACAAAGATTTCCATGATTTTACCCAAAATTGGGAGAAGAGAGATGGGGCGAAGGTTAGAAAGTACATTCGAGTCAATATGTTGTTTTTGTTTGAGTGGTTTAACCAGCGCCAGCTTCCACTCTGCTGGGACAGTACCCGTCCTGAGAGAGGAGTTAACAATCTGGTTGATCATGGGGTTTACTACCTCTAACAATTTGTGTAGAACTGACGGAGGACAGGCATCCAATGGTGATCCAGATTTGCATTTTTCAATGGCCAAGAGGGTCATGTCCAACGAAACAGGTTCAAATGTGGAGATGGAGGCCGAGCTATCCTTCGGGAGGGGGTCGGGGATAGAATTACAGCCTGGAAAGTCTCTCTGAATTTTGAGGATTTTTTCATCAAAGAACAAGGAGATCTGATCACACAGTGACTGAGACGCTGGGAGCTCCCCTTGTTCTGCCATAGGTTTAGTAAAAAACTTCACAATTTGAGAGATCGCTTTCTGATTATCTTTGGCTGTGTTGATTTTATTTGTAAAGAAATCCTTTTTAGCCAGTTGAACGTGAAGAAAGTATGCTTTCCTACCCTCCTTAAACAATTTTTTTTTCTCCTCCCTATATCCCTTTCTCCACTGCCGCTCCAGTTGCCTGCAGTGCAGGCGAGCTTGGGCCAATTTGGGCGTGAATCAGGGAGTATTTAAGTTTTTTTATCTAAACGGTTTGCTCTTAGTGTTTGAGGGCATGAGAGCCTTACCGACACTGAACAGCCAAGACTGGAAGAGACGAGAGTCTGTCTCTGTCTGGCCAGTCAACGTTAGAGCAAGCTCTTTGGCCATCATCAGTAGATTGGGGTGTTTCACGATCTGTGCCCAACCAAGCCCCTGCTGAGGTTTATTAAAAAATTTCACAATCCGTGTCTTCGGGGGCATTGTGATTCTAAGGGGAATAAGGGAGTGATCAGACCAGATTAAAGGGGAGGGAGGGTCTACAGCGAGCCAGGGTAAGTTAGAGCAGACCCCATCCAGGGTGTGACCTGCCTGATGGGTGGGACCCTTCACTATTTGTTATCCTCTAAATGGAGATTAAAATCACCAAGAAGTGTGAAATTCGCATATTTGAGTATGAGGTGACTTAGGGAATCATTAAGTGAGTCGATGAATTTGGTATTTTGACCAGGAGGCCGATAGATAAGGGCACCTGAGAAGCATGCAGTGGCAGTCAAAGAAAGACAGAAGCCTAGATATTCGGCTTCTTTAATAGTGTCTAATTCAAAGAAGGTGCAGACAAAGGAGTCATGCAGGATAATAGCCAATCCTCCACCCCTGCCTACCAGCCGATCCTTTCTATGTATAAGGTAACCTGGTGGGATGGAGTCCGCCACATCCAGGTTACTCCAGTCTTTAAGCCAGGTTTCTGTCACAAATAAAATATCTAGTTGGGAGTCCAGTAGAAGGTCTCTGATGTCTTGACTATGTTTGCCCATAGATCGTGCATTAATTAGACCTCCTGTAAGTAGACCCCCATTCCTAGCATTAACAGACCTGGAGTTAGTTTCCTGATTAGAGACACCCATCGCTAGTACAAACGGAAGGTCTGACAGACAAGCGGAGCAGGAGCAGACTCCATGAGTGAAGTCTGGAGAAATAATATGTTGGCAAGGTGGATTCGAATTTAGGCTTTTTAGGACATCAGCTTGATAAGATATTGTGATAAGTTGGGCAGCGCGTCCTGTCATGGTCCCGTCCTTGGCGCGGACGGGCGCAGACGGGCTTGCCTTAGGCGCGCCCTAGGCGCGAACGCTGCGCGCGTCCGCTGCGCTTCCGCCCCAGCCTGGATTTATGTAGCTGCCCGGCGCGTGAAGCCCGCCTCACCGCCCTTCCTGGACAATCAACCAACAGAGACGCTGGTTGGCTGGGCGTGAGAGGGTGCGTCCGCTTCCCTCCAATCAAACGGCTGAAAAGCCGGCGTCGGACCTGGGAAGCGGAGGCCAATGTACGCACAAAAGTGAATATTACGGATTCGTTGGAATCTTTAAAACAACAACATTACAAATATTAAAATATTATTTCTAGTTAAAAAGATACCGAAGTTTTAGGAAAAGTGCAAATTACGCCCTGACATGTGCAAAATAGCAAGCAGACAGTATCGCCTCGTGAGGTATTCCCATTTAGTCAATGACAGACAGCAAAGAACAATATTCAATTTTTAAAATCAGGATGAGGATTTCCTCACCGTGTAAGACGCTGCGCGTCCGCCCCAGCCTGGATTTATGTAGCTGCCCGGCGCGTGAAGCCCGCCTCACCGCCCTTCCTGGACAATCAACCAACAGAGACGCTGGTTGGCTGGGCGTGAGAGGGTGCGTCCGCTTCCCTCCAATCAAACGGCTGAAAAGCCGGCGTCGGACCTGGGAAGCGGAGGCCAATGTACGCACAAAAGTGAATATTACGGATTCGTTGGAATCTTTAAAACAACAACATTACAAATATTAAAATATTATTTCTAGTTAAAAAGATACCGAAGTTTTAGGAAAAGTGCAAATTACGCCCTGACATGTGCAAAATAGCAAGCAGACAGTATCGCCTCGTGAGGTATTCCCATTTAGTCAATGACAGACAGCAAAGAACAATATTCAATTTTTAAAATCAGGATGAGGATTTCCTCACCGTGTAAGACTGAACATTCTTGATGATGAATTCTATGACCCACACCCTTATGTCACTGATCTATGGAATCCATCAGGAACCAAAAGGGACCCGCCACCTATAACTCACAAGACACAACATCTCCCCCTTAAAGCACCAATAATAGATATATACATTATAACACTTCAATAAGTCGTTTTGATGCTCGAATCAATTGCCCAGATCTAGTCACGTGAGACTGAGCAGATACCACGGAAGGGTCCATGACTGGCATTGGGGACCAAGACATCGGTATGGTCATTGGGCTCTCTGAGCTCTCAGGTGGATAAGTCTCACTCCTGACTTCTGGAATTGGCAATGGTCAAGGCAGGTGCTTGAAATGCAAAGAATCTCGTGTAATGGAATTTCCAGGACAATGAGCAGTCACCATGTGTCCTTTACTGGTCACGACCCTCAGTGGGTCAGCATCAAAAGAAACATCAGACTTGTGTTTCAGTTTCTGCCTTAGATTCACTTGGCCTCCTCTGTTGAACACAGTGTTCCGTGCACAGCGGTGTCTGTCCGCACAGGTCTTCTGTGACGTTTGTAAGAAGAGACAGTACTGTAAAGTTCATCAATATCAATAGATGTCTCATTGGTCCATTGAGGCACTTTGGTGCCTATGGCTCTCCCAAACATTAAGGTACGTGGCCTTTCACCTATGGTAGAATGTGGAGTTGAACTGTAGGCAGGAAGCGTAGACTGAACAACTGATTTAAGTTCAGGCTTTTCCAGTGTAGCGCACTGAACGGTCTTCATGAGGGTACTCATAAATCTCTCAACCACTCCATCCGTATGTGGCCAGAGAGGTGTGCTTTTCTGATGCTTGATATTTAAATGAGTGAGAAAGTCATTAAATTCCTGACTATTGAAAGGCGGACCACTGTCAGAGTTCAAAACTGAAGGAACATCCCAAGTTGTAAAACCACTTCTTAGCCTTTCAATGACAATGTCGTGAGTAGTTCACGATATAGCTTCCATCGGAGGAGAACGGGAATATTCATCAACAATTACTATTAGATGATGTCCGTTGTCAAGGGGGCCAAAAAAAATCAATGGCAATCTTCTCCCAGGCATGTTTTGGGAGATCAAACATGTCCAATGGATGTGGGGTTGTCTTAGATGACAAACAGTTGATTAAATGGCAGGCCTTAACTCTTATCTAGACGGGGGAATCACGATCGATCCTGTGAAGTTCTTTGCGTAGCTACAACCCCACGGTGTCCCTCATGGGCCAGTTCAAAGGCTTGTTGTCTCAGACTTTCAGGAATGACAATTCTTGAACCTCGTAGGATGATGCCTTCTGGAGTAACTGAAAGTTCCTCTTGCACATTTTTGAATTTCTGGTATTTAAGGTCATCATGAAGAGGTCTAGTATGTGTCCGCCACGATTGGTGTGTAATAATATCTTTTGAGTATTAGCAAATCCTTGTCAGTACTCGTGGCAGCAAGGACTTGTTCTACAGATATCGCAGCAGGGGTACTGGATTTCACAGTGAAATTAACATTGTCATGGCACTACTTCCAAAGCGGCTGATGACTCTGTATTGGCACATGTGAGAAGTAGTCAGCGGGGTTTTGATCTTTTCCTGAATTATGTACAATCGTATAATCTTACTCCTGCAATCGCAACCACCACCTCTCAAAGTGAGGGGGGTATCTTGGCTTTAGGGCTGCCAAAATGGTGAGCAATGCTTGGTGGTCAATGACAACAGTGAAATGCTTTCCATACAGGAACACATGAAAATGTTCACAAGCCCACACTACAGCTAGGCTTCTTTCTCAGGTTGTGAATAAGCATGTTCTGTCATTGACAACTTCAGCTTGCATAAGCCACTATGTGTCTCGGGGCATTGGAATGTCCACGTTGCTGGGCAAGGATGGCACCCAACCCCTCTGGGTTCGCATCAACAACAACCTACACCTGTAATTTCAGATCAAAGTCTGCCACTTCAGTTTCGTTCTCAATTACATGCTTGATTTTCTTGAAACTTTATTCACATTCACTTGACCATTTCAAGGGGACAATTTGATTAGCAAAATCACATATATATTGGGAGCAGTAACTTGCCATTACCAAGGAAGGATCTCAGCATAATTACATCCTGTGGGGGAGAAGTATATGACAAGGCTGGTACTTTGTTTGGATAAGGAGTCATTCCCCCATCAAAAAAGACATGGCCAGAGAATTTGAGTTTGGTTTGATGAAACTCACATTTTGTTGGATTTAAATTGAGACCTGTGCCAGCAAGTATTCAACACACTTGTGTCAGAGCTTTATCATTTTCTGTGGCCCAAAAACTAGTAGGTCATCATTGTAATTGAAAGCATTTATGACTGGATGTGCTATGCAACGAATGACATCCTGAAACAGATCGGCAGCTGATGAAACGTAGCCTTTTATGTAGCAACAAACCAACGAGTCGAAAAGGTATGTACCTGCAATTCTGCTAGAGTTCAAGCTGGTGATATCCTTTGGTGGGAAACGACTTTAGCTCCATTCAGCTGCATAACCATGTCTGCAATATGCGGACTTGGTGTCATGTGGCTCAGTAAGGCCCCGAGAGAAACACTGCAATTTTACATACACACGTTTTCCTAAACTGACTTCTCCTTCACACAATGACCTTTGACACGCATTTGCATGCGTGACAGTGCAGGATTAGTTTCCATGAAACTAAATTTGATTGCAAATTGCCCTTCGTAAGAACACTATCATGACACCTTGAACATCTTGAACAAGCTCTGAACATACACTGTGGGAATGCAATTGTCTGTTGTTCATCCATGTGGCAACGCTGCTATCAATAGATTATAAACAATGGCGGTTCAGGAGCAAGGAGGCTTTTTGTTATAAATAAGCAAGCATTTCCAGGTTGGGGCAGAGGAGCACTTGCTGTCACTACGAGGTCACTACATACTGAAACCTCAGTCCAGCTGCTTGCTGATCCCTTTGTGAGGAGGGAAGTCCAACCTGTGACCACGACGGGGATCTACATACTTTCCCTTCAGGTAATGGTGTTTGGATCATACAATAGGGGATTCTTGGCAGAACACACACACACCCTAGGCATCTAGGTCAGTGTATGCTATATCTACATATCATTTTATATGCTTGCATATATACATTGTTTTAGCAAGATGGCAAAACTATTTATCTTGCTCAATCAATCAATCAATCAATCAAGGAATTTGTATCGCGCACTACTCACCCGGAAGGGTCTCAAGGCGCTTGGGGGAGGGGGTCTGCTACTGCTCGAACAGCCAGGTCTTGAGCTGTTTCCTGAAGGCGAGGTGGTCCTGGGTCAGCCGCAGGTGGACGGGCAGGGAGTTCCATGTCTTAGCCGCCAGGTAGGAGAAGGATCTTCCTCCGGCGGTGGCTCTCTGGATGCGAGGGACGACGGCGAGGGCGAGGTTCGCGGATCGTAGCTGTCGGGTGGGCGTGTAGAAGGTCAGGCGGTCGTTGAGGTACCTTGGGCCCAGGTCGTGGAGGGATTTGTGTGCGTGGGTGAGGAGTCTGAACGTGATCCTCTTGTTGACAGGGAGCCAGTGCAGGTCTCTCAGGTGGCTCGAGATGTGGCTGCGTCGGGGGGCGTCCAGGATGAGACGGGCGGAGGCGTTCTGGATACGCTGAAGTCTTTTCTGAAGCTTGGCTGTTGTACCGGCGTAGAGGGTGTTTCCGTAGTCTAGTCTGCTGGTGACGAGGGCCTGGGTGACAGTCTTCCTGGTCTCGGTCGGGATCCATCTGAAGATCTTGCGGAGCATGCGGAGGTTGTGGAAGCAAGATGAGGAGACGGCGTTGACTTGTCTGGTCATCGATAGGGAGGAGTCCAGGATGACGCCCAAGTTGCGTGCGTGGTCCGTTGGCTTGGGTGCGGTGCCCAGGGCCGGGGGCCACCAGGAGTCGTCCCATGCGGAGGGCGACGGTCCCAGGATGAGGACTTCTGTCTTGTCCGTGTTCAACTTCAGGCGGCTGATGTTCATCCATTCGGCGACATCTTTCATCCCTTCGTGTAGGTCGGCTTTGGCGGTGTCGGGGTCTCTGGTGAGGGAGAGAATCAGCTGGGTGTCATCGGCGTAGGAAATTATGTTGAGGTTGTGTTGGCGTGCGATGGCAGAGAGGGGTTTCATGTAGATGTTGAAGAGAGTGGGGCTGAGCGATGATCCTTGCGGGACGCCGCAGATGACTTCGGTGGCCTCAGAGCGGAACGGAGGGAGGCGTACTCTCTGTGTTCTGCCGGAGAGGTATGAGATGATCCATTCCAGAGCAATTCCCTGGATGCCGGTGTTGTTGAGGCGTTGGACTAGGGTGCGGTGGCAGACAGTGTCAAATGCTGCGGAGAGGTCAAGGAGGATGAGTGCCGCTGTTTCACCTTTGTCGAGCAGGGCTCGGATGTCGTCGGTGGCTGCGATGAGGGCGGTCTCGGTGCTGTGGTTGGCTCTGAATCCGGATTGCGATGGGTCGAGGGATCCGTTCGTCTCGAGGAAGGCGGCCAGCTGCTTGTTGACGACCTTCTCGATGACTTTGGCAGGGAATGGAAGGAGCGAGATAGGGCGGAAGTTCTTGAGGTCGGTCGGGTCCGCAGTTGGTTTCTTCAGTAGTGCGCTGAGCTCGGCGTGCTTCCAGCTCTCCGGGAAGGTGGCTGTATCAAAGGAGGCGTTGATGTTGTCTCGGAAGTGGGGTGCGATGGTAGAGGCGGCCTTGTTGAAGACATGGTGGGGGCATGGGTCGGTCGGAGATCCGGAGTGGATGGTGTTCATCATGCGTGTCGTGTCTTCGAGGGTCACTTTGGTCCATGTCTGGAGGATAGCGGCGGGGTGCGTAGGTTCGGTCGATGGGTGCGGGGGTGGAGCGCCGAAACTGTTGCTCACTGTCCTTATACTGATAGTTACTCTTATCTGCTTCTGTCTATTGATCATTGCAGCACATATATTCTATACAATAATTACAATGGTTCAGTAAATATTGAAAATGCCCCTCTATGTATTCTCTGTAAATTTTTCCGGGAGAGAGCACGAGTGACTAAGCAAAAGGGTTCTAGATCTGTTACCATGACTCCTCAGGGAGTCAGGGTTGTCATGTTCTGTGGTTGCCCAAGCCATTCGCTATCTCTCTAGGTTTAGGGTGCTTATGGTGGCACTGTGTGCTAGCTGGTCTATAGGACAACATATCCTGAGGGGGTGCTCGAAAACAGTCTGGAACCATCCCAAATGTTTATGTTGCCCAATAAACGTGCAGCTCCTACTGGAAAGTGGAAACTACACGATACTGGATGTCGTTCTCTTTCAATAGCCTTATTTGCTAGGCGCACATCAATGCAGATTCGCACAGCATATCCACTGTCCTTTTTTGCCACTACCACTACGGGTGATACCCTTGGCGTCAGACCAGTGGATAGCTCAATGATGTCATGCTTTAATACAGTATGAAGTTCGTTCTCGACAGCCTATTGTAAATGGACTACAATTCGACAATGTGGTTGAGCAACATGACAAATGTCCTCATTTATGTGAAGTTGCACTTTCATGGTCTTAGGCCTTCCTAATCCATGAAACAAAGACGGAAACTGATTGACTATCTCAAGAATTGCAATGACAATGTAGTTCACAGAAATCTGTTTCGTATCAGCAGCAGTACTGAAACTGAGTAAGCATGTGCTTGATCAATTGCCTGGCAAGACATAATTTGGCGCTTATGCTTTCGTATTTTTATGCTTCATAGTGGCTACGAATGAAACTTGACTTTGTAGTGGTTTCTAAGAAGCCTAAGTATACACTTTGGTTTTCGAAGGAGTTAAACGGGGCAAGGGAGACAGTTCATTGTACTTCTGCACTGGCATAATGTTTATTGACGCTCCACTGTCTATGTTAAAAGGTATGGAGCACCAATTCACTTTCAGTGGGATCATGGGACAGTGAAATTAATTTCGCTCTTTCACTTGTCGGGCTAGTTTTGACTGGCATTCTTTCATGCAAGAAGCTATCCCAACATGTACACGTCGTCCGGCAGTCAACATTGACATAACATACATCTTCCTCGCTGTCGCTCAACAATGACGGTGACAAACCTCTAGACGGAGCATTTGAAAACAATCAACATTGTTCAGTTTCTACTTGCCTCAACTGATGGTGCCGCTTGGCCTTGTGGGCATGCGTAGAGCATCGTGTCTGGAACTTTCTGACATCCATTTTGTTTTCTCGACGTGACGCACCTGATCTTGCCTCTATTTTGTTTTCTTGACGTGACGCACTTGATCTTTCCCTCGCTACAAAATGGTTCTCTTTCCTGCAGCCTTTGCATACCTGTCCAATGGCGGGACATCTACCCTCACATGGACAGGAAATGCCACATTGAAAACACAACGTCGTTTTTATTTTGGGGGGGGACACTACTTTATGGCTTTCTGCATTATGTTTCGACTACTTATCACACTCCGAGCAGATTCATTTTAGGCCGTTCCATCCTCCATGTGAGCTGCCCGATGTCAGCTCTCTCTCTCTCCTCCGCTCTGGTGGCCATGAGTACTTGCTCCAAGCCGAGTGTCTCTTTCAGCATTCGTCCCCTGAAGGAATCGGAGAAGCAACAATCTATTACTATGAGACGCATAGCCTCTTCGTCGTTAGACTCATTGAACTTGCAATGCTTTATAAGCAAAGCAAGTCCTTCTTCAAACTCATCCATCGTTTCACCAGCTTTCTGCCTTTCCTGACTGAAAATGTATCTTTCATAGTTGACATTCGCCATTGGATTGAAAGTGGTGTTTAACACTTCTTTGATTGGACAGCACGTCACTTCATCACTTCGCTGTATTTTCTTTGTATCACTTGATTTGCATAGTCACCTACCAAATTCTTTAGATATTTTATCATCTTCTTGTTGTTTGCTCCTTCCAGAGTGTCAATGAAATCAAAGGTTTTTTCAGACAGTCCTTCCATTGGCAATATTTTGCATTTTGGCTGTATCGAGGCAGTGGTTGTAAGAAAACAGCGGCATTGTAACCAGTTATGTCCCTTGCTGATGAGAGCATATGCTTTTCACATGGACTTGAACCATTCATACCATCAGTAAGTCCCTGCGACGTGCTGGCTTCAGGATTGTTATGGTCAATCTGAACTTGTGTGGCTTCCTTTTGCGTTGCCATTGGAGCCGTTCAATTTCTGAAAGACTTTCAAGTTGTGTGGAACCAATCAGACACCTCCTGTACTGTACGTTTCGGGGATTAACGCCTCGTATTCACAACCCCCCCAGGGCCAAAGGCTGTGGTATGATGACTCTTTCTCAAGTTCTGGTAAGCGTGAATGTATTCTCTTTATGTTTGGTTGTCACTGCTTCTAATATTTCTTCTTTTAGGGTTTCATTGTGTTGATCTACTCTTGCATCTGGCTGTCGCAACTCGCTGCACTTTCTGTACCTGATTGTCACTGCCTTCCGCGACTCTTGATGTTAGAAATTTCTGTTTTTAGCTCTTTCTTGCACTTGGCTACCACAGCCTCTAGCACTTTTCTGTACTTGGCTATCTCTGCCTTTAGCATTCTCTTACCATATGAATGAGGATTCAGTGTCAGGTTGTGGCACAGTACCTCTTGTCTCGACTTGATCAGCAAATTTCCAGCCAACAACAAACACACTTTCCGCAAAGCCTTCACTTTCTTCACAGGCCTGGCACTGGCTGGAGCGTTGCTTTGACTCCACATACAGCATCCGTTGATTTTCACTTCGACTGGGATACACATGGCACGCAAAAGCAGTTTGCTGGACCACAACAAACTCTTCAGGAAAGCACTCTTGGGTCAAGGAGTTTATTTAATCCCCTATCTCGTCACCAGTTGTAGTGCCCTACCCCAACCTGGGTACTTGTACATGATCATGCCACACAGGGAGCTTGGAATTACTCGCTTTTATTCATCAGCATGTGTCCGTGCACTTAAGTCACTGTTCTATGGAGTCTGTCAGGAACCAAAAGGTTCCTGTCATCTCTAACTCACAAGACACTTCAGTGAGCAGAAGAAAAATGTCCCTGTAAGCAAGTACATTATACATATATTGAAGATTAAAAGGTCTTGGCTAACGCCAGATGTAAAAACACTGGTTCGAAGATACAAGTAGAAGGAAAGAAGGACAGCAGTACAATATTATATATTAAACAGAATGCGACTTTTTAATGGTGTTTTTGTCTTTCCTGTCTGTCCTGCTCAAACTTGCTGTACTCAGAACTCAATTGCAGCCTTGTATAGAAATGCTAAACTTAGCGAGGCTTCAGGCCAAGTTAGATCGAAATAAGCTGTTTTCACACCAATTAGCAGAGGGGGAAGAAGGAAAGAGAAAATGAACCTCTGTAGAATCCAGCACAAGAGGTTCACTGGAGTAAAACAATTCATACTGTTGTCGAAACTTCGAATGTAGGAACTCAAACCAAAAAGCAAGCTGGGGAAATGTTCCTGTTTCAAGGCCCGGCCTCTAACAAGGACGCTGGAAATACTGCCAGCAATATCCCCTCCTTAACGCCGCCAGTTAATATCCAAACTCGTAACCACTATACTACTACTAGAGACAAGATATGCCTGACTCTCTTTGACTTATTACCTTCTGCTTTTGTGCCATTGTCAGTTGAGCTTGGCCTCCACTGGAAGCCCTTATTGCATATAGCAAATTACAGTTTTGCTCATTTACTATATTTATGTCAGAGCTTAACAATATTTGTTTCCACTGCTATGTCACCATGTGTTCATTCCCCTGCCTTTCTGGAGAATATGAACATTCAAGTATAGTGAAGTGGTTGAAGTGCAAATGTTGATCCGCTCTTGCGCTGCCTCACCCAAGTCGCCAGAAACGGCAGATGTCTTTACACACACACGAAGGAGCTGGCAGAATGGCAGTTGGCACTAAGATACTGCCAACTACCTTCCCTGGCTCCCGGGGGACACTCCAGACATGCAACCAAATATAAGAGTTCTCTCCATGCTGGCAGTGACAGTGGTAAAGCAATTGAATGTATGGCGCCTGCACTCTGCTGTTTTGTTGTGAGCTGAGAGCATGACTAGTCATGGAAGGAGGCGGAGAGAAGGCTAGAGAGAATTGGAGGAGAAAGGCAGGCCATCAAGTATATGTTGAACGATTTAGAGAGCGGAAGGTTATTTCTGAGGGATGTGAGAAAATATGTCATGATGCCAGGCGTTCTTTTTTTTTTAAATGCGTTAAGGGAAAGATGTAAGGAAGTAAGGCACGAGTTAGAAGCGGGTGGCTAAGCAAGCGAATTCTGAGTCTGGCTTCCCAATAACATATCTGACACCGCATAGTTGACTCCTCTCAGTGTTCCAAGTGACATTACAGACAAATGGAGCTTCACTTATTGTCTACAATGCCATATGCAACACCCTGGTGAAAAATAAACATTGTAAAAAGCCAATAGGTCTCACCTTTAAAAAGTGATTGAGACATTTATTGGTTTGAGCCAATGCACATTTCCTTTAACATTGGCAAAATGAAAAAGAAAATGTGAAATCCCTGCCAGTGAGTTATGACACGTTCGCACAATTGAGCATGCCAATGTGTGGTTAAATCCGTTTCCTGGTGTCTAGTGGGATTTCGGCCAGCTCTACATATCGTATAGTTCACAATAGGTCTTCAACAACAGACAGCTTAAATTGTCTGTAGGTGAGGCCAAAAAAGCAAATTAAATCAAGTACTCATCAATAATTCCAATAGGAATAGTCCAGTCCAAACTGCCAACCCAGGTCCTCTCTGACCTGGAAAACAAGCAACCCAAGACCCAGAGTGATTGCTAGTGGTTAGACTTTAATCCAATCATTCATCCCAGCACCTTTTTTGTGTTTGACGCAACACCCTAAGTTTTCCGATGTGGGTCTCGTGCTCACTGTACCACTGGAACCAAGCTACACTCAGCTGAATATCCCCAATCAGGGCGAACCTGATCTTGGGATGCTTACGTTCTGGTTCCGAGAAGATCTGTCTTGGCAGTTTGGCCTGGACTGTTCCAATTGGACCAAGAATGATTTACATATGGCTGGGTCTAATCTGAGGTGGCATGGTGGTCACAGAACAACTATTTGGAATGCTACCCCGAGTGACTGCCAGTGATTAGATTTATTGCAAGCATTCCTCCCTTCACCTTTTGTGTGTTTGATGCAAATCCCATCTATTTAGAGGGGGTATTGAAGATGGCTAATGCAGCACTGACCTGCAAGGAACTCAGATTCTGGAATTGTGCAATACTGTTGCATCTGTAATCTGTTAACAAGTATTTTCCAGTTCTTCGTTGATTCTGGATATGTAACCCCCTCCATTCTAGAGCCAGGTTTGGTGGACACCAGATCCCTGGAAACCATGATCACCTTTGCTGTTATTACAAGTCTATTGCTTTTGAATACAGAAGCAGAGATATGCAATCCTGGAGGAAAGACCTTAAAAGCATCTGCCCACACTAAAGCATGAATACCGAATAAGTCTAGTCAAAAAAGGATATATTAGAAGACAAAAGAACAAAAACAATAAACGGACCTGTCATTTTCTGGGGCACCTTTCCTTAGGAGGAGCTGCTATTTTGTGGGGAAGGATCTAATGAGCCATGGCTATAGCCGGTTAACAAGTTGTAAGTGCAAGAGTGTTGGCCAATGGAATTTATATACCATGTTCTGGTTAAAGCGAGAAACAAGACATTAATTCTCTGTGTCCCTCTGCTAATGGCTGCACTTTAAAAGGAGCACCTAGCTATATTGGCCAGAACTACTAAACTCATTAAGTGGAACATGTTGAGCAATACACAAAATGCCACTCTTCGTCACAACATTATGTTGCTATTGATCGATTCAGTAGCTTTGATCCCACCATTGGTGAAACTCCCGGTATTTTTAGAGCTGTGTCACTTTTTAAATTTGACACTGAAAAATCTGAGATGGCTGTGCTGAATCTCGATTCTCTTGACAGAGCATGACTGCAGCAGACTGGTCCTTTCCCCATGTATGAGCAGCCTCTGAAGTATCTGCTATATAACGGACTCTGCATATTGTATTGTAAGTCTATTTATTTAGCGCTTACTACCCCTGATGAGGCGTCAAAGCGCTTTATGCTGGGCAGCACGCTGCTCCGGAACCCAAGGTTAGTGGTTAGTCCAGTTTTAATGGTTTCTGTTAGTTATGGATTAGTCTTGTGTGGTCGAAGCAAACCATACGATGCAGCCATTCCAGTTTCTTTGCGGTGGACTGAGTTAATGGTGGTTAGTTGTGATCATTGGATGAGGGGGGTCAACTGTAATGCATGAATGTACCCACATTACTGCAAGACCACAGGAAAGACCTTGGTGGTAGCATCTGTACATTACATAGCTGGAATGAAATTCCACCATCAAAATGAATCTCATTCAGTGGCTGCTGTATGCTTTTCAGGTTCTGCAAATTTTAATAGAAACAAAGAGGTTTTTAATACTTCATATAGATTATATTGCAGATTGCGTGGGTAAAGGACGACTTCGGTTTCCCAGATTTACACAACTATTATAAGGGTACGTAGAAGTACATTCATGTGAATGGGCCCAGAGTAAAGACTAGAGTGGAGGCAGTGACAACTATGGGACGAGTTTTGGTTACCAGAAGACACAGACCTTTCCTACAGTTAGATCACTAGCATGCTTCTAGACGTTTGGGACTCCTGGGCTATGTTCCCATTAGGGTGCGCATGCGCGTCCTTCCTTTTGAAAGAGCCCAGGTTCTCTCTTAGAGCACTCACGTGGAACATGCATAAAGTGAGAGTTTGTCAAGTGGTTATTTAAAATGAGCAACTTGAAAGTGTCTCTATGTCCATGACGGCTCGCTCAGAGGTCGTAAAGAAGCGGGGTGGCACTCGTGGGCATTTAGGAGGCACAGCCGCCAGCTTGGCATAGCTGCTGGGGTGTTTTGATTAAACAACTTAGATATGGGAGGCTGGGAAGTGAGCACTGTGCGATGAGCCATGTGTTGAGGCCCATTTGTGGGGAAGTGGGGTGTGTAAGGAGGAGTAAAGAAGTTCTGTGCAACTGGTGGGGGGTCTGCTAAAGTTAATTGGACATTTGCAGTCGAATGAATGACAAGTTTAATGTGTGATTACTAAAAATCATTACAAGTTACATAAAACACAAATATCACAGTAAAGAAAAAAGTGATAAAAACCCTTAAAAAAAAAAAAATCACATTTCCTGTATAGGAACAAATTTTGGAAGCATGGTAAAATTAATACAAAACATATAAAAGTGGGAGAAATCTTGCGGTTCTATAAAAAAACGCCATATCATTTCAAAATGATTGAAAGGTAGCAATGAATGGTATTAACACGTGTATGGCGGCTCGCGGTCATTCAGGGGATAGTGCCGTCAGATGCCACAGGCCCATGCCATAAATGTGCAAAGGGTAGAGACAGAGGGTATACTATTCGTGAAATACAGAGGGTACGTTAAAATAAGCAATGCATATACAAACGCAGCCAAGAATCATACTAGGCATGCGGACACAGGCCATTAAGCTGAAGTGCAAAGCACAGTGCCTGAAAATGTACGTCTTGTTAAGAGCTGAAGTGTCTAAGACAGTACGGCTTGTAAAGTGCAGACAACATGTAATATTTCATATAGAGGGGCAACTCAAAAACAGCTCAGGATCATACTAGGAGCGTGGACACAGGCCATAACATAAAAGTACAAAGTACAGTGCCTGAAAATGTATGTCTTTTAAAGTGCTATAGTGCCTAAGAAAGTACAGCTTTTAAAGTGCAGAAAATTTTAAATATTTTCTTTAGAGGAGCCACTCCAGATCAGACCGGTCGTAGGAGCAACAGGGAAACCACAGAAGAAATAGTTAAATTAAATTATGATCTATAACGTTCGAATACAAAGTTCTGCAATTTAGGAAGCTCCTAAAATAAAGTTAATCAGAGTTTGTTGCGTCAATGCAGAGCCCTTGAACACTGCCTATATTGGGGAATGAAACTGGCTTCCCAGATTTCAAGCAACCCACAGTGGTGTAATGGCTGAGCCCAGGGGTTTAAATCGGGTGTGTCAAGTGAAAACAGAAATGGGTTCACATCAACTACTATATTCATGTCCTTAATGTTGCAAGAACTATAAAAGTAATACAGGTCAGCAATGTAGCCCCTAATGCATTTCACTTTTTTGACTTCATGTTGTATGGAGTATCTAATCCTGCTTCCTAGGAGTATTTTATTTTCCTAGAAGCGTTTCAGGAATTTATTTTTAAATGCAGCTTCAGAATCTTGTGCAGCGCATCATGCAAGCTGTGTTGCCTCCAAGTGCTTGGATGAGTTCAGGGAATGGGAGAAAGGGGTCTAAAGATAAAGGCATTCCAGGCCATTAGCAATCTTGTGTAGCACAGCCATGAAGCAAGCAACCTCCTCCTTTGGAGGGCCGATGTAAAAGTACTTATGAGGTAAAGTCCTGCATGGAACTCTTTCTCCGTCAATTGTTGGGCATGGCACTGGGATCGTATCAAAATGGCCTTCGGTTTTAGGAAAATTGCCTAATTTTTGTAACAGGACCGTGATGGTTGGAATGCTGGCAGTGGAGCAGCTGCCTATTGTTTGGCAGAGGAAGAGATCTGGCCAGTGCCATGGCAGCATCAGGAAAAGGCTGAGCAGGGTTGACCAGGACCATGGATGGAGTCTCTGGTGGAAACTTAGTCCTAGTCAGAGGCCCCAAGGCAGAGTGCACAAGAGCAAGCTGGAGGATAAAAGAGCCAGCATAGCCTGGGTGAAGACAGCAAACTGATCCCCAAGAGATTCAAACTCTAGGTAGAAAGCAGGAGGCTCCGGGCCCAAAGCCAGCTGCATCTCTACCAAAATCGTCTCAGATGATGACATCGATATCAGGGAGTCAGGGAATGACCTGGAGCAGTGACTCACCCGCCGGTCATCCTAAACTTGTGTCATGAAGAGCTCCGCCTTCCACTCCTTCACGGCCTTGGTGTGCATGAAGCTGCAATTCTCACACAACCTAGAATTATTTTTGGGCCCCAAGCGCCAGAGGCTTATCTGTTGCTGTCCAATGTCAGGCATGGATAGCTCATCAATTCCTTTTTTCACTTCGTATTCTCGCTCTTATAGTCTTGTTGTTATAATGTGGTGGAAAAAATACATGTTGTGCAGTGGCAAAAAACGTAATCAGCTACTCATGCCTGACATGGGAAAACTTGAGAGCTCTGTCGAATGCTCTCCTACACTGTTCAAATTAAATTTACTCAATGGTGCAAACATAATGGTTCTGTCATTTCTGTACCTGTTTAATATAGGTGCTAGTGGAGTAAATGTCATAGGAAACTGGTAAGATCATGTTAGTGTATAATACATCTGACTTGCATAGGATTATTATACGCAACTAACAGAGTCAAACATATGAGATAATAAAAATAAAGTAAAAGAAGCCTGTTTACGCATTCCAGTGTTGAACAAATTGTGAATAATTAGTGACCTCGGAGGTGGTGAGAAATTATAAAGGATTAACATTCCATACATAACTTCTGACTGCTCTGTATACCGCTGTTCATGGGCATAAAACAACCGGACAAATTAAACTCTAAAAATATTGACAATGTATTTCTAGACGCTAGCATGAGGCATATCAACTAGAAAACCCAATGGGGAAAAATACACAACTCATCAATTGGAAGTTTCGTGCTAGCTTTAGAATAAAGATCATTCTCGGCTCTCGTTAATTTCAGTGGACAGTGGTGAAATGCACTGATTTTCAGTAGGAACAATATTAGGGGTCGAGCTGGACTAGAAATTATAATTCCAAGTTCCTCAGTGTGTAATGATGTTGTATGGGGTTTAACAAGGTAATACAGATTTTTCCCCCGATCCTGGTTACAAACCCATCACAGGGCAAAACCGGATACAGTATGTGATTATCACACATCTTGAAACCCCAGCTCGTTAGATACTATGTGCATGGGGATGTTCTGAACAACTGCAAAATGGGCCAAAGTTTTCAGTCTGTGCTGATGGTTTTTTATGCTCAAAATAAGCGCACATTTAATGGACATTTTCGAATAACTCCCCAAGCCCTATCTATATTAAGCAGCTCATGACTTCTCTGAACATTTGACATTCAAATGATAGATCTGCAAAAAAACATTTTCAAGAACAATGCTTGTTTGTTTCCTTGACATTCTTGAGGCTCAAACTTTGCAAGTCACTGGGTCATGATGACTGTTTCTCCCTGCTTCGGGACTATCTATGCTGCGGTAGTTGATTAGCATCTAACTGGTCAGTGCATAACATACTCTTTGGCCAACATAACAAGTTCCAAAACAGGAGATGAAAGCTAAGAGGGTTGCCCCTGTTCACTTCCTGGCTTGCATTTCAAGGTTCCATTCTAAATGACACTGAGAGCCACACACTCCTCTGTAACTGGTAGCACTTTGCGATGCAAATTAACATGCTGGACACAAAATGCTAAAAACTATGCCTTTAAGCTAAAGTAGCCCAGGCAAACTTCATAGGAGCCCAGGCAAATTCCTTAGGAGGCAAGATGGCCTACTGTTAAATTCCAGCTAGCATAGCAAGCAAGCTCTTGCTTGGTCGGTTCCTTCTTTCAAGACACTTAAGCTAAAAGTGGATGGCAATGTTAGGTTTCTTTATAAGTTTCAAACATTACACGATTAAACTTGCATTATAGTGATCTTAAATCCACCACTAATTCTCTCATAGGCAAATGAAATGCATTATTACTATGTCATTTTATTTAATCTACACAATTCTTTGTTGCAGGATTAGAGACTAATGGGTTTTTTGCCACATTTGCAACCAGAGCTCTAAGGTAGGAGGCAAATGGATTCTCCCAAGAAACATAACGAGCACATTTCTTTTCCCAAATTACAGAATGAAAAATGCTCTATCCGTGCAACAAAGATGAGTATTTTTACAGCTTATTTTATTTGAAATTAGAACGTTCTAGTGTTAGTTTTCATCAGTGCAAGAGCGCAAGTGAACCTTCTTTGTCACCTTTGGGACCAGCTTCTACACTAGGCACCATTATTTAGTCCCACCTCAAAGGTTTAGGACTTAGTAAAGGAGTGGCTTTCACAAACAAAAACAATGATATGACTCCTCACATGCTAAATTGGGTATGGGTATATATATATTCTCAGCTTTGGGGCGACGGAGCCTCATTTAACCTATTTTCCAAGTAAAAAGATGGAAACTGTCCAAAACATTTTCAGAATAAAGTACCCATTTATCCGGAGTAGAACTGTTTAGCATTTAAAAGAAATTGTGGAATGCTATCCTATAGAGAGCGGCTGCAAAACGTTTCCCTGCAGACAAACCTCACACACTTCTGTGACTGGCTCCAATTCAAACCTATCAATTACCCATCATTTGACCCATATCTCCAGTCAATAAATAGCAAATATCCTGATGTGACTCTCCAAAACATTCCTGTATTTCAACACATCTGAATGGAAAGTTCAGCTGAGGCCAGTATTTTCAGCTGGAAGGAACTTGATTGCAACACGGTCAACTTTAGAGTGTTTGCGATTATCTATACCAGAATTATCAAACATGCCAATCTCTCTTGACAGTGACAAATCTCTTGAGGAAAAAGTTTAGAAACTATAATAATGGAGTCTGCATGTCTCTTCTCCTCGCACTGCATGTAAATTAAATGTAAATTGATACTTGTATAGCGCACTACTCACCCGCAAGGGTCTCAAGGCGCTTGTACGAATACCGCTGTGGAACCCATCCTGGCTTTCCCTGTGAGGCGTCCACTCCTGGGCACCCCCAAGGTGGAGGCCATGCATCCTTAGCGTTGTGGGGGCCGTTGTGGAGATTAAGCAAGCTATTGCCCAGAGTTGCAGAGTGGGACTCCATGATTGGAATAGGCACCGAGGCGAGAATTATCAGGTCCGTGGATTTTGTTTTGAGCCCAAGACCCGCCGAGGCGGGGAATTGAACCCTGGTCCCGGGCTAGACCTCTGCATCAGGGCCTGCCGCTCTAATCATTGAGCCACACTTCTCCATGGTACTGAAACATTCGATTGCAATAAACAATTCTGCAGAGAAAAGTAAGATGTTTGGAAGATGTTAAGTTTACACAAACCGAGCAAATTTGGCACCCCAATAAAATCACGGATTGAGGAAACACCTCTCAGGAAGGTTCCCATCTGCAATTGCAAAATCTCTGGACATCAGCCCTCTGTCACACAGTAAGAAATGGTTAGCATGATTATTAAAATACTTGAAAAAAATCTTGAAGTCGGGCATACAATGAATATCTGGAAGAAGAGTTGTGGCTCTTAAATTTGTCATGGAGACTTGTGCAAATAAAGTCTTGAAAAGCTGCGGCCACCACACTGAGCGTAGCAGATGGCAGAAACCTTAAACAGAAGTGGAGCAAAAATGGCGAGAGAACCCAAATTGTCATGGGTTCCAGTTAGGCCTAGAGGGAAGTACTGCCATTTTACATAATCATGGGTCTTTCCTAAAGTTGCCTTCACTTTTACACAATGACTTCTGACACACATTTGCATCAGAGACAGTCTGGATTAGCTTCTTGGAACGATCATTCTACCGTGACATAATGGAAAAGGTTTATACGTATGTTGTACAAATGTGCTTGTTGTTTTCGTATAGACGGGGACATAAATATCTATAACACAAAAAAATGACAGTCAGATCAAGATCTCGGCCCAAGGCAAGGATGCCATTTGTTATAAATAAACATTTGTTTCTGGATGTTAGCAGAGGAGCCCTTTGCTGTAATTTGCATGGTCTTTACATGCTGATGCTACGGTCCTGTAGCTTGCTTATATCTCTACGAGGGGTGTCCAGCTCGGGACCTACATTCCTTCCCTTCAGGTAACGGGGGTTGCATCATCCAATACGGGGATTCTTGGCAGAACTCACACACGCCCTAGAACTTAGGTTAGGGACCGCGTAGTAGGAGTACGCCAGATGTCTAAATTGTTTTATATGGTTGCATATATACATTGTTTCAGCATGATGGTGGAACTTTTCAATCCGTTCACTGTCCTAGTACTTCTAATAACTTTCATTTGCTTCGATCCATTGATGATTGCAGACTTCTATCTTATACAAAAATCACTTTAGTTCAATAAATATTGAAAACGCCCCACTGTGTATTCCTTGTACATTTCTATGAAAGAAAGGGTTCTAGATCCGTTACCACGATTCCTAGGGATCAGGGTTGTCATGTTCAGTAATTGCCAGAATGATTTGCTACCTGCCTAGGGGGGGCTTATGGTGGCACTGTGAGCCAGTTAGTCTATAGGATGACATATCCTGAGGGGGTGCATGGAATCAGCCTGGCACCATCCCATATGATATTCTGGCCACAAACGCACAGTATCTATCATACAGTGGAAATTACATGACAATATCTAGAAAAAAAAGGATGGAGGTCAACAGAACTGGTCCCATGAGTGGAGCGGTGTTAGATGCATAGGTCTTTAGAATAAATTGTTCTTGGATGGGTGGCATCTAATTACATGTAGGCATTAACTTGGCAAGTGAGCCTCTGTGGAAATCTGAAATAATTTCTGTTAGCATAGGCTAAAGCCATCTTGGTTGAGGCATTCATTTTGTTAGCTTTGTAATACTCCTCTCCTTTGCTGCTCGTCTTTTTCCCTGCCTGTGCTGTCTATTGTAGTTGACTTCCTGACTCAGCTAAAAGCAATATGCATACTAAAGAGTTTGTAGCTGCCAGAACACCTGGTCTCAGATTCAACTGTCAATCTCTTAGTGCTGCCAGAAGCACTCCTGCTCCCCCTCCCACTTTGCTGACTAAGTTATCTCCCATCTGCCCATGTTTGTCGGTAGTTATTCCGGTGTATGCTTGTACCTTGTATTTGTAACTACATGCTTACTCTGCAACAAACTCTGTATATAAGGCCTGTGTTCTGTGACTTCAATCTACTACCTCAGGCAGCACTTGAGAGCGCTGTGTGGATGTAGTCCCACTCATGAGTGATTAATAAACTTGTTATTTGAATTCCAGCTTCAGTGCCAATCTCTATTTTGTTGGACCCGTGGACAGAGAAGGGTGACCCCTGCACCGGTGTGCTCATTGAAAAGCACATTTCCACACCTCTTCTAGAGAGGATCAGAATAAGCATGGTGATAGCATTATAATAGTCTGTAGCTGTGTCAGAGTATACTTAGGTCATAAACAGAATTGTTGTAGTCGAGAAGAGAAAGGAACAGCTTGGGTGACAGGTTTGCTGTAGATGATGGATGGATAACAAGCTGATCAAACAAAATAGGGGGAAGACTGCTGGTAAAATGTGGCTTGGGAGCTAAAGCAGAGTTAACAATTGCATACAACAATTGATTAAACTGAGGCTGTCCCCATGAAGGCATGCCACCAAATATCAGATAGGAGCATGGTAGACCTGCCAAACTTAATTTTTGCCACTGATGGACTTGAAGTTTTTCAATCTCATCCATTTAGCAATAGCAGTGAGGTAGTCAAAAAAACGAGAGTGAGTAATCTCGTTGATCAATGAACTGGGTGACATCAATAAAAGAGAAAGGACTCTTCAGCGTTTTGCCAGGGGTAAGGCATTAATGTTGAATAGGGAGGGATCAAGGCAGAGCCTTGATTAAGCCTACAGGAAACCAGTCAGAAAGTGAAATAGTATGCAAAAGTAGAGATGGCCTAAGAATGAAAGTGAACTAAAGGGGTGAGCCATACCAGGACACTGATGCTAATCCCATCATTATCCACATGTTGCAGAAGGACAGGAAGGAATGCATGGTCATAGGGAGTGTATAAGTCCAGCATAATGAGGGCAGAGCTTCCATCAAGATCCAGGTTCAAGCACAACTTCTCCAGTGCTGCAACCATCGGAGTTTTCTGTGCCATGATGATGCAGACACCAGAGCGAGAGAGGTATAGGAAACCGCTCTGATCTAGGAACTGAAATAGGTCGGGCTAATGATTTTTTGATGTGGAAGTAGATAAATAGGCTGATATTTGGAATGTATGGGAGGGTCAGAAAATACCTAACCGAATGTCAGCCTAATAGGATACAGGTCTTATTTAAAAAAGCATGGTCTGTAATATAGTCATTAACAATGTATACTTTGGTGGCTGGATATCAGTGACCAAGAAGGTAGAAAGATCAATAGAAAGGGGGGCTAAGATGGTGTGGGGGCAAGGTGGTTGCAAATGTATGTTTGTTTTCTTTCTCCTATTCTGCTGTCTCTCACCTTAATGTCCCTATGTTCAAATGGCAGTTAGTGGGTTTCTACAGGAATTTAGGTAATTAGCGGAGTTGTGTGAATTTATACCTTTGAAAATGTCACAGGTTGTACAATTTAATTATGTCTTGAAAATGCCTTGTAAAGTCAAGTTTACATTGAAACATCATTAATAATGAACACACTTAAAAAATGTATGGCTGGGAACAAGTGGTCAAAAGCTATAGGGAAATCAATCACTATCAAAGTTGACATTGATGAAAATAAAGGACAAGATAAAACTACTGTAAACAAAATGCCCACTAGCAGGTAGCAGCAAACTTAAATGGTTCATTCGAGGGTAAGCACTCATTAGGCTGATGTGATGTACTCTGTTCATTTATTTGGAACCCTGATGACAAGTTCCTATATAGCTTTCAAGTTAGCAGCATTCTTTAGACCTTTAAGGGTATCTCCCAACGTGCTCAGGCCCATGACATGGTGGCGAGACCTCCCAACTTCACCGGTCTACTTTGGCCTTCCCAGCAACTCAAAAGTGATCAGGGAATTACTCATGAACGATTCATTTTTCCTTTCAGGACCATTCAGATCCAGACTTGCATGCCTTCAAGGCAGTATTTTCAGCTTCCAGCCTGCTTGGTTCGGGCCTCCATGGTTCTAGGGTCTTTGCAGCTTTTCATTTTACAGTTCCTTGAGATACGCCCCCTACCACAGCAAATTTTTCAGAAGAGACGTGTGCAAATAATTAAGTGCTCCAAAAACAGGGAGTCACCCAAATTAAGCCAAAAGGGACTGGGTAGTTAGACAAACTAAAAACAGAAGGATCCCTTTTGTGCTATAGATCACTAGTCAAACAGAGTGCACTGAACCAGAAATGTACCAGGGAGTATATTAATCTAAAAAACATACAGGATTCGGTTTCCGCTACACATATTTCAATTACAATAAGCACATGTAGAACTTGAATAAAAGTTTTAGATTTTTATGTGGTAGAGATCTATATGTATAGGAAAACATTTTTTAATGCTTTTTATGTGAATTGACGCTATGATTGTATTGGTGCCTGTGTAGGTTTATCGAATTAGGATAATGTGTAAAAGATTTTTTGAATCCATGTAAATCTCCTTTTTATTATGTACTAATATGAAATAAGGATTTCATGAATGTATTGAAACATCATTTTATGATAAAATCTTTTTAAATATGTATAGAGGAAACAGAACCAAGTATGTTTTTTAGATTACTATACTCTGTTTGACTATAGGTTGACCATCTAATATGTAGCACAAAAGGGATCCTTCTGTTTTTAGTTTGTCAAAAACTTAAGTGTGTTGTTATGTTATGTGCACCAGGTCAGAAAAGTGAGCACTAAGGATTCAGGATAAGGAGTACTCAGCTCTGCAAATCTTCTTCTTCTAGTTACAAACAAGTTCTGAAAATTCAATGGACATGCAGGTAGTGCCCGCAAGGGGGGCTACCATACTATCGATGGGCAGCACAAACCAACTTGTAAACAGTTCCCATGGACACTCGCTCCTTCACTCTAAAGTGATGCATGGTCTCTAATATTGACAACTAAATTCTCCCAGTGTGAACTGATCTTGAATAATAAAGACAGCACAGCTATTTATCTCCTTTGCCACATATTGCATCTCCTTTTCAACAATCACTACCTACCCCTCTTCAAAAGGTTTTATGGCCGGTTTGCTAACATTCTTGCAGTAATCATGCTGGCTAATGGAAACCATAAGTGCCTTAAACGGTTTCCCTAAAAGGAACACATGTAATGTTTCCTACTCATTACCAAATGTCCCAGTCTTCCCTTCTTGCTGACTTTCAAAGCAGATGCCTTCAAGAGAAGACAGCCCCAAATGGTGCTACAGGAAGCTAGCCCTGTAGCAACAGTGGGAATTAGGTGACAAAGGGCACAGCCAAGGTATGCCTCTCATTAGGTCACTGTAGCTTAGGCACATAATAACCCACTTACCAAGATTCAGAAATCTAAAATGAGGAACTCAACCCTCATTTGAGTAGGGCAGGCAAAATTGCACTTAGAAAGTATATTTGGCAAAGATTTCAAGCACCACACCATGATCTAAATGAGTAATGAAGCTACATTTTGCTTTAAGTAAAGTGGGTTTACAGCTAGCAGCTGTCAGAATGTAATGGAGCAAAGTACGGGGTTGCATGCTATACTGTAAAACTGGGGGAGTGAAAGCATCCCATATCCCAGCGTTAACTCCACCTAAGCAGCAGGGTTGCGCATGCCTGCATTAATGTTCCTTACTTGCAAGGAGTTATTAATCACTCTCACAGTCTTGGTGAGAGCTTCGGGCAGTAATGGGAGCTGCACTAAAGGCAAAGTCATGTTGGATTTACAGGCCACGTGTTGGGCCCCATCAAAAGTCAAACATGGAGAATTCCAAATTAAAACAAGCTTTAGCAAAGCCAACAGATCTCACGCTTGCAAGAGCTCTTGGCTTTGCCAATGTCTTTTAGCATCTTTGCATTGCAGCGCGGCTGCTGTACAGACCGGTCTTAAGTGAGACCTAACAATCAGGACTACCTGGTGACTGACACAGAAATTGAAGTTTTTTATTAATAATAATGTATTTCATTAAGTAGTGTGTTTCCCTCGTCTAAGCACTGTGACTAACCAATATCATTGTTAATCAGTTTAATAGTACTCACTTAACTGATTTCGAAAGAAAGAGTTGGTCTTTGAGCTAGTGAAATTCAGAACACTACACGTTTCTGCGGTAGTTTTGCTTACCAATTCCTCCTAATAGAGTTACTTAAGTTAAAACATTTTACCTAATTGAAGTTAGAATGCAGTTTAAATTAAGTTTGATTAAATTAACACACATGATGACAAAAATAATCAAGGACTGGGAAGACGGGGTTTTACCACATTTATCTTTACGTATTTTGTATTCATCTGCCTTTTGCACCTTGATTCAGCTCTGCGGGGAGGCTTTGGGGGAGTGAGAGGCCTGGTGAGGGGCATGACGCTTTGTGAGAAGCACAAATACACGGAGACTTCAATAGGACAATGGCGGCTTCTGAAAGCCCCCTTGGAACTAAAGATATCTGCTGTCGCTCGGCCTTCCCTTCTCTTCTCTCCTCTTTTCTTTCCCCCTTTTCTTTCCTTTATTTGTCCCTTTTCTTTTTCTCTCTCTTTTTCTCCTCTTACTGATCACTTGGGTTAGACTCATATTACACATAACGGTGTATTACCTTCAAGTGACGAATGTATATGTATAAACTTTGCCTACATATTTTATGCTAACACTGTTACAAGCCTTATGTCTGCCCTTGGAAAAATTTCAATAAAGTACTTTGAAATAAGAACTCTGAGAATGGTCTGCGTCAGTAGGAATCGACTCTCCTCACCCCTGACTGGGAGTGCAGGGCGAGGAATCGCTTGGACTCGGCGGCAGAATGGGCGGCAGGTTGAGACTAAATATGGGATGAGCTCTCCTCAAAGCGGTGGGGCTTGCAAGGATAGAAATGACCTCAGAAGCATTACCTCCTTGTTAGTCTTCCTCGCCACATGACTAACACAGTGAGCTTCAGCTCCACACCAGAACCCTCCAAAGCAAAAAAGTCAGCCTCCCATGCCTCCCATCCCTTCCCAATTTGGCCGACCCATTACACCCATGACCCCTATAAGAGGCGGGCCGGCCCAACCCATCAGCCTGTTTTTTTTGTTCTGCGCACGTCTCTCCAGATGCGTCAGGTAAGTGGTGCCTGCTGTAGCAGGTACGTGGGTCTCAGGTTGGTGGTCCTGCTCTAGCGGACCCTAGGGGCTTGGACTCTGTTTGTTTCCCCCTGCTTATGGCCCCCGGTATGTTTGCTTAGGCGTTGGATTAAGGTTTCACTTGATTCCTCCTTCGAGCCGGTTAGGCTCTGCTTTAGCGAGCCGTGGGGTTTACAGGGGGGGCGGGGATGCGTGGGGGCTGTTCTTTCCGTGCCCTTTTCTTTCCCTGGGCTTTCCCACTCAAGTTTGGGGGCGTTTGTATGGCTCCGTGCCGTCTGTGCCTCGCTGTGACTCCCCCCTTCTTCGAGCACGTTTTTGGGTCCTGTTTCCGGGTCCCATTGTATTTTTTTCCGGCCCGTTGATTCCGCCGCCCGCCTTTCATTGACGTGCGGGCGGCGGCTGTAGTCCGTGTGTGGGTTTGAATGCGTTGCATTCCTCCTCTGACTACCTGCCTCCCCCGGGTCCCTAGATCGGGCGGGGGATTCACGTTGCTGTTTTCGGCCCGAGCCGCGATTTGCGGCGTTGCGCCTCCCGCTTCGGCGCGGGGGCGGGCGGCGGCTCTGCGAGGTTGGGGCCCGGCGCTGCTGGGTCCTTGTTTGTGTGCACGCTTCCGCCCGCCTTCCCGTTCAGGTGCCGTGGCGGGCGGGGGCTGGGGGGCCTGGCTTGCAGTACGGGGTTCGAGTCTTGGTGATCCTGTGATTCTGGGCTATTCGCTTGTTTCCCCGTGCCTAAACCATAACTGGTGCTATGTACAGCGCTCTGATACCTTAGGGTGTCAGTCTCGGTCGGCTCTGGACCTTCCGGCTTGGGACTCCCCATGCCGTTTCTGTTGCGGGGCTACGTGTCTGCACTGTTGGTTCTTCATGTTTCCCGCTCTGGGCCGGCTCGTTAGGGCGGGGTTTGGTTTGTCCCGCGCTGGCTCTCCCTGGTGTTTTCTCACGCCTTCTTCTCTGCCCGCTTGAGGTGCAGGGGTCGGGGGGGGTTGCTGGTGTCCAACCAGGAGCTATAGCTCATTGGTACGTCCTGTGCCTATGGTTGTAACAGATCTCACGGGACTGGGGTTCGTGTCCCGCATATGCTACGTTGTGTCGTACGTTTGCTGCCTTTCATACTCTTCTTTACTTGGTGGAGTTTGTTGAGTGCTGACCACACTTAATACTCTGAGACGCCGGTCGTCTCGCATTTTTTTTGTGATGTCTGGCTCACGTGCATGCACGCTGGTCCTTTGCACGCTACGGCTTTCCCTGGTCTTGCAATGTCGCTGCTTGCTTTTTCTGGTGTCTAGGCGCTGGCGTTTCCTTCGGTTCGGTCTGTACAGTGTCGCTGTGGCCTTTTGGTTATGCCCCTGGGCTCTTGCTCTCGGGGTTTCTTGTTCGTTTCCCGTTGATTCTGTTTGAATGACATGGTCACCGGTTCGGCTCCCCGGGGGTCGCTCGGCCCTTCGTCCTTCTGTAGTAGGTGAGTTGTAGCCTTTGATTGTCCTGCTCCTGGGGCTTCTCGGTTTCCATGGCTTTGCTTCGCTGTCTCCCTTGCGGGGGTGCTGGGTCGGTGGATGTTCGGGCCTGATCGTCCTTCCTGCGCACGATGGGGGTGCTGGCTGGGTGCTTGACTCTTCCTCCTTCGGTTCTGTGTTGCCATCTCTTGGCTGCTGTGCCATGCGGGTCTGGTCGCCCCGTTGGGTGCGTTGTTGTGTCCCGTTGGCCTGGTGGCTTGGTGGTCTGTTGCGTCCGCTTCGGGCGCCTGTGATGTCCTCTTGATCTGACTCTGTCACTACGGCCGTGTGTGGGGGTGGGATGCGCCGCCTGTGGTGTTTGTATGCGACTGTCGTTTACTCCGCTGTCAACCCTCCTGCGCAGGGGCGGTGTGTTGCCTTCCTTCTCCCCCCACTCCTGCTGCTCTCGCCTCCCGCCGGCCTCTGGTGGGTGGTCGTCTTCCTGCCCCGATTGGTTCGGGGATTCCGGGTGGAGGCCCGGCTCTATCGGGCTCCCTTGATGGTTCCCCCTCCTTCTGGCCCTCGCGGTCCTGCCGTACGCTCCCCCCTCCCCCGCCGCCTTGTGCTTGATGCCCTGCTATAGCGGGCTCTGGGGTTTGGGTTTTGGCGTTTGGCTGCCCCTCTCTGTGGGGGCGGCTGTGGGCTTGTCTGTTTTTCCGACTGTTGTGCCTGTGAGCGTGTGGGTCCCTCGGCCCCCTCTGTTGTGGGTGTCCTGTTAGGGGCACGGGGCTCGGTTGGCTTTCGGCTTGCCGACAGTGTCCGCTCTGTACCCCCGGAACTTTCGTCCTGTGGACTCCTGTTCCCGCCTTTGTTGTGCGGGGTCTGTCCCTGGCGGTTGCTGGTTGTGGGGCCTTCGGCCTTACCACCCTGATTGCGCCTGGTCTCATCTGCTCTCAGCGGTTAAGCAGGGTCTGGCCTGGTTCGTACCCGGATGGGAGTCCGCCTGGGACTGCCGGGTGCTGTAGGCTATGGGGTCCTTCTTGGGCTCGCCCTGTCTTGTCCGGGTCTGCGGCTTTGCCGCTCCCTCTTCTTCCTGCTCCCTGTCTCGGCGGGCAGCTCTTCCGCCCTTTTCCGGACAGCTTCCTGCTGTCTCCGTGCTTCTCCTTGCCCCCTGGGGGTTGGGGTCTTTGTTGTGGTCCTTCTGTTCGGACCTGCTTGGTCGGGCCGGGGGTTCGTCGCCCACCTCTGGTGGGGTGGGCGTTCTGTCCTTTGTCGGCTGGGTCGCTGTTGGCGGTCTCGCTTGTCCTTCTCTGATCGGATCCTGTCATGCGGTTTGATTTGTTCCCCTGGTTTTTCCTGTTGGGGTTGTCTGCCTCGGTGGGGGCCTTCCTCGTATCATGTTTTGGGTCTTGTTGCCTGGCAGTTTTTTCTCCTTCCGGTTGGTCTCGGTGCCTCTGGTCCTTCCTTGGTGCGGTTTGCCCCCGGCCCTTACCGCTCTCTGTCCTGGTGCGGCTGGGTGCATCCTTCCCTTTGGCGGATTTTTGTTTCCCTGGGGGGCATGCTTGGGTTCCTGTACGGTGCTGGGTCAGTGGTTTTCCCTCTGGGGGTTTTCCCCTGCCTTGCTGGCCCTGCCTCATGCTCCCGGGTGTTTGGGGGGTTCGCCCCTGTTGGTGGCTGCCTGTGTGGCGGTGTTCTTCTGGGTCCCTTTGGTACTGTTTGCTTCCTTTGGGTCTCCGGTTTTGGCTCTTAGGCCTTCTCGTCCTGGCTCCCGGACTGACCTTTTGGTTGTGGTCTTTGCCTCTGGCTCTGCGGGTTGAGTGTTCGTTCCCTGGTCTTTAGCTGGCACTGGGTATTCCCTGGTTTTGGTTGGGAATTGTTTGGGCCTTTGCGCTTTCCTGGAGGTCCTTCTTCCGGGGATTCTGTGCTTGTTTGGCCTGGCCGGGCTTTTTGTCCTGTTGGTGGTGCTCGCATGGGCCTGCCCCTGCTTTCTTTTTCCCTTGCTGGTTTTTGTTTCCAGCTGTGCTATTGGGTGTCCGGGAGTGCTGGTGCCTTTGGTTCTATGCTCCCTGGCGGGCCCTTGCGCTTCCGGTGTGGCTTGTGTCCTCGTCTTTGGTCCCTGGTTTTGGGGTTCCGGGGCCTGTTGGCTCTGGTGGCTCCCGGGGGGTCTTGGCGTGACTCTGGTTCGGTTTTCGCCCTGCTCCTCTGTCCTTCTCACCTTTGGTGTGTTTCTGCCTGTGGCTTTTTTTCTCCCGGTGCTTTCCCGTTTTCAGTCGATTCCTCGTTGTCGGGCTGAGCGGGTTCTGGTTGTTGCACTGGCTGCCTGTGTGGCCGCCTGGGTGCTCGCTTCGGCGGCTCACTTGGTTCCTGTGCGGGGCGGGCTCGGTCCGTCCCGCTGCTTTTTCCCTGCCTTCTGTGCGTGGGTGGACATGTGGGTTCTCCGCTTTCCACTGTTGCCTGGTTAAGTTCCCTTGGTGGCCGGGTCTCTTCGGTGTCGTTTCCGACGCCATCCTGGGTATTTTTGCTCTCTTGTTCCTGCCTGGGTTCTCTCCTTGGGGTCGCGGTCCCTTCCAGGGGGTCCTTTGTGTGGCTGGGGTGTTTTCCCCTTCTGTTTCTCTTCTGCGCCCCTTTCCTTTCTTGCGGCTCTTGCCGGTTGTTTGTATCCGTCTGGTCCGCTGGCCCGTTCCTCTGGTGGTTTCGGCTCTGTCGCGGGTGGTGGTCTCCCTTGCGGGGTTGCTGTATTTCTCGGACTGCGTCTCTCTTTCTGCTGCGGCTTTTTTGTTGGGTCGCTGTGGTGGGGTTGCCCTCTGTTCATTCGGTTCCCCTTTTGTTTTTTGGGTTTTTGATGCCCTCTTTCGGGGTGTCCGTTGGCCGGTCCTGGTGTGTTTGGTCCGGCTTGCTCTCTGGGACCTGTTTTCTGTGGCCTTTGGCTCCGTGCGGTCTGGTCCGGAGCCTTTCTCTGTCCCCCTTTGGCTTTTGCTTGCGGCTGGTTCCTGCCGGCGCTTCGTGTCTCTGGGGTCCGGGTTTTTGTCCTTCCCGGTGTCTTTCGGTCCCGGGCTGGTTCTTCCTGCTCGTGGTTGCCTCTCCCCTGGGTGATCCTTCCGCTCGTTCTGGCCTGTTGGGTTTTGCCCTTGTTCGTGGGCGTCCCCTTCTGGTCTGTTGGTTTCCTGTGAGTTTCCATGAAGCCGCTTGGCTTTGGTATGTGCTCACTGTGTTAGTCATGTGGCGAGGAAGACTAACGAGGAGGTATTGCCCCGATTACTTACCGGTAATCTTCATTACTCAGAGTATAGTCTTCCTCGCCACATGAGTTCCCATCCCTCCCTCCCTGTCTGGCTATTGGCTTCATGTTGTGCTTGGTAGTTTCAGGCTGATGGGTTGGGCCGGCCCGCCTCTTATAGGGGTCATGGGTGTAATGGGTCGGCCATATTGGGAAGGGATGGGAGGCATGGGAGGCATGGGAGGCTGACTTTTTTGCTTTGGAGGGTTCTGGTGTGGAGCTGAAGCTCACTGTGTTAGTCATGTGGCGAGGAAGACTATACTCGGAGTAATGAAGATTACCGGTAAGTAAATCGGGGCATTTACTTTGGAAGAGCACATTGAACCTGAGGAGGGGGTGGGAGGGAAGCAAACAGCAGAATGCTGTAAATGGCCAATTGTAATTTAATCGAAGGATATCGGATGAAAAAACTACGTATTCACATTTCATAAAGTGTTTCTTCTTTTGGCAAATCTCCTAATATCACACCTGTTGCAGCTAGAGCGGTGGACGTTAGAATTGGGTAACTAGTTTAGAATCCCGGCTTCGGCATATCAGTGAAAATTGCTGAGGTCTCCGAGACCTCAAAAGAAACGATGAAAGCAGGAAGAGGGTGGCTGGTTGTCTTTTAGCGGATATACATTTACAGTGGTAACAGGTTGGCTTATTTTCTTTAAGTCTATGGACAGGGGAACTAGGGTGATTGGTTGTCTTTAAGAGAAGTACTGAAGAGAACAGTCCAGAGATCATTTCAGGCATGTAGATACACGTGAGTTTCTTTGAAAGAGACCTAGACTGGTTAGCAAACGTATTGAAAGAGGAATAAAGTATTTGGTTATTTTAAAGAAATCCATAAATGTCAGGAACTCTAGGTATGTTATGAAAAACATTTAGATAGACTCCACCAGCTTTTTGCAAATCGCGGTTTGACTGTGAAATTGGCTGAGGAGCGCGATAACCTCTATTTTTAGCAAACCTGCCGCAATAAATAAGAAATAAACCATTATCTCACTTTATTTTATGTGCCTTTACATAATGTCCGGCAATCTTGCTTCCCAAGTAGCACTCATGACTTGACTCTGTGCCATCCCTGCTTCATGTATACAGGAGAGCTGGCTCTTGTTTTCTGTTCTGAGGCAGTCAATTTAGTTGTCCCCCCCCCGGCCCGGGGATGGGATGAATTACTGGCACAGAGCCACACTTAAGACTACTTTAGCAGACGGCAGCAGAGAGACAGCTTACCCACCCCTCCTCCCGCAGCAGCAATTGTATGGCAGAGAGAGCGAGGTTTCAAGGTGTGCCTCATATGTAAAGCATATCTCAGTGGGCCATATAAGCAGCACAGATAAAACAAAAAACTCTTTGCCTTCGTTTTTCTGTGCATCTTATTCCTTGTAGGGCGTGTCATTGCATTAGATCATGACCTGTTGTTCCTAATGGGTGTTATTATGACTCGGGCTTCTCACTCCACCACGCAGAAGTGCACTGCAGAGCACTGATGGTTATAGATTGCAGCTGCCAATGTATCACTAATAAACCTTTAACATAAACGCATGAGAGATTTAACACTAAAAAAATGCAACAAGGAACTGTTTGAACATCCGGTTAAGAAAATTCTAAAGCCGTTTGCAAAAGCATCTATAGAAATAAACTTTGTTCTTTATACCTTGAGAACTTTCAGGTCTCCACGTTTACAAAGTACAAGCTAGTTTTGGGTCACAGGTGTTATATACAGTTACCGTTCTATTTATACATACACATTTATTTAGCACTTTTATAAAGCACATTATGTCACGTCACCGAGGTCACAAAAGAGCAATGTTACGCTGTCCTCCATAGTTGGTGGCCAGAACATTTGCCATGTCAGGACTAGTGCTGAGCTGATGGAACCAGCCTGTGCACTGCAACATCCACACAGCACCCTTGCAAAGACCAGCACACACTTCTGTAGCGATTACATAGTGCTTTTAGAGTGTAGGACAACACGTTGCAAACTACTTTTATTGTGTACGGATGGTTAGACACATTCAAACGAATTAGCAGGTAGAAGTGTGCACTGTTCTTTGTTGCAGGGGGGAGATAGGGAAAGCGGGAGAGTATATGTGTTTATTTATGTGTGTGTGTACACACACACACACACAAACAATCCTCGTGAGAGCTTCAATCAAGAAGCAGGCACGGACCCATCAAGGTGTGATTATTTCTTATTTTATTGTTCTTCTTATGTGCAAGTGCATGTCCCTGACGCGTTTCGGCCAGGATCAAATATATATATTACATTCCTATAGGCATGGAGGTAGACTGGGGCAATTTCTACATCTTCTGCCTAGGGTTGCACTCGTGATTTACACATATATCTAAAACAAAACTAATAAATACGGGTTGCAAAAATGCCACTAAAAGTGTATTAGTGTGCCGAAAATGTCCTTTACTGTGCCGCAAAATGATCTTATCTGTTCCGCATTATAGTAATATAGTGGAGGGTCTTTTTAGAGTGAGTTTTTATGTGGGGCACGTGACTGCTTCAGCTTAAACTCAAAAGACAGAGCCATCTTCTAGAAATGTAGCAAAAGTTGTGTTGCGGAACACATCTGCAACAAATCTCCCTCAAGACCATAAAAGGATATCTTTGGTAACTAACCATTCCAGGGACAGTACAACACGTTCAGTCAATCCACTCTTTAGTACTGCTAAAGGCTGTGTACTTTGAGTTGCCTGTTGTGCAGTATGAGCCACCACATCATCAAGCAAGAAGCTGGGAACCGGCACCATTAGCATGACACGGACCAAGTAAATGAGGTGTCTGCTCCTTTATCCGGTACCTACTGTCAGGCATACGGTTACACATACAGCATTATCCTCAGTTAAGATGTCTGCTGCTACATACACAATTCCTAACGCATGAAGTTTTTCAGTCCACATGGGCAGCCGAGGAAATTATATTCTGCTTCAAAAGTTGAGCCTCTGGCAAGTCAAATATTGTTAGATTGTACTGGAAATACAAGTCCCCTCAGATCTCAGACCATTTAACACAAAGCCCTAATGAAGATAGTACTGCAAACCTTGGAAAGCTCTAATGAATCCAACCAAACAGACAGAGAAGGGAGTGGATAACAGAAAGAGATAAGAGATACTGATTCTTTACCATACAAAGGGATCCAATGTGGACATCTTCCCCATGGGAGCATCAGAACCTATACGAAGTGAGTCACGGACACCTATGTGCCATGTTGAAATGGAGTGTGCTTGACCTCCTCCTGCTGAACATGGAATGGCATTGTCCCAGTCTACGATGCATATCTAGCACTAAACATTTTTCTTTGTGAGGTGGCAATGAAACATTTTGTCAACTAGACCAAGGTACCTGAAATAGGTTTGCTGTGGGAAGCGCTGGATGAATATGGCTGCCTTGTGCCAATAGCCCACATGCAGCAGCCCCACGAACACCAGTGGAAATTGAATGCCCATGATTACAAAATGCATCTGGCACAGAGCAGCATGTTGGCAACAGAATATATAATGATCACATATGAATGTGTCAAAGGAGAGAATATCTCTTATGTATGTCAATGGCAATTACTTCAAGAAAGGCAAGTAAGCAAACAAGCAATGCACTGTTGTACCAGCACTGGACCATAACAACGTTCAAAAGAGGTCTGAAACATCACAACAAATATCATGAAGTATTTATTGTTTAATGAAACCCCGGTTATGCCTTTACTATACCCACTTGCAGAAAAATAAGACTTAGGGAACCGTATTTGTCCACCCACTGAAAATATACATTGTGCTTCTTGGCATTCCTAAGATCAATGTAATGCTAAAGGTACCTACGTGAACTTTCCTAAGCACTAGATGGTGCAGATGCCTGTTTTGTTTTACAGTCATTTCAGAAAACCAGCAAGTAAGTTAGCCAAAATGGTGCGAGAAGGCCAGGGGCATACAATTTAGCGCTTGACATGTTCCGGAAGGAGAAGTAACATGATTCACTTGCTGACAGGCATATAGAATCGATGCAGAGATAATTACTGACCTCCTATCATCAGAATGAACGCATAATCACTATAAACCCAAAATGAAAAATGTTTTGGTTCCTTTTTTGACCTTTGTGTAAACTTTAAGTGGCCACGTGTGCATATGAAGCAGGTGGATACACACCATACAAGCTAGCACTGTAGCAGGACTCCTAGCTGGTTGTGGAAATTGTAAGATCATTTTATGGATTAATTTCCTTTTTCGTTGGTTCAGTCAATAGTGCCAGGAATAAACTGGGAATGTGTGCTCTATGACTGAAATACATATGACCTAATAAAAGATAACAGCGGTTCCTTCCAAAGCAGACAGAAAACCATCCAGGACCTATGGAGAACATCTGGTGCGTAGGGACCTTGTCCCCTCTCCATTCCTTCTCACAACCCGTTTAAATCAATATGGCAGTTCTCAAGCTCCACAGAGGTTTTTGCATGTTTTAAGACACAATAGCTTTAAAAGAATAAAGGCTGAGTGGAATATTGGATCAGTAATCAATCAGTGGGATCAGCAGCATGGACACGAATAGCTTAAGCTGCCCACCTTAGCATCTTCCCAATTTTGTCTAAATACAAAGTGATCAGAACCCCCAAATCATGGCCTCTGGACACAGGGAAAGCTTCTCCGATTGTAATATTTAGGATCTGAAATTCAGAAAAGTGAATGGAAATTCATCCCAACACCCTAGAACAACACACGTGCATCACCTGCTACAGCACTCGCAAAGTTAAGTGCCCAAGTCTAAGAAAATAAATTGCCTTCTGGTCCACGTCGTACTGAGAGTAGCCTCAGCGACGGCAAGGGCTAATGTCGACATAAACAAAAGGGATCATGAAGAAAAAGATCAAGCCATTTTATCTGTCAATACAGCCTCACAGAGGAAAGTCTCAGCACCAGTTCTTATGGCTTTAAACATCACCTGGAGCTGCATCTCAAATGTTTAAGCAAAGCGATAGTACATGGTTTGTTTAAGATGCTTTATCATTTTGATATTTTCGGCCTGTTGTAAATGCTAATATAATATAACCCCCCCCCCCCCCCACAACAAGCAGTTTTACAGGCAAGATTTCAGATGATAAATAGATGATCCGCCCCATCTCATCTTTCACATGAGTAGGGGCGTGATGAGTGATCCGTTAATTAGTAAGTTTGTTCACTTTAGCAGTTTACACCCCAGCGCAAAGAAAAACTTCCAATGCTAGATATGTATTATAGACTAGGACGTGCCGGTCCATGGTGAGCAGGTGGAAGGCAAGCACACTCCATTTCAACATGGCACATAGGTGTCCCTGACTCACTTAGCATGGGCGCTGTGCTCCTCTTGGAAGGAAGTCTATGTTAGATGACTTTTCCAGTACAGGTTCAGTGTCTTTTATCTCTTTCGGTTATCCACTGCCTGCTCTGTTTGGTTAGTTTGACCAGAGGCTTCTATGAAGCCTTGCAGAAATGTCTGCATAGGGAAATATCCTCAACTTCTTTTTCAGTTTACCACGTTCACTCTTAGGTAGGATTATCCATGTTTCACTCTGAACACTTTTTCCCATAGAATGAGAAGCAATACCATTAAGTGACACTAGCTTCAACGGCTTTGCACAGATATCAGAGCCCAATACAAACTGCCAAACGTTACTTTTAATACAACACCTAAGTCTTCTGCCTCCTTTCTCACCAACATGATCCTGTTGCTCTGAATGCATGACCACCTTCAATAAAGGGCACAAAATTAACATTTGTTGGACTTTGCCCTCTCTGCAGGGTCATCCCAAAACTCCTGTTTTCTGAACCGGTTTTTGTTGGCTTCTACGATTCTGCACACTGCTAACCAGTGTTAAAATGCTTGTGTTCTCTCCTTTAAAGTGGCACTACCTGCGACCAAGGCCTGTAAACTAAATGCTACTAAGTAGCACTTTAAACACGTCTCAGGTCTGCCACTGCAGCCTATGTGCACAGTTTTTAAACTGCTCTTTCGTCCTGGTAATATAAACCTTTTGCCAGGCCTAAACTGTCCTTTTTAATACATGTAAGTCACCCCTAGGGTAGACCCTGGACAGCCTGGGGGGGCAGGATGCAATGTGCTTAAAAAGTAGGACATGTACTTTTTAGTTTTACATTTCCTGGTAGTGAAAAACTCTTACATCTGTTTTTCACTACTGCAAGGGCTACCTCTCCCACAGAATAGCATTGGGGTTAACGTATTCCATTTAATAAGCTGTAATTTCCAAATGAGGATAAGTAACCAGTTCATGTTTGTTGTCTTTGGATTTGCAATGAAAAATCCTGACTTATGGTGCAAACATACTTAATTACAATTTTGAAAGTTTAGAAAGTATGTATTTTCCTGCCTTAGCCATTTGTTGCCTGCAGCCTGTCTCTGGGTCACATGAGTGGGTGTCGTTGGGCTTTGTGTATTCCTCCTAGCTGCTATAGAGAGCTTAGGTATGCTTGGATGGGCCATCACAGACAGAATGGGAGGGCGGAGCTGGGAACAGCCCTTCTTACACTTGAAACCTCCAGAAGCTTCTCCCCACCCTCAATGACACATCTGGGTATAAATATTAGACCTCAGACACCAACTATTAAGTACACATTTGGACCTGTGGATACCCCGCCAGGAAGGACGCCTGTGTTGCTGAAAGGACTGTCACTCTGAAGGAGCTGCTGCTCTGAAGAAACTGCTGCCCTGCTGTACTGACCTACTGCCTGCTTCCCTCTTGCCTAGGTGAGAAGGAATGGACCTGCATCTGTTGAGCCCAGACCCCCAAAGTGGCTACAAGGGCTAGTTGGCTGTCCTCCTCATTAGAGTCACAGCGACATAAGGCTCCAACAACCTTGACGTCAGCGCATGAACTCTGCCATCTGTGAGTCTACCTTGCCAAGTGGTGCCACCCCAGTCCTGGACCCTTGGTAGTGGGCCTAAGGTTCTCTCCCAGCCTCTGTGGATCCAGTGGAACTTACGCATCTCATCTGCTGAAAAGAGCACCCCTGAGTAGAACAGACGCATCATAGCTACTTTGTGGATCACCACATCACAAAGAACCGCATTGCAGCCCACAGCCTCGCAGCGCCTTGATCCGATGCATCGCCCCAACTGCACGACGCATCCTCTACGCAAGCTTCGCATCAAAAGCCCTGTCGACGGGATCGGAGACGATGCAGGTTCTTGCATCCCAGACTCACCCAACCTCGGAGCTGATGCATTGCTTCGGCTGCGCAAAGCATTTTTGACGCAGACTCTCGCAACGCTCTGCAAACCGGGATTCAAGGTACTCTGTTCAATGGCCCTAACTGGATCCCTGTAGCCAGCCCGTGCTCCATTACAGTCGGCCTGAACTTGCGACTTATTCCCAGTCTGATGCGATCAGATATCCACAATTAACACTTTATGCTTTTTTTGCGCTACTTTCACTGAAATCTTTAAATTTGCATATATCGGATTCTACTGGATTTTTGTTGTTTTGGTCCCATTTCATTTATTAAAAATAACTCATTTTTTCTACCTTGGTGTGGGATCCTTTCTGTATTACTGTTTGAAGTGTTGCACAAATACTTTACACATTGCATCTAAATTAAATCAGAATGCTCTGGGCCAAGCTACCAGAGCGATTAGCACAGGCTAATTTACGGTTGGCTTGTGATTCATCCGGACAAGGATTGTAGTTGCTGCATGACCAGGTCTCACACCCCAGTCAACCAACAACCCAATTTCTTACAACCGTAAATTGAATAAATCCACTATCTCAAAAAATCTGTTCAAAGGTTAATCATATTTGAAGATCATTTGAGGGTTACTTTCCAGGCGGAAAGACGTGTAGAGTCCAGAAATAATACCAAGGATGGCTACGTGTATGACTAAAAAAGATTTAGAAAATAAAGTACTAAATAGAATACATATCACTTTTGAACATGTAGAACACAAGTGTAAACCTTAAGCTGCTTTCATTCATATGCATATATTTTGGAAGTGCATTAAATATATTTATTATTATTTGATTTACAGAACTGTGGATCTCAGACCACACCAGTTTGCATGCCATACTTGTATACAAGCATCAAAATCCTCTTGAAGAAGGGCCATAGTGCATTTGCTTTTTCACCAAAGATGGACTTTTGTGCTACTTGTGGCATCTACTTGACCCTTTTACACAACAGACATTTCACAGTCATTTTCTCTTCTGTTTAATGAGATATTTAAAAAAAAAACAATATTCAGGGTTTGCATTTACACTTTGCTAACATAGATTTTCTAACATTTAGCCCACTTCGTGAAGTCCTATCTATAACCTTTGAAGCACTTGAAAACATTGACACTATGCACTTCCCTCATGCTTTGAGGTGAAGTTAAGTCAGTCCCTCTGCTGGTAGACCAACTATTTCATTTCTACTTTATATTATGAAAGTTACTGCATCCTACCTTGGACTCTGACCTGATGTTTGGTACATGCCGGACAAGGAAGGACAGTGAATTCCTCTGCTTGGTACATGGAATAGTCTGTGCTCGCAACAACAATTTGGTCACCAGGTTTCCAGCTGCTCACATCGGCCAACATATCCAACACAACTCCGTCTGTCGCCTCCAACTGGAAGGCAGATATCGGAACACCTAAATGACAACAAAAAAACTGTTGTTTTCCCCACAGAAGAAATTGCACTGGATCCCTCGACAGAATCAATTGCACAAAAAGAAGTCAATTTATAGGTTAATTTGAAAACATATTTGTTTAACATTTAGCTAGTTAGAATTTTAAAGCATTCGGTCAACAATTGCAAGGTTCACTTTAATCACTTTAAACATACAATGAATATATATGTCACATACAAAATCTCTTTTTATGAACTTTTCGCATTTTTTAATTTTTATACTTGTACAGATGTAACATATGCCTCCAGTTTATACTTTTGCTAGTCTGGTGATTACATTACCCCCTCGAATAGACTTGCAATAACGCGAGACAGATGCTCCACCTTCAACATACTGAAACACACAACTTACAGTGCAGTGCTTCTCAAACTAAAACGACAAACATGTAATTAATGTTATAGCCATAGCATATAAGCTAATTCTGTACAATATAGCCAGCCAGATTTTTGAGTGACTAAAGCGGACTTAAGAAAGAACGGTTCTGGATCAGGAGCAGTGGAAATGGATCTCCACCTGCGCAGACGAGCTCGCCCCTCTGAGGACCCCACCCAGCAGACCCGGAAGCAAGAAGGCCCCGTGGTTCACCGACGAACTCAAGAGCTCCAAGAAGAACTGCCGAGCCCTCGAGAAAGCCTGGAGAAGAGACCCAACGCCGGACAACATGACTACCCTCAAGCTCGCCACCCGAATGCACCATCAACTGATCCACGCCACCAAGAAAACAGCATTCAAGGACCGGCTGGACAACAACGCACACAACAGCAAGGAACTCTTCAACATCGTCAGAGAGCTCTCCAACCCCAACGCCGGAACCAACTACATCACCCCATCGCAAGACCTCTGCAACTCCCTCGCCTCCTACTTCCACAACAAGATCGCTGACATACACAACAGCTTCAGAACACAACCAACGCTCCCCACGACCAAACCAACGCCCCCCCCCACCACCCTCAACGCCTGGACACCGATCAACCTCGAAGACACCATCAGCACGATGAACTCCATCCACTCCGGATCCCCAACCGACCCCTGCCCTCACCACATCTTCAACAAGGCCGACGCTGTCATCGCACCCCACCTGCGGGACATCATCAACACCTCCCACGACACCACCACCTTCCCTGAGAGCTGGAAGCACGCCAAACTCAGCGCTCTACTAAAGAAACCAACGGCGGACCCCACCGAACTCAAGAACTACCGCCCCATCTCGCTCCTCCCGTTTCCAGCCAAAGTCATCGAGAAGACCATCAACAAGCAACTGGCAGCCTTCCTCGAGACGACTGGTTCCCTCGACCCTTCCCAGTCAGGCTTCCGGGCCAACCACAGCACCGAGACCGCCCTCATCGCCGCCACCGACGACATCCGAACCCTGCTGGACAACGGAGAAACAGCGGCCCTCATCCTCCTGGACCTCTCCGCGGCTTTCGACACTGTCTGCCAGCGCACCCTAGTGCAGCGCCTCAGCAACGTCGGGATCGAGGAGAAGGCACTGGAATGGATCATCTCCTTCCTCACCGGAAGGACACAGAGAGTCCGCCTGCCCCCGTTCAGATCAGAAGCCACGGAAGTCATCTGCGGCGTCCCTCAGGGCTCCTCGCTCAGCCCCACCCTCTTCAATGTCTACATGAGCCCCCTTGCGGCCATCGCACGCCAACACAACCTGAACATCATCTCCTACGCCGATGACACCCAGCTGATCCTCTCCCTGACCAACGACCCCGCCACCGCCAGAGCCAACCTACACGAAGGGATGAAAAACGTGGCCGAGTGGATGACGACCAGCCGCCTGAAACTGAACACAGACAAGACGGAAGTCCTCATCCTGGGCTCCTCACCCTCCGCCTGGGACGACTCCTGGTGGCCCCCCGCCCTGGGCAACGCACCCAAACCGACAGACCACGTGCGCAACCTGGGCTTCATCCTGGACTCCTCCCTCTCCATGACCAGACAAGTCAACGCCTTCTCCTCGTCCTGTTTCAACATCCTGCGCATGCTACGTAAGATCTTCCGGTGGATCCCCACCGAGACCAGGAAAACGGTCACCCAGGCCCTCGTCACCAGTCGACTGGACTACGGCAACGCCCTCTACGCCGGTACCACCGCCAAGCTCCAGAAGAGACTCCAGCGGATCCAGAACGCCTCGGCGAGACTCATCCTCGACGTCCCCAGACGAACTCACATCTCCAGACACCTGAGAGACCTGCACTGGCTCCCGATCAACAAAAGAATCACCTTCCGGCTCCTCACCCACGCACACATAGCCCTACACAACCAAGGCCCGACCTACCTCAACAGCCGCCTCAACTTCTACGCTCCCAAACGCCACCTCCGCTCGACCAGTCACGCCCTCGCAGCCGTCCCCCGCATCCACAGAGCGACAACAGGAGGAAGATCCTTCTACCACCTGGCCGCCAAGACTTGGAACGCCCTCCCCACCGACCTACGCCTGACCCAAGACCACCTCTCCTTCAGGAAGAAGCTCAAGACCTGGTTGTTCGAGCAGTAGCGGACCCCCCCCCCCCCTAGCGCCTTGAGACCCTCCGGGTGAGTAGTGCGCTTTATAAATGCCTATGATTGATTGATTGATTGAGTGTGACAACATGTGATTTTGATTAAAAAGGTAGAACATGCTGTTGTGCCTTCAACTCAGGAAACCCTGGAAAGGAACTCCTACTATCGCTTGACTGGTAGAATTTTTCTTCGGTCCTTTCTACGACTAATAGCACTGGGAGCAATAATGTGCTGCAGACTATACGTGATGCCATCTGGGGTGCTTTGCTCAATCTCACGGATTCATCAGTCATCTACATAATTAGATGCTAGACATTGCTCATTCCAAGGTCCCTCAGAGACCATCTGACCATTTATTGAAATAGTTTTCAGCTGAGCTTTTACTTCAGGGATCAGTGTATTTAAGGGTAAGGCAGGATGTGAAATGTTGAATGCTGAATTTCTTGCTCTTGTACGCAACTTTGTATTTGTTTAATTATAAATTATACCACAACGAACCTTTGGCAAAAGTAAAGAATATAGGCTGTTTCTCTTTTTCCAACTCTCTTAACTCAAAGATACGACGAGGCCTGTATTATTGGACATAAGCCTTAGATCTCACAAGGCAGTATGATGTAGCTAACTTTCCTCTAAGATGAGGGAACTGTCCTATTAAATACCATTTGGATAAGAAACATCACATTTAAAACAAATATGTAGAACCAACTAAACTGCAATATATGGGGTTGCTATCTTCAGAATAGAACATTCTACGGGATGACTGACATACCCTCAAAGAAACCATTACAAACATTTGACAGATTCACTTCTGTTTGGCTTGGGAGCGGTTGTGTGATTTGAAACAGAAGTACTACCATACCTTTCCTCATCTTTTCTCAAGAGTCTAAGTTAATGAAGGACATTTTCAGTTGACCAAATAACTGTGACCTATTAGATTGTTTTAGAACAAAAAAAAATTTCTTTAATTTGAAAAAGTAGTACACACTTACAATAAAGAAAAGTCTACCAAAAGCGGTACCAAGACCGTTTACACAAACAGCAGCACAAACAACAATTAGTAGACGGAGCTAACCCGCAGCAGGAACTTGAGCTGAAACCCTCGGCCAAGCCATCATTAAACTGTACACCAATACACGGAGCAATTGACCATTTTAAATAACACCTTTAATAGTAGACAACCCCATCCTGCAAAAGCCCAAGTAGTTTTTCCATCAACATCGGACCTGTGGGGATTTCTAATTCAGCCAGCATTTAACTAAGCTATGTCTAGCAGTGATAATAGCAGCAAAACACTCTGCTGTTATGTTCTCAGACGAATAACCCAACAAAATTAATCCAGCCCTTGGTTGCAGAGGGACCGCAATACATTTTGAGATCTCTTTAACAATACCGCTCCAATACAAATGCATCTCACTATAGTGAGTAAACATATGGACCAAATCGTCATTATCTGCCCTGCGCTGAGAGTCCTGCAGACACATTATTTGATTTAACTCCCTGGAGTATAACATACATTTTGAATTATTTTGTAATGTTGCAATTTAAGATTTGCTGAATTAATCAGGCCTTTACCATATGGGATACTATCTCCCTAATCCCCACTCACAATTCCCTTTCACATGTACTAAGTGGCCATTCAATTTAATTAGGAAAATAAAGATTCTAATCAGACCAGATCGTGAAAATGAAACAATTAAATGCAGAATGGTGAAATAGAATTCAATTTAAGACCCTCTGACTAAGTACATAAAAAAGCAATAAATCTGGAGAAACTGAAGGCCGTGTCAGAGGAATTTCACACGTTTCCAAATGTCCAGCAAAAGAGAGCAGTGTTTTGTTGTTAAAGAGCTGGCGTTGACTGGTAAGTGGTGATCAACGCCACAATGAGCAGCCAGAATTACTAGAAATTGCAGGGAGAGGATTTTCCCATGATGGCATATAGCAAGTATATTAAAGTGTCTAAATGGCATCCTCCAACTGGAGTCAATGTTCTAATTTACAACAAGAAGGTTAAAAAAAAAACCAAACAAAAAAAAAAAAGTAGGGCAGACCTTGATTACGCCTAAAATCAGAACAGAAATTTCAAAGGGACCAGTCAATATCAGAAGTGCCAATGAGTTGAGCCACGGTGCCCCCCAAAATTATGCCCAGTAATGTTATTTATGATTGAGTGGAGGCCATCTTTCTCATCTCAGTGAAAGCACCAAATTTTTTTTATTGTAACCCCCAGAACAAATCTACACATGGCAAAGCCAATTTTCCGAAAATGAGCTTTGTGGGCTATTTAGTAGAATTGCTTGGAAAAACAATGCTGGAGGAAGCATAATTTTAATAATGCAGCATCACCCATCAACCCTACAAGGAGCAGATCACGCTGTGCCTTAGTAAAACAGACTTGTAACTTGAAATATTGTTTCAATCCTATGAAATTATAACCCCAAAATAAACTGCAGGTGCAACAAACAGATCACCCGATTTAAGAGGTACCAGAGATGCAACTAAAAGGCAGAGCTTCCAACCTAACAGAGCCAATGGCCAAAGAAGAATCAGAAGTGAAGATGCCGATATCATTCATATATGCATCAATCCTCCGCTCACTGCCAATGAGACCAATCAGCACAAAATCAAGATTTATTAAGATCACACACAGATTGATGCAGGTAAAGGGCAAATAGCATGGGTGACGAAGGGCTCCCTTGACTGGTGCTCTGAAAACACCAAATGTCCCAGAGCGTAACCAACCCCATGCTAACTACTCGCACAACACATATTTATAAAGAACGCAGATGTCACTCAGGCACTTCAGGCCAAAACACAGCTTAATCAGTGCAAACCATATAAAAAGCCACGAGGCCGTGATGCACAACTGCCTTCTCAACCTCCAGCATGGCCATCCCATTTCCCACCTATCTCAGCAGCCTTGTCAAAAAACTAGCAGTCCCTTTGATAATGCATGTAATTGTGTCCCTGTGCGATATAAAATCATGCAACTCCGTAGAGTTCTTATTAATGTTAGAAAGCCATTTGTAAGACATGAAATATGCGAGGTAGCAGAAGGATGTAATTCTTCTGTGCCCGAGCAGTAAAACCAACATCCTAACTCTATTCTCAGCCCCTGCCTATGCACCGGTGTCAATGCCTCTATTGAGCAAAATACGTGATCCATGCCATAAGCATACATCTCATTGCAGCGGGAACTAAGTCATCATTATATTCCACTGCAAACAAAATGGCTCATCATGTACCAAAATGGAGACTGTCAGCAGTGGCATCACAACAGAGATTGAGTTTCCCAGGCTAGAACCCTTGTTACTGCTGACAGATTAGAGTATGTTGTGGATGCCCATGTGTTAGGGTAAGTAAGAAGAAAATGGAATGGATGCACAAGCTTTATGTGACTTCAGTCTATGCGCCCTTTTGATCCGCTAACTGCTGATGAGTAAAGCCCTAGAAGCGGCGCACCATGACTAGCTATAAGTGGCAGCTGAGAACAAGGGCAAATGGAGTAAGTTTTGACTGCTTAAACAACAAGTGGGGACAAAGGAGGGAATATTCTCAACCTTAGGTAGATGGCAGATTGGGGGAAAAAATGCTGGGATGTAAGGTGAATGAACACCTGAGAGCAGGAAGAAAATCATGCCAACTAAAGTTTTTATGCAAGTGAAGGAGCAGCATAAGGCACAAAGTCAAGGGCTCAACAAGGCTCGTCTCTCAAACAGCATGAGCATGCTAACAATCAGGCAAATCTAAGGTAATCTGGGATGTATAGATTCGGATGAAAATCCCAAATTCTACAAGTTTCTAGTTATTGGCATTCCAAATGGTACTAAGTGTCTAGTCTGTGTGTCTCCAATGAGGCTATTCACCATGCCATGAAAAACGACATGCAACCACACAGACTCTCTCCAAAAGCTCTCGAAAGTTGAACTTTGTGTTGGCCAAGTTAAGGAGCGAAACCTTTTCCATAGTCCCATCTCACAGACAGAGTATGGACACTGCTTTCACAACATGAAAGCTTAGCAAATTCTTTAACTGCAAGAGGATTTAACCTACAGCATGCCTTCCCTACATCAGGAACTAACCACAAAATTGGACAACAGGAGCAAAAATGCCAATGCCATGGGCTAAAGGGTTACAAGAAGGGGTGAATGAAGTGAAAAACAAACCTGAAGCACTGCAAGGAATGAGCCATTCATTAGTAGATGGGCTAGTAATTTTAACTTCTCCGATAAGAAACGGAAAGACCATGGGCCGCAATGAGATTACATTTAACACCATACAAACTAATCTATGTGTTATTACAAGCCAGTCAATCTGGTATTATACTATCCAAAAGCATGAGCAAATTGCCAGAGATGTTGTAAAGGTGGGAGGATATTTTATGCACATAAATTGGTGAACTTGTAAGCATCAGAATTCTTAAAAGTGGAAATCAGTGTCATTAACAGCATACTCTGCAACCTGTTGTTATGATTGGCCCGGTGTTGCTTGTGCTGGGGTGAAGGGACTGACATATATGCACTGATGGCTCAACATTCAACAGAGAGAATCATGTCCCTTGGGATATATTTACAATGGAAAAGATCACCATCTCATTCATGACAAAGTGGCTTTTTACAGTGATTAACAACTTGCTCTCAGCTATATAGCATAATGACATGCACAAATACAATGCCCAACCTGGCTATGTCCATTGAACCAACCCAACAAAAGAAAAAAAAACAATGCAAAGATGGAAGGAAACCGGAACCTAAGGCAACTAAAAAACGAGATTTTTATTTATTTTGCAGAGTTTTATATAGCGCAAACTTGATCCGAATCTAGTATCTGAGCGCTTTACATAGCACCAGTTGTATTACAGGAGGACAAATTAATTTTTTTTTTTGTTAGGCACGGGGAGATTAAGTGATTTGCACAGAATCACTGGATGTTCAGCGTCATTGCCGAGACTTGAACCCTGTTCCACAGGTTCGAGGTCAGCCTCCCTAGCCCTACAGATGAGAAGTTCAAGAGCTTGACGTCCCTATTTAATTACATTTTCCTTCACTATTTTTGTTTTCCTTATCTTTTTGAGCATGACTTGAAGGCAGAACTATGTACCCTGAACTATCATACTTACAAGAAAACAGGTTTTGATTATTAAGGGAATAACTACTTGTCCTTTGGTCTCACATTTACACTGAGGAATGAGAAGCTATAAAACACGAATCGCAGTCCACAACGCTAGAGCCTTGAAGTCATTGTACTGGATCCTAATAAGCAGAAAAGGTCCCACTTGAGAACCTCAAGTTTTGCCAACAAAGACTTCCTGGCTTAGCTCTCCAAGGGTTTCCAGAAATAGCAGGTGATCACATACAGAGGTTTAGTCTCCCTGAGCACTCCAGGCATCGCCCCTGGATAAACAGAAACGATACAGGAGAGAGAACAATTCACATACATAGCGCCACTCTCTGCAACGCTCTACTCCCTCCTTGAGGTTTGGTGGCCTTCGAAGAGTGAGAAACAGTTTAAATTCCCACTTGGCCCAGTTACTTGGGGCTCAAGCACCCTTTGATGTTCAATGTGGACTTTTTACAAGTCAGCACTTTCACCTGCATAGACTTTCCCATTCACCATCCGGTCAAGTGTACCATCATGTAATGAGTCTGCCGTTGTTACATCCATTGCACCTTTAACCTCCTAAGGGCTCTCAATCACTATGCAATAACTCAAATAATTACCTACGTTAATGCAAAACTATTCGCAAAAAATCCCACTGACCTCCTAGCCACAAATGAGATCAGTGCTCCATTGTGTTAACGTGCCACTATAAATTACTAAAGATGCAAAGGGCATGAGAACCAAGGTTTAGGAAACCTGTTAAACAAGTTTGCTGGTATAGTCTACTTATGGTAATTTACTAACATCTGGAAAAGAATGTGGGATCAACAACAAGATTAGGTTTTATCAAACCCCGAATAACTGTGGAGGTGCAATTTAAGTTCTTCTGGCTTGCGAGATATTTAAAAGTAATTTGGAATTGTAAGACAGGAGATTTCACTAGTGTTTTGTCCTTGTGAATCGGGTAGCAAACTGAAGCAATTCCCAGATGCGTTGGTGAAAGCCTGCCCATAAAGGGGACCCAATGGGCAGGATTTTCACTAGCCAAAGGCCCAAGGGGCCATGAGATATTTTGAAGCAGCAACCTGGAAAATTAGAAAAAGATTAGTACTAGTGTTTTGTCCATGTGCCCCACATAGTACAATAAGGCAGTTCTCAGCTGCTTATGGCCTTGTCTGGCCCTGCTCTGGGCATGTGTTTTGCTAACCGCAGGCGCTGAAAACTGTTCCATCAAAGGGATTGCCATTGAAGTGGGAAACGAGTCCATATGTGCTTCGAAGAGCTGACTCGCTGGGAGGTAAAGCAGTTGTAAGTAGCCAGTGCTCTGTGATCTCCTGCCTGGACAGCATATGTAAATACAGACTGCTGCAAGAAAGCCATAGGCTGCCTTTCATTCTGTGTGATATTCTGGCACCTGGATACAGACATAAAATAGTGGAGGTTCAAAATCAAAAAAGTGAAGGCATGAGCAGTGCTTGGTGCTGTAAACTGCCTAAGGCCCTATATGTGTCTTTAATTAAATATACCACACATGCACATTGTGTACAGTAAATTATTTTTTTCATATACAGTGATTTATATAGTCAAATTAAATTTTATATTTCCAAAGAAAACCAATGCATTATTGTGTGCTCTTATGTTAAAAGACGCATTATTGGAGTCTGAAGTTTATCCATTTATATTCTGAAAAATAAATTAGATGGGTTCCTTATTGGATATTTGGCATGGTATTATAGAGACACACAGCCATGGCCCGTCCTTAGTTTTCCAGACTTCTTCAATGCCTAAACAGACAAGGTTAAATCCTGAAGAGATTTTTAGAAGGATATAGGGGACAGAAATGGAAAACTACCAGCAACAATTATCCATATGTCCTAAAAATATTTTCACCTCGGTGTTGCAAATGCTAAGTTGCTTTATCTGTCCACATACAGCAGAGAAAAGAAAAGGATAAAACCAAGTAAGGCAACTAAGAATCGATATGAAAATTAAGGAGCGAGCTTCAAACACTTCCTATCATTTCGTGTTGAAAAAGGTATATTGTATTATAGTATTTGTATAGTGCTTATTACCCCCTAGGACATTACAAAGACACTGTGTACAAAGTCAAGATGCATGGGATCAAATATTACACTACCTGTAAAAGAGCTACGCTCATAACCATCTGCAGGTAAACCAACCACCTAAGATGTTCCCACGTACAACACCTTGCTGGATAAAATGACCGTGGATCCTTCTTACGATCCTGCATAAAAGCCACCTTGACATATCCTCTCAAATGTTTTGTCATGACACTATCTACTTTCTCGCCTGTATTACCCATATTAACTATCCAATGTTAACTCGAATACCCCATGACCTATCCTTGGTAGTTCAAGACCATTTATATTGAGTGTGAACAAGAAGGAGGCCAAGACACACCACTCTCGTATGCCCCTCTTCACCTGAAAAGATTGTGTGCATTCTCCCCTGGGCCATAACAGGACCTAGCCATAGAGTTCTGATTTAGTTAATTCAAAGATTAATAATTTGTGGTCAGCTCCCACTGAGCTCATAACGTGCCATAATTTGGTATGACCGGCGCAAGTGAACACACTGCTAAGTTCCATGAAGCCCAGGAAGAAAAAGCCCTTCTTGGCCTTGAGGTATTTGCCGCTCTAAATTTAAACACTGTTCCAAAGTGCCCAGACACTTTCTAAAGCCAAACTGCAAGTCTGAAATAAAAAGTTAATCCTCAGGCCATGTATCCAGTTTCTCCTAGGGTACGCTTCCCAAATCTTTACCAGAGCAGTCCAAAAGGGAGATTGAGCAGGACTGAAAATAGGGACAATTGTTGAGTCAGTCCAGATTGAGGGGAAAACTCCCTTACCGGATGCTATCAGGACGTTAGTAATTAGCAGGGCCCATAATGTAGAATTATCTTTAAACAAATCTATGGGTACCCCACCAGGACCAGCAACTTTACCTGCTCAACTTTTATTTAGTGGCAAATTAATTTCATCATTGTAAAAATGTAAATTGCACCTGGTTGATACTCAAGTGTCATAGGGGTTCTGAGTTAGTTCTCAAAGGTTTGTTCTTTAAGAATATGTTACTATAGTGAGCTATCTATTTTTCTTCCAAAACCCCAATGTCTAAAGAGGGATACATTAAATTCCTAAAATAAGTAAATTTAACTATTGAACTTCCGGTATTAGGTTACTGGTGACGCCTAATGACTACGTCCCTTATATATTGCAGACAAAGGCATCGATCAGGCACAGGTGGAGATTACATCAGCTTTACTTTCCTGGTGCTGAGGCACTGACCTCGCGATTGAACCGGCGTCACTGAATTAAGTTGGTGTGGTAAGCTTGCATAGCGGCACTCATCTTCGGTAGTGGCGCCTACCCACACAGGTCCAGAGAGATGCAGCAGTTGTGGCCTCCCGGGCCAACTGATCTGAGATTTGTTGTTTTCAGTAGTTGGACCTGCGGGCCAGTCGGGGGTTTCTTAACAGAGGTTTTCCCAGTGGCAGAAGCAGCAGCAACAGTCTTTCGGGATCCTCACAGACTGCCAGGCAGCACACAGTAATACTGCTGTTTTGCTGAAATCTTGCCATAGTTACAGAATGAACTACTCAGAGGGACCAGGGGCCCACCTCACAGCAAGGTTTGCTCCTGTCTTCTCTCGCTGTAGATCACCTTTTCTGGGTGCTTCTCGCACACACTGAAACAAATGCTGGGCTCTTCCTCCTGAACAGTGTCTCCTCCTGCAAGGCTGGGCACAGTCCCTCCCTCTATCAGCAGGCACTTTATGCAGACTCATAGCTTCTGCAACAAAAAAGGGCAGGTTTCAGGTGATGTCTCCTTACCGCTGGAAAACTGGCTGTCAGTTAAACACCAGCCTTGGTTACACAGCAGCTGTTAGAGTACTCTGCCGAGGACTGGAACAAAGAGGGATGGTTTTGGACTCATCTTTTATACACTTTTTCCAGCCAGGACAGGTAGAGCAACTGTCTAAGGCAGGAGACTAAGGTGTCTGCCTTGGTGGTGTGGTAATTAGCCATTTTGTTGCAGAAACCTTCAGTGAGAAATAGTTGGTTTTTTTCTTTATGAGTTTTGGGATTTTAATTCAGTTTGTTGGCTGGGCATTTTTTGTTGTAGATCCTGCTTCCATAGTGAGTTTTCTTTGCTCATTTGATGTACGATTTATACTCTGTTGTGCATGTGCAGATAAATATGGTCAAGGGGGTTCCTTGATTTCCACCAGATGTGCTGAAGTACTCAGATTTGTACTATTTTATTGTTTAGGTCTTCATTCAGCCAATGGGTTTCCTTTTGGGTGCATTTTGATATTTTAAGAGTGATTTTTTTTCAAGGTCTGTGGTCATCCAGTCTTATATCTTCAGTGTGTTGTCTCCAGTTGACTGTGGTTAGGTGCAATTCAAAGTTGTCCATATTTAGCTTATTCTAAAATCTGTAGGTTGCTGTAAAAATGGAGTGATTTAGTTGAGTCGTGAAAGGATGTTATTTGATAAGGAGATGCAGTGACTAAGGATCCAGCTGAGTGGAGAATTTTAATGGATTTTTATAAAGTCTCAGGTTTAGGATATAATGCCAAATGTAAGTCCTGAATTAGGAGGCAGCCCAGTGGAAATCTAGATTAGGCTGTGAGTGACCAAGTCTGATAAGTTTGCATTTAGTTAAGGCATACGGCGTTTATCAAACAAAATGTTTTTGTTTGCCATCAATGCATAGGTTGGAGTGTATGATGAACAGGTCTGATATTGCATGTAAGAAGGAATCAATAAAAGGTCAACTATTGGGAGGTCTGTATAGCAGGAGGATGTTGCATACAGGCCTAAGGTTGCATCTAATAGGAGCTTTTCAGCCCTTTATTATAAATTCATTTATTTTTGTGGCCGTAAAGGTTTCCAGGAAAGTAGCTGCCGGTCCTCCTTCTTTCCTTCAATGTCCTCTCCTAACCATGTTTCTGTGATGGAAAGCAGCTCTGCTTTTGAGTCAGTCACCGGGAAAAACATATTGTTTTTGTTAAAGCTCATTTCACTCAGGATACAATTTAGTTGATGTAGGGTATGTTTATAGGCAAAGCAGTGTGGAACTTGGCTAGTTTGTCTATATTCCTTTGTGGCCATAATGAATATGTTGCAACTGGTTTGTGGATGTCCTTTTTCTTGTGAATCAGAAGTAACGAGATAGATGAGATGTTCATGAACCAGTTGTTCCCTGTATCATTGCTCCCTAGGCTGCCACGGTCCTACTCCAAGAGCTTAAGGATTTAGTCGGATCATTGTGAGTGAGTAGGTGTCTTTTTGTATCTGGGAAGATGGTATTGTGGAAAAGGTTTGTCTGGTGATGTATTGAGGTAATGCTAGGACCCACTGTGTTAGAGGTAATTAGATATATATCTTGCAACAACGTTGGAAATAGCGAATCTTTTGCATATGTTGAAGGTCGATGGAGTATGGACAGGACGGAGGAGGAGAAAGAGGGCCTAACTTTATATTTCTAAAGTCAGTGTTTGTGGATAGGCGAGAGAATGCAGATTATGATCAGCTGAAGTATGCTTTTGATGGGTGTATTTGAAAGAGTATAATTGTGCCAAAATGCTAGTATGTTGATGACTAATGGGAGGATGATGGGTGACCTAGACAAGAGAATTATGAGTGATGTTTAATAACATTTGTATTGGAAATTGAATATGTGAAAACTGTTGCTAAAGGTGCAGATATAGATTGATTTTGTGAATTTGGAGTTGAAGGCATTGGCTAATCAATGTTTTAAGATTCACCAATGATAATTCAGACATCCATCTTTTTTCAGAACAAAACACACTGCACAAATAGTATTTAGAAGTATTAAAGGAGTACTACTTTACATACTCCAAAATGCTTTTGTGACTATGGCCCAAAGCTTTTGTTTTGAAGGAGTGTACAATGCATTATTCTGCTACATTTAAGATGACATCTGTGCACAAAAATGCACTATTGACGCCAGTCTTTTCAAATGTTTCTATGGAGTGGGTACACTTAACAGAAGTAAAGGAAAGTGGGTTGAGCACAATACTTTGCATACCTATAGGAAGGAGGGAGTGGCACTTATTCTCCATTTATAGCAAAGTTCCCCAGCCACCTCAGATATAATTTCAAACATTCCCAGGCAGGTGCCACGCAGCTGAGGTGCTCAGATCCTTGTGTGAAAAGACAGACTGACATGAAAAAGACACCCTCTGATAATGGCACATTGGGACAAATAGGACTATGCTGTCCAGAATGCATTTGTACAAACCATTACTGTCTTGTCAGTGTTTGGTGCTTTCGATACAGTCTCTTTAAGTATGTGTAAAACGCTTTGGAGTAAGTACTAATAATGATAAGTGATATTCGGTCATGCCAAATGTGACCCAGATTAACATTTTCATCATTCCAGATGTAGCAACACAGTGCTAGATGGTGAAGAGAGGGAAATTGTGGTGGTAGCTCGAACACTGGCGTAGAAAATCATTTTGACCTGGAGTTATTCTTGCCTCGTATTGCTAAGTCCTAAAACACTTTCTCCTTTGATTGGGACACAACCAATTCTTTAATGTCATATACAGTAACCCACATAGTGAATAAAGAGAATCTACAAATGCTACTAAGGTTATGTCGACATATGTAATACATTAAATTTCATTTACTTTTTTCAATTTCTAAGAAACGTATGTTTAGAAGTCTGGGTCATTACTTCTGCCCATAAAACCAGAAAGGTAGGCTAACCGTAACAAACTGTCAGGGCACCATAAATGAACCCCAAACACTTTGCTGAGGTATGAATGCATACACCATTTCAGAAGAACAATGTCGTCATCAGCAAGGCTCACGCTTATGTATCCTCAATGGTCTAATAAAAGACCACATTCCCCTTAAAATTCACACCCATTATATTGTAGCATTTTTCTGAACCCTTTAACCACGGCCCATTAACTCCCTTTCTCTTTTTTCAGTTCCACAAACATATGCATGCAGTTATACCAGAGATTTAGATTACCAGCCCGAGATCACATTACATTGTGGAACAACCTACACCAACCCAACAAAGTTACCGCAAGCTAAAATGAAAATAATAGGGGAACAGAAAGTGCCAGCAAACTATACTTAAAAACGTAATCTTTGAAATGGATAGCAGTTAGGATTTTGTTACCACTGTTAAATACATCTTGCTAAAGCAAAAAATGAAACACTACCTCAGAGTGAGACTGCTGTAATGCCCTTTTAATATGTTGTTTAAAGCAGTTACCTATATGATGGATCCAGGTTTGACGATGCAGATCATGATCCATAAGAAATTAGGAATGTAGCAAAAAGAAGGATTCTAAAAAACGCCCCTGCACGTGCGAGCAAAATGCAAGCATCTGGACTTCAAACACATTAAAGTGCACATAGTGCACAGACATGCAGAATGCAAGCCATTCTTTGCAGTGATGTGGAGCTGTGAGAAAACCTTTCTCCACATACTAAGGGCCTACTTGTGATTAGTATATGATATGCATGGTCACGGTGCTTAGACTTTTTAAAGTGCTCATGACAAATATATTTTTTCTGACAAAAGCGTCCAAAAACTTGGGGTCCAGAAAAAAATTAAAAGAACCAAATTTTAGAAGAGTAAACATTTCATCACGCATGTTCCCTTATTTGAATTGGCAGCCTTCCATAACCCCTTGGAGCACCTCAAGATTGTTTTCAAAAAGAAGGTAAATTGACTGTTACACATTGTTTCCATTTCCATTTTGCAACAGCTTAAAGTGGACAATGACACGCTGCACAACGGTGTCACAAAGTTAAATTAGTGCTTATCTGCTTTTTCATCTTTCAAAACAAGGCACATTTTGTATTTACGATAATATACTACTGGCCACAAACTTTTTTGCCATTTTTTTTTTAGCAGTTTGTAATTTGGGCTCTCTATGAAGAAACATCGGCAAAGCCAATAAATCTAGCATTGGCTTTCCCAAAAGTTTGTTAGTTTTGTCACTTCTTTTGTAAACCTCTATTGTTGGGGGGAGCTTCAGGTCCTCCCCAATATATAAAAAACAAATTCCCAAAAGCAAAAATATTTCTTTTCTCAAAAAGCACATATAGCCAGTGTAGCCTTTAGCAAAAAGGAAACTACTTGGTGTGTTCTTTGTTTTCACAGAATTCCACCACTCACAGTAAAGTTAACCAATGGCTGAAGTGGGATGACCAATTGCCCCATGCTGTATGCTGCTGTGGACAGGAAAAAAATACGAATACTACAACTACAGACAAATGCATGAAGAATGCCCCTTCAAGTAAGCATATTATGTACATAGTTTTGAGTTAACTAAAATGGCTTGGCTGGAGTCAGAATTAAAATGCTTATTTTGGCTGCACAGCTATCACATTTAAGACAGCACAAATTATGGCTTGAGTGAAAAAATTTGTATTTACAAAAATCCGACTGTGCACATGCGGGTTACTGAATATAAACTATTCAGGATCTAAAGAAAGTGTGTGCATGCAAGTCACTCAAAACATGCATAGTAAGCTTATTACACAAACACGGTCTCATTTAAAAGGATGTAAACAATAATTATTTTCTTGGTCATGAACTGGTGCTGTGGCGAGCTATGGCCATAATACTGCACACGCAAACTCCCTTTAGTTGTATGTTGTGAACTGGACGGGTGCTACGTGGAACCTAACCACTACATGCCAATTGCTTCGACCTTCCACAACCTCACCCTGCCTGATTTACTACTAGACTTCAGTTCTAGAAATTTCGGCTCTAGCGACACGTCAGAGTTATGGATAGCCAAATTAATAATTGTGTCGACGTGACTGCAATCGATAAAGTGGTGACAACACCTTACCACAGAAGCGGTCTAGAGTTTAGCATCCCTTGGAATGCAACAATTTGAAAAAACTAGTCAATGCTATAAAATAAAATGTGGTGATTAGATTGGTTTAACATAGGACGATCCAGGAATCCCAAATCAATATGATATCAATCATAGGGGCAAGTGACAAGTCTTTAAAATACTGCACAAAGCAATAGCGATTTGAAGAGGACAATAGCAAGGCATAGGTTGCAGCACATACAGTGGCTGTACACCTACCATCATTCCATTCACTGTAAGCCATGACTGTAAACTTCACACCGTCCACTGTGGAAAACTGTCTCTCAGCATACGCCTTCCCTCCAGTGCTGTGATTTTCATAAATTTTGCTCGATTCACTGTAGGAGGAATTTCCACCACCAATCACCCCGACAAAAGCCCAAGCCTGTCTAGGGAAAGTCAGAGAGATACCAAGAGAATGCATATTTAACAGTGTGATTAATATTTCAATTCTAAAATAAACACAATGCGACAATACATCACGAGCTCTCACCAGATGATACACACTGATCAAAATAACATACATTGTCAACCATAACAACCAAACGAGCTCAGCAATTATAGTAGGACATTAATTGGCAGCTAGAGGAGTCCGGGGAAAAACAGTTATGGTTCAAGTTTACCTGGCATAGAAGTCGTTATCGTAATTTATACAAAGCAGCACCGGTCCCTTCTATTGTAGACTAGATTAGATTTCCAACATGTTTTACCTTGCACCCTTCTGTGGCATGTAAATATTAAGGCGTTGATGGATTTTCGTTGCACGTACTATATTGTGAGCAAAGAGTTTAATGGCCATAGGGGCATTGTAGGATTATTTAAATCCCAGCAAAGTCTATAATAAGCAAAATGGCACACTTTTTCCTAAAAAGCATGGTGTACAAAGAATGTAATTGGCTCTAATGCAAGAAAACAACATTTTCCCACACATCTCCTTTCCCAAGCAGTAAAACACATTCATAAGTGTGGTGTAGTGAGTTATGGTGTTACTACACACACTGCATTAGTGACTGCTACACCCCTGCCCAAAAACTAACTACTGTGCTTTTTCCAAAATACCCGCAGCAGAAGCTTGTTGTGTGGTCACAAAATGATATGCACTTGGGGTCAAATAAATAAATACAATTGCCCCTTTGTGGCTGTGTCCTTTTCCTTTTTCAATTTAATCTAAAAAAAAAAAGAGAGGTATTTAAGATTATCGGTTAAATTAATAGAGAAGTAACAGTAAAGGTGCAGAAAATGAGGTAGGTTCAGTTTCGTTTTTGAGTACACTTCAATTCATTTTTCAGGGTGTAAACATCAGTCTGGTGTTACTTGGTTCTGTGAAAGGATTGCGTTTCAAGGGCTACAAGGCTTCTAAGAACTTCACTGGTTTACCAGGCCAATGATTCTTAAACTGCGATCATTGGACCCCTGAGGGTCCATAATGTCTAATCAGGGGGTCTGCGAACCAATAAAATTAACAGATTACTTAAGTATTTGTGCATAAAAAAACAAAATTGAAAATCTTAAAACGCTTTTGGTAAAGGAATTTAAAATTGGAAGATAAAAATGTAAACTGGTATCTGCAGGAAATTCACCTCATCTGCGAGGTCATGCTGGATTCTTTGCCTTTGGCTGGACCTTATATTTTTGCTCGCTTTAGAACTCTGTGCACTTTAATCCTGCTAACCAGTAGTAAAGTACCTATGTTTCCACTTTAAACATGACTGAGCTGGCATATTCTGACCCAGCGCATTCAGCTTGCTTATAAGTCCTTAATATATGATACAACGTCTGCCCAGTGCCTGGAAATTAAATGCCACGAATTGACTGCAGCATCTCCTGTGCCATCCACTACAGTGGAACTGCAAACATGGCATCAGGCCTACCATTGTAGCCTGACTGGAGCAGTGTAAAAACTGCAATTCAGCCAGTCAAAATAAACCCTTCTAAAATCTCCATTATAAAAATGAATGTCAGACCCCTATGTAGGTCTTATATCCCATGAGGCAAGGTACAAGGTATTTAACAGTAGAACATGTAGAAATGCAATGTTAACATGTCCTTACATTGATTAGCACCCAAAAGCTATTTTAACATTGGCAGGCCTAGCTGTCCAGTATGGAACACAAGAGTAGAGATTAAAATACTAAGACTGTATCTACGGAAGAGGACCAGATAGAAAAATAATTAAACTATTTGTAACAGTTATTAACAATCCAATTCAATGGTGAAGCTGAATATTTAATAAATAGTAAAGAAAAGTAACTTTTAGAAAGATACCTGGATGTTAATGGAGGCTAATATACATTGGTTCTCAATCTTCTCCCAGCCAGTAATTATCCGTGAATACGTATGACATGCCTACCTGGAGCACATAATAGGCTGACCTGAATGGGCAGTGTTGACTCCTCTGAACCCCATAGAATATGCAGGGTTGGGTCTGTTTTTAAACTTGAAACAGTAAATGTTCCTGATGAGGAACAATACATCCAGTTTCCCAAGAAAATTGCCAGGGAGCAAGGGAAGTAGGTCACAGTGATGACAGTGTTATGGGCACTAGACAAGCCCCTTCGTTCTGCACTGATTTACAGCAGTGGTCATGTGACAGTGATGGATTCCTCGTAATTGGTTAAAAGAATTGTGTGAAATGTGCTAAATGTGCTTTTTAAGTCACAGTCTACCACAAAGTGCAGCTGTCTGCGTTTGCTAAAGACATATTGGTGTCTTTCAGAAAGTTGATCTCCACCGATTGGTTACTATTGGTTTTGTGGTTTGTAAGTCACGTTTACTTGCTTTCCATTTGCTGACTTTATGTGCTTTAGGCTGCCCAGGTTCAGTTCGTCCCTCCCGTTTTCTAAGTTCGAATTACTGGTATTATTCCACAAACTTGTTTTCTGTAAATGGGTCTTTAAATTTTGTTCTTATCTCATCACTTTTGCTGGGCATTCAAAGACCATGGTCAAATGTCAGGCACTGTCTTATCCTTCCGCATGCTCCCTTTCTGTAAACAGATTTGTAAATCTTGTTATTATCTCGTCACATTTGCTGTGCATTTTAAGACTGAGGTCAAGTGTTGATGCGATCTTCAGAAAGTGCTTGTTTACTTTTCTTTCACTGACTTCAAAGTGAGAGGATTTATGTGACAATCTTGCTGGATACTGAGGGCAAGTAGGAAAGTTTTTTTCAAGCACACAACACTTAATTGAACTGTGTAAACATTTCAAAATACATCAGAATTAGGAGCACAAATGAAGCAAATGTTTTGTTATTTCTGAAGTATGTTGGAAACAAATACTTTAATATGAACAAAACAAATCATTAAACGTAGGTGATGGAGTTTCCACACATTTTCGTTTGTGCAGTGTATAGTTTTATTAGTAAATGCTTATGTCTGCACAAATGTAATGGAAATTTCATTGAAAATGTGTTGTCTGCAATGGCAGTGTGCTACCACACAATGAACACTTCACTCTACGCCACTCCACTCCACTCTCCTCTGCACTACTCCACTTTACACCATGCCACTACACTCTGCAACACTGCACTATACACCACTCTGCACCACTGCACTCTACTCCACTCCACTCCACTGCATTTGGTACCACTCCCCTCTACACCACTGCACTATTCGCCATTGCACTTTATAACACTCCAGTCAAGGCCACACCAATCTAATCTGCACAACTCCACTCTACACTACGGTAGTCTACTCCACTGCACTCTATGCCAATACATTCTACACCAATGCACTTTACTCTGTAACACTCAACTCTATGCCCCAGGGCTCTACACCAATCCACTGTGCTCCACTCTAACCTAATATGTACCTCTGCAATGTACCCCACTGCACTCTATCCCACTGCACTCTATGTCATTACACTCTATGCCACTGCACTCTACCTTGCACCACTCCACGCCACTTCAGTCTACTCTGAAACAATCTACTCTACACCACTCTACTCCACTCTACGCCACTCCACTCTTAACCACTGCACTCTACACAACTGCCCTCTACACAACTGAGCTATACTCTGCATCACTGTACTCTATGCTAGTGCTCTCTATACCACTTTACACCACTGCACTCTGCCACTCTACTCTGCAACACTGCACTCTCCGCCACTGAACTCTACGCCGCTCTACTCTGCACTACTCCACTCTATGAAACTCCACTCTATGCCACTGCACTCTAAGGCACTATACTCTACACCATTCTAAGTTACTCTACACCACTCTAAACCAATGCACTCTGTGCCACTCAACTACTCTGCACCACTGCCCTTTGCGTCACTCAACTCGACGCCAATCCACTGCACTCTACACGAATCCACTCTGTACCACTCCACTATGTACCACTCTAATCTATGCCACTGCATTCTACTACGCTGCATTATACGCCGCTAAATTCAATGTAACTGCAATCAATGCTGCTGCACTCTACGCCACTATACTATGCAACACCCTACGCCAGTGCAATCTACACCAGTCCACTCTACTCTATACCACTCCACTGTACACCACTCTATGCGACTCCACAATATATGCTATTCCAATAAACTATACTCTCTGCCACTCCACTCTACAGCACTCTACTCCACTCCTCGCCATTCCTTTCTACGACACTCCACACCACTCTCCTCTATGCAACTAACTTTTAGACATGATGAACAGAAGCCACTCTGGTGTACAAAATGGCTAAAACACATTGGCAAAGCTGATAGCTCTTGCATAGGCGAGACCTATTGGGTTTACCAATGCCTGTTTAAACTACAGTGTCCTGCTTGAGTATCAAATACTGCTTGAAAGGTCTGCTGGGTTCACATAACACTTGGGGCACACCTGAAAGGGGATAGAACAGAATGCCAAGACATCTCTTGAGGATCCACTGTCTGGTTGCTAAAGGATTCTGCTTCTATGCTGACAGACTTTTGTCTGTAGGTTTTTTATGGGTACAGTGACTGCCTCAAACTGGATTTGAGTGTTAGATGTGGGAGAACACTAGGATTAACATAGGCCACTCCATAAACACACTCCCAGCACTCAGTGCTCAAGTGGAGTGTGGCTGAAGACTTCTGAAACTGCCCAGAATGGGTAAGGTGGGCCCAGCAAACCTTTACCCCATTGGTGGGGGCATGGCTGGTGGTCATTCCCACCTACTAGCTAGTGCCAGGCATAAACATGGTACCTCCAAGCACTCATTTCATAACACTTTCTGGACCTACAGAAGATCAAAAGAGGACTGGACCTGCAGCCTCTGACCTGAGAGGAGGCCTAACGGATTGGTACCCAGTACACGGGGAAAAGACGTGCCATTACTGTTTTGGAGCTGGTGAACCAGGTTCGAGTGTCGACAGCGTCATGTGATTCTGATCAAATCACCTAATCTCCCTGAGCCTAACAAAAAACTGAATGTATCCTTGTGTAATGTAAAGCACTTCAATACCTTTGGATCAATTTTGCGCTACATAGGAAAGCAAAAATAAATAAATAATTGCTGACCTCTGTTCAAGATACATGGATACAACAAGCTACAAGAGGCCTTTTCTTGGAAACACCCAGCTGATCATTGGCAACTGGACCTGGACTGGACCCTGTTGTTGGCATCTGCCTGACACCATGCGAGTCTCCAAGTGCCTTCACTGAAGTCTTGGGTGGCTGTAAAAGAATACTCCTTTTGTGGATTGGGACTTAAAGGACTAGGCCAGAGCGTAAAATCTTTCACCAGGACGATGGCTGGTGTATCCGACCCGCATTCTGTCGCGGTCAGCCTCAAACTGCACCCAAGTCCCGGTTTACTGCAACCATTATCTGTCATGGACTCTTTGTGCTTCTTGGCACCATTTCCTTTAAATCTTTGAAAAATCATCTCCGGTTTCTCTTGTTGAATTTTTGTCACTTTGTTGTCACTTTGTTTATTATATTTTATACTCTATATTTCTAATTTTGTTTAGGATTTTTATTGTTTTGAATTTTGACTTAATTACTGCTTTGCTACTACATAAATACTTTACACATTGACCTAAGGTAACCCAGTCTGCTCTGTGCCATAGCTGTATTAAGCTCAGATTAATTTAGTGACTTTGAGGCTTCACCTGACTGGGGTTGATTATTCATATGAGGTGGGTGGTCACCAAACCCAAATTAATAATCCAATTTCGTACAGTATCTTATCTACATTTGTCGGACCAGTGCAAGTACAACAAAATAAATCTAGTATGGACAATTGGTATCCCAATTGAAGCAACGGTAAATGCTGGCAAAAAGAGAGCATGCGTTTAGAGCAAAAAAGACAAAACGATATGCTGGAGTCCAGCACATAACTTTGTCTTTTAGAAATAAAAATACATTTTGAAACGATCCAACCTTCCGATTGAAATTAAAATATCGATTTTTGGATGTTTTTGTGAATAAAAAAATGCTTCATAACGTGTATTTTATGTAGATTTTAGCATTTTGTTTTTAGGTTGAAATCATAGAAGTTGATTAGGTGGATGTGTCTTGCTTCGAATATGGAGGATCCACATAAGTCAAAAAGTTGAGAACTGCTGTTTTACGCTGTTCACTCAAATGAACGCCAACCATAAGTTTCTAGACAAAGACTAAATGAAGCCGTAAGTTGCACCGTACTATTTTACGCACAAAAGCATCATTTACTGGGTGCCTTTCTAAGAGCCAGTAAACTCTGTGTAGCTCGAGCAGAAAACAAATGACCTACATTTTCCTTCTTTAGGAAGAAGGAAGATTTCCTCCATTTCACAGGCAAACTACCCTTGATATTTCTCGTGGCCATAATGTAAAGTCACAATGGTGGTTTAAAGACTGACGTACAGGTTTAGTGTTACTAAGGAATGTTCACACTTTCTCAAATAACTTTACACTTAATTTATAAGCTTGCATCTGACACACGTTTCTTTCTCTTGACTTACAATTTGTCAGGATTATTACCAAAATGGGCACCTAGTCAAGAATACTATACAAGGCCGCGCGCATGCCAGCACCCGATTGCTTTCTGGCAGGCCTCGGCTCCAAGCTATCCACCAGAACCCTGAACAGGCACTGCTGATACAGCCTTCTCAATGGAACAGATTTGTCTTTCTCTGAAGTTTTCACTCGGTTTTTATTTTTCAATAATAAAGGTCACTATGTATTTTTTTTTTAAACATTATACTGTTTTTGTAGTTTAGAATGTGCTTCGTGGGGTGATAATTAACAAAGTGACTGGGGTTTGACTTGAATATACCCTACTTACTTTAATTTCAATCTACCTATACTTAGCAGCCCAATGGGGTTTACGCTCTTCCTTCGACTGTACTGGTAGCCCAGAAATTCTACATGTTTAAACTAAATAGATCGGTTGGTTGTAATACCGGACACAGCAGTTAAGCAATGTAGTCTATCTAGAAATTCACTACCAACAAAGTTGCAAATAGTTTACAAAGTACTGAAAAATAATTTACAGCGGTTTACTAGTGGGTAAGAAGTAGATAGCCAATTAAGTAAGTGTTAAATCTCCTCCAGGAGACTTTTTTATGAAATGTCTAGCACACATCATTGAGACGTAGCACTACAGATTAGATTGTCAAATCAGAAAAAAACTCACAGGTTTCAATTCTGACAGAGCTGACTCAGCCTTTCATACTTCTAACGCCAATTAAGCATCATTTACAGCCCCATTTATTGGCAAATATACAGCAGTAATAGCAACATAAAAGTACATTATATCTATTGACCTCTAAGGTGCTTGTATGGATGAACATCTTCACAATCATTAGGCAAAGAATTTTTGTGCGAGTTAAAAAATATTAAAATTCTGTTTCTTACCTGTATTTCAGGTCTTTGACAATTTTACTGCCCAAAAGATTCTGGATGATCTGTTTGGTGTCATCGTGTAAATTTTTAGCTGCTGAATCGCCAACTGCAATCGCTACAATCCGACCGACTTCTTGGACTTTTAAGAAATCGTGCAGTCTCTTGCTTTCTTCCAGATACTCATGAGTATCAAACTTTTCCCAAGCCAGCAGTTGGGCTGTATCTTGGTCAAAAACTCTTACATTCAGTCCCCTTGAAAACGTCTTCTCAAAGTTATAGGATCCAGAGGCCAAGCCTGAGGAGTGAAGAGTCTTGGCCAGTAGGGTCCATGAGAGCTTTTTAGCCCCGTGCAGTTCCAGTGTCCCGCCAGCAGCCACGCCAAGATACTTCTTACCCAACAACGGGGTGTCCTCCCCTTCATCCGATCGACCATATAAAGAGATAGTGGCCCTAGACTTATAAGGGCACTTTTCAGCTCCAATATGAAGCGCTCCCCCGTCCTTTATCAAGATAAAGCGAGTCCTTAAAGTGATATTTAAGGATCCCTCTGCATCGTCTGCAAACACCAGTAGCCCTGAAGACGAAAACTTTATGAATTAATTCACTACAAAAACTCACATATTCTGAAGACCCAGGCAGAACCCTCAGAAGGTCTGACATGGGCACGGTGAGGTGGAGTGTCTGAATGGCATGGAGGTCTAAAAACTGATTTAATGTGGGACACATTGGGGGCAATGACAAACTGACATTAGAAAAGCAGAAGTATAAAGATAGGAGTATGGATTCATTTAAACTTGAAAAGGACAAACATACATCTTAAACTTAGTCTAGAGAACATTCATTATAGTTAGTGCTGAAGAATGCTTGATAGCCTTTTAATAAATTCAGTGCGATCAATGACAACAGGCATGTAAAACGTGCAAAATGCCTTACCAATAGAGAAGAGGAAGACAATCAACAGAAAAGAGAAACCATCTGAACAATAAAACATCTGCCCTTTCTGAACAATAAAACGTTTCGAAAATAGAACCCAAAAGCAAACAAACAAGAAATCAATGTTATTCTTTCAAAGGAAGGCTAAGAACAGTGGGTCACTGACTATCAGTTTGCACAAATCAGTTTACCATGCAAGATTACATGTTTATGCTATTTGTATATACCACGTTCTAGCATTTCTTTCTCTCTCTCTCTCTCTATATATATATATATATATATATATATATATATATATATATATATATATATATATATATATATATATATATATATATAATAGATTACATCCTGCCCTGGCAAACAGTGCAGCTGGGCTGGGGATGAGTCATATGGTACAATATTCTCCTCCACCCACCGGCCTTGACTGTGATAGGCAGTGGCTGCTGTGTGAACACACTTTATGGGAACCGACAGGCCTAAAGTTGTGCTGCTGCTGTACAGCAGGCAGACCAAAGTGTCATGTATGTGCACTTTCAACCACCATCACAACACTGAAAAATAAATGCTAACAAACTTAAGTCAAATCTGAGCAGTAATATAGAGCGCTGCTGCCCAGTCAATGCTGCAGAGATATGTAGTTACAACAGAATGTACCGTCTTAGTCATTGAGTTTTTCTAAAATACATAAATATGACGCTTTTAGGTTTACGGTGGGTTCTCTATAGCATCTTGCCTCAGGCAATTATCCCCAAATGAGCATTGGGAAGTCCGTGTGTTGCTCTGAGCTTCAGTTTCACGTGTCTACTGGAATTCCGCACACATTAAGTCATACCACAGCACTGAAGACGTCGGTGGTACTCAACACCGGCTGCTAGCCACTGCTGCTACAACTGCTAGTTCGTTTTAGCAGGATAGGACAATTTCACATGTTGACGGACTACGAGGCATTATGATATTAGATCACTTTCTCAAAATATGCTTTTAGCATTAGTTATTTTACATCTCATGCCCAAGGTAACAAATGAATACGGCATGGCTGACAAAACAGCAGATCACTGTGCAAACACTAAGGGCCCATTTACACAAACAGCATTTTGTAATATTAAAAGTAGTACTGCAGTATTTACTACAAAATGCAATGCCTACTGCCTGAGACCTCCTCCTTTCCTACCTTTCCTGTGTGGAAGTCTCCACACATGCCCGGCGACCTCTACACATGCTGGTATACATTTTTGTAGTAAATGTGAGATGCAAGGTGAAGTGGCGGGAAAACTGGGAATACCTACTACTAATTGGGAGTGGTTCATTAGATATTTTAAAGTGTGTGGGGGGGGGGGGGGTGGGGGGGAGGAGAAGACCATACTAATACAAACAAGCATTGGGAAAGCCAAAAGATCTTGGCTTCACCAATGTCTTTTAGCTATGTTGCACAGCAGCACATATGAAGCAGCGCACACAATGGCCTGTTAGAAGCAACACAAACAGTGGGGGTGGGAGGGAAGAAACAACAGACGATGGGGGTGGGAGGGAAAAAGCAGAAGGGAAGAAACAACATGGACAGAGGGGTGGGATGGAAGAAGGAACACGGATGGGGTGGGAGGGAACAGGGAACACGGACGAGGTTGGGAGGGAAGATGGAACACGGACATAAAAGCAACAAGAACTTAGGAAGCAACAAACACTTAAAAAAACAAAATGGGCTTAAGAAGCAACACAGACTTAAAAAACAAAATGGGCTTAAGAAGCAACACGGACTTCAAAAGCAACACGGTCGGACCTAAGAAGCAACACGAACACATGAAGCAAGACGGTTACATGAAGCAACACAACTCATGAAGCAACACAAACACACAAAGCAACACGAACACACAAAACAACACAAGCACACAAAGCAACACGAGCACACAAAGTAACACAAACACACAAAGCAACATGAGCACACAAAGCAACACGAGCACAAAGTAACATGAACACATGAAGCAGCATGGAAGGGGGTGGGAAGAAGCAACACGGAAAAGGGTGGGTGGGCGGGCGGGAAGAAGCAACACGGAACAGGGTGTGTGGGCGGGAAGAAGCAACACGGAAAAGGGTGTGTGGGCGGGAAGAAGCAACACGGAAAACGGTGGGCGGGCGGGAAGAAGCAACACGGAAAAGGGTGGGCAGGCGGGAAGAAGCAACACGGAAAAGGGTGGGCGGGCGGGAAGAAGCAACACGGAAAAGGGTGGGCGGGCGGGAAGAAGCAACACGGAAAAGGGTGGGCGGGCGGGAACAAGCAACACGGAAAAGGGTGGGCGGGCGGGAACAAGCAACACGGAAAAGGGTGGGCGGGCGGGAACAAGCAACACGGAAAAGGGTGGGCGGGCGGGAACAAGCAACACGGAAAAGGGTGGGCGGGCGGGAACAAGCAACACGGAAAAGGGTGGGCGGGCGGGAACAAGCAACACGGAAAAGGGTGGGCGGGCGGGAACAAGCAACACGGAAAAGGGTGGGCAAGTGGGAACAAGCAACACGGAAAAGGGTGGGCGGGTGGGAACAAGCAACACAAAAAAGGGTGGGCGGGTGGGAACAAGCAACACGGAAAAGGGTGGGAACAAGCAACACAAAAAAGGGTGGGCGGGTGGGAACAAGCAACACGGAAAAGGGTGGGCGAACACGGAAAAGGGTGGGCAGGCGGGCGGGAACAAGCAACACGGAAAAGGGTGGGCGGGCGGAAACAAGCAACACGGAAAAGGGTGGGCGGGCGGGAACAAGCAACACGGAAAAGGGTGGGCGGGCGGGAACAAGCAACACGGAAAAGGGTGGGCGGGCGGGAACAAGCAACACGGAAAAGGGGGGTGGGCGGGAAGAAGCAACACAGAAAAGGGGGGCGGGCGGGAAGAAGCAACATGGAAAAGGGTGGGCGGGAAAAAGCAACACAGAAAAAGGTGGGCGGACAGGAAGAAGCAACAAGGACATAAGTGGCAACAGGGTCGAGGGTGGGAGGAAAGAAGCAACGGGGTGGGAGGGAAGAAGCAAGAGAGACGGGTGGGAGGGAAGAAGAAAAAGAGGGGTTGAGAGGGAAGAAGCAACAAGGACATAACTAACAGTGGCGGGTGGGAGGGAGGAAGCAAGAGACAGGGTGTGGGAGGGAAAAAGCAACAGGGTGGGAGGGAAAAAGCAACAGGGTGGGAGGGAAGAAGATAAGGGGGGAGGGATAGAAGCAGCACAGACAAGAAGCAACACTGACAGGTGGTGGGAGAGGAGAAGCAACATGGAAGTGGTGGAAGAGAAGGCACAACACGGATGCAATGAGTGGGAAAATGCAATACGTATGGGGAAGAGGAAAATAGTACCTCAATCCCAGCAAGAGCAGCACAAGGATACTAATCAAACTGAGGCATCGGTACTTTGTCCATGCGCCACACGAAAGAAGAGGAAGTGAAACTGACATGTGCAGACCAATTACGAGGCAGCAAATAGGAGTGAGAATGGAACTAATGAATGGTAAACAATGGGTGGGCTCCAAGTCCCATGTGGTAAAGAAAATCTCTTGCATGTGACATCACATGTGCTCTGTCTTAGGCAAGACCTAAACACACAACTACAAAAGAATTAGGCAATTTAAATAAAAAAATATGTTCTAAAGTTACCACAACCCTACCAGTGTCAAAAAAGGTACTCCATCCCAGCGCTGGAATAAGGCAAGCACTACACATGGCCAACCACTGGTACTGCAACTCATTCCCATAGATTTCATTGGGCCAAACTAAAATAACACCAAATATGAACTCATGATATATTAAATTAATTCAAAATGTCAAATTATATGCATAAATATTTTAAGTGATAAATTCAATCCGAAAAATTTAAATATTCTTAACATTTGTGAATGAATGTAATTTAAAAATAAAATGACATTAAAATGTTTTCATAAAATGTTAAATGTTTTTAAATTGATTAAACCAAGTTTGCTAAATATTATATCAGAACAAAAAAGTCAGCATGGCGGAGAAATATTTTTTAATTATTATTTATGCATTGTTTATAAACTTAATATATTTAAAATATCACTTAATATATATTTAATGTGAGGAGTTAATGTGCTGTCAAATTGTATTTCATTATTTCTAGTTTAAATATAAATATTTTAAATATTCATTTGTATTACACATTAAAATGATTAATTTAGTTTCTAAAAAAAAAATAACCTTTATTACGTTTCACTATACCGTCCCTTTCCCCGATCCAGTAGCAGAAATGTCCGCCAACTAGACGGAATGTAAAAACCAGTTGTAATGTTACCTGAAGTAACTTCATGACTGTAGATGCAATGGTAGGAGGTTCCACTCCATCCTTTGAGGGGATGGAGACATGCAAGTCTACATTTCAGGCGTATACCTCCATTGAGAAATGGTGAAAAGCAAAAAGTGGAGAATTAAACCTAAATGTAGCAGTTAATATACAAGTAAGCAAATATACATGGGTATATTTACTTTTGTGAATCAAGCCCCAAATGCCGGACTGCAACTGACTGGAAACAGGAGTTTGCCTAAGAGTCATAATTATGAGTTGTGAGCACATTGTCACATTATGCAATTACCAGATGTGAAACAGTCTGCAACCTTAGTAAATTGGGCAGGTCAAATCAGCTGCCATTTAACAGTGAGAAAAAGACCAGGTAATTACCGGGACAAGCGTATTTAGGTGTGGCAAACACAAAAATCTGCACGGGTATTGGGTTTTATTGGGTGGGATAAACACTGAATATCCAATCAGGACACTAGCAATCAGAGGCTTACACATGTGTAGTGTCTCATCAAGAGAGATTTGTGAATGTTGGAGGAAATCGAAGACAAAAGAGCTCTCCTATGAATCCCAAGATCCTGATGGCAAAATCTGCAGATGCACAATGAGGTGTCTCAGGCCAGGTGAGACCTTCCAAAGTGAAGTCATTGCCCTTATTCACAGAGGCAAGTCTCCCACACACCTTTGAGTCAGTGATAACAGTAAGCTCACAGTATCAGGGTGCTGGGCACCACTCCATGGCAGTCTACGTCTACCACTGTGCCGCATTTGCTACTGCACAAAGGGCAGATCACAGAACATGCACCAGGCACTAACGGCTTGCCAGGCGCTACATGGTGGAGCGGTATTGTTGAGTTCTTATGTTTGCATCCTAGCAAGGAGGAGTACTGACGCTATTCCACCTAAATATTGTCTCCAGAATACTGAGCGGACAAAATAGCAAGGACGAAAATATCGACAAGGTAAGTATATATAAATAAGTAAAATGTATAAGTAAGTAAAGGTTTACATTGCTAAACTCTACATATATGTATCTTCATAATATATATCTTCAAGGTAAGTAGGTGTGGAGGTAATGATAGTAAAAATACCTATATGCATTTCCGATGTTTTGATCCTTGATATTATGGCAACTATATGTTGGTACCACAATTTTTAAAGTCGATATTTCGACACACCGCGCTGCATTTGTTTAATTTAAAAGGGGTATATATTTTCTTCATTCATTTTTCCAAAAGCTGAATTTTTTAAAAGAATGATTTTATATAATATTATCTGTAAACCAATATAGTATCACAATAGATTTCTTAACTGGAGGCTGAATGTAAATCGTAGTTTGTTCAATAGCGGCTGGTGGGTGGATTGAGTAGAGCGGTGGGGGAAGGTGGGAAAGGGACGGGAAGTGAAGGGGTGGGGGAATCATATCGCCTGACGCCCGAACCATGTTGTTTTTATTGAAGGGCAAGAATATTTGATGTCTATTTTGTCCGACGGACAAGTAGACATTAAATCACGTAGATAAAATAGGCTGTGGGCACTCTGGAGCTCACAGCCAATCATAAAAACTAACCAAGAGCCTTTGGAGGCCTCTGATTGGCTAGCAGCCCATGACTTCACTGGGCTCTAGCCAGTGATTGGCTGAGGAGTGAAACGTCACTCAGTCTCAGCAAGCAGTTGAACTTCGGGACCGTTGCAAGTGAGGCAATTCTACATTTCAGATAAAATTAAAACACTGCCATAGCGCCCGCCATAGCACTGCTAGAGTGTTATTTTGCCCAGCTTGCATATAGATTGCATTGAAATATTGGAAGAGAACATGTCTGCCTGCTGACAGACCGTGACTAATGCGGCGTCATTGTGGCTGCAGAAAGCGCGGGCTCCTATCGCTGCTATTGCCGGCTGCGCACGATTCCATTGGTGTGCAGAGTGGATTAAAACTCCCTTTTTCATACCAGACGTGTGACAGATTGGGCAATTTCTCTAAAAAATGGGCGATAGCTTCCCCATTTGTGAGAGAAAATGCTCAATTGGCTAGTGCCTATTTTTCGGGTTTAATTTAGCCCGTTGTGCGCATTTCTTTTTAAGCTGCAGCGGCACCTCAGCATCGTTGCTGCAGTCTATCTGTCATAATTGTAAAAGGACACTTAACTGTTCCCTTCGAAGTTCATTGCGGGTGGCTTGGGCACTGCACGTATCAAGTTGCACCACACCAGTGCCAGGACGTCAGACTCATCTGAATGCAGGGGTTAAAAATACATTTGTTTTTGGAAAGCGAAAGTAGCCGCCTCACTGTTTTAATGCTGAAGGCGCGATAAAGTGAGACAGTGCTGCACTGGGGAGAAGGAAGAGGCATGCATACAGTAGCAGTTTAAAAACCTCAGACAGAGAAAGTGAAGGTGGAGGCACAAGGAAAGGAAAGCGCATGCAGTGACATCGAGCCTGATCTACATTGGCATAAAGTTAACTGCGGGCGTGTGCTTATGCTATACGAAGGGCGCTGCCTAACTGAGTGTAAGGAGCAACTGTAACAGTGTGCCACACATCATTTTAATTACCTTCAACTTCAGTTGCACCACGCTCCAAGCAGAGAATGCCTAAGGCGGGTCACAGGGAGGCACCTGATATACCTCTAGCAGAAACCTTGGTTTTCATTCTGAAGACTATAATGATCGCCTTAATATTGAATCGGCGTCTGCCAGAATAATGTCCCCTCTGCAGGCTCTGCAGCATAACACATGTTATTTGATATGATTTCTCGTGAACTCTGCCAATAGTGCTACAGTTAGAAATAAATGAACGTGTCCTTGTAGTAATGTAACTGGCGCTCATCTAAAGCGCTCCAATACGTTCAGGTCGAGTTTGCGCTATTAAACTGCAAAAAAAATGTCAGATTCTCTTATTAGGAATGCACTCTCAGTCTCAAGGTCATATGCAAGCGTAGTAGAGTCTTAAAATAACTCGGGCTAGAATAACTTAGAAACAAGTGAAATCGGGAGGCGGTGAGGAAGATATGAAGGGTACTAGCATTAAAGAAGAAGAGAAAATGCTGATTTCACTTGCCAGCAGTAAAACTCTGGTGGTGTGTTCATTTGGTATGTGCTAGTTTATACAAACAGATATGCAGAGCTCTGCCAGTGAACACAACTAGATCACTCTGACCGACTGTGCTTGTGTGAAACAGGGGGGCCGGGCCTCTCTGAATAGTTCTGCAATGCACTTCAGTTCTTCCTCAAATAGCTCTGCAAATGCACGTTCACGTTATATTATTTAATCATAGTCCAGGATTCTTTTGGTCATTGTATCTCTACAGTCTTACCTGAAGCAGGTGGATATATGTTTGTGATGACTGTCCGTTATTTGTGAAATGTCTGCATGTTCTGGGATAGTCCAGTATTCTGGATAGATAGTGGCTTGTTGGCGACAGATTTTCATTATTAGTGATCATGATTTTTTTTTTTAAGCAGTTAGTTAAGTCAGTACTGGTTGCAATTAGTTGAGCATTAGTTGTGACACTGTGCAACATCCTTCGTGAGTGCAGAGTTTATTTACAGTAGTTATCTGCTATTTGTGATGTTGCAGAATTCTTGACGTTCCGGAACTATTTAGATACTCTTTGTGAAAGAGAACCTGGCTTGATAAATTAAAAATATAGCTTCCATGCTTAAATTGTGTGATCTTAGGCAAATATTTTATTTCACCAAAACTAACTTTTTCTTCATAATTAAGGCTCACTGTTTTTCTTTTTTACTGATTTTTACAGATAAATACAGACAGAAAACCATTTATTTTCATATCTGTATTTATTTTAAAATGTGGATGAAAACGGAAATTGGGTGCTTTTTGAGTGATCATAAATAAACTTTTTCATGATTGCCAGGCTAATTGTGTGGATTGATAGATAAGGGGGTTAAAAAAAGGAATTTTAGTAAAGAGGCTTAAACAGCAGTAGATATGCACAAGGCTGATACTGAAATGTGCATATTTTCACATAAGTGCATTGATTTATCTTCTGCATGTGTTCATATCACTGAAACCTGGCAGGCATTCAAACGTGACTGCATAACGGTTTACTGATTTTAATAAAACAAAAATATATCAATGTTTCTCTGTCAGCCGGAACCCTTATGTTTGATGTGGGACGGGAGTAGGTGGGACAAGTGGATTTTACAGGACATGTAGATCTCAGTGGCATTTTGTCCCTTGGACAAGTAGATTTGGAAAATTCCACACCCCTGAAGTGGACATTACAAAAAAAAAACACTTACACCTGCCTCACGTATCACTCCCCTCTCTTCTGCAAGCACAGGCCCCCTCAGTCCACTGCAGCCAATCCTGCTGTTCCTTTCATGCTGCTGTAAGCAGCATCAGGATTGGCCTGAGCACCAATGATTTGCGCTCCAAGTTAGGCTGGCAACCTGTGCCTGCTCTCTTCAACCCGGCAACGCAGCTCGGGTTGGAGAGAGCTTCAGGGTGCATGATGGTTTGGCCGTCCTGGTACGGCCGGCCAGACAGTCACGCACAGTGAATAGCAGTGCAACCACTCCTCCCCCAGCCTGTCATCTCCCTGACCCCGCCCCCAAGCCTTGACTCCGAGAGCAAAACTAAAAGGATAATAAACAAGGGTTTATCATGGTTTAGTTTTTTTGGTTTTTTTTGCTGCTGGCAGGTGAGGCGACACTCCTTTTTTAACGTTAGCGTATAGCAGACATATTTTTAAACAGAGATTAATAGTATAGTATTTGATGGTACGTACTGCACACAGTCCCACCGTTTAATAGCAACAATACCGTTTAATAGCAACAATAGGCCATTTAATGGTGATTCTGTCTGTAGAATGAGCATCGATGGAGAGGGTACCTGGTTTAAATAAATAAATAAATAATCCTCAGAGGCATGAAATATAAACAAGCTTAAAAGGCACAGGGCAAAACATGTGTCCAATTAGGAATAAAAAGCGGAAAGTGACTGGAGGTTGTGAAAGAAGGGCTGGTGCGCACATACCTCCGTCTTTTATGATTATAGAGTGCACGGTGGCGTCGGACTTCAAACGAAACTTCTCCCCGGCGCTGATGATCACTCTCCTCTCAACGTCGTGTCCCGGGTTCCAATTACTGAGAAAATAGCTTTGATCCGGACAGTTTCCTGTAAAATAATAGTCTGGTGAGTACAGGATCGCGCACAGTGGAGGGAGCAGCGCGCGCACAGCAGCAGTCCACTCTTACAACTCCAAGAACCTTCCGGCCCCCAGGGAGGCAGATGACACAGAGATTGACCAATGGAAGAAGGGGTTTCAATGAGTAGCAAAGTACTCACTCTTGCTAAGCAAGAGAGCAGCCTTAGGAAGTACGTCAGAAAACCTGGGAGTTTACCAGAGTACAGAGCATGAGCAGATTGTCCTAAAAACATATATTCCAATAAAAAGAAAGTGTTTGTTAAAATTAATGGTTTCAGGGAATACCACTGCACTATCTCTGGGGCCAGAAACCTTCAAACAGCTATGAGGGCGAGTGCAAGGGCAACAAACCTTAATGAGTTAGACCATCAACCTTCTCGATGACACTTATTTAGTTATCAATGGCTTGTACGTCAGAATTAATTGCACCACACCTGCAAGTTTTGAGACCAATAGCAGAAAATCATACAATATTACTCGAATCATAAACTGAAGCTCTTTCTTCGTGTTCTTATTGACAACAAATTTGCAAAAGGGGTTATACCCGTACAAGAATACCTCTGGTCCCTTAAACTTTAAACACACACAATTCGGGTCACACATTTTAGTACACCCATGTGATGCTTCATGTGGGTGAATGCCGCATCTTGCTTCATAGAATCAGTACGAATTGGATTTTTAAGTTGAGAAAGGAGAACAGGAGTTGCCACGGATATGTGATAAACAGTCACACAGTTGTAATTGTGTGGGCATCCGTTAACATTTCCAATGGATTTTCGACACCATTTACTCGCCGATAGCTACGGCTACTGGAATAATGTGGCAAAAGAGGACCAAATTATGTGGCAGAGTCGACTAAATTAAGTGGTAAGAAAAGGCAATTTTATGCAGATAAATGAGACATTTCTGACAGCATTACTTCGTTATTTTATCATTGTACCCGTTACAACTGTTTTAGCTAAGATTTTACTTCATTAGTACAACTTTAACTATCAAAATACAGCAATAAACTACTCAATAGTGACTAATCAACCTTCACTAAGAACCTTCTTCCACTGTGCAGAAACATATTGCAGCGTTTTTAGCAACTTTTGTTCCGTTTGAACGTGAAAAATGTTTTTGTTAAAATCTACACATTATGCAGCAGATTATGTGGCCAAGGCAGCAAATTCATAATTATGCAATTCTGCACCAGCTGAGTGTTTTGCATAATTCCAGTGGCCCTGCTTATAGCTACTGAAAGAATTTGAAGTAAGGTTATCGTCTAAACTTTCCACCTACTCTGACGTCTTCCGAGTCTGTACACCGGCGTTAGTGAAATTATCAATGAAAATAGTGCTTTGCGTTAATCTCAGAACATGAGAATAATAATGGGATTTAAATTACTTCCAGGCATGGGCAAGGCTTGAGTTTACATCTCGACTCATCTTTCAAACTGACATTCCTTCTAAAGAGGTAGCCTGAGAAATAAAGTGGGGAGGCCTAAAATGAGAAATTGGACAGAATCAAGCTTCTGAAATGTTGTATGTACTCGTCGGTTTTGCCCTTGTTAGCTTGTGTATGGAGCATCTGAACACACAGCCCACTACATCCTATAATCAGACATTTAAGTGTGATTGAGAACCACATAATGTAGGGTTAGAAATCCTTGTGGTTAACTACAATTACATTTTTCATGTTGGTCATTATTCCCAGAATATTTGCACCATTAAACCCAACATTTAGATTAATGTTTCTAAAGATTTCTGCTGCATTTCCAGAATATTCTGTATTCATTCTTACCGCAAACTTACCATCTACAGCATATTTCGATGAAATTCCTAAACTGATAGCTAGTACAACAAAAAATGAAAGACTAGAAATGCAGCAACAAATGAGCGTGTTCTTGTGCCTTTTCCTCATGGCTTCTGCTTGGAGACGGGCATCCAGTGAACATGAACGAACAGTTGCCTCGCCTTCTTGTGTCGCAGAGATAAATTTGGCTGATGCTTGGCTCTTTGGAGGTGGAGGTGGACGCAATGGAACAATCCTCCCCGGAACGTAACCCGAACAACGATGGCCATTTCCATTCTGAGGCTGAAGGAAGACTGGGGAGCACGCTCGGCGATCATTGGACTGCATTGTATACGCCCTCTGCAAAAAAGAATCAGAAAGTTTGATTTATGAGAACGAATCAGGGGAATGTCACTTGTTTTTGAAGGACAGCTTTATGGGTATATTAATATTCAATGAAAAACAGTGCACCAGCATGACACTTCTTTGTGAGACAATGCCCTAAGAAAATATTAGTGAAATATTTCACTAAGCCCAAGAACCACTACCAAGAGCTGCTTTGGTCAAGGGTTGTCATGCTGCTGGGGATCAGCAAAAAGAAAAAAAAATGTTACTGATATAGCAGATACTTCGCAGCATCACCCAAAAAAGAAAAAAAAACATGCACGTTCATGTATACCTGCTTATGCATCATGATCCTGGCAACCACAACGTGAGGTGTATGCGGACAAGCATCACCACACATGCATATTTATTATTCCAAGATGATGAACACACATCTTGGAATCGTAAACTAAAAAACAAATTACAGAAAGGAGAGACCAAAAGTAAATTACAAAAGCTGTGACCCCCTAAAAAAAATGTAAATTAAAACAAATGAGACAGGCAGAGGAGGAAAGGTAGTGCTGGGAGGCTGCACGGGGGAAATAAACTCTAAAGGCTAGCGTCAGCGGTGAGAAGGAAGGGCTGGATAATCAATAGGGGAAGAGGGGATATGGGAAGGGGTGGGGGTGGGGGAAAGCTGCGGGTGAGATAGAAATGCAGAGTCCGTAGGGTGAGGTGAAGTCAAGGAAAAGCAGCATACAGGGGAGATAGCAAAAAAGCACGTCCTTCCATGGAGTACTAAAAGGAAAAGAGCTTCGCTGAATGTAAGCAGTGGAAGCATCCAATCAGGACACATTCACCCCTTTGTTGCAGGTATCACCACTGCCGATGCCCATGCCACCTCCACAGCCGATGCTGTTGAGGGTTTAAAAGGAACCTCCAGTGCTTGCATTGAAGGATTCCCTTTTTCAAAGTAAAGGGTGGGGCTGTAGCAGAATTCCATCAGCTTCAGCTGCCACCCTCCCTTCCAGCCCATATGTATTGTCAGCACACTGCGAGGCGCTCTGACATCACAAGCATCCACCAGAGCGACGAGGTGAGGGCTCTCTTGTGCTCCATGGGGATTTTAGGCCAAAAAGGCCTCCCCAGGGTTGATAGAGGCATCCATAGAAAGGGGAGAGTCTCCCCTTGATGGAGCAAGGTTTCGTAAAGAAGAAGCTTGCTCGGATGCAATCCTCTCAAATAACGTATAATACCGTAATCAATCTGTTTGTGAATACTAATAATTGCATTACACACGTTATACTGAATCTAGGGGACGCTTGCCTATGTGTATTACTAACCAGTAACACGAGTGTCATTAAAATGGCCGACAAAAACGCGGGAATTTCACTGCGCATGCATCTACTGCATCTACATTGTATGACGTTTTCTATGCGTGGAGGGAATGTTTTGCAGCTGCGCAATAGCGTTTAAAATAGCCGCTTGAAACACACATGTTAATGTGCATGCTTTTGCTTAAAATAAACCTTGCAAGTTCTACTAATTGCTAATGCGAAAGATTATTATAAGTAAATTGGATTAGAGTAGTGATAAGTGGCATACAGTGAATTCATTTATTTCTGTATTCTAGCATGTCTTTCTTTGAATTTATTATTAGTTTGTATTTGGGCCTCGGAGGGTGACTGAAATACCTACCCCACCTGATCTGTGCGCACGCGCACTAAACTCTGCCCGGAACTATGATGACACCATTGAAAGCCAGCCAAGGTCAAGCTGGCAAGAAGCACATGGGAACTTAACCCATCGGGACAAGAGCAACATATTATAAATTGTATAAATTGTATTAAGCATAATGTGAATTGCCGGTGGGAATAAAGCTTTAGGAAAGTAAATTAAGGGGCGGAAACATAGAACAAAGAGCCTAAAGTAAAATATTACATTTAAAATGGTGTGATGAACTCACTTCCTTGCCCTGTCCAATCTGAAATAGGGCAAAACACGATATTGAAACATTTGGGGGTGGTACACGAACACAGAATAGTATAATTGAGGTAAGTTAGTTAGTTAGATGTTCTGACTCTGTCTGAATCCGACCAGACACGTATGCTGCCACAGACGCCGTCTCAGACCCTGCAGATGCCAGAGACCCTGCTCGAGAGACCGAAATACTGATCGATAATTCAATCATCCAGAAGGGGAGTCGCAGAGGAAAAATCGAGGAGAGTAGTGCCAGAGAGGGGTGCGACGCTGGTGTTGCACTTGGGTTCAGGACCGGGAAGGTAACCTCTTCTATCCTAATCCTCGGTCTTCCACCCATCTCAGTGGACTCCATCTGGCCCACCTTCAAGGAGTTGGGTTCATCTATCACCCTAGGTCAATATAATTCTGTGAAATCTGTCTTTGTACCTGCTCTCTCTTTCCTCCCTTTACAGGTACTGTCATCACAATATTTTATTGAGATTTATTATTGAAACTAAATTTGATTTCTTTCCTGAATGAAACTCGATGTTAACATTGTATTTGATCTATGACTCACAAAATTATTGATTAGATAAACTTTTAAAACCCATTGAGTCTGTGATTATTGGAGAAACTTAAATGTTATTTTTCTGCCTATACTACTAGTTACTAGATTCATTGACCAGAGGAAATGTATTGTCAAGGAGATTGGAATGGTAAGATTTGGGTAAAGATAAAAAAATCTTGCAAGTAAAACAAAATTGACTCCGGCGGTATTACTAGCTTATTGTATGAATGGTTATGGGCCCAGGTGAGTATATAGGGTGTGTGTAACGCGAGCTGATAATCCGCTGGATCACCCTTTCCAAGGGTGCCTCCCTCAATCAGTTTTCTGCTTGTGGATTATGGTCACAGTGTTATCCACGAGCATGAAACCACTAGACCACCATGGATTCTCTGTTTTGGGGGGTCATTATCTATAACAAGCATTGGCAAATCCAGAACTTTCTCTCACCCAAAACAAATGTTTTAAGGCACTGTAAGTTTGCAGGGGCTGCGGAGTAAAAAGGCCTCGCTAGAAACATGGAAGCCGCACCACTAAGTGTCAAATTTTCAGAATGTCTGGTGAATTTCTGGGTGGTGGCTGAGCTAGGGCCCAAAACCCACAGCTACCCATGTTGCAAAAAAAAGCATGGAATTGTTGGGTGAAATACGATGTCACCATGTCACGTTTTGGGGTGTGTTGCATCGCAGGTGCTAGGCCTAGCCACTCAAGTAGGTACCATTTTATCAGGAGATATCTAGTAACACAGAATAGTGTGACTTTTGTTATTACCAATTGGATTTCTCTGCATTTGTATGTAAATAAGTAATCCTTTGTGTAAGAAAGAAGACATTTTGCAAAATACCCTCTGAATCAAATGCTAAAGTGGGCACCCTCACATTCAGCAATGTACAAATAACCACTGCTCCTAAACTCAGCATCTGGTGCACGTTTCAGAAATACACAGGTTTCCTTTGTACCCATTTTTCGCTCTTTATATTTTACCATAGGAATTGCTCTACACGCGGTACACAATAAAAAGTGATTGCAAAGTGAAGCTCATTTGTTGGCTCTGGGTACCTCATGTTCCAGTAGAACTTAAAAAGCCTAATACGCGACCAGAAGGGGCTAGTGGATGTACCAGTGATTTGCTTTTCTAAATCAGCCATTGTGACAAGAAGTTAAAGATAAAAACGTTATCACATATAGATGCTTTTTTCCTTACTCATTTTTGATATTTGTATATTTCAACAGTTAGTTTCTTTGGGGAAACCTTAAGGGATCTACACATCCCTTGCTGAATTCACAATTGTGTCTACTTTTAAGAAATGCATGGCCTTCTAGCGAGAAGTTATTGACTCAGTGGGCAAAACGTTAGTCTGGTACCGTGGCATAATTTTAAAGTTTGTCTACTCAACATAAAACAAAATTAAACAATGCAATTACAATAAAAAGGAAGGTTAATCCTCTGCAGCACAGGCACAGTTCAAATTACTCCATCAAAGATCGATAACACATGTATTAATATAACTGATTGGAAGAGGACAAATCCAAATCAAAGCACTTTACTGTGCACAGTTTGCATTTTTACAAATAGGGATTTGGACATGTGTAAAAGTACATAAAAGAGTACTCCAGTAGTACTACTTCCCTTACCCAAAAATTGTTAATCTACCCAATTGTGATTTATCCTTAAAATGACAATCCTTGCAGTTTAAAATAAAGGTGTGGGTTTGATTAAATTTTGCCAAAGATTGGGACACATTTTTGGGCCATATTTGAGAGTTTAATGTAATGAGTTCTGTGGGTCAAAACTGCAGAAGCATGCCACTACACAGCGGTCTGCAAAAACAACAGTTGATGGACAGAATGCAGAACAATGGCATACATTCACCCCAGTACAGAGATCTGGGCCTAAATCCATCGTTTTTTTGCTCACCATGCCATTCCAGTTTGAACCCAGCCATATGCAAATCAGTCTTGACCCTGTGCCTCATGGGAACAGTCCAGCCCGAACTGCCAAGCTAGCTCCTCCCTGGACTGGAACCAAGCATCCTAGGACCGGTTTCGGGGTTTCACCCCTCTTCAGCCAGGATACACAGCGGTCTAGCATGGCATTCTAGGTATAGTCAAAGGCCATTCCGTATGTCAGATTACAGATCAACTTAATTAGGTATCAAAGATGTTCACTGTTAGTGACCTGCTGCAATTCTAAGGCCATACTCCGTTAGATGAGCACTTCCAAGTCGTTCTTCTGTGAGTCGCCATTCACTATGGGTGCTGGAAACATGCAGTTGAAGGACTCAGGATTATTCTTCAGAACTCATGCTTATCTTGTTGCAGGGTGAACCCACAATCTTTTGGGCACTATAGCGCAGCCGGGAGGCACTGATGGTTCCCTATTGAACCTGGAGAACCTGGTAGAAATGTAAAATGCGTGAATTTTACTTCCTGAAGTAAGAAAATCTTTGATTCTCTTACATTTCGTATAGTGCTCCCGACATCCATACAAGTTGAAATTTGTTGGAATAGAAAGATGCAAACTTACCAGGAGGAAATTTCGAACTTTTTTATCTTAGTGAAAAGGTCTTCTACTCGTATGTATTGTATTCACACTTAGGAAATGTAGGTAGGTTATTGACAAAGAGGTACAACTAAATAGACCATGAGGTATGACAAAACCCTTGCATATTCACAGAAGCATTGTACCAGAGATGTACAGTTTAAGAATTGCTCAATGTTTATGTATATGTACCAGAAACGAGAAGTATGATGTTCATACGAAGGACTTTTACATGTCATTCGACTAACAATTGGTACTATAGATGCAAATATGTATGATTTCACTGTTCTTTTGCAATTGCAAGTGTATAGAAACAAATGTATGTGTGTATACCCGTCTGCTTACGTGTGAACTAGAATTGTTTTATTTACACTGCATACGCCTTTTTTGTCATGCTACTGCTACCCTAGACTACGCGAATTCGCTGAAGAGGGAAAAAGACGTTTTACAGAAAAGTGAAAAATGCACTGCCAATCTGTTCCTTAAACAAGTTATGATTGCTAGGCTAAGAGCTGCTACCTAGAAACCTACAGATTTTGTCATTTTCCAAGTATGATGCTTTTAAGTTGTAGGAAGCCCATAAATGAAAATAAATTGGCAAATCAGGACAAAAACTTACGTCTACACATCTAGGTATCCTATGTCTTTGTCAATGGGTTGGTTTATGATTATTCTGCAAGGTGCTAAGTTTTTCTGAAGAAACTGAATTGAGCAAAACCTGATTTGGAGAAGTGTTCTCCTGAAAACCATTTACAATAACATTTTCAGCAAATCTACCTTGGGGGATATCTTTAACGCAGTCTTTAGTTCCAGTATCACATACCTCCTTTCTTTGATCCCCTTCTACTCAGCATTTTCCTCCAATTTCAACACTATCTTGGCCTTGCATGGGAGTGGACAACCATATCATCATGTTTTTCACCCGATCCCTCTTCTTTTGATCTCTCTTAGTCTAATCCTGGCTTGCAACCTCATCTCCACGTAAAACCTTGCATTGCTCTCATCACTCCTGAAACCTCACCATCAAACCAGCCTCTATTTCCTCTTACCTGAATCATCTCTCTTCCCCAGTCCTTTGTTAGCCTTTCGTTCCTATGCGTGTGTGTGGATTGCAGTAGATGTAAAAACAGACTACTGTGACTTTGTCTACTATGATTTTACCCACACTCGATTTCCATTCCTTTAAAAGAGACCAAATATACTTTCAATCCAAACTATTGATTGTAAGAAGTTTGCAATAGATATGGGGTTCAATAAGTCGTCCGTTTGGTGCATTTATTTTGCAAAAATAGCCCGATTTTCATCAAAGGATGTTCAATAATTCTATTAGCCAGTATGGCGGTCATAAGACAATTATTCTCCATTACAGTTGTTTGTTGTTTAAAGAGACACAATCTTTATGAAAAACAACAGTGGACATTATAATCGCAATAATGGAATTAGCTTGGTATTTCTTTAGAGAAGATTTACGAATCACAAGATGCAGGAATTTAACACAAAGGTGAATTAGTGGAATGTTTGGGGACTGCAGCCCTTGTGAGGTATGCACTGCCTACCATAGCAGACGACCACCATCAAGGAAAATAGATGAACACTACAGCTTTGTAATCGTTATCTATTTTTTATTTATAACTTCAAGAAATATTCATTCATTCAATTTTCTGCTTTAAAAAAAATTTACATTTCGGAAAACATTTGTAGAAACTCTATCCCAAGATGTTTGAGGTTTTTAGGTAAGAAGTACTTCTTCAGGATGGGATTGGCAGATTTATTTTTTTAGAGGCTATTTATTACCTGCTGATATTCGCAGGCGTTTTCCAGGTGCAATAGAAGGGAACCCCTACAGAGTGGACGACACCGAAAAGGTGACAAAACAGACAAAAATACAGAAATGATAATCCGTTAGAACCAATGTCAACAGGTGTTTTCTTGAGCAACCCTATCCTGCGCTTTTTCACTTTTGTCCTTGGACGTTATACTGTAGTTACTTTTTATTTGTATTTGGAGGAACCTTTAAGTATGGACCCCAGCCTTCACTTTTAAGAAGAATACCCTGGAGGCCCCTGGGATGAGGCAGAATGCAAAAAGGTCTGCCATCACTTTTGATCTCACCCACCAAATACCAGGTACTGGTTGCTGGCTGGTTATATTATATTTTGCAATGCAGCATGTCTCCACGACTGTCATTGCAGATGCCAACTGACACCCACGTGCAAAAATCCAAGCCTCAAGTATTTGTGGATCTGACAACCAAGATATGCTCTCCAACACCAGAGTAAAAGTGAAGACAAAAGTGATCACGCTCACCGGAGTAAATGTGGACCATGGATAATTGTGAAAATGAATGTGGATCCACTTTCTTTTTCCAATAGATTTTGTGTGAACGAGTCTATAGTGTGGGATTGATGCTGCTTCAAATATCAACAGTTTCAGCCCACTGTCAGCTTCATCTTCACTCTCCTTCTGCAGGGCGCTATCTGGGTGGGATAGACAAACGTTCCCTTGCCAACAGTTTCTTGGAAGAGAAAATGGTTTGGAGGTACATCACATTGCAACCCCCAGTGCCTGCTGGGAGTAGGATAAGCCTGCTCTACCCACCCATATCCTCTCACTTCTTAAAGCAGGAAAATGGTAGCAGATCTAGCGTCAGACTTTCTCACAATGGCAAACTAGCATCCAATACTTAAACACTGCTACTGTAATTGGCCAGCAGCTGCTGCCAACTACCAGAGACTAGGAAATTGAATTACAGCCACTCTTTGAACAAGATGTATGTATGGGCCACTCCTGTGGTAAGCTATGAAGTTGATGAATTTCCTAAAGGCTGGAGCCACCTCCTTAAGATCCCGGGAAACATACAAAAAACTCATCCACCACACCCCTGATCCCCTACTCGAACTCAGGAGAAAGTGGGAGAATGACGGTCTTGAGATCGATGATGAAGAATGGAGGAAGGCGCTTTCCTCCCCCAAAGAAGTGGCAATATCAGCAAAGCTGAGACTAATACAACTGAAAATACTACACCGAATCTACATTTCTGGTACCCGACTTGTGTTGATGGGTAGGAGTGAGGACGGGCTCTGTAGGAGACAGTGTGGGGTGGTGGGGACGTTCATGCACATAATATGGGAGTGCCCACTGATACAAACCTACTGGAAACAGGTCCACAACTGTATGCGTACTGTCTGGGGGGTAGAATTGCGACTAAAAGTCAAAAGGTGCCTCCTAAACATCTGGGAGCCCACAGATTTGACAGCAAAAGGCAGAACATGGGCGACACTTGGTCAGCCTATCGCAAATCGTAACATAGCACGCCTATTGGGGGCAGTAACACCACCAAAGCTCAGTGCATGGAAGACGGACATGGACTGGTGCATGCTGCAAGAGAAGACAGTCTATGTGGCCCGGGGTTGCCCCCGGAAATGGATAGCAATTTGGTCAAAGTGGAATGAGTACCGTGGCAACCTGTGTGAGCCTCCCCTGATCCCTTCCCTTGACGAACCGTTAACACCTTAAAGTGAAATGTATTGTTACCATCTTGTATTATATGACATCGAAAATTGTGATATTTGTATCCGATCCTGCCTATGTAACACTGTAATAGTTATGCATTTCTGCATGTAATGACCATCAAACTTGCTTCTGCCAATAAACAGTTCTAAAAAATAAAAAAAAATCCGGGAAACCCGTAGGAAGAAGAGGAGTAGCAGGATCAACAGCTAAACTTGTAACGCTACTCTCAGGTTTTTGGAGCCCCAGGGGAGGAGAGGAAATTAGAAGTGGTTATTTCTGCATTCTGATGCATGAACAGTGACATTTTATTTAATTTAAAAGCTCTTATATAACATAACATGTGTATTTGTAAAGCGCACGTTCACCCCTAGCGGGGTATCTTGGCGCTGAATAACAGATGTTTATTGTTATCCAACTCAATGGTACTCATTTTATCGACCTCAAATGGATGAAAGGCTGAGTGGACCCGCTGGGATTTGAACCTGTGACCATGAGATCAAACACAGGCTCCTGCAGTGGATGCATGAGTCTACTGAGCCACCAGATCACACCAATTGAAACGGTTTCATATGGGCAATACATACAATCCGAACATAGCCCAGGTTCTTCATATTGTAATTATATTAAACAAAATTAAAAAGCCCATTACGGCAGGCTACAACTATATAAAAACCAAATCAAATTTTAAAAAATGGGCATTATATGTGTTAATACCTGTGTCAGTCAATGCTAGTGCTTGCTCTCCCACATGAATACACCGTGCAGACCTAGGCAAAACATACTACTCGAAATAAACTAATTTTCGGCGTTAAGTGCAATATAATATAAATATCAAGGATGACAGAGCTTAGATTAAAAAAATACATATTTTAAACTTGAAACAGTAAATGTTCCTGATAAGGAACAATACTTCCAGTTTTCCATGTAAACTTCCAAAACATCACGCGCCAGAGTGCAAGGGAAGTAGCAGGGCACACTGATGACAGGGTCATAAGCATTAGACAGGCCCCCTCTTCTTTCTGCATCGATTTACAGCAGTGGTAATGTACACTGACAGTGATGGATTCCCTATAATTCGTTGTAATTTTTTTTTGCCTGAAATGTGCTAAGTGTGCTTTTTAAGTTACAGCCTTTGCTGAAGACATCTAGGGGACAGTCAGCAAGGAATGCATCCCGCCCATCGCTTACCATTAACTTTGTGGTTTGTAACTCACATTTTCTGACTATCTGTTTGCTGGCTTTATTTGCTTTAGGCTGTCCAGCTCGAGTTTGTCACTCCCGTTGCCCAAACCGTATTTACTGTATTCTTCCACAAACTCACTTTCTGTAAACAGGCCTTTAAATCTTCTTCTTATCTTGTCACTTCTGCTGTGCATCTAAATACTGAGGTAAATCGTCAGGCTGTGTCTTCCAGGGGGCTTGGTGTTTACTTTTCTTTCTCTGACTTCAAAGTGACAGGATTTTTACTAACAATCATGTTTGAGGAAGGCTTTACAGATGTTATTTCTTTTTTCACGCACAAGAAAGTTTAAATGTCTGTAAACTAACTATGCCGATGATCAAATCAATACATTATGTGATGATATTTCCACACATTACCATTTGTGTGCTGTATACTTTTAGCAGTAAAACTGTATGCAAGTGAAAATTTCAATTGAAGATGTGTTGTCTGTAGTGGCACTACACTACCATACCATGCATGCTCCATGTTACCCCACTCCACTCTACCGTCAACCACTCCACGCCACTGCACTCTTCTTTGCACCACTCCACACCACTCCACTCTGCACCACTGCACTCTACGCCTCTCTACTCTACACCACTCTCCTCTATGCCAATGCACCCTACCCCACACTAATCTACTAAGCAGCACTGCACTCTTTGCCACTGTACTTTACACCACTCCACCCTAAGGCACCCTACTCTGCAAAACTGCGCTCTATGCCACTGCACTACACCAATGCACTCTACACCACTTTACTCAAAAGCAATACACTCTATTCTAATCTACTCTGCATCAAACCACTTTACGCCACTATACTCTACACCACTGCACTCCATGCCATTCTATTGTACTCTGAGACACTGCACTCTATGCCACTCTGTTCTACTCAGCACCAGTGTACCCTATGACACTGCTCTTTATGCCACTCTACTCTGCACCCCTGCACTGTACGCCACTCTACTCTGCGACAATGCACTCTACGACAGTATACTCTTCAACACTGCACTCTGCCACTCTACTTTATGCGACTCTACACCACTGAACTTTAAGCCACTGAACACTACTTCGAACCAAAATCCTCTGCAACTGCAGTCTACACCACTCTATTGAACTTTGCACCACTCCACACCACTGCACTCTACGCCAATGCACTCTACACCACTTTACTCAAAACCAATACACCCTTTGCCAATGCACTCTATGCCAATCTACTCTGCACCACTGCACTCTACGCCACTCTACATCATTGCACTCTATGTCACTTTACTCTGCAGCGCTGCACTCGCTGCCACGGAACTCTCTGCCACTCTACTCTGCGCAACTCTGCTGCACTGTGTGCCACTCTAATCTACTGTGCATCACTCTAAGCCAATGCACTCTAGCCCACTCTACGATGCACCACTGCGCTCGTCACGGACTCTACAGCACCCCATGCCACTCCACTCTGCAACGCTGCAATCTATGCCACTACTCTATGCCACTTCACTATACCCTGCACCACGCCACTTCCCTCTACTCTGAAACAATCATTTCTACGTCACTGCACTCTATGCCACTGCACTCTATGCCACTACAATCAATGCTGCGCCACTCTACTCGATGCCAATGCGCTCTACTCTGCACCACTCCACACAACGCTATCCACTCCATATTGCGCCACTGCACTCTTCTCTGCACCACTCCATGCCTCTCTACTCTACACAACTCCACTCTACTATATGTTAATGCACTCTACACCACTCAGCGCCACTTGACTATGCCACCCTACTCTGCAACACTGCACACTATTCCACTCTGCACCATTGTACTCTGTGCCACTGCTCTCTACACCACTCTATTCTGCGCCCCTGCACTCTACGCCACTCTACTCTGCAGCACTGTACTCTACGGCAGTATACTCTCCAACACTGCACTCTCTGCCACTCTACTTTATGTCACTCTACACCACTGAACTTTACGCGACTGCACTCTAGGATACTCTACTCTACTCTGCACCACTGCACTCTACGCCACTCTGCTCTACTCAGGAACAATCTCCTCTACCACTGCAGTCTACACCACTCTATTGCTCTATGCGCCACTCCACACCAATACACTCTACACCACTTTACTCCAAACCAATACACTGTACACCACTGCACTCTATACCAATCTACTCTGCACCACTGCACTGTACGCCATTATACTCTTTTTGCCACTACACTCTACACCGCTCTACTCTACACCATTGAACTCTGTCACTTTACTCTGCACCACTGTATGCCACTGCTGCACTCTACACCAATACACTTTGTGCTACTCTACACTACTTTACTCTACAACACTCTACTTTGCAGCACTGCACTCTGCCGCTGAGATCTATGCCACTCTACTCTGCGCCACTGCACTCTACTCTGCAACCCTCTATGTCACTTTCCTGCATTCTATACCTCTTATCTACTGTGCACCACTGCTCTCTGACACTGCACTTTATGCCACTTCACTATACCCCACTCTACTTTGCCCCATTGAGGTCTTCGCCACTGCACTCTACAGCACTCCATGGTACTCTGCCCCAATGCACTCTATGCTACTACTTTATACCACTCCACTCTACGCTACTTCACTCCACTCTGAAACAATCTACTCAATGCCACTGCAATCAATGCTGTGCCACTCTACTCAACGCCACTCTATTCTACCCCTCTGCGTTGTACGCCATTCTATGCCACTGCTCTCTACTCTGCACCACTATACTCTACCCTGCACTACTCCATTACACTCTGGAACAGTCTACTCTACCCCACTGCACTCTATGCCACTTCAGTCTACACCACTGCACTCTACGCTATTGAACTCTACACCACTGCACTCTACGTCAATTCTCCCTACACCACTTTACTCAAAACAAATACACCTTATGCCATTGTACCTATGCCAACTACTTTGCTCCACTGCACTTTACGCCACTATACTCGACAACATTCTATTGCACTCTACGTCACTATATGCTATGTCATTCTACACCATTGCACTCTACGCTACTCTATTCTAATCTGAACCACTGTAATCTATGTCACTGTTCTCTCTACCACTCTACCCTGCGCCACTCTACTCTGCACTCTAAGACCCTGCACTCTGACACTCTACTCTGCATGACTACACTGCGCCACAGCACTCTACTCTCCACCACTCAGCTCTATACCACTCTATGGAAACTCTACGCCACTGCACTCCACCCTGCACCACTCCACTGTATGCCACTTCACTCTACACCACTCTACCCCACTCTGAGCCACTCCATTCTTTGCCATTGCACTATACCCCACTGCAACCTACTCTGCACCACTTTCCTCAATGCCACTGCACTCTAGCTACTCTACGTCACTACGTTCTATACCAATGCACTCCACCACTTTACTCAAACCCAATGCACTCTACGCCAATCTACTCTGCACCACTGTAATTTACGCCACTTCACTCTAAGCCATACTACTCTACACTCTACGATACTCCACTCCATGTTACTCCACTCTAAAATACTCTACTTCATTAAACTCTGCTCCACTGACACACTACTCCACTCTACAGCACCCTACTCCACCCTATGCTATTCTACAACAATACTCAAATCTACGCAACTTCCTTTATGACCGTCCATGCCACTTTATTCTACTCTACGACACATTACTCCACTGTACTCCACTCCATGAACTCCACGCTATGACAATCTACTCCTCTGTACACTACTCTACTCCACTCCACTCTACATAACACCCACCCTGTACAACACTCCGATCTGTTTTACACCACTCCACGGCAATTTATGCCACTTGACACTACGACATTCTATTCAACTCCGACACTCTGCTCCTCTTTACGCCACTCAACTCCACACCCTTACACTATACAATACTCTATTTCCACCAGACATTCCATAACACTGTATGCTACTCCATGACACTCCACTTATCTCCACGCCTCTCAACTCTTCTGTTTGCCACTCAACGCCACTCCATAACACTCCACTCCACTCTACTTTACTTTACTCTACTTTCCGACACTCCACACCACTCTCCTTTACCCCACTAACTTTCAGCCATGCTGAACAGCAGCCACTCTTGTGTACAACATAGCTAAAACATATTGGCATAGCCAACAGCTCTTGCATAGGCGATACCTATTGGCTCTGCCAGTGCTGGTTAGCATAATGAAAGTTATCACCAAAGCTTACTGATATAGATAATTTTAGCTAAGAGGTAACAGGATATGGCTGTGGTAAAGCCAGGCCTAAACAAGTATAGTGAAACAACATTTCAACTCAGCCCATTTTGAAACGCACATGACATAATTTTAGAAACGTAAACAGTTTCTTTGTACCATTTGCAGAAAAACAATAACAATTTACATCGTTGAGATATATCGGCTATTTTGAGGACATCACAAAACAACATTGCAAGCCCGTGAAATGTTTATCATTTCAATGCCATGTGGAACAGGGTGCAATTTTGGTCTTAGTATGTCCCACAAAAACATAAACGAGACAAAGTGAACATCTCTAAATGAGAGAAAAATCATTTCGGGAGGGTGTGTTTGCAATTTGGAACTAGAACAACGGCGAAATGCGATTATACTTTTAGAAACAAGAAATGTACATGGATGTTTTGGTTAATTCACTTTGAGACTTGGCCCAATGAGTGAATCAGCTTTGAGGCGGACTCGACGGGTGGTGGCTGAGGTTTTGATGTACATGTACTTCTGATAGGTACGGGCGACATGCTTGGGTGGGTGGGTAGGGAGGAGGGGCTCGTTGGGGGGGATGTTGGGAGATGGGGTGGGGGTATTCTGGCTGTCTCGCACACTCATGGTGGATTACTCCTGTGGATGCACTACCTAGTAGCACGGACATTATTGGGGTGAATGCTGTACAGAGGTAGCTTATGTGCCGGGGTGATTATTGCAAGATGTCCTGATTTGGCTGGGGGGAGGACTATGGGGGACGGGGATTGACTGCATTGTGTTCTGTGACCTAATAAAGTTTGTTTAAAAAAAAAAAAAATGAGTGAATCAGCTTTGGTGGGCTTGTATGCACATCTTGCTTTGAGATGCTATCCCACTTAACAGAGAAACGTGCTCACTAAAAGCCATAAATCAGCCCTAATCTTAGAAAAAACATACAAGTCAAAACTTTCATATTTCCAGGCAGCCTTTTCATCTTGAACTTGCCTTTATGCTAATTAAGAGGTGTTTGCTAGCACTGGAACACAGAGGTCTTTTAAACAGCTCCAAGATCAGTCAATCTGAAAACAAATGTTTCTCAATAGTTCATAACTGTGGTGGTAAAATCTGTAAATAGATTAATAGTTGCGAAACCTTGGGCTGGAATCAACTGGTACAGATTTATTTTACATTTCAAAGTGCATAAAGAGAGAAGGTTGGCTCAACATTGACCGTATTGCTCATAAAACCCTCAAAGCTACTCTGTTAAGGAGCAACGAGCCAACCAACCATGAGGGGTATCGATGCCTGCCACAAAAGAAAAAAAATAAGATCAATAGATAAAATAGATGGGAGAACATTTAGGTAAAGGACCACAGTGATAATCTTGCCAAGATAATGCTTAGTTCGCAAAAGTAGTTTTAAAAAATTAACTGAATTTCTTACTCAAAATTAAAAAGTAATTTTGGCTTTTCTTGGCTTTATTTTCTTCTCAATAAACATTTTGTTTAACACCTAGCTATGCTCCTCAGTATATCCAGAGTTTGCTTTAAGACATGCGTACACCTCAGTTGGTTTTTGTAGGTTTTTATCCCTCACATACAATGGTAACTTCAGCATTTACCAAGAGTTACGTGAACAACCCCAACACAAAATGATGTAACCCTTTAAACGAGCCGCATCTTGGCTGCTGGACACCTGTTCTGTGACCTCTTAATGGAGGTGTTGGTGACCGCGTCAATCCTGGATCTCTGCATGGCATTCCTTTGATCCTTTTGAACGTTCACTGGTTCTGTTGTGCCCTCACACCTTCAGCAGTCCAGCAAAATGGATTCTCAACCACTAGGTCCAGCAGGGATCTGTGCATTAGCCCACACATATGAGAGCAGTTATTACTGTGACGTTGTTTGCAAGCTCACACCCATTAATAAGGAGCAGTACACAAATCTGCTTGTGGTAAGTGGTATAAAATCAGTCCGCATTTTATATTACTTAGCTATACTTGTTGCCATCTACAAAAGTTACATCTTTCCTGGTGTTTGCTTCCCTGAAAGTCTAATTTTCAACAAAATCTCAATTTATGCTGGTGTGTTCCAATGCTAGTTCAGTCGGCAAGGTGTCTTCACACAAAAGTCTCAAAATATTGGTTTTGTACTGCCTTCTCTACATTCCGTGAACTGCTGTGCCGTAACTCATTATAGATTACCTGCATCAGCTCCCCTAAAAACTCTCACCTCACTTTTGAACGAGGCAGTACCTGATGTTGACTTTCCTACTAATAAATGCTCCATTTCAATAATTTCTTTCTAGTCAACGAGGGAACTTGCCTTAGGGTCAGAGTGATCCCTTCCCTTTTCCGTCCTCTAACCACAATTGTGTTAACAGTTTGTGGGTTTTGAAACTACTGCAAATGTTTGAGAATAAAACTGACTTCCCTCAAACATTGTCATGGCCACCTCTCTCCCTTCCACATTTCCAAAACCTTTCTTACATTTGCTCAGGCAGAAATTGGCAGCCTTCAACATAAGTGTCTAGCTGCACAGGAATCTTGATACTGTAAGTCAGGATTTCTCATCTACATAAGTGAATTAACTTTTTAGGCCAACAGGCTTCACTATTGCGTGCAGAACAAAGTGCAAACATCTATTCCTTTAGGATCCAAGAAGATGCCAGCCAACAGCAGGACCTCTTGTGTCATCACTCTAGTTACCAGTATATTGATGAAGCACAAATCTAGGGCTCATCCCACTAAGTCAAACCCAAGGAAGTGACCCTTGCCACCTTTGTTGACTACTTGACTTGGTAAACTAGGTGGATTGGGAAGGATCGGCTGAAGTTTAACTTAGACAAAATAGAGCAGCCCATATTCGATGGTTGGTCAGAGCGAGAATGACACAGGATACTGCATGTTGGCATGGATTAACAGAATGTTCCAACTCCCAGGCCTAGAATTTGAGATTCATCTTTGGTCGTATCCTGATCACAATGGCCAAGAAACGTTACAGTCAAACCAGGCATGTATTAAACTGTATGCAGAAAACGAACATGTACAGATGGATTAGCTTGTGTCCGAAAATCACCGATTTGCACTTTTAAATATTTTCGGAGTTTAACGTGCACCAAAACAGTTTTGCTTTGTGCAAACCGGATGTCTCAGCTTCTGCAGAATGTGGCTCCTAGAGCGCTGAAAATAATCTGTCACTTCACGCACTCACCGCCCCCAATTTACTGTAAACTGTAAACAGCTTCTTGGAAGCCAAATTCAAATCCATGTCACTTTAGATCTCATATTCTTCCTGCCTACTACCCTCTCTCTAAGAGTGCGTTTCAAATGTGCTACTTGTGATTTTAAAATTTTAACCTTTCAAATTTTTTCTGTATCAAGTGCATTTTCAGCCCTTTAAATTCGAGTGAGATCACACTGCATAAATAAAATGAAAATATTAAATTAGACAGGTCTGATGTCTCAAAGGAGGTGGAAATCAGGGTTGAAAAAAATCGACTGATGAAAATATTATTTAGAAAAAAAAACCTGCCAAAATCATGAGAGAATCTTCGAGGGAAAGCTGTCTTACAAGCCCTACAAAAATAATGGGATACAAACAGCTGAGAAAACTATCCAGACATTACACAGAAAACTGCACTTGGTTTGCCGATTTTAATGGAGTGTTAATGTGTCCGTTACGAAATATCTGGTAGGTTTTCCGTGCACTTTTAATATGCAGACAGCAGAATCAGAATAATAACGTTTTAGCAGATTGTAAGTAAACTACTAGGCTCACCACTTAAAGAACAAGGTTAAGCGAACAGCAATTTTAATTTGCTTAACAGTGATCAAAAAGCAGCAGAGATAAAATCGGGGTTTAGGAGGTGACGATATATTTTGGCTTTGGAACTTTTAGAACAATTGACGTTCTCGGAGGTCTTCTTTTAGCGCCGACAAACGCGACTTCCCATCACAGCGGTGTGCCATGCCAATCCGGATTTGGAAATAAAAACAAAGTACTGACGAAATAAATGTTTTTCCCATGAAAATGCCAATGCTAGCTATCGGCACCAAAGGAGCCATGGGAAAGTATGTCCAGAGCTTTCAGGGAATTTTGTTTTTAAATATACGAAAAGGCGTTTCTGTTATGATAGGTGTCACTCTAACGGGGTGGGTCGCCTGCATCCGTTCCAACTGTATCTCTGGGGTGCCCCGTGATGCCAAGTTGCCCCGGCTTATAGGACAGGCCCTCGGAAATCAGATGACCTGTTTCCATGAAAAGATGAGCAGGCCTGGGTCATCGTTGGAGTTGATAATAACGAGCTTTAGAACTGCGTCACTGGTAATATCCCACAGCGCCAGAGCCCTAAGTCAATAGTACCACGTGACAGATATCCACCGCAGAAAAACAAACCACCGCCTGCGTTCATCGAAGCATTGGAAGCAAACACCTGCCCAATCGGTTTTTGGCTTTGGGAAGGTAAGAAGCATTCAGTGGTCTGTCATGGGCATTTGACGTGCTCTGCCACCCCTCTGTAGTGCTTCCAGGTGCTCCCTCTGAGGGCGGTCCTCCTAGCCAGTGGATACGTTAGTTTTACTGAATTGTGAAAGTCTGAAGAGGGCTCTATTGTTACAGAATTGTTTTATTTAGAGCTTGACATTCGTTGTACGTTAATGGCTATATTTTCCCCAAATAAGTTATCATCACACATGTTGTGTGCTAGCTCACTTAATTCGACGTGTTTCGCTCATCACCTTGATAGGCGTGTAAGAGGCCCTGGGGTTACAGAGAGGCGGACACCAAGCGCAATTAAAGGTGTTTATTTATATTGAAATCGGGAACGGCATCCACTGGCCCCTCAGCGCTGCAACACTATGGCCAACATGGCCGCTTGCGCTCCCAGCATCCTCTGCCCTGACGCGGCAGGAACACTAGAGCGCTACTCTACATAACTCCCTCCTTTATTGACACTGTAACCAACAATGAACAGAACTATACAGTGTCCAACAAAAGTGCATGCTGTAGTTGGTTATGTTTTCATGTCGAACTCTCGATACCTTTTGGGTAGTACCACTGTCCTACGGGTGTGTCTCACCAGCGTGCATACCCGGGTATCTCTGCCACCACTGGGTTGGGCGTGGTTTTGTGTCTCTTGTGTGTGGCTCCCTTTAGCCGCATAACCCGCTCCGTGGTCTTCTCGTTGCACCCTTACGTCTTTGTCCTCCACATTCTTTGGTGCACTGGTAGTGTTCATCTCTTCCGTGTTGGTGCTCCTCGTGTCGCTACTGGTTGCTTCCATTTCCATAGTGGTTTCTCCTCCCTCCGGGTTCTCGTTGTCTACTCTTCCAGATTGCGTGTCTCCTATCCTAGTCCAATTCAACACCTTGTTGCACCTTGACATTCTGTCCATAGACCATACTTTCCTGTCGCTTAATCGGGCTGATCTTGGATAGACGTCGCATACTTGCAGCAGTGTGCTATACTTGCTGTCTCCCTTCCTTCTCAGCTGGGCCAACTTCACTCTGACCCATTCTCCCTTTTCCAGTGACGCCTCCTGGACGTGGTGTCGCTTGTTGTAATGGTCTGTGTAGACCTTTTGTGCCTTTTCCAAATTGCTACGCACTACCGCTGGAGACCATTTACTCTGTACAGTTCGTCGTTGCCATGCTACATTTTCTCTTGTGAAGGGGTCACGACCTCTTAGTATTTTGAATGGACTATACCCGGTCTTGGTGGGGGTGATCCGGTGCGCCCATACCGTACTTTTTAGTTCCGCTTCCCAATTCTTCCCGGCATTGATCGCTGCCTGTACCGACCCCATGATAAACACGGTTAAATCTTTCTGCTAGGCCGTTCCCAGCCGGTATTCCCAGCCAGATGATGTACCGGGGTGTGCTTGATAATTATTCTGTTCCGCTCCATGAATGCGTTCCATTTGTCAGAAGTAAATTGAGGCACGTTATCACAGGTTATGACTCTCGGTATTCCTTCTCTCGGGAATGTGGCCGTGAGGAATGTAAGTACTACGTCCGTGGCCACATTTTCACACACCTCCACTTCCCGCCACTTTGAGTACCTGTCCACAAGCACAATTGCATATTTGGATACACTCTTCATCTAAAATGGGACCTAGGATATCCACTGCCAATTCTTCCCATGGATTCACCGGATTGGCGAATTTCCCCAGTGGAGGTCGCAGAGTGGTCTGCGTCTTGTCTGCATTGCTGCACCGGACACATTCCCTGATATGCTTCTCCACTTGGTTGTCTAGATTAGGCCACCAGTATGCTTGCTTGGCTCTCTGCTTAGTTTTTACTATACCCAGATATCCTTCGTGCAGTATTGACAGTACCAATTGACTTGGCGGAACTAACTTGTCTCCTCACAGAATGAATACATTGTTGTCCCCGACTGACAGTTCCTCTCGAACTTCATAGAATTTTCAGTGTTGTGACTCCAAGTGCTTCTTCTCTGGCCATCCTGCAATTATGAACCGTTTAAGTGTTGTGAAACTCGCGTCGTCATACGCTTCTCTCCACTCTTGTGCACTTATACTTGATTCCTGGTCTTCTGTGAATGCTATGGTGTAAGCATCCTCGCTTTTTGGCTTAGGCGCTTCCTCCATTGCCGCAGCCCTGCTGAGGTAATCCGCCACCTTGTTTTTGGAGCCCGGGATATACTCTACATCGTACACGTAGTCCAACAACTTCAGCGTCATTTTCGCTATGCGAGGTGTGGCACTTGCATGTCCACTGGATGTGAGCACCTTCACCAGTGGCTTGTGATCTGTCCTGAGTAGGAACCTAGAGCCCCAAAGGAATTGGCGGAATCTATCCATTGCCCAGATCGCTGCCAGCATCTCCTTTTTTACTACGCTGAACTTTTCTTCGTTCGGGCTTAAGGATCGGGACGCGAAGCTGACTGTTGACATTTTGCCCTCTTCGGACCTCTGCATAAGGACTGCCCCTAACCCTCTGTCACTAGCATCTGTAGTGAGGATGAACAGAGCTTGTTGGTCGAAGCCATGTAGGGGCACCGTTTCGCAGATGTCCTCCTTAATTTGTCGAAATTCTTCTTGGGACTCTTCCGACCATGCGAAGGCGGTCTTCTCCTTCAGTAGCTGACGCAGGTTGTGCGTTTTGGTGGAGAAGTGAGGTACAAATTTGCTATAAAATTCTGCCATTCCGAGGAAAGAACAGATATCGTCCTTGCTTCTAGGTGTAGGAGCGTCCTTTATGGCTTTAACATTCACTTGTTTGGGTGTGACTCCTTTATCGCTAATCTCATGGCCCAGGTACGTGACTGAGGTCACTCCGAACTTGCATTTATCCCATTCAGCAGTGAGACCATTCCTCGTCAGAATATGCAGAACTTTGGTCAGCTTGGCATCATGGTCCGACTTGGTTCTCCCCATGACCAGGATATCGTCTTGGAAATATTGTACCCCTTCCGTGCCCTTGAAAAGTTTATGCATCAACTTTTGGAACACCGCCGCCGCGGAAGCTAGGCCGAATGGCGTTCGCAGGAATCGGTAGCACCCGAACGGCGTGATGAACGAAGTTAGTTTCTTGCATGTAGGGTGTAGTGCTATTTGATGGTATGCGGAGGTCAAGTTTAAGGTGGAGAACCATTTGATGCCTTTCGTCAGGGCCAACATTTCATTTATCCTGGGCAGCGGGAACTTGTCAACTATTATATTTTTGTTGAGCTCCCTCAAGTCTATGCATAGGCGTACCTTCCCATTGGGTTTCCGGGCTACAACCAGGGGAGCCAGCCATTCCGCGCTCTCTATGGGTTCAATCACTCCATTGTCCTCCAGGCGCTGCAGTTCTTGTTGTACCGCGTCCCTGCAGTTGAACGGTATGTTCCGCACTTTGTGGGTCACTGGCTGGGCCCCCTCCTTGAGAAATATCTTGTGAGTGAACTTTGTCAACTTGCGGATGGTGCCTCCAAAGACCGTTGGGAAACTTGTCTTCCACGTGTTGGCTTCATCTGTATGTGCATAATCCGTCATCAGCACTTGCGTTGTGCCACCTGTATTCAGTAGGATCCCTAAATCTCCTTGATCTACCCACCCCAGCACTGAGGGTCCCTTCTCCACCACATATAGCTTCCCTTCAGCTATGCGTCCTTTGAATTCAAACTGTAGTGGGCAATACCCCACCATGGGAATGGGTTCTCCAGTGAAGGTGACCGGATGGATGCCCGGAGGGAAGGTGTGTGTCTATGACCTTTGCAAAGTCTCTGACCCAAATACTGCGTTGTATGATGGTGTATGGGGACCCTGAGTCGGCGACCATGGAGACTTGAATCCCACCTATGGAAAGTTCACACAACGGTTTGCGCGTCCTGACGCAGTCTATGCCCAGGACCTGGTCATCGATGCACAGCACAGTGTCTTCGTCTTCTTCGCCTCCTCCTTCCTCGGTCTCTGAGTCTTGTGCCACGTATTTGACTGACGCCTTCCGAGGTTTTCGCCCACACACTTTCTCTAAGTGCCCCATTACTCCACAGTATAAACATTTGGCCCTGAAGGCAGGACATTGTTTGTCATTGGCAGCGTGTGCCCAGCTTCCGAACCTGTAGCAACTTTTCTTGTCCTCTCCTTGGGGTCTCTGGTTCGTGGCCGTTCTTGTGACGTGTTTCTGGGGCTGTCTTGGTCCTCCCGGTGCTGACTGCCTCCACTCTTGGGAACCGGCATCCATTACCTTGCTTACTGTAGCCCTGCTGGCACTGTCCTTTTTAGCGGCCTCTGCACATCTCTTCGAGAGTTCCGCTTTTTTGACCATCGCTACTATCTCTTTGAGAGGTGCGTCGCCACTGACCCACAACTTCTCCTGTATGGATGCATTCACCGTGTGCATGATGATTTGGTCCCGCATGAGGTCATCGTGGAGTCCTCCAAACTTACATGTGGTCGCCAACCTCTTCAATTATGCTACGTAGTCGTCCACTGACTCTCCCGCATTCTGTTTCCGTTGAAAGAAGTTGAAGCGATCGATCGCAGTGCACACCACCGGTTGATAGTGGCTGTCCAGGTCTTCTATGGCGTGTTGGAATACATCATCGTCACCCGCGGGCCTTGTCTTTTTCACTAGGTTCATGTACACCCTGATGCCTTCTGGGCCTAAATTGTGTAGTAGAATATTCTTTTTCCGCTTGCTCGGAAAGACTTCGTCCCCTTCATCCTCCAGCGCCGACAGATAATTCAGGAAGTATTCTTTCCAGTCTTCCCATTTCATGGAGGGGTCTCCCGGTTTCGGCAGGAAGGGGACCGGATTCGTGAGGGAGAAGGTTTGGGTACACATGGCAGCTTGCCGTCTCAATGGTTCTTCGTCCGTCCTGGGCGGGGGGCTCCCTGGTTCGCTGAGCTTGTAGCCCTCACCGGAGACGCGAGGTTCTCTCCCCCTTGGGCCTGTCCTTGGTGCGCCAGGGTCAATTCCCCTCCGTAGCTTGACATACTTGCCGCTGCTAACCCTTGTGGTGCACAGCGTGGTGCGTGTGGCACCTAGGGCTATTCTGGGAATGTTCGCCACTGGTTGAACCCATTTCTTCTGTGCACTTCCCAGTGCGGCCGTCTAGTGCTTGGACCTGGTTCTCGCCGCCCTGGTGCATGTGCCGGTGACGAGGTGCTTGACTTGGCACTGCCTGTGCCCTCCTAGTGGGTGTTGGGCAGTTGCTGCTGGTGACTGGGGCGAGGCTGGCCTGCAGAGGATGTGTGGAAAGCCTTGTGGGACCCCTTCTCTCTCTCCCTGCAGTTGTGAGCATGTGCTCCTGCTCTGCTGCCTATGGGCTCCTTCTGCTGCCTCTTGTGGGGGAGGGGCGCCGCTTCACTCACTGTTCCTCTGGGCAAGATGCTGCTCTTCCTCCCCTCAGCCTCCGGGTGGAGCAGTCAGCCGCTCTGCCGCCTCGTCTCCCTGCCGATCACGAAGAACCCTTCCTGCAGCCGCTCTGCTGCCGCACCCCTGATGTGCGAGCACCCCGCGGTTCACGCCCAACGTGTGCACCGTGTTGCGGGGCCCGCCATGCGTGTGTCCGCCTCCCCCAGCCTCGTCGCCAATTTGTAAGAGGCCCTGGGGTTACAGAGAGGCAGACACCAAGTGTAATTAAAGGTGTTTATTTATATTGAAATCGGGAGTGCCGGGAACGGCATCCGCTCGCCCCTCAGCGCTGCAACACTATGGCCAACATGGCTGCTTGCACTCCCAGCGTCCCCTGCCGTAACGCGGCAGGAACACTAGAGCGCTACTCTACAAGGCAGTGCTCAGTTTGTACAAGAGTACGTGCTGGGGCCCAGGGTTTTGCTTAGAAGCTCACAGCAGGGACTATCAAATGTAAGGGTGCAGAATACCACGACAGTAGAGCCTTGGTTCCCCCTCATGCCTCTTTCATCCACCACCAGGAACACCCTGCCCCTTTATCATAATATTTCAAGTCCCTTTTCTTCCCTACTTTCTGTAGAACTGTTTTTCAGTATTTCGGTTCCTCTTTCTTTCCAATTTTGTGTTTTTCTCTCTCTTGCTCTGGGTCAAAGCCTGTGGAGGATAAATAAGAGCTAATCCACAAATGCTTAGTACTGGTGGCCCCATCTACAGCCACAGGCTCAAATTAGGCACTACCAATAGGCACGACATTGTTGGTAAGGTTTGCTGCCTCTTATTACAGCTTAGAGGCTGCCATGCATTAAATTGTTTTTATCTGTTTGAGTTTGTCTGTGTCCTTGTGGAGTCCATCCAGGCTGCAAACCCTATGATCAGCCATTTGTCTTCAATCTGTTTAGACAACCGCAATCTATGGAGTCAGACAAGTTTTCTGAAACCAGTGTGCATTCAGAGTTTAGCACGGAGGGGAGTTTCAGCATCAATACAGATTCTGTTTGCATTCCTGTTTCTAACCGGCATACCTTCATTAGTTGATATTTGGGCGTATTCCATTCCGTTATGTAGCTAACACCTGGTTTTATTTAGGTGTGGGCTTATTTTGACGGTAATTGTGCCTGTTTTTAGATATTACCCTGCAGTATTGAGGCATTGGATTACTAGGATACCCTCTCTGTGATTAGTGTGCTATACAAATCGACCTAATATAACTTAAATGACCCTGACCTCAAATATTTGAGGGTCTTTCTATTTCCAGGGAAGCACACAAATATGGCTATTTCAGAAGGTACATAGGAGGGAGATCAAATGGTTAGAACCAGGCGTATACCTGGGTTGGTTTGAAGGGTGGCGGCACTGAGTGAGAACTGGGGGAGGGACAGCATCTTCTCCTGTCCCTCCTTCTGAGTTTATCCTCTGTTCTGTGCACCCACGCCCTGGATGAGAAAGTCAGAAGCAACTGTGAGTCAAGACAAGCAAAGTGGGAGTGGCGGGTGCTTAAGGTGCAGGCCATGAAAAGCCAGTTTGATTACTTCAGGAAATAATTATTAGCGCGGCTGATCCCAGCTCACGTTTTGCAATACCCTCTTCGCCTAAAATCTGACGTCTCAGACTGCACTGTGACTCAGAGTTAAGCCTGAAGATGGAAGCAAATGAGATATGAAGGAGGCGAGGAGAAACGCATGTTCGATTACCCGGCCTTGCCATTTAGCCTAAGGCGCAGACTAAGACGAGACTATCTTCTTGAAAGAGTGGACTCAATTAATCAATCAATCACTTATTTGCAGAGCGCACTAATCACCCGTGAGGGTCTCAAGGTGCTGAGCAAGGAGTGGGGGTGCAGCTACTGCTCGAACAGGCAGGTCTTGAGAAGTCTCCTGAAGGTCAGCAGGTCCTGGGTCTGTCGCAGCTGTGTGGGGGGGGGGGTGTTCCATGTCTTGGCAGCGAGGTACGAGAAGGATCTGCCGCCGGTGGTGGTTCTGTGGATGCGTGGTATGGTGGTGAGGGCTAGGTCGGTGGATCGGAGCTGGCGGTTCAGGGTGTAGTAGGTGAGACGCTTGTTGAGGTATGCTGGTCCGGCGTTGTGCAGTGCTTTGTGGTCGTGGGTAAGGAGCTTGAAGGTGATCCTCTTCTTGACTGGGAGCCAGTGCAGGTCTTTCAGGTGGGCAGTGATGTAGGTGCGGCAGGGTATGTCGAGGATGAGGTCGTCGGAACTGCAACTTTATCTCAAGATAAAAAAAAAAAAATCTGAACAAAAACAACTAATCTTATGAACAGGGTGACCGTCGAGTCAGTCTAGCTGCTGCCCATACAAGATTTTGAGAGTCATTGAAAAATCAAAAGTAGCAACAAGAAGAAATAAACTATTAATATATTTTGTGGCTCAGCATTAATACAGATAGATGTTTTATAATTTTACACCAACAACTGCAAATAAATAAAAAACTTTCCAATTCCAATAGTCAACTACTAACTGGTCTGTCGTCTAAAGAAAGCAGAACTTGGTGGCCAACAAAACAGCTTTGAAACATCACAAACAAAAAATATGGTAAAACTACAGAGCGAGGTCAGAAATAACTGCAATAAATGATTAAATTATTCCTATTCAAAGAGTGGGGAGAAATCTTAAATATAAACCCTTTTTAATATGTTTGTGGAATGCTGGTATAGAACCAGACACCACAGACAATCCACCATTTATAGTTTAAAAGGTGCCTCACTTGAGCCGCAAGTGAAAACCTACAAAGCAAATGTAAGTCACCTAAATGTACAACCCCAAAAATCTACGTTCAGACATCAGCAATGAAAGCAGTGGCACACTGAAATAGTAACAGATTGTCAAGGGAGGAGCAGGCTCAGATGGATGGTGTCATCACACCCATCGGTCCGGGAAGGAAGTCCAGCAGGATTCATTCGCTCACCACCCAATCCTGTTTTTCTTTAACTTTTTAGTACTTGCACTTCTCATGTTCCCATTGTAAGGACAAGACGTCAAGGAACAGAGACCAAGAGTGCATTACTACTCACTCAGGTAACTAAGAGCGAAGCACTCCTATGGAAAAACCTCAGCTGCCCAGGCTCGGGTCTAGCTGACACTCTCAAAAGAAGACACTAAGGAAGGACAAGTTGATTATTTGCACCAATTTACGGTTAGGGTTATATGCGAAAACGCACCGCGACACGTGTATTCATTTTCTTCTCCATCTGAAGAAAATTTATTTCCCAGGTAGTGATCTACCTTCTCCTCACCTCCTTAAAATGTAGGGTGTTTTGTGTCTTTTTTCAATCAAACTTACATAATTTACAACACATTAGTATGACACTAAACCTAAGTGATGGGTGGGAGGAGTGAAAACCACTGGGAATGTTAATGAATGGTCACAAAGTGATAACCTTAACAGTCACCTGCCAGCTCCCCTCTGGAAATACCCGTTTTGCTGCCCTAACCATAAATCAATGAATCCATAACATCTGCAGCACCAGTACATTTTTAAGCTTTATCTATGAACATGAATGTCCACATATGAATCGATGACCATGGACCTGTCATTTGTGCTCGGGGATGACATGTTTTAATCACTCAAGTGAAAATGAAGCATGTGCAGAGATGGATATTGAATTAGGTCCAAGTCAATGATTTGATTATTGGTGCATAAACAAGCACTGTGTGCTGACATGTGAATTTTACATACATTCACCAAATCTTTGTTAAGGTTTATGCAATCACTAGCCACACCACTCTCTCTGTGCCCAGGCCCCCGTGAACCCTCTCACCACTGGGTCCCTGCTTCGGGTCTGGAGGGTGTGGCCATTGCAGTAAAGTTGCAATATGGAGTGATACCACAGCCATTGAGGGATAGGACAAAGGATATGGGATGGTGGATGAGGACCTCCAGATGCAGTCGCAGGCCAATAAAACAATCAGCATCTGCTTTGCCTTGTTAAGAGCCCTTCGGCGAATTTTCCCTCTTCTACCCAGTGAGGCTAGACCCTTAGTGGTTAGAAGCATAATCCTGAGCAGATTGGACTACTGCAACTCCCTGTATTTGGGTGCCCCTCAATACATCCAGCAGGGGCTGCCAAGAGTCCAGTCTAAGGCGGCCAAACTGGCTCTTGATAGACAGCGCTGCTCGTCTGCCACTCTGGCTCTTAGGGACCTCCACTGGTTGTCCATCAGAGATAGAGTTAGCTTTAAGTCTTTATGCATGGTATATAGGGCTTTACATAATATAGGCCCGATAGCCCTGCGAGAGATATTCTCTTGGTATGTTCCTAAAGGACCTCTTCGATCTGCCAGTCAAAGCCTGGTTTCCATTGCTAGAGTTAAGATGGGCAGGATGGGAGGTAGGGCCTTCGGTACAGCAGGAGCTTGTCTCTGGAACGAGCTACCTCAAAACATCAGGCAAGCCGACTCCCTGATGGGCTTCAGGAAGAACCTTAAGACCTGGCTATTTGCCAGGACTAGGAAGTAAGCTTCCTGTTTAAGAACTCAGTTGGTTTCCGCTGTCCTAATTTTCATATTCATCATGTCTCTAAACGCCAGGATACCCATTGGGTGACAGCTGCACTATACAAGAACTCCATACAATACAATACGATACTGGAACTGTTCTGTGACAGCAAACCTTCAGAGCAGTATCATGCGTCACAAGCAGAGTTCGTCTTCAGACTTCAAGGCAAGGGAGTTCAGAGAAAACCCAATCCAAGACAGCTTGCTCCCCCAGATGCGCAGTCCAATCCAAGACTGCTGGCTCCCCCAGATGCGCGTTCCCAATCCAAGACTGCTGGCTCCCCCAGATGCACGTTCTCAATCCAAGACAGCTAGCTCTCCCAGATGCGCGGTCCCAATCCAAGACTGCTGGCTAGATGTGCGTTCCTAATCTAAGATTTCTGACTCCCCCAGATGCGCCACTCAATCAGAGGGGGCCCCTGAAGCAGATAAGGCAGAAAAAAATCAGGGGAAAGAGACAAGCTACTCAAAACAATATTTCTATACCAATATACTTACCAAGTGCTATAAGTCGCTAATATGCAAACACCCAGGGGGCTGGCCACGAGGACAAAGGCATGTCACAAGACACAAATTAGAAACATATCAAAATGTATTAATAATTTATTAGCATCTTATTTATAAAATGAATATAGATAACCCACGCCGTCACTCTCACTCACACATTCATACCAAATGATTCATACTCTCACATACCAACACTTCCTGTGACTCAGGAATACAGTCACACTCATACCAACAATACAAGAGATAAGAAAAAATGGACCAATATTAACAAATACAGATAACAGTAATCATAATCTAAAGATAGGTGAACATTACAGTATCTATGTAACATCAAATAGATTCAAGGTCGTCAAAGTACATTAGAATTAGAATGATAACAGGGAATATAGATCATGAATTAGATGAGGTCCATTCAGTAGAAACAACGCCAGGGAATATAGATCATGAATTACATGAGGTCCATTCAGTAGAAACAACGCCGACGCGCGTTTCGATCATCGACCCAGTGAGGGTCTCACCTTCCTCAGGGCGAAAAGATCCAGAGGCGTAGCTGTGGGACAAGCCAACTCAGGAAACCAGAGTATAGTGATCAGAGTAAAAGGATCTCACAGTCGCAGAATAAATGGTTGTAATCAAAGTAGAGAGCTTATATATGAACGGGGCCTAGATAGAGATACAGGAAACTAAACAAAAAGAGGAGAAAACTCCATTCCGGGTAGTTATAACGTGCATAGAAATCAGGAAAAAGGACATGTTGTAGCGTTGCGTCTTAGATATACCAAATCAGATCCGATTGTGCATAGGAGTTAGTTCAGGGACCAATGGGCGAGAGCACGCTCAAAAAATAGTCGCAATAAAAATGCAGGGCATCAGGACCAGGATAACGATAAGCTTCTGGTGAAACGTCCCTCCGCATAGCATTTCCGCATTGGATCGCGAGGCTTATCGTTATCCCGGTCCCGAATGTGAGCTTCTTTTACTCTGATCTCTATACTCTGGTTTCCTGAGTTGGCTCATCCCACAGCCACGCCTCTGGATCTTTCCGCCCTGAGGAAGGTGAGACCCTCACTGGGTCGATCACCGAAATGCGCGTCGGCGTTGTTTCTACTGAATGGACCTCATCTAATTCATGATCTATATTCCCTGTTATCATTCTAATGTACTTTGACGACCTTGAATCTATTTGGTGTTACATAGATACTGTAATGTTCACCTATCTTTAGATTATGATTACTGTTATCTGTATTCGTTAATATTGGTCCATTTTTTCTTATCTCTTGTATTGTTGGTATGAGTGTATTCCTGAGTCACAGGAAGTGTTGGTATGTGAGAGTATGAATTATTTGGTATGAATGTGTGAGTGAGAGGGACGGCGTGGGTTGTTATCTATATTCAGTTTATAAATAAGATGCTAATGAATTATTAATACATTTTGATATGTTTCCAATTTGTGTCTTGTGGCGCCTTTTCCTCGTGGCTAGCCCCCTGGGTGTTTGCATATTAGTGACTTATAGCACTTGTTAAGTATATTGGTAGAGAAATATTGTTTTGAGTAGCTCCTCCCCCAGATGCATGTTCCCAATCCAAGACTGCTGGTTCATCCAAATGCACGTTTACAATTCAAGACTGCTGGCTTCCCCAGGTAAGCGTTCCCAAGCCAAAATTGCTGGCTCCTCCAGGTGCGCGTTCCCAAGCCAAAATTGCTGGCTTCCCCAGGTAAGCGTTCCCAAGCCAAAATTGCTGACTTCCCCAGGTGCACTACCAAGCCAAGACTGCTGGCTCCCCCAAGTACACCCTCCTACAGAACAATAGCAGCTGCTGTTCCTAAAATCTGCTTGTAAAAGCACTCACCCGAAGCCTCCCAGTATTTGCAACCCAAAAACTTCAGACCGTAGAATTCAGAAGGCAATAACTGGGGCAAGCAGACTCCATCATTTTGATACATGTAGATTTACAAAATGGTAGTTTGCTACTTATGTTAGGTGTTTAGGACACACACATAGTCCAATTTTTCTCAAAGTTTTACGATTCTAGTTTTGTGTTGTATTTCCAAGAGAGGAGGTACCCCGATGTATGGATAATAATTGGGGTGGACTAGTGGAACATAATACGGTACTGACTGATGTCCTGTTTGCCTGAGCCCTTCTGAATTACTGTGACCCACCAACTAGTCCCGGTTAACCCCGAAATCACTTCCTCCTTTGTTTCTGGACTTCTGTCAAGTGGTTGGGCCGTTCCCAGCTTTGAAGGTGAGATACTGTTGTTGGGCGAGGATTACACCATCTTTCTCTTTGCAAACGGTGTCCTACAGTCAAAAAAGTGCCCTCCACACAGCCTGGAAGGAACTCTTATGAAAATAAAAGCTACAGGACAGGTAAGGCTGGTTTGAACTTGGTTAAAGGGATCAAAAGGGATTCTTTCTAACTCAATAGGGTTTTGTGCTAAAAGTCTGCTAGTAAAATATCTTAAATGCCTTGTAAACCCGGATTAAAAGTGGTTCGTCATTTATGTAAAAAAGATACCAAAAAAAAAAAATCAATCAATTAAATCCAATATTCTAGAAGGACACGTGGAGGTAGTTTTCACTATTAATAACAGGTTTTACTATCACCCCAATTTAATCATACTCAGTTTATTGGATGAAAGGATGGGTTGGCCTTGGCGGGATTCAAACTTGTGACCTCACAGATGACATTGTGAAGGAATGCAAGGTCCACTTTACATATTGAAACAAGAGCGGAAAAACATTCTTGCCAACGCAACATTTTATATTTGTGCGGTCAACATAGTTTCTACTTGAGTTAGATGCAAACAGCAGCATACTACAACTGTGTTTCACCTCTTACGATCATTTTTTTACAAGTTGCAGCATTTTTGCGAATTTTTACGTGTACAATACAATTTAGGAACACACAACAAAGGAAGGGGAGAGCAGAGGCAAGAAAGAGCGGTAACAACATGACGAAAGAAACTGGAACAGATGACCAGTATTGGCAAAGACAATAAGTATTGCCTTGCAAGCGTTTGCCAGTGCCTTTGGCGATGCTGAACAGCATCGGTAAAGAAAAACGCTTTTTGCCAATGCGGTTTATAATCAGCAAAAAAAAGGTGCAATTATGCAGCCTTAATGCCACCACCTTAAGGCGATCACCCTCTTACATGTCTCATTTCACCCTCCTTTTAGTAAGACGACAGGTATGAGGGAAAGAATAACCCCAGCACAGTAGAAAAGGCTGCGAGGTGTACATTTCTCACGAAAGCATGTGTGAATGCACAGCCACTTCCTGTGGAGCAGGCATCATGTGCAACATGAACAGTAGAAGAAGGCAGAACACATCCTGCATGGGGTCTGGCAACCATACAGCGCACTAGAGCTCAGCAGGCTCACAGGGCAACGCATAAAGCAGTCAGGCACGCTGCCTGACCCTACAAAAGATTTAAAGAGTACTCAGTAAAGGTAACAACAACAAACATAAAGGACTGCCGCTGCCCGCGTCCCACGCAGTGGGACATCAGCAGGGCAGCTCTCTAGTGGCCGCCCGTCGCAGCCTTCCCCCTCTTCTGCCTCGCGCGCGAGGCTACGCCCAGGGAGGAGACCTCCCAATAGTGTGTAGGTGGAGGCGGGCCGTTGGGGGTGGGGGGGCGAGGCTAGCCCCCTACTTAGGCGTCCCTCTCGCCCAGTTCCTCCTCTGCTTGCTGCGCGCCGCTCCAGCTCGGACACGCGTTCCTGTGCGCTCCTTCCCGTGCGGGATCCGTACGGCGCCGGCCCCTGTGTGCAGGGGTCTCCGTGTAACCTGGAGTCGGGTGGGCGCTTCGCCCTGTTCGTGCGTGGTGCTGTGCTCGGTGGAGGCTCCATCTGGTGGCTGGCGGATCCGTTTGTCGTGGTCGTTTACCCGGAAAAGAGCCGGTAATTTGTGTGTCAGGGGACCGGGTTGTGTCGGCTATGTATTGAGAATTTGAATAGGCAGGAAAGGTGGTTTGCGGGTCGAGAATGTTAATTTTGTTTGTGTAAGTAACGGTTGTACATCCCGGCGGGGAAGGTCTGTGGAAAGCTCCAATTCTATCACTCGTGGTCTGGAGCTGCGTTGTAGCACGTCTGATCATATCCTGTAGGCTGGGGGCACCTATCGGGTACTCTGTGTGCCATTGAGGCGCGTGTACTTACATTTATTTGGGTAAAATCGCTGGGTGTTCAAGGAGCGCCCCTTTTACTCCTCGGGTACTTCCGTCTAACTATTTAGGAGAAGGAAAGCCTGGACGTCCGTCTTAATTATGAACCGTTTTCCATGTCGAGAGCCAGTGTGGCATGATGGTTCGGGGCTGAGGCTCGGGCTCTCCGGATTTGCTTTGCGATGTCGTTTAATCAATTATTATGCACATTTTAAACATTGTCTAATTTCTAGCGCAACAAGGCCGTAGCTTTTCTCTACAAGAGGCCTTCGAAGTATAATGTTAATTTCGCACAGGGTAGAGCCCGGTTCTCGAGATCCCCATTAGAGCCGCGCTTGCCTCTGAAATGAGGGGGGCAGCGAGCTGTGCCTGGGTGAGGGGGGCATTGTTCATGCGGCGGTCGAGTTCGGCGGGATAGGGTTGCAGGTGATTAGGTAGCGTCCGGGCTGATCTGGCGAGGGTGGGACACGTGGAGTGGGGTTTTACTTTCCCACTTAAGGAAGTGGGAAGCCTCGCGATTCACCATGATTTATGCTGTCCTGCACTGTTAAAAATGTGCTGGAATTTTTGCCAAAGCAACGACGGGCTGCTTGGAAAGTTGATGCATGGCGGACACTAGGGATGATGAGCGGCAAAGGGTATGATTTTAGACAGGTTCCCCGCATTTCGGATTTGAATAGCCGTCAGGGCCAGGAAACGAGCACTGCATCCTGGAGGTATCGGATGGCCATTGCTTGCGAGCGGTCTTATCTGGTGGCGGGAACAGCGATACTCACTTGGGTCCCGGCTCCAAGTTCGGGTCAGGCATTCAACGGAGAAGAGCGGGTCATTCGCGCCTAGGGTTACGTCCGTCGCTGGCATTGTGGGTGTGGTGCAGTTTGCTCGGGGCAACGGACAGCGGACAAGTCCCCCGCAGCTGTACCGTAACCCCGCGGCATGAGCTTGTGCATCTGTGTAAACACCGCACTGTAAGGTATATTTATGATCCAACATAGAACCTTAGTAGAGAGTCTATGTTGATCAGCAAGGGCGCAACTAAACCTGAATTTGAGCCGAGATTTTCATAAGAGATGAGCAGGCAACGGAACTTTATTGAGCATTGTTTAGCGCATGAGGTCTCAGGTTAGATCACCCGTCTTCTCCTTTCTTTCATCGTGAGCACAGCAGGCTTGACGCGCATAGTGCGTGTTTCGCTGCGGTGGGGAAGCAGCCTCCTCTGTTGCACTGCAGGCCCTCTGCTTTTGCGGTGTTTTGCGTTTATATGCAGTTGTGCTGCCCTGCACACGCTACCGTGTCCTCGGTAAATTGTAGGTTCAGTCGCCGTGGAAGCTAAGCAGGGTAGGGACTGGTTAGCACTTGGATGGGGGGCCAGAATGGGATCTGTTGGATGCTGGTGTCTTTGCTATGAGTTTAGGCCCCTCTTAGGCAGGCAAATAAAGGTCTTATAGCAGGCAGTTCCTACCCACAGAAAAAATCAGTCTAACATAGGGCAACCTCCTCCTGCTTTGCATCCAGGAGGAACGTACAGGGGGTAGCTTAATCACAGAATTTACATATGTAGTTCTAGCCGATTTCTAAATGCACAAGGAATGCCATGATAAATTCTAAACAGATAGCAGAGCAATTGCAGAAAAGTGGGGCAAACTTGGACTTTAACACATATAAAATTGTGGTATACAATATTGTTGTATATAATGCTGTATTGCAATATACAATAACTGTACACCAGTGGTGTATAGTAACTTTAATTCTCAATGACGGCAACGTTTCAGCCCATGACAGACCTGGGCAAGCACAATCTATCCTCCATCGTGCTTCGACCCCATAATTTTACACCTAGAATTTTAGTACCTCTATCGAACATTTGATTGATTAGATTCATTTCCACAACAACCTGACCATGGCAATTTAAATGACTGGATAATAAATTCTACAGTGTTTCAATGTTGAGTCTATAAGCAGAGACACTTCACGTTTATACTGGTTTCCACTTTAATATGCGTGGACATTCACAATAGCGTATAGTGATTTTAGTGATTATAGTGATTCCATTTATAAAGACTGGAAATATCGAATTCAATATTCAGTGCGGGAGGTGAGCACCGGACACATACAGGGCGGGAGCAGGTCTGGGGGTGACACAGCTTCCCAAGAATCCTTTCCCAGGCGCTTCATCAATTCCTCCTCCTATGTTTAGCCTCCAAAAGCACGTGGGGCCTGGGTCACCTCAAGCAGCCTGCAGGAGATTGGAAAGATTCCGTATTGGTGTAATTGTGCTTTATTGTTGGAAATGCTTTTTTCGGTGAAGTCACTGTGTTTATTTGTGGGGACACATCCCTCGGGGTTAAAGTAGGATATACTGTAGACGTCAGGCAACCCTCGAACAACAGTTGGATATGCGAATAATTATGGCTTAGATGCATCGATAATACGCGCATGTTATAGACGTGTGATGATCCCCGGTGAACATTAGGTTCCAATTGCAGTCTGGTCCGTTCCCATATTGTTGATTTAAGGTACCCATAGGAAGCACGAAGGGCAGGGTACGAATGGCGGCGCACTATTTGAATCGGGGAAATTGGCATGCACACCATGAGACACAGCATTAGTGGCGTGGTTTTGGGTTCCGGCTGGGGATAGATATATGCCACCTGGCGGACACTATGGGGATGGTTCTATTACTCGACACGCAATCAGTGTCTGTAAAATTGCTGATGACGCGGGCCATGTCCAATTTATATATGGCTCCTCCCATCAAACTCTCGGTCGATCCTGGCCTAATATATGAACTCTGGGTCAAGAATTAAGATTCAGCGGAGGGACGAGCCTAAATGGCAGGGGAGTCAATTGTTTTCGTAGCAGCAACGTAAACGGTACAAATTCCGGGCGCTGGTACTGCAGGGATGTTTACGGTGTGGTCTAAAGCATTCTATTTACCTGAAATGCACTGTGTGGTCGAGAAAGATTGAAATTTTCGCTCCATACCTTCGGGACGAGTTTGCGCTATATAAATATGCAACAATTTTCAGCCGTAAGCGCATAGAATATCTGCTGTGTTCGCCCCGTGTTGCTGCGCTTTGCGGTCATCGGCCTGAGACTGGCAGAGTAGCGTAGGGGCCAGCTGCAGTGTGTCCCAAGCCTGACAACCTGATGATAGTTCTATTAAGCCCCCAGAATGGAACACGAGTGATAATAATATCAACTTATTTGCTATATGGCGCATCTAATCAGAGCCCAGCACTACTTACAACGCGCTGTACATAACAAGTTCTATTAATGCGCAATTGAATGGTACTCAATTTATCGGGCGCCAAAGGATGTAAGGTCATAGTGTCATCCCAGATGTGATCAGGAAGCGCCAGATTCTTAAGGCTCACAACGAATAGTTTGATAAAATAAGGTTTCTTTTTTCACGCCACCATGTCAGTGCCACGAGTCAGGATGACTCGTGCGATTCGTTACCATCCTGGAGAAAGATCAAGAATTTGTAGAGTGGAGGTTTTGACTTCAGTGTAGTAGTGCAGACGGTTAAATAGGCCCGCTGCAAAGGACGTGTGCCAAGTAGATTTTCAGAGTGTGCATGATGTATAGAGGTCAGCAGGTTACTGTGTTCAAAGGAGGCACCCCTTTTGTCACTTGCAATGTAGATCTTACAGCCCTCATAGTCCACCGTGAGCTACGAACGCTTATCCTAGAGCTGCATTAACACCACTAAGCAGACATTAGAACATTGATTAGTGTTGCAAAGAGGGTTAATTTGGCGGACTCGACCGAGCTTGTGCTCCTCCACGCCAAGCAGCCTTAAACTATACTGGTATTTCATGCCCTGCGCAATTGAGTCCATTTCCCTCCAGTTCCCTGGGAAAGGTTTGGGGGGGCCAGGGTGATGCATGACGAGTCTGTACTCATTACGGTTTATGGTAAGCGTTTGAGAAACATATGGTATAGTTTTTTACTAGTTTAGCCCTTGGCCAATAGTAGTTTTCGTCGGCCAGATTCGGAATAGCTGGTATTGCAAGACACTAGAGGCGGATGCGTGTATGCCCAAGTTGGAGAATGGCAGGCTTTGTAGATTAATAGAGCCGCAAGTTATAGCTCGAACAGTGCAACTGTCATCAATCTCGTTGGCATTAGTGCCATGCCGGTGGGTACGAGTGGACAAAGTTGTGTCTCCCAAGTGGTCCAACAGGATACGGGCAGGTCTATAGGTAGATATATGTTCCATGGCAGCAGGTGTACAAATAGGTCAAGGTTCAGCCTACATCCCAGTCTCAACCATGCTGCAAGGGTCAGCTTGTGGAAAGGTGTAACGCAGAAATCGAGCGACCAATGTTGTTAATGTAAGTTCAACGCTTGAGTCAGGAGATGCTGCTGTCTCTCCTCCTCGCTATTTAAAAAAAAAAAAAAACAGATGGGGTAAGGTTTCTCAAATTGGTCATAGTGACGGCTTAGCGTATATAGAAAAGTCAGCAGCCTGTGCTGTGTTGAGGCAAGTTGTGGGCTTGGGTTTGTGTATCATACATAACATCTTGAAGGTATTGTGTAGTTCCACGCTGAGGTCAAGAGAGGCGGCGGCCTTTCATCCTTAGCCTTGCGTTAGGAAACGGCTGGTGTGATATTTTCTGCAACTTAGTCATAGTGGCAGCTTAGTCTATACAAGAAGGCAGCAGCATGAGCTGTTTTGAGACAGGCGGAAGGCCTGGGTTTGTCTATCATACTTAGCAATTTTGAGGTTATTCTCCCTGTTCCACAGGGAGGCCAGGGAAAGCACGGAGTGGCATGGTTGACCGAGACTTAGCCTGGCTTGCCGCTCCTGCGACCTTGTGAGGTTGGTTTAGGTATTGTATGATGGTGACAGAGGCTGTCACTGTGGTTTGATAGGCGCCAGGGCCAGATGAAGGTTCAGTGTTAGGCCACAGTGGGGGGGCAATTCCAGGCGAAAGCATTAAACCAGACAGCCCTGGGAATTAGGCAGGCGTACGATTAGCTAAGATTTTGGTCAAACTGAGGGAAAGCATATCGACCACAGATGATTGGGGAACCAGAAAACGCTTTACAAAGCAATGCTGTAGATTTCCGGTGGAATGCTGTATGGATAGGCTTCAGGGACAAGGCCGTGACCTTTCTGGAAGGGGCATTCTTCTTCTACCTGTGTTGAACTGGGAAAGGAAGTGAGGAGGGCAGGATAACTCTTTATTCTACCTGCGTTGGCACATCTTGCCAGGAGTGATGGTCAAAGGTTTCGCCTTCAGCCAGCCTAGGCAACGCCCATCCACTCCAAGCCAATTGTTCATGGCGGTTTTGGGCCGCATTTACACAGCCCAGTATTTGGCCCCTGGGGTTGTCAGTGTCGCGAATTACCAAATTTCACTGACCTGGAGGTGGGCCGGGTTTTACACGAGCAGAAGTTTGGGAGTGCAAGCCTCCACCTGGGGGGGGTGGCTGGCTGGATCTGATGAACTACTTCAAACGGTCACAGCACTGCACGTGGGGGAGTGTCAATGACCTGGGCATACTTTAACCAGACACCCGTGTATGGGATGCCCTCAGCTACATAGCAATAATAGGAGAGAGCAGAGAGCGACCATGAGCAGGACCAGAGACGTGCAGCTCTCCACAGACATTTGACAGGTGAAGGGGCAAGGCTAGCGAAACGCCAGATGTAATGTCGTCATTTAAGGCGGACGTGCCCCAGGTATTGGCAAGATAGAGACACTGTCAACTATGAAGATATGAACGAAATCATAGCTGGGGCTCACAACAAATCATCTGATAAAATAAGACGTTTCATTTTCAAGCCACTATGGCGGCACCACGAATTACCTATAGCACAGCAACACCGGTATAACAAGGACTGTAGGCACACCTATTGACCCTTTCCAGCAGCAATAAAGTCCGAAAGCCAGCTTCTATTCATCGGATCCGCTGTCCCAGTGGAGAGCAAGAAAAGATTGGGTTGGACAGCGGGACTAGTGTAAGACTCTATCGTCCAATTTAATGTAATTTAATTGCAAGTAGAAAGGCTAAAACGAGGAGATGTTGCTAAGATTAGGGTCAGCTTGCAGTAAACGATAGGATAACACCTTGTGAAAGCAAGCAAATTTATATACCCGTGATGTCAGCTTGTGTTTACATACGTTGGTAAAGTGGCTGAATCACACGCCACCTTCGCCCTGCTTGTTGTGCTGTTGGGAACACAATTACAAGCCAGGAAGGCACTTAATTTGGCCAACTGGAAAATCTTAATAGGATTGCAGGTTAGTGCCTAATTCACCTATGCCTGTTACCTATGCCATATTTCCCAGCCTGAGAAACAGATTTAGGTGTTGCACTTCCCGCTCAGCCTTTCTTGGAGCCAGGGAGTTGGGAAACATTCACATATTTGGGTCCCCGAGCTGAGAGATGTATTCTTCGGCAGTTCGGTCAGTCAAATTGGATTTACCCAGGAGTCATGATAAACGGTGTCCGATTAGCAGTTGCGTTAAAAATGTTTTGCCCAGCTGAGAAATCATGCAATCCTCGCAGTAGCAGCAGCAACTCAGGAACCACGACGCTATCAATACATCACCTTTGTAGATAGAGTGGAAATCAACCTTCGTGCTAGGATATGAAGGGGATCGATGGATTGAGGAATTCAGCTATGGTTCAGTTCTGGCTCCATGTGCAGGTGCTAGATCCTCCCATAATTGCGTTGGGATGATCTGCTGTGGCTTCGCTTAGAAGGTTAGGAACACCAGTCACGTCCAAGCTTACGGCAGTGTGGCCAAAAGACATCCTTTGTTCGTCTGCCCTGGGCTTTTGAGTAATGTTGCAAATTATGCCGTCATTTACCGGTTACAGAACAGGACCCTAATTTAGCCCATTAAGCTGGCTCGCGGGGGCAGGTCACATATAACAACAAAGGGAGGAAGGGGGGGCTCTGGCAGCGACGGTTGCCTCCCCAGAGCTGTGGCGGAGTTACAGGGCGATCTGGATGCAGACGGGTACAGTAAGGGTACCTCTGCGACAGGCGGTACAGTAAGGGTACCCCTGTCCGGCACAGTAAGGGTGCCCGAGCCAAGGTCCAGGAGCCGAAGGGGGTTCTAGGAAGACCGCGACGGCGCCCCGTTAGTCCTTCGGGCGGTTGGGGGGCCTGACCAACCGGGGGTGTGCCACAACACGCTCCGCCCCTGTCAGAAGGGGCGGGAGTAGGAGACAGATCACGTGACCCAGTGGATGATCTGAAAATAAATATGTGCCACACTGCCGGGCATCGACCCACCGTGTGTGCTGGCTCACCAGGCGGGCGGAGCAGCTAGGGGCTGCTTGCCCTGGATCGCCCGTAAGATAACCCATTTTTATTGTCATACTTATGTTGTATGAAATAAACCTGCAGCAGTTCTTCACCCACAAAGAAAGTGTCAGTGTAATCATTGGGTGACGTCTGTGCATGTGTGTTGATTGAAGCGGATGACGGTGTGGTCACTATGAGCAGAACAACCGATTTCTGAGTCTGTGCAACATCATCTAGCTCACAAATGTAAATGTCATAAGTTAGTGCGGCCACGTTAGTATCCGTCTTAGGTTCATAAATATGTCACGGAAGGGGTGAGTGGGCAGCCATGCAATACATTTTTCCACCTGACCTTAGTGTGGGTAAAAGGAGGCCGAGAAAAATGCTATTGAAAAATGGAAGGGCGAACACTGATCCAAAACAGACAGCATTTTTACTTCAACGATTCAACAAGTCTTTAGTCAGCAACAATGCGCGCGCTGCACCGCTTTCAAAAATGCCAAGGGTGCCTAAATGTCACCATAATTCCATCAAATGTCCAATATGTATTCCAGACTCTTGTTCCATACAATATCTTCCAGCAGCAAAAGCATCATGTAAAAGAATTCTTGCCAGGGCCATTCTACAGCCAGCACGTGTTTCAGGTTTGGCCCAGCCCTCCTCAGGGTCTCGCGGGGTAATGCTAACGTGAAGAACATTTAAACGCATTTGCATAACCCCACGAGACTCTGAGGGGGGCTGTGCCAAGCATGAATCACGTGTCGACAGGCAGTGCGGTTCGGCAAGATTTTGACATGAGTCGTTTGCTGCTGGAAGATGCTTTTATGGAACAAGAGTCTGGAATAAAGATTTGAAATGTAAAGGAATTATCCTGACAATTGGGCACCCTGTGCATTTATGCAAGCTCTGCGGTGTAAAGGCTGGATGGCTCTTTGAAGTGAGTGTTGCTGGCAGTTTCGACACCAGCATCACAGAATAAAGAATATTCCCTGTGAGTAAAATAATTAGGGGGCGTGGAGTGTGGAATGTTTTGAAACTAGCACATGCTGAGAGATGTGAAAAGATTTTCTCATTTGAATTGGACCTGAAAAACTTGCAGCACCGACTGGGGGTTAAATTAATTATTTAAAATGGGAAGCTGACCCATCAAGGTGATTTGTCAAGGTGATTTGTCTGACAATTGGGGCGGGGGGGGCGGGCAGGTTTCAGCTGACAAAGGAGAGGTCTGCGGTCTGGGCTATTTGGGACAGTGGTGCAGTCCATGGGCTGCACCGGCTATGTTGGCCTTGTTTTGTGCTGAGGATCTAGCCCAAAATATAAGGTAGCCATTTCTGGACACTGCCCCCCTTTTTAGTTGGCGACACGGCGGCTGGGTATAAAAAACATTTTTCCCTCCCGCCCACTCCCTTATTTTAGGGTTTTCATGCTGGTTTTTCTTTTTCCGGGCACATTTTCACTTGAACAGGTGAGCAGGGATGGGGCATATGCATTCATTGTTGCTTTCAAGCAGGTGCAGAGGCGGTGCGCTAAAAAGTTGGCAAGGGTTAACGAATGTTATTGTTGTTGACAGCGGCGATTCAGGCTGAAAGAGAACGGGTAGACAAGCTCACGCCTGAACAAGGCAGGAAGCTAAACGCTTATTTGGAAGCTAAGCTAGTTAGAGGTTAATAGAGCAAGTAAGGCTGCGCTCCTTTTGAAAAGTACAAAATGAAGCTTAGGGTTGAATTGGACTAATGAGTCTTTCGCATTAAATTAATACAGGTGGTTCTTCATCAATGAACTTACTGTTTTAATAATATCTGTGCTGCCTCTGAAAAATCTTTTGAATGATTGTAATAGAGGCAATAACCCTGGATGGGAAGTTAAAGATGTCAAGTGCAGAAGATCAGAAAAGGAGAAAGTACAGATTTGCAGATCTAAGGTTGTTGGGGCGGTGGGATATTTAGGGGCGGGGTAGGTTAACATAGACTAGCATTTGTGTCTAGTGAGGTGTTATTTTTTTTTTAAGGCGAATGACCTTGGGTTGTTTATGTGATGTGCACCGGTTTCAATAAAGCAGACTTTTTCACACTGTCTGGTGTCAGTGGGATGTGCTACGCCCCCCTCTGCCCCAAAATGTACTTGTGGAAATGTTAAGCTATAAAACTAAAGATGAATTGTATGGCACTTGATGAGATCGCCTGTATCTCTATCAGCAGGCTGGTAAGAGTGTTGAGTCCAGAAGAACGTATGAAGAATGTTCTAAACATAGACTTTCCTTCATATTACAGTACAGAGGTATTGATTAAGCTTTATTTCTTGCATGATAAAGTCCCCATTTAATACCATTTAAATAAACATTATGTAACACCGTAAAATGTAATGGAATCAGATTAAGTAAAAATTAGCCTGTAAATTAAGCAGAACATTGTTTTTAGTAAGTGCAAATGGACTGGGCACAGGGGACAGTCTACTGTTGGCAGTGGTCAGAGGTAAATTTCTCAGCTTTCAGTTCTTGGAAGTTCAGTTGGCTTTTTGGTTAGCTCCAAAGTAGATATCCCACTCTGTCAAGTTCTAATAGTTATGCAAAAAAAAAAAAATGGCTTCTCTAAAGTTGTCAAAGCTCAGAGTATTTGTAGCTGGCTGAGGGACAAGGCTTCCCTTCAAAAGAAATGGGGGTTACTAAAACAACACAATTCGAAGAGATAAACCCTAGTATGCAATACGAGTCGTGTACACCAACAATAACCATAAAATATCTAAAATGCAAGAAAGCTAGGCTAGGTCCAATCAGTGGCGCGGGATGTCTTGGCTATGAAGGAGAGGGCAGGTATGCCTTCTGGGAGTTCTAGCGTTACAAGGATTAATTAACAGTGAGAGATTTTCCAGACGATCCAATAGGCTTTGGATGTGTGGAAAATACATTTGGTAAAGGGAATACCGCCATGGATAGCAGAGAACTTATAGAAAATCATTCCTGTTGTCAATATATCTATTCAAGTTGCAATTTAGATGAGTTTTGCCACCGTGTTCCCTCCTCTGGGTTTAGCACTTCCTCCAGAAATCATTGATGTTTCTGTTGCCACACAACTATAAATCAAGCCCCGAGTTTCAGAGTGGCATGAGGATGGCAAACAAAGACATGTTTCTTGTTTTGCTATGTAAGTTTAAAAGCATTTTCAGGAAAAAGAGAATAGACACTTTGTGCTACCATATTCTTATGAAACAAAGCGTACAGATGATGATTATGAGAGGGACACTAGTTCACTCTCTTAGATTGAAGAGAGATGTAGTTCCTGGATTTATGTGCCTATAAGACAAGAATGCTCTTAGATCCAGTGGTTTCTGTCTGGGATGCATCGAAGTCAGACAGAATCCATTGTCCCAGATAAGATGAGTAAGATACACTCTTATGATAACTTGTGCTCACCCTTTGGTAGCTTGGAGCAGAGCAGTCAGGCTTATCCTATGGGTCAAAGTGTAAAGTACTGGCACAACATTGCCCTCGCAAAACATGGGGTACACTACAAAAATACTCCCCACCTTATGAATAAAACAATGGTCCTTGTATTACACACACATTAAAATCAAAACAACATACACATCGTATTTATGCTTTACAGTTACATGTAACGGTTGTACTCTCCCATTAGCAGCAGAACAGTATGAACATATATGTACACAAGTCATAGGTATTCACATGCCCAGTTATCTTTTCAGCCTCGAAAGTGACAAACCCATGTGCATACTTTCCCGAGGTAGTCACGATCTAAGCTATCCCTCCCACATCAAAACAGCAGAACATATATGCAGGCTTGTTCAGAGGTATTCCACTTTCCTGCTGTCAAATTAGCATAAAGCACAACTTATCCCATATATCGCATACCCATCGTAGCTTGTAATGGTCAAGAGGTCACAGTTCTCCCCTTCGCCGCATGCCCCAGCCCCACAGTCACTCAAACTACACCAGCCAATAATACACTTGTACATGCTGGCAACACTTTTATTAGATGATCAATACCACCTAAGCAGAAGTAAATGGTTACTTGGTTTTGTCCGTCCGGATTAGGCCATCATGGTACCCCAAGGTACCTTCACAAGTGTGGGACCACTATTCCCCCCGTGGGCAAAAGATTGATACTGGAATCTGGTGGGCACCTAATTTGGAGAAATGTTTACCACCATGCAAAGGTGCTAGCCGCAATTGCTCCAGGCAGCCAGCCTTGGGTGCACACAATGCACAATGAGACCACTCGGGTCCAATCACGATGTTACCAACAACAGAGTACCTGGTGATGTGGGTCCAGGGAGAGGGAGCCAGCAAGCTCGGACAGAGGCCACGATGTCAAGTACTGTCATCCTCCTGATCTGGAGGTCAGACATAGTCCAGGCTTCCCATGGACTTGGCAAACGTCCCCCAACACCCCTTGGGCACCATATGCTACAAAGTGCGAGCTAGCATAGGTTTCTAGCTGCAAGCTCGGGTACCTCGGAATCAGCAAATTTCCCCAGCACTCCTCGAACTCCCCACATTATGGCACTTTAGGCGGGCCACTGATCTTTACGAGTACACTCCGCTGCACAGTCTGATTACTGCATACGTTAGCAAGGTCCTTGTCTCAACCAACAATAATTTACATCTGTTTCCACTGCACCCTGTGCGGTCTTTACAATCTTGTGGAAACTGGGAGATCCTTGCTGTCATTGGGATCTCGTGGATAGGAGGCCAATCAACCTGCCCTTGGAGAGTGCTTAGGGCCCCGGGACACAACAGGAGGTAATTGACTGCAGGCCAGCAGGATCCAGGCAAAAATCCACCAAGTGATGGTCCCCTTCCTGGAGTACAGAAAGCCCCAGGCCACCACAAGTCTGCAGATAACCCCATTACAGTCCCTCCTGCCCAAATGGTTTCTCTTGTTGATGTCCCAGCATCGAAACCAGCGTAGAATGGTTCCATCCCAGAAGCATCTCTAAACTCCTGAGGACACCGCCCCAGTAGTTAAACCACAATGGCCTTTGAAGAGGAGATCAGTTCAAACGGTCACCTTTGAAATGCACAGGGCTCCACTACATGTAGTCCTGTCGGCCATCCTAACCTGGAAGGTTTGGTAAATATCTTTAGTTGGGCCAAGACCCAGCCCCTTGGAATGCAGGTGCTAATTCCACCCACACTTATCCATCCCAAAAACGCCCTTCAGAATCAGAGATCTGCAGTTTACCTTGAGTTCCCATAGTTTATGGCCGTCTAGCAGGAATTCACAGATGTAGTCCCTACCCCCAGCACCGAGATGTGGATTGAAGACAGGCTGACAGTTATACAGAGACCCACAAGCATGGAAATGCCCACATTCCCAAAGTGGCAATTCCACATTAGTAATGTCAAATCCACTCTCACTACTGGAGATAATTTGCCATTACTAATCCCTCGATACTAAACACCATACTGCTACTCTTCTGCAATTGGGACATACAGCTCAATAGCCCTTCCATAGACCCCCCCCTCACCCCACCCCATGTTAATGTGAGAAGCAGGCCTCACAGTACGAACACACCATCTGATATTATTCACTACTAAGGCATGTAGCGCACACATGCACAAGCCCTACCTCTTCCCTACACCGCACCCTGCCCCCAGGGAGTACTCCGATGTAGCAAGAGACATGCAGAACTTTGGCAAGTAGCTTTTAAATGCCAAGTTAAGTAACAGTCACCTGCACACACAGGCCCCGCCACGGAAAACCTGTGGTACGTTTGAAGGGCTACCTCTGTGGGTGGTGCAACCAGTGCTGTAGGTCCACTTAGTAACATTTAAGTTACATGCCCTAGGTATAGGTCTTACCACTAGACAAGGGAATTATGTCTAACTCAAATCAGCCAATCATGTATACACTAATCACCAGTATGTATATGACAAGCACAGCACTGTCACTAAATGGCAGTGTCAAAGCACTCAAAGTCCTAAGGCTAGTATGTAGATCAGCGGAAAACCAGGAGGGACAAAAACAAAAAGTCGAGGGAAAGCATTCTTTAGAGGGCCATTTCCAACACGTGTATGTTGTGAGTTTTCATTATTGAATACATTGTAGTATTTCCATTCATTGTTTGTTAAGGACTCCGCAATGGAGGTCTGTAAACTTTTTTCCATTCAACTCAATTTGTACAAAAATCGTTTGGTCTGAAAAAATGCTGTTCTTTTACAATTAACGTGCTGGAGATCGAACATTCATCTTCTAGTTAGAGGCTGGCACTCCATGGATACGGCTTCATGGCCTGGAGGGGACTACAGCAACTGCTTTAGGACTACTGGACTAGAGAGTATGAGTGCCAGCATCTGAGTGGCACAGTTCAATACGCGTGCAGAATCACTCGTCTGAAAGGGTCTCCTTTAGTACCTGCCCTTTTAACGATGACAGCCCATGTACCAATAAAAATAAAACATTTCATCAGGAAGTCTGAGTGGTACTGGAAGCCAACCCTGTCAGGTGAACTACAGCCTGGTTATTCCTGTGTATCCTTTATTAAGCAGTGCAAGTGCCACAGTGATTTACTGATTTATAAATTAAAAATATATGACTAAAGCTTCATTTGCAGCCTTACGGTTCCTTTAGAGCTGGCTAGTCTGTATGACATGATGATGGTGGGTCTGAGGGGAAAATAGAGTACAGCACACGAAGGGGTGGGCTCCAGTGTCAAATATTCATCAATGTGTGGATATTAGACATACATGATCCAGAACACTTTGGTTTTCAAGCATTTCCTGAGAGTGGTGTATTTAGGTTCTGCACTAAAGCTTGGATTACGTGCATTCCACAGCCTAGGACCTTGGACAGAGATGTGCCTTAATGTGTGAACCAGCTGAAGGTGCAATGGGCAATCAGATGTGCTGCTCCTGAGTTAAGAGACTGGTCGGGCACATAATAGGGTCCTCACACCAGCATCATTCCTGGACCTCTTCTACAGTAAGCTTTATGTACAGTGCAGATCATTTTTAACTTGATTTCACCATCCACCAGGAACCAGCGAAGCACTATCAGGACACGTTTTATACGATTATCCGTCCACAGATCCAGTTACATTCTGGAAACCCTGAAGTCTCTTCATGGGTTTATTTGTAAGATCCATGTAGATCCTAACACAGTAGTCCAAGTGCATCATCACAAAGGCTCTACATGGGTCAGTTCTGAAGAGCTGCAGGAATACGGAAAAAGGGAAAGCTCCACATTGATGTCACTAACCACAGCGTGGACTCTGAGAATATAGAAGCGTTCAGTGTCTAAACTGCTCCTAGATTATTTACTTTCAGTGTGATAGACGTTGGTGCTCATCGGCTGGTGGGAGAGTCAAAGGAGCTTGAGTTAGATTCTATTTCTCCCATGAGAAGGATCACGGCCTTTGCATTTTGCAGGCATAGATAGCTGTTCTTCATGCTCTGGAACATGTGGTCCAGGCAGGTTGTAATGTTGGTCTAATTACCATGTTGGTTTTCCACCTGGAGAAGGGTTTGGGAGTCATAGGCATACATTTAAAAGTTCTCCTGATTCAGCTCCAAGAGCTGGGCCAATGGGAGTGTTTTAACTTACTTATGTATGTAGAATTCTCAGTATGCTCCGCATGCCGAGAATTCCAATGTGGAGCACGCTAGCATCTGTGAGGGTTCTGCTATTGGCAGTTACTCCGAGGCTGGTGTGGGAGCTCTGTGTTTCACCTGTGTTCCCATTTACGAATAAAGGTACACTGACATCGCATTGTGGGCGCATCTACCTTACAATACTGTAAACAAGGATTGGATGCACTGGCGTAACGAAAGTTGAGGGGGCCCCCTTCAAGGTACATGAAGGGGCCCCCACTCAGTATTTAAGATGGGAGCTCTCAGGCCTGAGTACGGTGCTGAGGGGGCCCCCTAGCACCGCGTGGGATGTGGGGGCCTGTGTTACGCCCCTGATTGGATGGGTACTTTCCTCAGACTGTGCTGAACCGGGAACTTCATCATGTTTTGACCATAATCTTATGCACATAACCCTTGAGTTCTCCCAATTTACTATTGAGACCTCCTTACTAGTTTCCAAAATCTCTTCAAGTGTAAGAACTTAAACCACCATGACCTGATTTTGTGCCCTCTGATCAACCCTAATGTGCAAATAATATTGGTGATGCCAACCCAAAATAGATGGACCACTCACTGCCACGTACACTTTCCTCTCCATATGATTTTGATAAAATTCAATCTTTGCCAACATATAATCAATTATGTCTATTTTCTCCCCCTGATAATCACCTGGATTTATATAGTTTGCTAAAAGATGTATGTATGCATGGGGATTCTCAAAGAAACATCTCCAGAACAGTCTCCATAAAGACCAGCGATTCTTAAATACCCGCCTCACTAGAAAGAACCTATCACATAGTAAGACCCCACAGACAGGGGCACGTGTGCCACGTAGGTGGTTTACAAGTGGTAGGTAAGGGTAGAGGACGTTTGACCCCACTGCACTTTAACAGTTGCATTTTCAGACTGGTATAGTATGTGATGTTTCTAGTTTTGCTATTGCGACCACGGCAATGTTTCCCCCCGGGGGTAAATGAAAATTCCCATCCTTCTAGCTATGACAAAATGACATTTACAGGTAGCGTTTTCAGTTTAAAAAATAATACGTATGATTTTCTCAACGTATTCCTACCACGGGCTCTAATCTGTAAACATAATTATGACAAACTCAGTTCAGAAAGGGAAATGACAAACACATTACACCACGTAATGGCAGCGCAGCGCAAAAAACGAATTACCCATTCAGGCACTGACTCTCAGGCAGACAGATGGGCTTACCACAGGGGAGGGGCTGTGTAGAGGGACATGAACGGGCCTTTTATCTTTCTCTCTCGCTGCACACGAGGAAGCAAAATCCGATAGCGCCAGACATTTCGGTGCAGACAATTCTTAGGGTAGAACGAGATGTTATTTATAATGCAAGAACTGAGGGTAAGAGACGCTCACAACCACGATCGCCTTCGAGCTCGAAAAGGTGAATACATTAATCTGTACCAAGGATACTCCTACCAAGTCTCGGGTCCTGTGCTTCCCAGGCTCCCACTTGGGTGTCACTGTGCACGGAGGGCTACTATACATCCTCCCGGCAGTAATTTGACAAGTGATTTAATTCCAATTTGTATATTTAGCACAACAGACCAAGTGGATAAAGCGGTACCATAAGCGGCGGAACGCCGTGCCGGAGTCATGAGATTTTAAAGTAGGGTATTCAAAAATAAAATACACTACTCCAGTGCTTAATTTGAGTCAGTGCTTTCCGGTGCTGAGATCCTGCACTTAATTGGTTTCCGGTGCTCATGTAATTTAGAGATGAGCAGTATAGCAGTTGTTTAGGTAAACATTATACATTAAAACATTGCTAATACCTGCCTCCCCAGCCATTGCTTTGGGGACCTGGAATAATCTGAACTGTCGCATTCACATGCTAGAGAGATGGTTAGTAGTTATTTGAGCAGTGAGGACAAGGGCGATGGGTGGTGCAAGCTGCAGTGGTCTCCTGGTCAGAGCCCTGGCACTTAATATTTTACAAATTAAGCACTGCTACTACTGACCGTGGAACTCGCTGCTGAACAAACTCACAGCACAGCTTCCTAATTCTCTATTAAGATGTTCTCTTCAAGACGACTGCAATATATTTTTACCGCTTCATGCAAAAAAATAAAATAATTCCCCATCTCGCGCCCTCCGTAGGTAATGACCTGAACGCGGTATGATGGACGCTTTGTACGTTTTCTGACCAGATTCTGGTTGACGCGTCTTGCCAAAAAGGCATTTGTGGTCGTTTTTAAGAGCCAAGAAGGGCTGGTTTGGTTGGTCAAGGAGAACTGGTCCCTTAACGATTGGTGCAGTAGTACTTCATTATACTCCAGGAGATATAGGGCTGTATTACATCTAGGGCGCACTGTCTTTGTGCGGAGACTCACCTTTAACCTGGTGCCCCAGGCCCGCATCGGTCAGTGATCCCCATTACAAGAAATGTGCTGCTGCCAGTGCAGGCGCTCGTGCGTCACAGTTTTTTGACGGAGTCCGACCCTCTACGCAGCTTTGCACATTTCGTACACCTATTCCCAAAACACTCAAAAACAAGTCACCAGTGCATGGAAATATTTTTTAAAAAGCTAACTGTCATCATTATCAGGCAACAGCAATCAACTCCAACCCCCGGAGCTACAATGGCTCCCGGAGAACTCAAGTTTTTAAGGAGTCGGGAGACGTCATTAAAAAGTATTGTTAATTGGTTCATAGTCGGGGCCACTGGAATTGTGCCGCAGGCGAGGGGCAACTTATGTGACAGGGTTGAGTAAATGATGCAGCATAAGGTGGCACATTTTGCGATAGTATAACTTTATCTTTTTGTCATTTGATTGAAGCCCACCAGGCAGCTCAGCTGTCTGGTTTGCTAACAAGATCTTAGGGACAGTCGGTAAAATTCCCTGGGAATGCATTCTGCCCATTGCTTACCATTGGCTTTGTGGTTTGTAACTCACATGTGCTTGCTTTCTATTAGCTGATGTTAAATGCTATTGGCTGCCCAGTTTGAGTTCGTTCCTCCCCCTTACAGTATCCTTCCACCAGTGCTCAAATTCTGTAAACAGGCCTTTAAATCTTATCATCTTGTCACATTTACTGTGCATTCAGAGACAGAGGTCAAATGTCAGGCTCTGTCTTCCAAAGGAGCTGGAAGTTTACTTATTTTTCTAGGACTTTTAAGTGAGAGTATTTATGTGACAATCATGCTGGTGGGGGTGTGGGGGGATGCTGGACAGAAGGCTGCACAATGTTATTTGTTTATAGCACACAAGAACATTTACATATCTGTAATTGAACTGTGCAGATATTTTAGAAGTGAAAATAAATATTTGAATACGATAAAAACAAAACTTATTACACTAGGTGACATTTCCACAAATTATCGTTTGTGCACTGTATACTTTTATCAGTAAACTATATGTCTGTGCAAATGTAATGCTCATTTCAATTGAAGCTGTGTTTTCTATAATGGCAGTGCACTACCACACCATGAGTACTCCACACTACTCTTCATCACTGCACTCTACTCTACTTTATGCCTCCCTACGCTGCACCACTCAACTCTATTTTAATGTACTCTACCCCACTCTACTATCACTAATGCACTCTTCGTTGCTGCTCTCACCACCACTCCAGTATAGGCCACTCCACTATACTCTGCACCACTCCACACAATGCTACTCCACACTGCATCACTACACTCTGTTCTGAGCCACTCCACTCTTCGCCACGCCACTGCACTCCACACCACTGCACTCTGCTCCCTATACCTATCCACTCTATGCCACTCTAATCTAATCTGCACCACTGCACTATATGCCAATCTACGCCATTCCACTCCACCCTGAACCACTCCACGCCAAGCCACTTCAGTCTACTCTGAAACAATCTACTCTGCACCACTGCACTCCATTCCAATGCACTCTACAACACTTTACTCAAAACCAATGCACTCTGCCAATCTTCTCTGCACTCTACACCACTACACTCTACAACACCCTTCTCTAAGCCACTGCACTTTACACCACTCTATTCTACTTTGCACTACGGTACTCTACGCCACTGCTCTCTACACCACTCTAGTCTGCATCATCCCAACACCACTACACTCTGAAATACTGCACTCTATGCCAATTAACTCTACGTCACTTTACTCTGTGCTCCTGCACTCTATGCCAAGGCACTCCTCTGCACCACTCTACTGCACTCTTTGCCAATGTACTCTACTGCAATGCATTCCTTGCCACTACACTCCACACCACTACATTGTGTCACTCTGCAACACTCTACATGCCAATGCACTCTATCCCACTCTGCTAGGTACCACTGCACTCTATATCACTCCAGTCTAGGCCGCTCCACACAACTCTACACCACTCCACTGCACTCTATGCCAACGCACTCTACATTACTTTACTAAAAATCAATGCACTCTACACCACTGCACTCTATTCCAACTACTCTGCCCAACTGCACTCTATGCCATAATACTCTACGCCACTGCACTTTATACCCCTGCACGGTATGCCACTCTACGCCACTCTATTCTACTCTGCACCACTCTACTCTACACCATTGCTCTATACACCACTCTACTCTACACCACTGCACCCTGCACCATCCACCCTGAGCCACTGCACTCTACGCTGTGTCACTCCACTCTCTCTACACCACTGCACTCTACGCGACTTTACTCAAAATAACTGCCTCAATGCCACAGCGCTTTATGCCAATCTACTCTGTACTTCATGCCACTTCACTCTAGGCCACATCTACGACACTCCACTCTAGGCCACTATACTCCATTCTATGACGCTCCACTCCAATAAGCTCTACTCTATGACACTCTACTGTATACCACACCACAGCACTCTACTTCACTCTATGCCACTCTACGACACTATTCCACTCTATGACAATCTACGAAACCTCCTCTATGCCACTCCATGCCACTTTACTCCACTCTGTTCTACAACACAGTACTCCACTCCACTACTCTATGCCACTTTGCTCTATGATACACTATGCCACTACACAAAACCAATCCACTCTGTGCCATTCCACTCTACTACACTACTCCACTCTATGACAATCTACTCCGCTCTATGCCACTCTACAACGCTCTTAGCAACACCCTCTACACCACTCCACTCTGCTTCTACACCACTCCACAACACTAAGTCACTCCACTCTATGACACACTACTCCACTCTATGACCCATTACTCTAATCTCCCTCATTCCACTCTACGACATTCTACTCCTTCCACAACTCTCCACAACCCCACACCACTCAACTCTACACCACTCTACACTACTCTGAAACAGCAGATGCGCTGGTGTGCAACATGGCTTAAACATCTTGGCAACGCCAGTAGACATTGCGCAGGCGAGACTTGGTTTTGCCAATGCTCATTTTTTCCTTTGTTAACACTATCTGGACATTGGGTGCACCTCGTTGGTACCAGTTTAATACCAAACCAAAACAGTAAGCAACAGAAAAGTGATTAGTCAACCTTTGTAAAGGGCTTTACAGAGCGCAGCAACCCATCCCACTGTTTTTAGTTTTTTTTTCTTTTAACTACTGAACCGTTTGAGAGAGAAACAGTTAAATCTGTAGATTATGTATCATATGGTGGATTATGTGGCAAATGAATAATTATGCGAAAAATGCTGCCACTGCAAATTTGCATAATTCCAGTGGACCTGATCATAGTAATGAAACTGCAACTTTCTCTCAGTAGAGTATTTATGCATTGTTCTCATACTTTATATAAGGATTGGCAAATCCAAAAAGTCTGGCTTTTAGTTGGTATCTTACAGACACGGGTAAACTCCAACGAAGCGGAGTGGATTATGGTGATGGTAGTGATGTGGTAATGGTGGAGGCTATAAAGGTTATGGTGGTGGTGATGGTAATCATGTTGGCGGTGGTGGTAATTAATGCTTGAGGTAATTAGTGATACTAATAGCAAAGGTTGTGGTGGTAGTAATCACTCACACTTGAGATCTGACAAATATTTAAAAAGTCAAAAAAGGACTGGTTTTTGTATACACGGAGCATGTGAGGACTCATTGCGTTTTATTTTTTCAAATGTAAAATAGTCCCTCGGATTGCAATGCAAGCACTCCTTACGAGGCAGAATGATACCATCAACAGCCAATCGCATGAGCGGAGGGAGAAATACTCCTCCTGGTGAAGCCAAGGCCAGTCTAGGTATATTTTAAAGAATTGGTAACAATGCGTCATGCAGACACCTGTGTTGTCGGGCCACACCTAAAATGATGAATGAAATATCTGAAAGACTCCAAATCATTGAAATGGAACAACTAGACAGTAAAGCAACATGAAAACTATCCGCCTCTGCTCCGTTCAAAACATTCTAATACTCCATTGAGCTCAGAAAACGCTAATGGTGCAATAAATAATATATCAAGTGAACAGCCATTATTAGTCAGCGTATGTATTACACGCAAGGTTGGTGTACGTTATGTTTGTTAAATAATATGTATTTTATTACCTACTGAGTCATACAGTAAAGAGGACACTGTGCCCCATATATCAGAGGAAGGTGGAGCACACAATAGGCCTTTTCCCACAGGAGGCACACACCTCGGTATTACAGCTGAATAGGGCCGGTCATTCGGGTGAGCTCTGTTGCTCTTTGTATCGTCCCAAGTCTGAGTCAGACAAGATGGCAAGTTTTTTTTTTAAACCTCCAGGAAGACATCATTAGCAGCGCCTATCATGTAAATGTAAACATGCCTGTAAGACCTGGCATTTTATGACGTGGTGTCCCCCGTCTTTATGGTTCTGATCTTCTGTTTTTGCTAGTTTTAGGACTCTGAGCACTTTACCTCTGCTGACCAGTGAAAGTGCATGTGCTCGGTGTCTAAAATCAATTGGCATTTGGTTTCTCCCCGTTTGTCCTATCTGATTTCCTAATATGACCCTAGTACAGTTCACTGTGTGTGCCCAGGGCCTGTAAATCAAATGCTAACCATGGGCCTGCAGCACTTACTGTGCCAACCACATCAGCAGCCCGGAAAACCTGTCTCAGGCCTGCCACGGCAGGGCCTGTGCACAGAGTTGTAAACTGCCATATCGACCTGCCAAGCACACCTACTTCTAAGGCCCAAACTTTACTTTTTACTACATGCAAGTCACCCATAAGGTAGACCCTTGGTAGCCGTTTGGGCAGGGTACAGCGTATTTAAAAAAAAAAATAGGACATGTGCTTTTAAGTTTTACGTGTCCTGGTAGTGAAAAACCACTACATTCATTCTTCACTACAGCAAGGCCTATCTCTTCCATAGGATAGCATTGGAGCTGCCGTGTAACACTTTACAAGTGTATCTTCCAATTAGGAGGTGGCAGAAAATTGAAGATTGGGGTCTCTGGACTCACCATTTAAAAACATATCTTTTAGTGAAGTTGGTTTATAAATTGCAGGTCTGAAAATGTCACTTTTTGTAAGTTGGCATTTGCTTACTTTAAGCATTCTGTGCCTCTGCCTGTCCCTAGAATACACTTCTGGGTTGGACGACAGTTGGGCTTTGTGAATTCACTCAAAGGCAGTCACACAAAAAAGAAGCTGTGGTGTGCCCTGCATTTTTCGATGGCCAATCATCAGGCTGATGTGTCTTTCTGAGCTACAGTGGTGGGAGGAGTTGACACTTGCACCTGAAGAGGGTTGTGCTAGTCCCCACACAAAGAGCTGCATACCCCACTATAGTGTGTCTAGAGTCAGGGCCAGGAAGGAAAGGGTCCTGTGCTCTACAAAGACCATTCTTTGAAGTCTCCCTACTTAAAAGGCGAAAATGGGTAGAAGTACTGGATCTCTGACACCTTATACTACGAACACTTCTGGACTGAGGACTTACTGCAAGGAAGAAGAGCTGTTGGACTGCCAGGAAGGACTGCCACTTTGCTGCTTGTTGTGCTGTGATGGACTGCTGTCTGCCGGTCCTTGCCTGGGAGTGAGAGGACTGGACTTTGCTCTCTGCATCCTGCTTTCTAAAGTTTATCCAAGGGCTTGAGTTGAGCTTGCCTCCTGTTGGAAATCTCAGGGCCATCAAAGACGTCATCTGGATCTTGCTATCAACACCTGGGCTCCTCTGCAGTGAGTCCTGACCTGCAAAGTGGTGCCAAACCTAGTCCTGGGCCCGTGGAGGTGATTCTGGTGCTGCAACCAACAAATCGACACATCAACTCCAAGCGTCACTTCAGAACTAGTGCATACCTGCGAAATCAACGCATTGCCACTGCCTGTACCGAAGCTGTGGTTCCCGCTTGCTGCGTGCATCATGCAACAACCGCAACTTACAACACAACCCCCACAGTGCTGCAGTGCCTCTGAAGTCCCACCACTGCATGAGTCTCTGCTTCACCAAAGACCGTGACGCACCGCTATGACTCCAACGCTTGCCCGCAGCCTGGTGGTTCAAATTCGGTGCAGTGGAATTGATGCACCATGATGCAACATTGAGGCATCAGCGACTCCGCGTTGCCTTCAGGACCCGAGGGCTCGAACCTGCAACTGACGCATCACCTTCCCTGTGCCCCGGATTGTCCTTAGGCATAAGCAGCTCAACAACCCTACACCGCCTCCAGGAACCAACGCATCACTTTGCTACAGTGATGCTTCACCTCCTTTGCGCAACAAATCATCCCCAAGCACCAACATGCCAACAACCTGCACAGCAGTAAAAAAACACAACACTGGACTGCGCAACCCCTCACCTCCTCTGTGCATTGTGCCGTCTTTGATTTTTGATACATCCAAGGTACTGTCCTGTGATCCATGTGAATCCTGTGTCCGGTCCACGCTCCATCGCAGTCGGATTGACCTTGTGGCTTTGGCTTGGTCAAGAGTGAGCAGATAACTTCAGTTGGAGCGATTGTTTTCTAAGCACTACAACTGCATTTAATATTGAAGGATTCATAGCTTGACTTGTGTGTGTTGATTTTATGTCGTTTTTTATTCAGTAAAGTAAGAGTGTGTGTAAGAGTGAGTGAGTGTGTGTTAAGTGCTTTACACATTGCCTCATTAATTTAGCCTGATTGCTCTGTGCCAAGCTATCAGAGAGCGTGCACAAGTAAACTTAGTGTGTACTACACTTACCCTGACTAAGGTGGGGGTCCCTACTTCAACAGGGTGCAAACCACTGCAAACCAGAGACCCCATTTTTAACAATGCCTTAGTTAGAAGATCATACAGTCACGTTAGTACACTTTCTCCTAAGTAAACATTTGTTGTGGTCAACTAACAATGTAGTCACTGGAAAGTCAATGAACTTATCCTCTTTGTTCTGTAGGACAGTGTACAATAATAGCAAAGTCACGATTTTTAGAGCCCTGGATCAATGATTTCTGCACACCGAGGTCAAGCAAAATGCATCCACAGTGACTGTTGGTTGCATTCCATATACAGAGTGAGCTTTGGCTCCCACCAGAGTAGTGTTACTCTCTCACCTCTTGCTATAGGCTATTTTGTTTGTCATTCTGCCTTCCAGGAAGTGCTTCCATTGGCGTGCAAGAGGGGCTACTTTTCATCTGAATAATACAATTAATCAAGTGGTTGGTCATATTCCAATTTGTATCTATTAAATGTATTGTATACAGAAATACTTTTTTGCTACATTTTCTCAACAACAACAGAGGTAAAAATACAGACATTGATGCGATAAACAGCGTTAGTGCATGTACACAGCATATGTCACAGTCTATGTGTACATGCTTTGGAACTTTAAAGCCAACCCTATGGTCTTTGCCAACACTTGTGATGAAAAAAACAATATCTACCCCATTTATATAGGGATGATCTTTATTTCTGAAAAGGTGGATTACCAACTAAAGCCTCAGCTGTCTTAATTTCAGTAGTTTAAATGTAGAGATCCAGAGGGATTGCAATCCGTGTCTGGGAGAGAGATTAGGATACTTGGAAACGTTTATTTTTCATTTTTCCATGAAAAAATGCTGGCCTTAGCGCCAGGCCCCGCAGAACCCATCACTAAACACGTCTTCCATCTAATAAAGGGATAAAACACTGAACGGCATGTACTGTACCGTGGGAGAACAAAGACGCATATATTCCTCAGCCTTGGTGTGATGAAGGAGGCCTTGACCACACGCCTGCTCACCCCATGTGCAGCTGACGCGCCTGCTCTCTCACAGAGGGATCAGCAGCTCAGAATGTGCTGCACACTTGAACCATCAAGTGACAGATATTCCCCGCAGCTGCTCAAGCCACAAGAGCAGCGCTTTCCCTGCACTGTTGTAAAAGGCTGCATGTCAAGAATGCCTCATTTCATCTTATACATAATAATATACCTTTTCCAGATTCTTCCATTGTAATCAGTGGTTGGATTCTTCTGACACCAATCAGCATAATATTAAAGGTAATGTGTCATTTCTCCTTCAGGAGTCCACTGGTAAGTCCAGTATGTCAGGTCAGGGGGCTCGGTGGACTAGTGCGGTGGTTCTTAACATTTTGCCTTCCGTGGACCCTCTCAATCATTACTGAAACCCAAGGAACCCTCAGTGATTTATTATTGGCATCCGGGTGCCTTCACTGATCCATTATTGGAAGGCAGGTACCCCATCCAAGTATTTTTGAGGATTTGAACTGCAAAACATCACAGAACAAAGCTTTCATCAAACACATACACAAACAATGAAATATTTTATTCACAAACATAAAAAAATTCAAATTTTAAGAGGAAGGATGAGCTTTTCTATTAAGACCACCCATCGTCCATACTATATTCTGTTTGATGCATTTGCACTGCTCCCACAAATCAATCTGAGGATACGAACTTAATTTTTAGCCTCCAATTTTAAATTCTTTTACATTTACAGAACGTTTTAATTGTTTACATTTTGCTTCTTTATTTATTTACACTTGATTAATCTGTTAATATTATTTAATCTTCTAAGCAGTCGCAGACCTGAGAAGTCTTAACAGATCCTAGGTATCCCTGAACCACAGGTTAATAAAAACCACTGGAGTAGTACATACACTTCTGGAGTGCGAGTTTGAACTAATGGTCACAGATTTGAATCCTATATTGAGTCCACTCAGCTTTTCACCCTTCAGAGGTCAATAAAATGAATAGCACTAAAGTAGTTAATAAACATCTGTTTTCAGTGCCACGCTAGCCTTCAGTGTGAAGGTGAGCTTTACGCTAATTAAGTTACATTATAAGTAGAGGTCTGAATAAAATTGCTCAGATCACTTTAGATTGATGCTTCTATAGCCAAAGCAGGAAAAGGCCAATTAATCAAGAAACAATGCATTACTCATAAAATCTTTACCTCTCAGGGGCCTCCCATTCTAACTTATCTGCTCCATCCATATGTCCCCTTGCGGGCTCTGCGCTCAGCTAAGCTCTATCTAGCCTGTGTCCCTCGGGTCAGAAGAGCGAGAGCAGGAGGGCACTCTTTTTGTGTCAAAGCTCTCGCCCTTTGGAACGCTTTACCTCTGTCTATTATGAGCATTCAGAATCACTGGGCCTACAGAAGGCCTGTGAAGACCTGACTATTTTCTGTTTAATCCTCTGTATACCTTCTTTGGCCCGCCTCTCTGAGACTAGTGCTGGGAAGCCCCGTTGTTGGGGCAGCCATGCTCTTTACAAATACCTTAACATAACTCAACAATGCTTTGATGTGAAGAGTTAAAGCAGCCTATTACAGGCATCTTCATCCTTGGACTGCTACAAAGTAGAAAAGGCTTCCATCTTGAAAGAACATTTCATATATTTACATTAAGAAGGTTAAAAGAGTGAGCAGTGTTGAAGAACGGGATAATCTAATGCAAGTCTGCAGTTACTAAGATTTCCTTACACAGAGAATGGCAGGGAAGTAGATTTACAATCCCAATATATACTGGGAAATGGAAATACCAGCACAGGTGTCTCTGCGCCACCATCTTGAGAAAGATTACTTAAAGGGCCTTTTCTAGAAGGAATGATTTTACATTAAACACATCTATTTTCTCGAAAGTAGGCGTCTCTTCTAGAGTTGGAATGTATGTCTACCTTATGGCTCATTTCTACTGGCAACAGTGGATACCAAGTAGCATGGAACATTGAGAAGGACCTGTGTGAACTGCGGCTTTGGACGTATAGCCGACCTTCAAAAACAATAGTAGTTGTCTATTTGTGAGGGTTTCCAGCCTGGGCCCAGAACTCGAAGAGTCATGCTGGTGTTAATCAAGAGCAGTCCACAAGGAACTGCTCTAATGTTTTAACAGACCATGACTGGGTCAGACACAGAAATCTGAAACCAAAGAGGAACACATCTCAGCTTACCATGCCCCCATACTGTACATCAGTGCCAGGGGTGTTGCTTGGTCAGTATGAATTGAGGAGGTGCGAGCTTCAGGTTTCCCAACAATCACGCTGGGACATCTTGTTAAAACACATTATATGAGAAGCAGGACCTGAGGGGGGCTTAAGGGGCAATGGAAAGGGAGTAGTGTGGATTGTTAGGGGTACACAATATACTTAGAACATAGAAGAGACAGATGGGCGTGTTATTGTCAGTGTGAGCATGTAAAAGTCCCAGGTGAAATCCGACAGACGCTTAACATTATCCTACTAAAAACACTTGTACACCACCATTTACTATGGAATATATATATATTTTTTTCTTTTCGGGGGACGTAACACCACAAACACCCAGCCTGGAGCTACTACGCCCCTGATCAGCGCCCCCACTTCTTCTGCTGATTTGTAAAAACATGTCGGAGTTATATTCTCTGTGAGATTAGAAAATGAGAGATTATGTATTTGGGCACCGATAGAATCCTGTACGAAGACTCGGGAAGCATACTCCAGTTTCTTTGCAAGCAGCCGTAAAGAGACCGCCATCCAACATAAACATAAGAGCAGCAACGGGAGACAGTTCCTTTATCTTGGATGTAGGCCAGCATGCAGGATTGTTTTGTCGCCATCTTGTAACCATTGTTTCTGCTCCTGAGAGTTTCCAAAGAGCCAATATAATATGTCTCCACGCTCGATGAAATCTCATCTGTTTCCTCCACAACTGGAGGCGGAGAAAGAGCACCGCATGTAGTTTGGGAAAGAGAAAAAAAGAGCCTAGTACAGCTTGCTAGCAAAATCAGACTATGGTAACATATGTTACCGTGGAAGAAGCATTACAAAACAGCAGTCTTCAAAATGTGAAATGCCACGCCCCTTCGTGTAAAAAATAAATAAATATAATCATCAGGCACTACAGATCACACAACATAGGCAGATCTCAACATATTTAACAATGTAAACATTGTAGTTATCACTTTTAAAAACATAAACAAACAGGATTACTAATATGCTTTGGGCAGCCTCGTCTCCCTGAAGAATCCACAGTGTGGCCCTTTATCAGAAGTGGGGAGAGGGAATTTGATGGTTATTTGGAGCCTTCCTTTACACTTACTCCCAGCCAGGACATCAGTGGCAAATTAGGTTACTGATAGCCTATTACAGAAGGGTTCATTGCCTCACTGTTTTCCTTTACAAAAAATACAGCACTGTTTTCAGCATGATGTTCCTTTTGGCCAGTGCCTGCCCCCCACCCCATCGACATCAATTCCAGCCCCAAGTGGGCAGCCCCCAGTTTGAAGACCTCTGCTGTAAAAAGATCAATGGTGTATGGATAAAATGACAACTGTTACAAGATTGTCAATTACAAATCCATTAGGCCTGTTTGTAGTGGATTAATGGCTTTCTTCTTTTGTCCTTAATGGGTTTTAACATCCGTTGTTTTGGTCTACAGATGATATTCCATATTTAGCATGAAAGCACAAGCTTTGGCACAGAGAGGCTTTCATGACTCTGGAGGACAGGCCATCTGCTGCACTCACTCAGCTAGCGTCGGAGGTAGGTGTACATAGCATGACACTTCTGAACGCCAATAAATCTGTTTCCTGGGTTAGTGAAGAGTAGCAAATGGATGAATCCTGTTGAAAGTAAATTAGGCATTGGCCAGTGATCCTATTTACATTCTGACACTGCCTTATTCTTCGTTAACTCTGTTAAGAGTGAAATGCATTTTGAAAACAACCATGCTATTTATAAAGATTGAAAAAATTGAAATAAATGTACAGTTTTGCAGGATTCCTACACTATTTTCGAATGTTTTTTCTTTTAGTTTTTTTTAACAATACTTTGCAGTCAAACATTGGCAAAGGCAATAGCTCTCACTCACATTATATAGGCAAGACCGACTGGCCTTGGCAATGCTGGCTTTATTAAAAAACTGTGTTGATTTATGGAACTGTCAGTGTATTTTCTGTTTCAATTGAAGTCCCTTTGCTGGTTGATCGACCCATCGGAGCACAGAGCAGGATTCCGTTTATGATTCACATAACATCCTACAAGGGATTTTCTTCATACCAGTAAGAGCACGCCCAGCATCTCAATCGAATTACGACTCTAGTCCACTCTCTTGTTGCCTAAGTGCACCACAAAAATAAAAGTGTGACGGAGAGGGGATAAAACGGTCCAAAGAAAAAAATGTGGCTACAAACATAATAACCCAGACTGCTAAAACTTTAACTGAGCATATTAGGACGAGGGTGTTTATTCTACTATAAATATTTAGATCATTTTTGATTTTTAAATCACTTAAGTTTTTTTTAGGTCACCTAAGTTTTTTATTTTTTTTAATATGCATCTACTTGCTCAGATTTTTTTTTTTTTTAGACAGTCAGTCTGGCAGTTGTATTCCTGGCCACAAATGATAAAAAAAGTGATTGTTTTTAAGATTGCCTTCAAAACAAGGCCTATCACAATTTGAATAAAAGTCGCTTTTGCTAAGTGTCCAGGGAAGACCTGGCTTGGCAGTTTGGGCTGGACTGTTCCCATGAGGAACAGAGTAAAGACTGATTTGCATATGGCTAGGTCTGAACTGGGGTGGCGAAGTGAGCTAAAGAACGATGATTCAACCCAGATCTGTGACTGGGGGGTGAGTGTCTGAAAAGTTTCAGGCACTGTCCATCATCTCTTTGTGTTTGATTTATATAACACGTTCATACCACTTGGAAGACCTGCAGTTTTTTATGGTGCAACAGTTGCATTTCTTTTTTTCCCCACGTATGTCATAAAGAAAACCAGGTGACATTAAGTAACAACCTAGTGACAAACAGTACTGTGGCACTTTGCGATACATATCCATGGAGAATTTCACACTTCCCCACCCCATCTCCAGTGAATCTCAAATTTACAAGTGTGTCTAGCCCCTCTCAGTCCCAAACATTAAGTGGTATACAATACAGGAGTACATAGTTGTCCCCCGATAATCATTCCATTTCCCCCACACCTTAGTCCATTTGTGCAAACACCCTCTACTTTCAAAGACTGCCTTCTACGCCTGCATTCACCAGTCCACATCTCTCTTCCAGTCTTAACTGTGGTGCAGTGGTGACTCCCTGAAGTCTTTCTACGTTTCGTTTGGCCACTATCAGTTCTAGAGTGACCCAGAGGCGGTCCATGCGGGTGAGATCTGTGTCGCCCCAAATGTTTAAGAGGCACCACTTTGCCTTTGGTTCTAATCCACCGCCACACACACTCGTAATGCAGGCCACCACTGCTTCCCAATACAGCTGCAGGACTGGACAGCCCCATATCATATGGTAGATTATACCTATTTGTCAACACCATTTGGGGCAGAGTGCCTCGTCCACTTTACAATTTTTCAGTTGTGTTGTGGCTGCATAATAACTCCTGTAAAGGATACTGAGCTGTAGGAGGCGGAAGTGCAACCACATGGCCACCTCTCGTGGGGAAGCCAAGGCCACGCATCCTCCTCCATACCACCCAGATCTCTCTCCCACGCCTTCCGCAGTCGGGTCAGAGTGTCAGGGAGGTGTGTAACCATTTTTGATATGTGCAGGAGACTACCCGTCTCAGTAGGTTTTTGATTGCCCGTTTGGTTAAGTATTCGTCGAGTAATCGGTCCTCGAAAGGGGAGGAGTCAGAAAGCCGCCCCCCCGCCCCCCCCCACTCCAGGGATCGTTTTATACAGGACATGACAGACTTGCAGGTATTTATAGGCCTCCGTGGGCGCCTATTAATAGTCATTTTGAAGTTCAGTGAAGGGAGCACCTCGCACTTTTTCCACAAATCTCCCACGCAGGGTAGGCCTATAAGATACCACTTGTTAAACACCATCTGGAGAGCCAGGGTCCCAAGACATGCTGTGTCCCACAGGGGTGTAGCTTGTGTGATTCCCCCCACCCCTTCCAAGACCATGGCCACTAGAGCCACGTGCCACAGTGAAACAGGGACAACTGTTGGGTCAAAAAGGGAAGTACAGGTGCCCCCCCTCATAGAGAGCTCATTGGTAGCCCCACGGATACATGTTTCTCCTGTCCATTCTGTAGGCATGTTCGTCTCAAGAAGGAGTACCCAGTGTTTGACAACAATTAGCTGGGATGCCCTGTAGCATTTGCATACATCAGGAAAGGCTATTCGGGGTACACCCCCCAACTCATACCTTATTTTGAAGTCTCTGATACTCTTGGAGCACCAAGCACTTATTGGCTATTAGTTGAATTTGTTTAGTAGGCTTATGGGAGGCATCCCCACTGTAAACCGTTTCTTAAATAGTTTAGATACCTTATGCTTATAACTGTGTAATGACTCGATGAAACGTTATGATGCTAGCATTTCTTAAATCACAGATACCGACAGATGGGGCTGTACCTTCTGTATGTGCTGTGACCATCACAGACCTTCACCATGGGTGGCTGTCGTTATTATTGGCCATGGACTATTAGAGAAAGGTCGCTTATCAATGCACTGTATTATACTCTAACTTGCCAAACGAAGAGCTGTCTTGCTTGTAATCGTCTAAATGTTATTGAACAAAAAGGCTAATAAAAACATGTTTCCAAAAAAAAAAAAAAAATTATTAGGAAAGGCTATTCCCCCATCGTACCAACCCCTTGTCGGTTCCTGGAGCACTATGTGAGGGGGACCCCGTCCCAAAGAAGCTTACAAAACTCGCAATCTATGGAGCAGAAATAGGACTGCAGTATTGGGTAGGGCGTGTTTTGAAGTGCGTATAGGAATCGTGGGGGGGGCCATCATCTTAAACAGAAGCATTTACCCAGCAAGGAGATAGGCAGAGTTTTCCAGTATTTCACACTTTTCCCCAAGCGCAGCAATGGGGATTCAAGGTTGTGTGTATAGAACACGGACAGATCTCTTATACTAACAAGCATTTACAATGCAATGGTCTCGGCAATATTATAGGTAGAGCTATTGGTATTGCTCATTATTTTTTTATCATTTTTGTATCCCTAAATAAATGGCATTATCATTTCTATTGGCACAGGCGGTCTTTTTTTCCAGACTGCAGTGACAGCAGGCACATCGATGTGCGCTGCTCACACTGCTCACTTCTCACTAGTGGAGAAGTTATGGCATGACGTCATGCCAGGTGAGCGTTGTAGGGAAGGGAAATCCTTTAAAGAGTCATTTTCTCTCTGGATTCGCTTCTCTTTTTGAAACTCAGGAGCAGCAACATTGTCGTGGTGTCACCAGGGCTTTAAGTAGAAGCTGTTTCAATATTTTTTTTTTTTTTTTTTTTTTTTTTATAAAATTTTTATTGAACAATAATTCGGTTACAAGCACGGGCCTACAACCACCAGGGCCGGCCGCTAGGTACAGAATGAAATATACATTTATCAAGGCTGCAGTCAATTCCCGGGGCGCAGCCCCGTAGTGGCTCCGGATAGTTCTAAAGGAACAGGAGACTTAAGTCCAACAGACACAAAAACTAAAAGAAAAACAAAAGGCGAGGCATAAGGGCAAACAGTGCGGGTCAGGCTTCCTCCGGGGAACTCCAGTTCAGACCATTAAGCAGCCGGCAAAAGGAAGGAGTACCGGGAGGCTGGGGACGGGGGGGGGGGGGGGTCAAGGGAGATGAACGTCCATATGTAGTTATTCCAAAAGGTGCCAGGAACCATCAAGGGTCAGGGGGACATGGCGATATCGGTGTCCACCAGGGGGGGCGTACAGATACCCCCGCGATACGCATTCCATTGCCCCCAGATTCTACCCCATGCCCCCGGCTTACCACGGGCCACATACACAGTCTTCTCCCTGAACATACACCAGTCCATATTCTCCTTCCATACTGACACGGTGGGCGGCCGTTGGGCGCCCCAAAGCTGCGCTATATCTCTCTTGGCAATCATGTTCCCCAGGGCCGCCCACCGAGTCTGAGCCGCGCTGTAATCATTGGGCTCCCACACATTCAGGACACAGCGACGCACCTCCGGCAGCAGCACAACCCCAGTGACCTGTCCCATAACCGTATGGACCCGGCGCCAGTAGTCCGCCACCTCGCGGCACTCCCACAGGATATGGAGAAAGGTGGCGCTGAGCCCACAACCCCGCTTACAGAGCCCGTCGTCGGAAAATCCCATCGAGACCAAGCGAGGACCCGTCACATACACCCGGTGAAGAATCTTAAGCTGTACCAACCGGAGACGGGCTGGAATGGCGACCTCCTTGGGGGACGACAGTGCAGACTGCCAGTCCTCGTCGTCCAATTCCACCCCATCCCCCGTCCAAGCCTCCCGGAGGCGCACAAAGAGGTCAGCCCGATGATTAATCAGTTTTTTATAAGTTAAAGAAATAGTACTGTCAGGGACATGTCCGTCAAGTATGCGGTCCTCGAGGGGCGAGGAAACCGGGATCTTGGTCCCCTCCCCAAAGACCGAGAGCAGGGCGTGTCGAACCTGGGCATAGCGGAAGAACTCCCTGTCCGTAAGCTCGTATTCGGCCTGGAGCACCGCGAAAGTCTTAACCGTGCCCCTATGCCACAGGTCTCCCACTTTGCTGATACCAATCGTATCCCACTGGTCAAACCCCTTCGTAGTCCAGAGGCTGCCCAGGCGGTCGGAGGCAAACAAAGGAGTAGCACATGTTAGTCGCTCACTCCAGCCCGTGGCCGCAGTGGCAGCCCTCCAGGTCCGCACCGCAATCTTAGTAGGACCCGTAAGGGTCCGGCCAGCCGAGCGGGAGTAAAGTGCCCTGTTATAGTTCCCGCCGGGAAGCAGGAACTTGTCCATCTCATACGCCGGATTCAAGCCAGGCGCATACGTGGCATGGTTAATGGCCGATAGCTGCGAGGCCCAATAGTACCTGCGAATGTCAGGAAGCGCGATGCCCCCGTCGTACCAGGGGAGAGTAAGCTTAGCAAGAGCAATACGCGCCCGCCCGTCCCACACCAGTCTCCTCTGCAGGCTCTCCACCTCCCGAAAGTAGGCCACTGGGATAACGTCGAAGGAGTTCTGGAGTGCATAGAGGAACCTGGGAAGGGACATCATTTTGAACAGCGCGGCCCGACCCAGCGGGGACAGGGGCAGCCTGCACCACCGGGCCGTGTCCTCTCGCAATCGCCGGAGTGGACGCAGGAGATTCTGCTCATAGCGAGCCACCGGGTCCAGCGAAACGTATATCCCCAGGTACTTAAAGCCGCTCAGAGATATTTGGATCGGAAGCCGAGGCGGCAGGAGAGGAGGACCACCAGAGATAGGATAGACGCAGGATTTAGACCAATTGATCGTGAGACCCGAATTGTTCCCAAAGGAAGTCAGAACGTCAAAGAGGACGTTGAGCGACTGCCGCGGTGAGGTGAGATACAGGAGAATATCGTCCGCATACAGCGAGACCCGATCTTCGAAGCCCGGGGCCCACCGGATCCCCCTAAGCGAGGGCTCCCAGCGGAGCCAAGCAGCGAGTGGCTCCAGGGCGAGAGCAAAGAGCAAAGGGGACAACGGGCACCCCTGCCTCGTGCCCCTGCCGAGGGCAAAGGGCCGAGAGACCCGCCCATTCACCACCACCTGAGCCATGGGTCCCGTGTAAAGAAGCTTCACCCAGCCAATAAATCCTTCCCCAAAGCCAAATTTAGCCAAGACAGCCCAGAGGAATGGCCACTCGATGGTGTCAAAAGCCATCGTGGCATCCAAAGAAACCAGCACGGCCGGTTCGGAGAGGAGCTCCGCCCTGGCCAGGGCGCCGTGAAGACGCCGCAAGTTAAGAGCGGTGTTGCGGTGCGGGATGAAGCCGCATTGGTCCGGATGAATAAGATCGCACACGACGCTCAACAAACGATTGGCAAGGACTTTCGCCAGGATTTTAGGCTCTGCATTTAGCAGTGAAATAGGCCGGTAAGAAGTACAGCGGTCTCGCGGCTTGCCCTCCTTGGGGATCACGACTATCGTGGCCAAACGCTGGTCAGCCGGAAGGGAACCCGCCGTAAGAGACTCACGGAACATGCGACTGAGGAAGGGCGCAAGCTTATCAGGGCGCAATTTATATAGCTCAATGGGCAGACCGTTGGGACCCATAGCCTTGCCCGAGCGAAGGGAGCGGATCGCGGTCGCTATTTCATCCGCCGACAAGGGGGCGTCCAGCCGCTCACGGTCCTCAACGGACAGGCCGGGCAAGGCAATATCCCTCAGTAGAAGGCGAGAGTCGTCCTCATCTCTGTCAGTCACTGGGGAGTACACAGCCCGGAGGTGGTCGGCGAAACATTCCACAATCTCATCCGGCTCAGTCACACACACACCATCCGCAGCACGCAACTCCGGGACCACACGATTCACAGTCTCCTTTTTGTCCAGCCACGCAATCAACTTTCCCGCCTTTTCCCCGGCGTCGTACAGTCGACCCTGCTGCTCCCTATACATAGTTTTGGCCGCGTCAGTGACCAGGGACCTATATTCAAACTGTTTCAGGCTAAGGGCATGGAGCCCGTCCGGAGTGACATTCGCCTCCAAGGCCGACTCCAGCCCCGAGATGTCAGTCTCCAGCCTCACCACTGCCTCACTCTTGACCTTCTTAGCCACCACTATCTGGGAGAGGGCGTGTCCGCGGATCACGGTTTTAAAGGCTTCCCACAGGGACATTGCAGACGACACCGACCCCTCGTTATCAAGGAAGTATTGGTCCATAGCCTTAACCAGGCTGTCGCGAGTCGTAGGGTCTCGCAGGTACCATGGGTTAATGGGAGCGATCCGCCCTGCAGACCGCGACCCGGTGTCAAAAGGAAGCCACAGCGGAGAATGGTCGGAGATACCCCGCGCCAGGTGCCTGACCTCTCTAATCCGACCAGTCTGCGCCGCGGGCATAAGGAAGTAGTCTAACCTAGAGAGACTCCCATGCGCCCCCGAGTGAAAGGTGAACTGACACTGGGTCGGATGCATTAATCTCCAACTATCCACCAGGCCGAAGGTCTCCAACATCCCACCCAGCCATGCCTGGGCAGCGGGGAGGGTCCTTGGTGGGTGACGATCCAGTTCACCCGAAACCACAGAATTAAAGTCCCCGCCCATGAGCAGGAGGCTGTCCGGAAGGTCAAGCAGCATTCGACCCAAGTCAGTGAAGGTGGAGTTCTGGAGGCCCGGGGGGACGTAGACTGAAACCAGGGTAAGGGGCTGCCCCTCCCACCTCCCAATCAAACACACATAGCGCCCTCTGTCATCCGAGACTATCTTAGTGATCTCCACCGGAAGGGAGGTTCGCAGGAGAATGCCCACCCCCCTGGAACCAGTTGTGAAACCAGAATGGGCTACGAGGCGATATCCCCCCCTGTTCATTGCATGACAAACATTACCAACCAGATGCGTCTCCTGGAGAAACACCACATCAGGAGTCAAACGACGCAAATATTGCAGCACTACACCCCGCTTGATACGGTCCCCCAACCCATTGACGTTCCATGACATAAGCCTCAACCCGTCCCCCCCCATCCCCTCCAATAGATCAAGGGTCCCCCAGCCTGCAGCACAGTTCCCAGATGTGGACAAAAATCAATACCTCGCCCTGTAAACAAAAAACACACAACAAAACAACCCCTCCTCCCCCCCAACCCCACCCCAAGTCCAACTCCCCCCACCCTGCACCCCTGTGGGCCAAAAAACCCCCCCAACTTGCAGTGTGCCTGTCGCCCCACTAACCCCATTCTACGAAAAGACCCCGGAGGAGGAAAGGGACCCGTCCCCGCCCGCCCCCCTCACAGGTCCTGGTGAAACACAATATACAAAAGAAGTAAGACCCAACTGAACAGTGCAAAACGGCAAAATCAAGGACCAAAAGTCATTCTAAAGGGGACCCGTCACCTGCGGTGCCCGCAGAGGGTCCGGGACGGCCACCTCCGTCCGGCAGCGAGTCCAGCCAGTCACTTGCGGCCACAGGAGAGTCAAAAAAGGCTGTCCGATCCCCATGTTCCACTCGGAGTTTTGCAGGGTAGAGCATCGAATACTTTAGGCCCAGCTCGCGGAGACGACGCTTCACCCCTTGGAATCCCATCCGCTGTTTCTGGACCAGTTGCGTGAAGTCCGGATAAAAATTGATGGTCGAGTTCTCGTGACGAACCGGGCCGTGGGTCCGTGAGGCCTGCAGAATAGCGTCGCGGTCCCTGTAGTGGAATAGTTTGGCCACGATAGGCCTCGGGGGGGCCCCCGGCCGTGGCCGACCGCCCGGAACTCGATGGGCCCGCTCCACGGCAAAGAACTTACTTAGGCCAGCCGGGGACAACTGTTGCAGGATAAGTTCCTCGACCACGAGGTCAACCGGGCGGCTGTCGGAGGACTCCGGTACACCTATGACGCGGATGTTGTTGCGTCGGGCCCGTCCCTCGAAGTCCTCAAGCCGCCGGGCCATATGATCGTTGACCACCCTGATGTCTCCAAGCGCGGCCCGCAGATCCGACACCTCCGCACCGAGGGTGGAGGTCCGTGTATCGAGGGCCTGGACCCTCTCGTTAGTTTTGGAGAGGTCGGCCCGGATCAGGGTGACATCAATCGCGACAGTGTCGATCTTACGGGCCAGGGCCTCGTATTGCGTGGCGATGGTTTCCCTGATGCCAGCAATGGCGCCCATAATGTCCTGCAGGGAAAGTTCCGTAGAGACGTTCGTGCCTCCCCCTGCAGCGTCCGGGGGGAGGCCAGCAGCGCCAGGGGACCCTCTGCCCTGGGTGTAGCGGTCCATGTTGTTGCTCTGGACCGCTCCCCCGCGGAGGGAGGCCTTGGTCTTGCGCCCCTCGGGACCCCCTTTGCCCCCCATGTGAACACGGTCACTCAAGGGGACCTCCAATCAAGAGGTGTAAGGGCACCAGCAAGAAGACCACAAAATGTCGGTATAGGGGGTCCGAGGCGATAGGCACTCTAGTGGCAGGTGGAGGAAAACCTCGTGCAGAGGCCCAGGAAGCACCTCGCCACCCCGAGCGCACCCGCCAGCTGGTCTCCTGAAGTCCAAAACCGAAACCGAAAGTGGTGGATCGGCAACTGGCACCGCGCTGAAGCCGCTGTTGTTCAATTGCAGCCCGGCCCCACGGGTCACCTTCACCCCGGTCACCTCCGTCGGGTGGGTCCCAAAAGTTCCGACGACGACAACTCAGGATTCCCAGGTCCGATTTGATTTTTGAAAAGAGATATGTGCTCAGCTGGTCTTCATCTCCCAGAGTCCATAAACCACATCAGGATATTCTCAGGATAAATTCCGAGGAGCAGAAAGGGTCCGGGGAGCCCTGTGCTCACGCGACCATCTTGGATGCGCGCTAGGCTCCTCCTCAGCTGTTTCAATATTAAATACAACAAGCCAGACAGAGTTGCTGCTTATTTATCTTAAGCAACTAAGAACCATTGACAAAGCCAATAGTCCTAACTTGTTGTAGGCATGATGTTACTTGTTGTATCATATATCTGGATGCACTTACAAACAGCAAAAATACAAGTTGTGCGACACACTATGCCAAGCACAAATATTTAGCTTGTGTTTATAAGCCACGCCCTTAATTACATTGGCCACGCCCATTTGAGAGACCCCCAGTTTTTTCATCCCACTTAAAGCCCTGGTTATTAGTAATATTCCATCCATTTCTGTGATACCACTTGCTGTGATTTCAGCATGTTAGATCTCATGATGTCAACTCCAGTGATATCATCTGGTTAAAGGTCACTTGCGAGGTCATTCAGGGTTTGGTGGTCAAAGGGCATGTGATGTCACTTCCGCTATGCCTGGCATTTGGGTCAACTGACGTCCACAGTAGTACTGCTGGGAGAAAAGCTTGATTTTCGGGTTCGAACAGATAGGTCTGCTGTGCATGTGTTGCACACTTAAGACGGGGCTTCGCTATCCAGGGGGCACGCGCATGGCGATTGTTTATGTAGCGAAATGCAACAGAGTCGACCTACTGCCTCAAGAACAGGCCCCGTACCTACAAGGCTGGACCATCAGCAAACATACTCTTACTTCAGGGGGAGCTTGTAATGCCCCGCAACAACAAGCCTTCTGTTCAAGGGTCCAGGCTCTTCCCTGCGCCGCTGTAACAACCATTCATTCAGGAACAGAAGTCTCGGGCTCCTGGTCCAACAATTCAGGACTCTGCATGAAGTAGGAACATGGTAACGTGAGACCCATCTTCCTGGCGGTGTATCTGTCTCCCTGGTGCACCATTATTCTGTCCTGTAGCGATGGCGTTAGGCAAACACTGCAAGAGCACGGAGATTAAACACTGCATCAGCCTGTGTGATGTGATCACGGGACAGGTAATGCCCCCCTAATCTCAGGAGATCAGCTGCATTGTTTACGTATTTTGGCAGTGGGAGCACCGTTTTCACATCAGAGACAGTTAGAGAAAGGGAGAACGAGAGGAGAAAAGACAGAGAGAGTGAGAAAGACAGTCGAGAGGATCGAAAACGAGAGTGAGGGGAAACAGACAAAGAGAAGAAGGAAGAGTGACAGAAAAAAAACAAGCACACCACTGCCTTTGTCCGAGGCGAAGCAGAAATGCCTCGGAGAAACGCAGCGGCGGTTTCAGATTCGGGGGCGTGTTTTTCTTTTCTCTCCTCTTGCCATTGGCTGGAGGAGAGAAAAACACGCCTAAAAAAGGGCGTGGCTAAAAAGTGGAAAGAAAAGCACGGAGCACGCCCCCGAATCTGAAAAAGACGGAGCCTATTTGGAGGGACGGCTCTCTCCTCCAATGGCTGGCCTCCGTTTAGGAAGCCAGCCAATGGAGGAGAAGCAAAAAGAGAGGCGGGCTAAATAGCCACTCTAAGAATCATTAAATCTCCGGACTTCATGTTCTGCCTTCGGCAGACTGGATGGTCCCTCGACCTAAAAATGCCAAGTAGTGAATCCCTCCATGATCACCCCCACTCCACAATCATCAGGGAATACTGGGGGCTCCCCGTGAAGGACATAGATCAGCATTTTATTCCAACTGAGTGTGTAACCAGAGTGCTTGCGATAAAGGGTGAATATATGCAGGACTCTGCTAAGTGTGGCTAAGGGATCGGCGACGTACAGCAGGATACCATCTGCATGGAGGGAGACTGGGTCCCCCCAATCTACAGTCCATCTCAGTCCCCCGACTATAGAGTCACAACAGACCCAAGCTGCCAGTGGTTCCAATATTAGGGTAAAGATCAGGGGGGACAGTGGACAACCTTGCCTGGTGCCCCTTCGAAGAGGAAACAGTGCTGATGTGCCGCCATTAACTACCACTTGCACTAGAGGACCCGAATACAACAATTGGATCCAGGAGACAAAGCAGAGACTGAAGACCATCTTTTGCAGGACTACATACATAAAAGGCGCACATAAAAGGCCATTCCACAGTATCGAACGCCATGTGCGTGTCCAAGGACAGCTCGAGCGCGTCCTCACAAATCTCAGACGCTCGTCCAATACCCCAAGTAACCTCTGCAGATTGAGCGCCGTATTTCTACCTGCCATAAATCAGGATTGATCAGGATGAATCTGGGATCTGATCTCCCCAACCAATCGCGAGGCCAAAAGTTTTGCGAGAATTTTATCTTCTGCATTCAATAGAGATATAGGCCTTTATGAGGCACAGTCATCAGGCGGCTTATTCTCATCAACATCAAATGTGTGAAAGATAGAGGAACCCAAAACAAAGGGGCATGAACTTGACAACAAATTACATTTTACTGCATGGTGTTCTGAAAGAAAGAACGGCTACCCTCCACAAGGCTCCCGAGTAGGCAAATGCGACCAACAGAATCAATCACTGCTGCTAAACAAGGCATTGATTGGAAAACATTATCTTCCCATGACCCAGCACAGGTCCCCTGCCACACATTGCTGCAATCTCAGCTTCAAATAGAGTCCTAGATCCAAGTGGAGAGATAGCAAAGAGGTCTCCAACCAGAAGCAAGATCATTTTTGGATAGTAAAAACCTTTATAAGGAGAAAAATTAGAAATACAGTGACTGCTGGTCATAGGTGTCAAACCTCTTAAAGAAGAAGAGGTTCACCACTGGCTTAACTATGATTTAGAAAAAACTCCTCAAATTGTTCCTAGGTGCAGCCTTTCACATGGCAAGTGTCATAGTTCCCTCAGCCAGGTGGCAAGGAGAAGAGCAAGGCGGCACGGGCTGAAGGTCTCCAGAACAAGGGCAAACTTTGGCTCAAGGCTGTCTAGAACTGTTGGACAATCGTGGCTGGAAAGAACATGGCTTCCTCTACAATACAGTGTTTACGTCCTCTACATGCACTCATAAGAAACAGCTGAAGCAGGAGCAATGTTTTGTTCACTGGAGGTTGGTCTGCTCCTTGCATTGACTATCCTTCCAGTCTCCTAGGATTGATCTGGAGCATAAAGGCTGCCCTGGTAGACCTGCGTAAGAGAACGGGTTGGAATAGGCCAGTGACTGGAAAAAGTGGTAATTCAAGAATGGCAGTGGAACCCAATCTGACTAAGAGAGCTCTGCCAAAGGGAAACACGGTCTCTGCGTACTAGTGGAAGCTAAATATGTCAGTAAGAATTAGTTCCACAAACCCTCCCCATCTGGAAAGATAATCTAATTTTCCAAGCACAGAATAACACCAGAAACGATGGAAGATGAAAAGCAGAGCGGAGGACGGCAACATCACCTCACTCACTTCAGGCTAAAGCCTGCTATTAAAGAGCTGTAAACGGGAGCCGCCTCTCTTAGGGACAGACGATTCTGGGAAAATCATTACTACCAGCTGGGCAGTCGACGCTTTCCCCCGATTTAAGAATGTGACGTTACCGCGCTGACGTGCTACGTGCTCCATCGCTAACCACCTGTTAAGTGATTTAAGCATTTACTCCCTGACACGCGAGTGCCGCGTGAAGAGGAGATTTTAAAGAAGTCAGTGACCGGCTGTAATCGCCACAGAAGTGTACACACGGATATTACATATAAGACTACAGGGATTAAACCACCGTTTTATTTACAAAGGTAAATCAATTAGAGCTGTCGGTCAAACCTTGGTCTTTTATATTATTCCAAAACTCTGCAAGGCTGATGTAAGCCCCAAATTGAAGGCCTGCCATAGTCCTCACACGCGAGATCGGAACGAAAAGTGGGACCACTCCAGTTACTAACTTGATACAAGGAAAGGAAAAATGCACACGCCCTGGGAAAACAATAAACAAAACTATGGTTTAAGTTTTGTAAAGTGGGGGGAAATATTCCAAGCTTCAAGAATACACACACTCCAGGAGCACTTGAAACAGGCTGTCTGTTTCCTCGACCAGGCAGATGGATGCGGCGGAACTAACATTGGCTAGGTGGAGGGTCAAATAACCCACACCCCCTTTGTGATATACCCCGAAGAGAGGGAGAACATAAAAACACCTCCTCCTCAAGCAGGTTTGGCTGAGGGGTCACAATGACCCACCACATATTCCGAATTCTAACCCCAGGGAAACACCAGCATCCAGCACGTCACTCGCATTATACTGGGCATGGCCAGTCCGTGTAAAGCCCACGGACAGGAAGGAGGACAGCCCTCTGTGAGCAACCCCATAACCACAGACACATACATCTGCCCGAATTGGTGCTAGAAGGCCAAGTAATTGACGGGCATGCGCAATAAAAAACAGTGTAACATAACATAACAGAGCAGCCGTGGAAGCAACTGTGCCACGCAAAAAACAGGCACAGCACACGTAGGAGGAGCAGTATCCGCGACCCTGACGCCCACACACAACTGGTGCACGTGCTCCTTCTGCAGGGTCTCTCAAACAAATACAGCATTGTAAGCTTCAAGGGCATTCACAGAACAGTTTCAGTGCAAGCAGCAGCGATGCCAGTAGCCCCTGCACACGGAACTATCACAGCACCAGCAGCAGTGCAGGCTGATCAAGCCCCTTTGGGTTCTCCTAGCAAAGATCTCCAAGTGGACAACAATGTAACAAGGCTGCAGGGACTCCAAGGGAATGGGATGCAGTAATAACCACCCCATTAGAAGGGGGCAGTGTGCACACGTCACTAATAAGCCCTTATCTGAAGTGCTGTGTCCCATTCAACAAGTCTCTTCTAAAGTGATCTCTAGGTCTCAATGCCTCACCTGGAGCTTTGCTGCTGCTTTTAGAACCCACAGCGTGTATGTCACATACAATCCTGGGAGCCACATCTGGAGTGCTGCGCCCAGTTCTAGAAAGATCATTTGTGTTAAGTGTATGAAGTCCCACCTTTAGAGGTACAGAGTTATCAGTGCCTCATCTGGAGTCTTGCTACAGCGCTTAGAGGCTATCGGTCCCTTGTGTATTCATCCCAATCTGGATGCAACATCCTTCATAGCACGTTTGGTGTGGCAGTCCACACCTGAGTATTGTGCCCAGTTCTGCCATGTTGAAACCCTATCTGCAGGCCACATCAAGCCACATGTTCTGAGGCTGCCTCTGGCATACTGTGGTCAGTGCTTAATTTGTGCCGGTGCTTTCCAGTGCTCAGCACCGGCACTTAATTGCCAGCACCGGGGCTTATGACTGTCTGCCACATGGTAGTTGTGTCTGCCAATTTAGGTACGAGCACAAGAACTTCTGTTTATTATTTAAGTTTACATTTCCAATTATTAGTATTTGCCTCCAAAGCCATTTTTAGGTCTCGCCGGACGCAGCGCATGCGCTGGTCTGGCGAGACTTATTGAGAGGGCTCCAAAAAGTGCTACCAGGCCAGCCTAGAGCTACAGTGCATGTGCGCGGGCGTGCGCGCCGCGTTTTACCGCAATTACTTTCACTTTCGCGGCCGCAAGGCCGCTTTGATGTTGATAGCGATCGCAATCGCGATCACTTTCACTTTCGCGGCTGCAAGGCCGCTTGGCATAGCCAATAGGTCTCGCTTTTGGGACCTTATAAGTATTTAGTTACGCAACTGTTGCATGGCTAAACACTTATAAGGTCCCAAAGGCGAGACCTATTGGCTATGCCAATGCTTGTTATAGCTTGGGGGCCTGTAATAGTATGAATGGTCACACTTTTAAGAGTGTGATGATTAGCATTGTGTTGGTGCTGTCAGTGGCAGTACTGCCAGGGGCAATGGATGGTGCAAGCTCTAGTGCCCTCCTGTTGAGGGTCCCATCACTACGTTTTTTACAAATTAAGCACTGACTGTGGTCAGATCTAGAAGCCATGTAAGTCTATGCTCTGTCCAGTACTGTGGCTCTATCGGGAGTATTGTGTCCTGGTATGAAAACAATGGTTGCTTCACTGGCATTCGTGAGTAACTGGGATGAGGAGGAGGAAGTAACCATGGCAAAATAAAAAAGTAGGATTTCCACAGTGACTGAACTCCGTGAGCATCATGTCTTAAAGTAATTTCTCTGTGAGGGTATTCTCTCTCCTTAGTCACTCTAGAAGGTCTCACTGTTACCCTGTGGTCGGGTTGTATAGTACATTAGTGGCCTGTAATGAAGGCAGTTCTCAGCTATGGGCAGGCTACTGGTGCTTCAACTGTGAATTCCTAAACCAGTCCTCGGGCAAGTGCTCGAGCACAGCTTGCTACTTTTCAGAGACGCCTTTGACCCACCTCAGACAGAACTTACATTCTCATGTTAAATATCTATATAAACTCTGCAAAGCAGGTAGATATCTGAATAAACCCGCCCTTTCTTCTTGCTCTCGGTTTTGCAGGTACCGCCTTCTACTAAATGAAGGCCTGATGGTCACCACTAAGTCTAAAAGTGAACAGATGAGCTGACTGCAAAGGCCCATTCTTATTCTGCTTTCAGATGGGCTGAGAGGATCTGGAGTGCCGGACGAGTATTTGGGTTAAGGAGCCTCTTCGAAAGTTACAGAGCGGCAGCTGAAAAGCAGGTAATTCATATTTCTGTAAATCTCAGAGTAAATGGCTTTCAAATAGATGAAAATCATTTCAAATCGGAGCGTGACAAATGAAATAGAGGAGTTGCACCATTGTGACTAAAGGGTTATAAAGAGACCAGCTCAACGTAAATTACATTCAGCAATATCTATTGGCATTTAACCGTTATTGGATAGCTATGAAGAAAGCGCATTTGGGTACAGGTTATGCATGAAATAACAAGAGCACGAGACAGGTCAGCGGACTGCGTCAATAGTTGTAATGCAAGTAACGTCCAATACCTTCCCTAACTGGACTGAGAAGACATCATCGGCGCAGTGTTTTTTTCCCATCTGGATGGCGGTAAGAGTCTCACCGCCTGGAACCGTTACCCTTCTCGGGGTTCACTGAAAGGCACCCTGCATGCTTCAACAACAGACTTTAGAAGTAATACACAACACTCCCACCCCAACAGGCCTACACTGGATAGTGATGTAACGAAACTTGAAAGGGCCCCCCTGCAAAGTACATGGTGCCCCCCCCCAATCCCTACCCCGTCTGCAGATGCAGTCAGGAGCTCTCTCAGGCCTGGGCCCCCCTGAAGCTCAGACCCCCCCCTCGCACTGCGGGAGCTAATGTTACGCCACTAACATGGAGTACCCACAACTAGCCAGCATCACCTCTACGACCACGTAACATTCGCAATCAACAAGCTACCTGTAGGAAAACACCACCCACGTAAAGTTTTTTTTATATCTCACAAATATACAAAGTACAAAGTAATGACATCACCTGACTTGAAGCCAAAAAAGGGGAACGCATTCTCAAGGGATACCACCACGACCTGAACAGTGTTATACCACATGATCGCCTTATGCATTCCCTCCTACGCTGCAGAAAGAGCCTGAAGACACGAAGCAACAGGCACAACGCAGCTCTTGTAGCCACCGTGCGTTGTCAATCATCCCCGCTCGCCCCACAATGTGCACAGCGCGTTGCTTGCTCTTTGGTTGTATTGTATGCAAGCTCGAGTATATACAAATACTGATCAGCGCTGCAGGGTTAAAGGTCAGCACTCACAACAGACACAAGGGGAAGCAGACACGATGGATCATCCATGGTTTTAGGTATCAGTACAGCAAATAACAGACCGGGTTTATAAACGTGACGTGAATCTGAGGCGTTAGCCAGTTAAACCATTGTCCTTTGTTAGCCGGCTACTGTGCACTGTTGACAATCTGCATGACATATCAACATTTTGTTTGTTTTAGATGCGCCCACAGTTCATTCCTAACAGGGCAAGGTGACACACCCAAAGTCTGGCGTCTTAAAGGGGCCATCACGTGAATGATGGCACAATAGAGCTCAAAAGCCAAGCAGACACCGTCAAACAAGCATTCTAGAAGCGCCTACTGCCGGTGACTGCTGGGCTGGGTAAAGAAACCCCTTTTTATCTCCACACCACACGGCCCCTTTAAACAGCCCTCTAGCTGCCACTCAAGTCAAAGGCTGGCTTTTAGCGCAGCTAAAGGATGGCTCCTGTCAACTCGAACATACCCATGGCAAGGATTTTCACCCGACAACTGAAGCAATGCCATTGGACAAAGGGAATGTCCTATTAAAGAACAGTGTATATCCTCGCCTACACCCCCCCCCCCCCCACACACGCACACACACACCTCCCTAGGTAAGTGTTATTACGCGCGTTGTGAGGTGGTTCGCTGGACGCGCATTTGGGAAGCCGAAAACGCAGCCGAGGTTGGTATTTATGGACAGCAAACCACAGCAGACCCTGCTGATCCGGTCACAGTGGAAATACATTCTATATGAGAGTAGCTGCTTTTTTGTGTAATATTCTGCTAATGAACGAAATGAGTAAAGTTCAACGATAGCACGTTTGAAAGTAGTTAAGAAGCTTAAACATGAAATAAGAGCATGCAGTCAGTACTTTAGTATTCCTTCGGTCAACTACAATGATGCAAATACAACTGTTAAAGCTACAAACACCTGTAAATATTAGAAGTTCGAAAGATGTTACATTTAGAAACATTATGGTCATCACTGGTTAGGTGCAGCAATAAAAAGGTATTTATAATCAATACGTGAAGCTCATTTAGAAGATTTACTTTAAAAAATGTCAGTTTTGATGGGTAAAATGTACATTTTTTGTCAAAACGCGAGACCTATATGGAAAAAGCTAGGGAAAGACTGTATAACAGCTGCCATGAACCTGTCAAAAATGACTGGGTGATTGTTTCCAAAAATGCGCCCAGAGGGAGCTAGGGAGTATTCTGTCTTTGGCGTGGTCCTGTCTGTCAGGTAAACGTGCGAACATATATATTTTAAACGATTTGACAGTGAAAACACCCCGCGGCTTCTTTTAGATTGTCTCGTCGTTATGAGCAGCAATGTTACAGTCACCGAGTGCCAACGCAATCCCTCAAAGTAGTTTTTGACACCACAGATGAGGTAAGAGAAGTGGGTGCACCACAGCCTCCTAGCAAGTCCCACGTCTACTACTAAGGCATCTGTCTGGGAGACGGGCAATTATTGTAGGTTTAGCCGGACTACCAAAAGGCTGCGATTAAAATACTGGTACTTCCTCCTCCAAGGATACCATAGAAGAATTGTACCTTCTACTCCCATCTGAAAAGCAAGCAGTGGAAGGACACAAGTAATGCGTCCATGCTCCTGGAGGGATATACACAAGAAGAGTGATGAAAGGCCGCACAGGCTGCCCTAAAGCCAACCAATGACAAACAATGGGTGGGCTCTAAGCCCACTGTAAGTGACAATAGTCTTTTGGGCAACAGACAGCTTGCAGTGGTGCGTAGTCAAGGTCTAAAAAGCAGACTCTGGTTAGGAAGGCTGGCAGTTTGCAGAATTTATGTGCATTTCCCGGGGCGGCACACTACGTCGTACCAGACCTGGAAGTGGTTTGGTGGTTTTGAGGCCTACACATCCTTCCTGCTTAGCTAGGTTTGCATGCTGTCAGTGATGTGCTCGCCCTTGTGACTGCAGATCACAAATCTATTTCTTCCTTCATATTTTACTAGCTCTTCATGCCAGGGCTGCAGGATAATCCCCTGTTCAGATGTACATCAAGTAATTCCAGTGTGGCAAAGAGGTTCAATTAAGGACAATGGGAAGCAACGTGTTTTATGTAACAGAAAGCAAGTTAATAAGGACTCCCTGTGGAAAGGGTGCACTAACACAGCTTGGAAGCATAGGTTTAATTTGCCTATAGTGAATATTAGAATGCATTATTAACACACTATTTGGAAAACGAAAGCTTCAATTGCAAGTGTATTGGTGGCCGATGGGCACGTCAACGACAAATGAGGCCTGGCTTACTGCTGATAATAAACTATGGATTTAGGCCAGGATCGCTGTACTGGGGTGAATGTATGACATTGTTCTGCATTCTGTCCATCAATTGTTCTTTTGCATAGAAAAGAGGTGGGTTTGGGACAATAACTAACCTGAGCTGTGTTGGCCTGTGGGTGGTGGGGCTATGGTATGCTGGACTTGGGTGATCTTGTCCTGATAGTTGAGGGCAGCTTAGCACATTTCTGCATGTCATTAGAAGAAAGAACACACATATCCCAAGCAGTCTTTCGGAGGATACCTCCTACTCCAGCCGTGTACAGCAATGTCTACCATTCCGAGTCGGTTGTCATTTACACTGGTAAAGCTTGCTTGACTTCTCAAAGCAAGAAAGTATTTTCTACAGCATCATGTTCTGCCAGCATCCCATTAATCACAAAGCCCTGGTCCTCCACATCAGCCCTCTTGCAATTGTCTTAGAAATCCATGGGTGAAGTGGCAGAGCTATGCCCCCTGCACGTGTCCAGAGTAGGCATGGCACCCATATGCTGTAGTCTGCGCAGGCTAGAGTCGGAGGAAGCACAGATGAGGCTAAAGAAGGTTAGACAGGTGATGGGACGATGCCATCAGCAGTATGTACATAGTTCCTCCAAAAACCCTAAAGCCCCTTTCTTCCAAGATATCAGAGGAGAAAAAACTGCTGTCCACACAACTCCTATTATTATCAAAAAACAATGGCTCCTGTGGACTAATGGAAAAACAATCTTAATGTATAAATGCACAATGGCAATGTGATGGGTTAAAGTGATGTCAGAAAGAGAAGGAGTCGAACACACCTTAGATTTGTATTTCATACACAATTATTATTTATATAGTCTTTGAAACAAAATACATACATAGTAATTAAACAATCATATGGTTTTAGTGAGTGGTGTCCCAGTGAAAAAACGGAACCTAAAAAATAGAACCTAAAAAATAGAACCTAACAAAATAGTGACATATTTGTGACATCTATACAAGGTTTCCTATATTCATAAAGACGACCATTAGGAGGTATATATTGCATGAACCGCGCTTTATACAATGATGAGTGCCGGTGTGTAATGGTTCACTTTTGAAAACTGTCAACGGCGTTTCGACCCTGTGTGCAATGTAGGGTCTCTTCAGGACCTGAAATTGTAGGGACACCTGAAGGATAGTTTGCGCAGTCTCGTGTAAAAGGTGTGGCACCGTGAGTGTAGTGAAGAAAGTAATACTCACATGGGACCCAGCCGGGCGCCCATGTGAGGGTAGAAGTTGACTGGCAAGAATCAGTTTGGCACAACAGGAAAATTCCGCATGTACGGTTTTGGAAAGCACGATGAGTGTACAGTCCAGGCGTATACTCCGATTGGGTGATTCTGCGTGTTGATGTTACAGGCTTCTCTAATGTTTGGTGATTCTCAGTAGTAAAATTGGGCACGATTTGCAGCTCTTTGTGTCGCCAATGATAGGGATTACTTCCATCAATCCAGGGTCTCCTTTCATCACCAATCTGTACATGCCTGCATCTGGATAACTTCGGGGCAGAACAGCGCCTGTCGGTCTGTCTGCTTGGGTTCAATGACAGTGACACAACTACAGCACTCTTCCCCCTTAATCCTGTTTCAGATACGTGTCCTCAGGTGAAGACATTTGTTAGAAAGAGGTTTGCCGGGGAAGCAAATTTTGGTAAAGGGAAAAAGGAGCTGTCTCCTGTTTTCTAGGGGGTCCCTCTGAATTATGGGGAGGAAAGGAGACTCTCCTAACTCACCCACACCTCACCTAGCCTGCACCGATATCTGTGTGACTAGTAACCAGAGGCTAATCCCCCTCACCGTCGCTCTTCCTGAATTTACCTCCAACCCTACCGAGTTCCATTAGATCTCTCAACACATTCTTATCTCCCCCCTGCTACAACCCTTTGTTGAGGTGGAACCCCCTAAAACCGGCTGCCCACAACATGCCATTTCCCCGTCTGGAAAGATGTTCCTATTTTTTGGGAAGAACACTAACTACACTGCTTCTCATTCTTGTCCTCTCCTTTCTCTCTTATTCCATCCCTCCTGCCTGATCTCGCGCTATAAGGCAACCTTAAGGTGGCATAAAACGTTCTACGAAGAAGCAACATCACGTTACATCAGGAAATGAGGACCCGCACAAAAGATGGGACTCAAACACTTCTCCGCACAGCACCAGAATACTGGGCACTCTGGGAATACAAATGTTCCCAGGTGTTTGGTAACAGTATGGAAATATTTTCACATTCATTCACTCAATCCAAAGAATACCAATTTGTTTTCAGAGGAAGCTATATGCAGTCCTACAAATAGGACGGCGTGACTGCGAGGAAATGTTGCTCAATAAGCGATTACGACAAAACTCTTTGTAGTGTTCGACCAATAGCCCAGAAGAGTGTGGCAGAACAGTGAACTACCTCTAGAAATGAGCTAAATTATGACCAGGATAACTGGAATTAGGAGACAATCCAGGAGCAAATTAAGGAAAAAGATTAGCTCCATTTTGTGTCCAAGGAAGGCCGTCACATTCTGGAGTGAGAGGTGCGCCCAAGAGGTTGTTTTAGGGCGAAACTATCTCCTCGACGGTGCTAGCAGTCAACGCTGTTTGTCTACCTCAGGTAAAGTTGTGCTGCCATTTTTGAAGGTGAAATACTGTGAAGACCACGAGGTGTGCATCAGCTGAAGTCAGAAGATGGCAAATGCAGGAATTCCTCTGGATATTGGTTTGGCTTAGTCTAGCGTTGACAACTCTCCTGCTCTGACCGAAGCGGTCCTGTGCCGGGGTATGCGGAACTGCATGGTTTGACAATCAGAGCTAACAATTACACTAACTGACAACTTCGGAAGCAAAATGTAAAGTTGGGGTGCACCACTGCTCTCCACACCCAGAGGTCTCCCACAGTACAGGCATCAAGCCTCTCCTTGGCAAACTGCGGAGAGCGTAAATAATTCCACGAAAAAGAACCCTTATATCAGGGGCATCCCAGCATCCTTTAGGATTCAGGAACCTGAAGCTTATGTCCAATCTCTTTCACCTGAACTGCTGCAGCCCCCAAGACTCCTTTATTATTTGGCTGGATAGACTCACAGCGATGTGGTCATGTCACACCAAAAACATTTTTATGCTGATAACTCTGACTAAGGTACATCTGTTGCAAGAACAAGTATGTCATTTTAAGCTGCACAAAGAAACATCGCGACCTGGCATTCTGGAGAAATGCATTTCAATTTATGATAGATGGGATTCCCTTTCGAGGCTGTGTGTATGTACACAACGCCACATTCACATCATCAACAACAATGAAGCTGATAGGATTTTGTAAGTGCACAAGTTATGAACCAACTCACATATAACCATTTTTTACTACTGATTTCTCCGAGTTTGATAAAGCAAATCACCTGCCACAAAGAAAGGGAATACAACTAGCATATAGTACATGAACCGGGAGGAGGGGGTAGGGGGTAAAATGAAACATACAGACCCTTCCTGATTGTGCTTACACGGTTTCAATATACTGGATGGGCAGGTGTTGGTAGCAGGTAGTTTAGGTAAACTAGCAATGGCAGAGCTAATAGGTCTCACCTTTGGGATCTATTGGTTCTAACAATAGTTTTTAGCGCTATTTTTCTTAAGGGGGCCCAGAATTAAAGCGGGGTGGAAGTAACATGGGGTGTGCAGGTGTAGGAAGACAACCCTATGGGCGTGGAGAAAGAAAAGCAAACAGGCAAAAAGAGAGAGAGAGCTACATTGCGCTGGGAGGGGGTAGAAGCACAAGGGCGAGAAAGCAACACAGCGGAGAAGTACACAACGGAAAGCGCATCATGGAGGATGGGGGAGAAGATCAGGGCCATGGGAAAGCAGCACAAAGAGGGGACGAGAAGGGCACTAAGGAGACAGCTGAAAAACACATCCCTAGTGGAGTATTTTTAGACAAAAGAAAAAGTAGGTCCCAGAAAGTAAGCATAGAAGCCACCTAATCAGATGGTAAAGAGGCTATGCTCCATGAGAGGGATGAGATGGACAAGGCAAGCAATAAGAAGCAAGCAAATGAGATTGGCAAAAAACCCAACCAATGATAGAAGGGTTTGCTGCCCGCCTATTGCCTATGTTCTTGGTAAGCTCACAATGCATCTTTCACAACTAGAGAGCTTGGGCTATCTGGTAGGCTTGACCTAAAAAGCACACGAGACAAAAAGTGTTTGTTTATCTCAGGAACTTTTGTAAAAGGGCCACTGTCTGCTTAACAACCACCGAACAATCATACAGAATTTAACATATAGCAAGAGTTATATGCTTGCTTTCTTTTTGGGGCCACACCAAATAACTGTTAGTTAAATACTGCTACTCCTGGTTCAAATAAGACAAAATATTGAATTTCAAATCTCGGAGACATTTCAAAATTCAGCAGCTTATTTTTAAAGGATAATTTATCTATTACAAAAGCAATATTTATAAACAGTGCAAAGAGATTTACATTGCATTAGACAATACCATCCTCTTTAAAGATAAATCACAAATAAACACATCATGTATACTGGCAGGCCAAGCTGTGATGTAATATTTTTGTGCAATTCATTTATATTAAATTCACAAGACAATTTAAACATGGAATAAAAGCCTAATTACATCTCTGAACAAAACTTGCACAACACACTGTAAAAAGACCCATCTCCGAAAAGAGATATTTAGGAATGTTAGTTGGGGTTTCAAAAGGCTTTCACCACCTCCCACTTATGTCACAAAGTTGTAAACAGATGCTGCTGACAGGAATGCAAGAGTCACAAGAGGAGTGAAATACTTGTGGAAGTAATTGTGTTCACCACAAAACAGCCCTGCAGGAGTTCTAGAATCGTGAAGATATAACACTTGAATTTACTCTACGCCCAAACAATGCACTGCGCCCTCACCAAAGTTACTCACACAGACGGGGTGTCATAGCTGCTAATACTTTGTCACCAGATGATTCCTGGCAAACGTCTTACATTAGAACAAAATAATAAAATAACATTAAAAAGAATGCAACAAGAACCTATATGTTGACAACAGCTTCCCAATTGTTTGCGCCTTGCTATTCCTTGTTAGTAGAGGCGAGGGTGATTTGAGAAGAAACATCTGACTGGTCATTGTGACAATCTTATAAGGGGCACCACTAAACCAAATCTTTGAAGGATTCTCCTACATATGAGCATCTCCCTTGAGTAGGAAGCTCTCACAGAACACAAACTGCCTAGAGGTACAATCTCTAAAACAATACGGCATCAGAAGTGTGGCGGCATTAGTCGATCGCCTTATCCAATGCGTTGCAGAATACTTTGCCTTTTTTCGAACAATCCTTGCTAGAAAAACTCAAGACAGATACTTAAAAACCTCACCCAGAAAAGAGACGTGGTTATCAGATCTGTCAACAAGAGGTCAGGAAAGCAGAAACTAGTGTCCCAAATCTAACCACCGAATACACTATCGAGATAAGTACATTATTCAGGAACTGCTGCTCTGAGAATGTGGAAAGAGAGGAAGTCTTCAACTCTGAGCTTGCTCTTTTAGGCAGTGCACAGTGTGGGTAAACTTGATCCCCTTGCCCAGGCCTGACGAATGTTAATCTGCCGTCGTTTCAAGGCAGACATAACAAACAGCTCAGGCGGCAGCTGCCAATCGGTAAATAAAAATAAAAGGAGCACAAAAGGAGCGAGGAAGTGCTGATTCAAAACAAACAGCGACAGTGCTTAACCCTTTCGCTGCGGCGGGAATTCCGCCGCAGCGCTGGGGGGTGTGGGGGGGCAGCGCGGTGGCGCGGTGCTCATGACGGAACCGCTCCGTCATGAGCCGCGGTTGAGCTGTGCTCATGACGGAGTGGTTCCATCATGACTCCGCCCACTGCGCTAATCGCCCGCACAGGCGGGGAATTAGCGCCGCGTGGGCGGCGCGGCCGCCAACGACCGCAGCATGACGGAACCACTCCGTCACGAGCACACGGCGACCGTGGCTCATGACGGAGCGGTTCCGTCATGAGTGGGGAAGGGGTTAACAAATATTTAAAAACAAAATAAAAAAGGATGACTGGGTGGTGAGGGGTGGGTGGAAGCATCACAGCAGGCGGGGGAGAAACAGCAAGTGCGAAAGAGGGCAACATGGTGTGGGGAGAAAGAAGCACACAGACGAGTGCAACATGAGTGCAGATGGAAGGAGAGAAGCACATGGGTGAGAGAGTAAAGTGGGACAAAGCACATAGACAGAAGGCTGGAAAACACATGCAAACTCATGGAATGCTTAAACAAAAAGAAAAAGTCGTTCCCTAAAATCAAGCAATGGAAATCAGCCAATCACAGTGATGGTAAAGAGGCAATGCACCATAGGAGGGTCAAACACAAGAGTGACAAGCTGGGACACGAATAAGAAGTAGGCAAATGAGAGTGACAGTAAAATCAACCAAAGGCAAGCAATGGACAGGCTTGGTGCAAGCCCATGTATGTTCTTGGCAAGCTCACACTATGTCTTTCGCAACCAGACAGCTTGACTGTCCGATAGGCTCGACCTCAAAAAGGGCCAAAAGAAAATAATAAAGTAAGGCCCCAAGGCTGCTGTCATCCTTGTGGCTAAAGGTTTACACCTACCAGGTGGTTATAAACCAATATTGCACTATCGAGAGGCATCATGCAATGTTGTCCTATCTCCCAACTCACATTTGCGCTCCAAATCGAGCCTCTGGCTCAAAGAAAATGACAGTGTGTATACTGAAGGGCGCCTGATAGTTCACAAACATCACATTGTGAGTGGATTTGCTTCTTCCAATGGTAGCTCCTACCTTGCTGTGCTGTGCGACTGAAGTAGAAGCCTTTTGGAAGATCGTACTTAACACTCCCAAAGCTGCATATAAATGTGCTATTTTAAACTCCCACAGCGCAATATTAAGTACCAAAGTACCATGGAGTGGATCATACAATCGGTTATAAAAATGTTATCTGAGTAAACACACAGCCTGAGCCCGGTTAGTTCTAGCTTCTGGCCATTTCCCGAGCTGTCTCCTGTTTTTTTTGGGGTTTTTTTAGTTCTGAGGGCGCAGCAGGTAAACTTTTCTCTGCAAAAATACCAAGTGCAGACTTTTCGTTCCCACCTTTTCAATCTGTGGCTTCCTCCAACCAGCCTCTTTCACCTATTGGCTTCAGACTTTGTCAATGACCTCCTGGCTCAGCCCAGGGGAGTATTTACCTTTATCGATTGGCTGTCTGGGTGTATTCGTCCACCACCGCTCGAGTGCTTGCACTAAACTGCATGAAGGAATACTTTACAGTTTACAACCATAGCCCTCACACGCTGGCTCCCTCCTGTGCGTCTCACTCTAATACGCTTGCACAGCATCTTTAATCACAGTAAGCCCAGACCTATGAGCTTTGCCAATGCTTGTTATCCTTGAGAGGTAGAAGCAGATGTCTATCACAATCTGCCTCCGCTTGCTGCGGAAGTAAATAAAAATGTAAAGTGGCTGAGCTACTGGCGAACAAAACAGCTCAAAGCACGTTAACGGCTTGCGTCCTCAATCTCAGGTGTGTCGACTGCATGGATGAGGGGGGGAGGGGGTGCTGCGGGTTCACTGTGACATACACAAGTATAATGCTTCCTTTCCGTCCCTTTCGAATGTTTAAGGAGTTGAGTCGGTGTAAGTGAAACAATTTACTAACTGTGGGCTGCTGGCATCACTCGTCTCAGTCTCTGGCCCGCAACCAAACACCCCACGTGACTTCGCACAGTTTGTCCCCGCGCAGTCACGCTCGTCTGCTACTAAACGGCTTTAAAAGTGGCTGCGTTCAGTTTTAGATTGCACCGATGCCATTGCGCCCACCCGCAGGTTGACTTCTCCGCTCGACTCTTCACTAACAGGCTGGGACTGCAGCTCTCGCTGCCAGGGAGGACTTGAGTCAGCAGCAGCTCGGGCCGGATGTGGCCGCTGGCCACTTTCAAAACCGGCACTTTCACACTCACCGTGGTGAAAACCACTTCACCCAGAGGGCATGACGCAGTGAAGGAACTTCGGTGCATTTGCTGAAAAGTCTCGTCCAAACGGAAACCATGAAAGCGGTTTGCGTGCAGTGTTTACCCATCTCATCAAATGTAAGAGGCGTCCTTAACACCTGTGAGTCTGTGGTGAGTTAGGGCACTCCAGGGATGTGCGCTTGTGTTTCGGCCTTGCAGTGTCTGCCCCGCTATCACTAGCTCGCGCTCTCCCTTCCATCTCCTGTCATCCCTTCCGGTCTGACTCCACGTCCACTGCCTTAGCCAGACTGTCACTTATCCTCTTTATGCCAGTGTCACTCCTCTCTAGCTCCCTCCCCAGGCTGGGCATGTTCCGAGCAGTCCGGGGCACTTGGTGGGCATGAAGACCGAGGTATTTTATGACGCACTAGGAAGGATTTCTCCAAAAAGATGCCAAGGATTGAATGGCTTCTGGGTCGATTTTCTTCCCCACCTTTAATCGAAGTTGCTCCGCAGAGGGGTCAAGTTTAAGCAGACAAGAAGCCAGCATCCACCTGGTCCTTTATCTGTCTCCCTATCCCCTGTCTGCTGAGTCTTTATCTGTCTATCTGATGTTCTCCTATCCACTGTGGTCCGTCTAATTTAAGGTCTGTGTGGGTGTGTGCATGCATCGGGACAGTGCCTGTATGTGTGTGTTGGTCTGTGCACATGCCAACATCTGGGGTACCTAGGAGAGAGAATCTTATTTGTGTTAAAGAGCAAAGCGAGTTGAAGTTAGTGTTGCTAGTAACTTGCATTGGTGTGGTTTAGCATCATTTTAGGATAAAACATAATTTCCCCTTAAAAACAAAAAAAGTTGTCTGCCTAATACTACCGTCGAAAGGGTGGAGCAGCCGGCGCTGGTAGCTGGTTGCCCCGTGCCCGTCTCTGGAGAGGGCCCTGCACTTCAGCTCAAATTACCAAAAGAGAAGACGATTTCTGGCTCACAATACACTAAGGGGCCTATTTACAAGGCCCTTGCGCCACTTTTGCGTCACTTTTCCCATGTTAAAAGTGACGCAAAAGTGGCGCAAGGGGCTTGTAAATCTGACCCCAAGTGATTAAGACCCGGAAGAGACGCAGGATTCCGCCATCAGAAAGATGTTCTGCTCCACCCAGTGACGCAGGTTTGAAGGAGCCCTTCTCTGCAGACAGCTCCTGAAGAATGTGTGCGGGTCACCCATTAGACTGCTATGGGTCACGGCCACTTATGTTTTTTAATAACCGTGAGGCTTGTTGCACAAAGCGCTTTTGTTACATACCAAGAGTCTCATAAATGTACACACTGCACATCAGCTTTGAATGGACCGGCAGTGGTGCAGCCTCGCCAGGGATTCATTACTGGAGTACTATGGGGTACTTTACGTCGATGGGGTGCAGAATTGCACGCGTGTTGCGTATGATGCACGGACAGAGGCATGTGTAGGTCTTACTGGAATAGCAGGGGGTCCAAGCACTAAAGCAGCTGGGTTAGTGCGGGTCAGTATTCACATCATTTTCTGCTGAAAGTACAGCCAATGCCCAGGAATCATGGAAGAGAGCATGGAGGGGAATTAGCACAGTAGTCTCTCTCTCCAAAGTCTGGGGAAGCCATGACACTACGTACTGGGATTTGGGCGCCATGACTTTGTGGGTCTACCTGTCAGCTGTGTGTCACCGGGGCAGAACAGGGCAGTGCTGATGGCGCATTAAGGCTGTTGTAGGCAGTTGACGTATGGTACCACTTCACAAGGCAGCATGAGCTAACCGACAGACAAAGGGACACAAATCTGCTTCTTTCCCCAGGGAGAAGGGAACACCCAAAAGGTAAAATATCATTTTCCCTGGAGCTCTAAAATTCATTGCACATTGGCTCCTCTAACTAACATTACCTTCCAAACTGAAAAGAGGAGAGTTATGCGGGTGACAGAAGACAGATGCTGGGAGAATACCAGGCCACAGGTGAGCAGGGCACAAAACAGCAAATAAGTAAATGTCAAGGTGGAAAAGTACAGGGACAGGGGTGTACACCCAGGGCCACTTCACTTATGCAGCAGGAGAAGGCCGAATTATGTGGCAGGGTTAACTAAAGTATGCAGCAAAAGGGCAAACTATGCAGCATGTTTTCTTACACTTGTTAACACTGTCTGGTCTTAGGTTGCACCTCATTAGTACCAGCTTAACACCAAAACATAGCAATAAGCAACAGAAAGGTGACCAGTCAAATTCTGCAGAGGGCCTTTCACTGCACAGCAACACGTACCTCTGCATTTTAGTAACGTTTTAAAAGTTCGCGGTAGAAACTATTTTTATGCAGCAGGTGATGGAGTATGTGGCAAATGCGGCAGATCAATAATTATGCGAAAAATGCCGCGGCTGCACAATTGCATAATTCCAGTGCCTTTGGGTATACCTAAATGCCAGATATAGAGGTGCAGGGGGGAAACAGAGTTTTTTTTATTTAAGAGGTGCAGAAAAGAGGCAGGTGGATGGTTAAAAAAAAGGGGGGTGCATAAGGAGTAGGGTTTGGGAACAAAATATTAGAGGATAAAATTATAATTTTAAACACTTAAGAAAGTCCCCCTATAACCTTAACAAAATTGGCTGTAGAGGCCCCGCCAAATTATTTTTTAACCCCCCCCCCCTCCCCCCCTCCCCTTATACAAGGACAGCCTTCCTGCCTAAATCTGAAGTGATGGTATGTATGGTCTATGTACAGGAGTACCCATATGACTGGTAGTCGGTCTATTGCTTTCTGTAAGTGTGATAGCACGTGTGTGTGCTCGCACATATGTCTGACTGCAGGTGTTGCTCTGTGTACATGTGTGATCTGTGTCAATGCGTGCTTGTCGTTGTGCCTCTATGCGTATGTATAAACACAACTCAAGCCTTTTAGCTTTGCCACTGCTGGCTCTACTTACCGCGCAAACGGAGGGCAGGGCAGTATTGGAGATTCTTGGGGTGCACAGATCAGTGTGAGAAACATGGTATAGTCAGTATGTATACATAAAAGAATGAATATGCCTTTCTCCTGAGGTGCTTTGGAGCATAGCATGGAGCAGGGAGAGCAGCTGACCCGAGGAACCGGCAGACCTGAATTCGAATCCATTATTTCGCACTTGGACCACAAAACGTGTGATCCTGGGCACATGACTCATTTGATCTCTCCCTGGGTTATTTTATTAAAATTAGGACATTTCATCTTGTGCCGAGCATCGGCATTGCATATTATTTAGCAACCAGCACGTGGGGATTTAGTTCCAGCTACTTTGCACGGAAATCCACAATGCTTTCACCTTTGGCCTGTTAATGGTTTTAGGATTAATCAGTACAGTTGAAAGGCATCCCTGAAGACCGGACCATGCTGGCACGCGAGCTACACTCCACAGCGCGAGGCTGCTGGGCTGTCAGCGTACACGGCAACGGGTGTCATGTTACCCACTTGAGTCACGTTGCAGCTTTAGAAACACATTTGATCGCAGGTCCTATGAGAGCGTGTCATGTAAATAATACCTTTCACGGCCTAAAGGAATCTGCGGGGTACATTGTGAATTATGGAACATAGTGCACAGTGCTTGTGAAACCCTTGTTACTGCACCCGTTGGCACACTTAACCCAGCCACTTCTGGGAAACAACATCTAAGGATAACGAGTACTGGCAAGTCCTCGTGGAGTACGGAAAGCCTGTTTGGACATGTATGCCGAAAACAAATAAACCACAAATCCCACAGTATAGACACTATGGTCAGACAATTATTACACGACCCACTGGTCAATTGGGTTGTCCTGAATACAGGATGAAAACAACAGCTTTCCTGCGATAAAACCCTGGTCTAGCAGTTCGTGGGGTCGGCCCTCTCGTTTCAGCATCTTATGCGGGGATCCCTGCATGCAGCATTACTCGAGCTGGGGCACAGCCCGAGCAGAGCTGGGGCTTCGTGTGGAAATGTTCACGAGCGCCAGGAGAGCACTACGAGGCAGCTGAGCCGGCTGCCAGCCTCCCCCACAAACAATGCGAGGAGCCTGAGAGCGGCTAGGCGCTGCGAGGAGCCCGAGAGCGGCTAGGCGCTGCAAGAGGAGCAGAGAGAGGCTGAAGGGTTGAGGGCTGCACCACAACACTGATGCACGAGGGCCGCCGAGCCTTACCTCCAGCTGATGCCAAGCGCACCCGAGCCGCGGTCAGCGCCGTCCCGTGCTCCCGCGGGCTCCTCTGCCCATAGCACGGAGCGGAGAAGGCTGCGCCCGGCCCGTGCTGCTACTGCCGCCGCTGCTCCGCCTCCTGTTGCTTCTTCTTTACGCAACTCCCGTGCGCTCGCGTCTGAAGTTTCAGCGCAAGTTTCCCAGTCATTAGGTGCCTTCAGCTTCCTTCCCGGATTTGACGTCCTCCCTGCTGCCCTCCCACTCCCGACCTGGCCTGAGGGGGCAGTATTAATTGCTCTGTCTTTTTGAGCCGGCTCCAGCAGTTTTCACGGCTTGTTTTCTCGGACAGCTGCCACCGCGGGCAGGAGAGGAAGAAGCAGGGAGGAAGTGAGGCCGGGTGGAGGAGGGTACCCGAGAGCAGGCTGGAGAGCTTGCGGGGGGCGGGAGGGGGCCCTCGCCGCTGTGATTTTTTTGGTGGGCGGGCGCAGGAGTAGAGAGGGAGTGGCCTGGGCAGCGAGAGGTTCTGAAAGCAGAGGCCGAGGCTGCAGCGAGCACATCTGCTTCCCATGCTTGGGCGAGGTGAGCGCACAGCGCCCCCGTCTGTCTTCTGCTGGAAGTCGTGTTCTGCACATAATGGAAAGTGCAAAACCAGCTTCTGCTGTTAGAAATATCACCTTTTTAGCAGCATAGAACCACTTGATATCATCAGAATAGTTACTGGAAATTGTGTTTATTTGGAACCTATTGTGAATATAAATACTCGCGCTTTAGTTATAGAGGCAAACTGCTTGAAATGGAAATGTGGACGTGAAGGTGCGCCTTGTCCAGGAGTACCTGTTGCTTCTGAGACGTAATACTCTCCCACTAAAAACATAGAAGCAGTGCTGCGTAGTGCCGGATGTAATGACTGCGGTCTAGTTGTTGTAGCGACATCGAACACACACCCCTACATCCGCAGGCCAGGCGTGGCCTGCAGGGAGCCAATAAAAGGAGGCAGCCCGCTCGGGGGCAGGGCTTCCGACTACAGCAACTGAGTGTGGATGGTTTTTTGTACTCTCCCCATTCCCCGTACCCTGTTACATCCGCCCCTACATACTCACAGCCCCTGGAGCTACGGAGAACGGGACACTGGCGACGAGGATGGGATCCGGTCCCACGCACACCCACCCGACAACGACAAGCTGAGAAGGTCGGGGTGGCACCGGGGACTCCCACGACCCCAAAGCACGATCGAGAGGTGAGCGGGCCCGAAGATCACACGGCCCAACCCCTGTGAGCAGTGGAGGGTCCAGAAGGGCAGGCGAGGCGCGAGCAAGGCGGGAAGGAGCGGAACCGCCGCGCGGAGCGCAACCCAAACGATAAGGAGCCCTGCGCGCATGCGCAGTAACAAACGGCCTACCAGTACACACGCGGGCAGCGCGAACAGGAGGCCCGGCCAGCACGTGGCAGGGGAAGGCGCGAAAGGAAGGAGGGAGGCGCGCGCGACAGCGAGGACAACCCCAGGGCTGCAAGGAGTCAGCAAGGGGCCCAGAGGGCCCGGAGGAAAAAAAAATATATACAACAACGATGAATATTGGCCAACACCAGCCGGTCACCAACAAGCAGGGGCCAAAGTAAATCGTCGCTGCCACTCCCTGATTTTGCCAAATCACCCCACAAGCAGGAGGTACCACAGCCAAACGCTGAGAGTTGTCACACCCGGGCGGGGTGAGACGACCATCACATCGGGCCACGGAGGAGCAGGGAGCCAAGTGGGGGAAGCACAGCAAACTCGACGACCCATACCAGAGGGAGTCAAGCCATGGCCGACGACGAACCGGCGACTCCTGCCCGCATCCCATACCAGCACGCCGCATCGGGAGTCCTGCCACCTTTTAGCGAGGTCGAGGACCCATCAACCGCGTCCCCCAGGTGGAAACTCTGGCTGGAGCGCCTAGAGAACTACTTCATGGCATCTAGGGAGACGGATGGGGCGATCAAGAGGTCATTGTTACTCCACTATGCAGGGGAGGAAATCTTCAAACTTTTCAAGCACTTACCTGATACTGGCAGGGTGAACGACTACGATGCGGCTGTCCAGGCTATCAATGGTTACTTTGACCCTCAGTTGAATCTGGATTTTGAGGTATTTAAACTGGGGCAGGCACGGCAGCGGGAAGGTGAATCTATGGACCGATTCTACGCGCGGGTGAGGGAACTCGCAAGTACATGCACCAATGAAGACCAACCCAGAGCCATACGAAGACAGATTATCCAAGGATGCAGGGATAAGACGCTAAGGGGTTTGATCCTAAGAAAACCAGGCATCTCGCTTGAGGACATACTCATATTAGCTCGGTCGCACGACCTATCAGCGGTGAGGGCCACCGCCATGGACCAAGCCCTGAACAAACACTCGGGAAAGTGCGACAACATCAAGACGGAAAAGGTGGATGCGGTAAAGACGACGGCCAAGAACAGGAACCACAGGGGCGCTCGGAAGGAAGGTTCACGAGCAAAATGCGGATACTGCGGATATGAACCACATGCAGCCAAAGAATGCCCCGCACAGGGAAAAACATGCACGAATTGTGGGGTCCCGAACCACTTCGCATCTGTCTGTCGACGACGAAACCACACCAAAGGACAGTGGAAACCCAAATCATTGCCGAAAGCGGTGCGACAACTATCTCTAGATGACCCGATGCCCCCGGAAGGAGCCAGGGTTGCCCAAGAAAAATACCTGCCAACTGTGGACGACTACTCCGACTCCGAGGACGAAGAGGTGCACATTATATCTTTCGCACAGGAGCTGAAGCTTAGGAGGAGGCCACAACCGACGTGCACTGTTCAGTTGGGAGGGAATGAGATAAAGGCCATAATCGACACCGGGGCCACAGTGAATGTGATGGGACTGCAGCAATTCAATCAACTACGACCCAGGCCACAGATAATACCGTCCAGGACAAGGATCTTTGCGTATGGGGCCCACACCCCTCTCCCACTGAAAGGGAAGATGATTGTACCCATCAAAGCTGATGAAGTCGAAGTAACAGCAACAGTCCACATCATCGACAGGGAGGCAGAAACACTGCTGAGTAGCCACACGGCAGAGGATCTGAAGCTGATAGCCTTCGCACACCGGGTCCGAACACACCAGGTGGATGAACTACTGGCTCAATTTCCAGAACTCTTCAAGGGCCTGGGATGCATCAAGTGTGACCCGATACGATTGCACATCGACAAGACGATCAAGCCGACTGCATTGAGGCATCGCAGAATCCCGTTTCACTTGAGGCCCGTGGTGGAAAAAGAACTGGAGAACCTGGAAAACCTGGAAAACCTGGGAGTTATCGAAAAAGTCTCGGGTCCCACCCCGTGGGTGTCACCCATGGTGATTGTAGAGAAACCGCGCCAACCCGGAGCCATTAGGCTGTGCATAGACATGAGACTGCCAAATCGTGCCATCAAGAGGGAACGCCACCTGACCCCAACAATGGACGATATCATTGCCGATGTAAACGGGTCACGATGGTTTTCGAAGATTGACCTGAACGCCGGCTACCACCAGCTGCCCCTGGCTGAGGACAGCAGGTTCATAACCACATTCAGCACCCACATAGGGCTCCGGCGGTACAAAAGACTTAACTTTGGGATCTCCTCGGCGGCCGAGGTGTTTCAAAATACCATCCGGGAGCTGCTGTCTGGATTGCCGGGAGTCATCAATGTCAGCGATGACATCCTCATTCACTCGGCAACGGCGGCCGAACATCACAAACACCTGCGAGATACCCTTGGGAGACTGAGTGCTCATGGTGCGACATTACACAAAGACAAGTGCCAGTTCTTTCAGCCAAAGATCGAATTCTTCGGCTACGTGTTTAGTCAGGAAGGGATTCAGGTGTATCCTCGAAAATCCAAAGCTATCAAGGACGCTCCAGCCCCGACGTCACCCACGGAAGTCAGGAGTTTTCTTGGCATGGCCACTTATTGCGGCCGGTTCATCCCGGGGTTGGCAACGTGGAGCGAACCGCTTCGCGCCTTGACGAGAACAGACACCCCGTGGAAGTGGGGACCGAAAGAGGAGGAAGCTTTCCAGGGGATTAAGACGGCACTACTGGAAAAGGCCACGCTGGCCTACTTCGACCCCAAGAAGCAGACAGAAGTACTGGTTGACGCGAGCCCCGTAGGGCTGGGTGCAGTACTTACCCAAGAACAAGGGCCGGGCCAGTGGACGGCACTAAGCTTTGCCAGCAAAGCCCTCACCCCAACCGAGGCAAGGTACGCCCAAATTGAACGTGAGGCGCTCGCCATAAAATGGGCTTGCAACCACTTCCATCTATACCTACGAGGGCATCCGTTTGTAATGGTCACCGACCACCAGCCACTAGTGCCCCTATTCAAAGGAACCTCACCCCATCCGCCCCCGCGGATAGAGAGATGGGCGGTCCAGCTGCAGCCGTACGAGATGGAAGTAGTGTATCGCCCGGGGGCCAGAAACCCGGCGGATTTTCTATCCCGTCACCCACCGGCCCCGGATCAGACGGGGACAGATGAAGCATGCGATGAATTTGCTCAGTGGGTTGCCCTCACTGCATGCCCCCAGAACATGACACTGGATGACATCAAAGAGGGGGCTGAGATGGATTCAGTGTACAGGCAGACCTTGAAAGCAGTCCAAGATGGGTCATGGACGGGATACCTACACCAAGCAAACACATGGGCGCAAGAAGACAGAGAATCACTCACCCAGATGTGGCGCATCCGGCACGAACTAAGTGCTACAGAAGATGGCATACTGCTACGCGGCCCACGGCTAGTCATCCCGTCGTCCCTGAGACAGCGGGCGATCCAACTTGCCCACGGGGGACATCAAGGGACCACCAAAATGAAGGCCAGAATCCGAAAGAAAATGTGGTTCCCGGGGCTGGAGCAGATGGTCGAGGAACATGTCCGGAGCTGCCTGGCCTGCCAGCTCACGGGCGAGCCGGACCGACCCCAACCCATCATCACGGAGGATGCCAGCCTAGTACCCTGGGAAAAAGTTAGCGTGGACTTTGGGAGTTTCCCCGGCGAGGGGCACACTCTAGTGGTGGTAGATGCGTACTCCAAATACCCCGTGGCAGAGAAGGTAAGGTCCACGGCTTTTGGACAGGTGGGGCCCGCCCTTGAGAAGATATTCTCCATGTTTGGTTACCCCAAAGAACTCCGCAGTGACAATGGGCCACCGTCTCAGGGCGCGGAATTTGCCACCTATCTCAGCCAAAGAGGGATCCGGCACAGGCGCATCACACCCCAATGGCCTCAAGCCAACGGGGAGGTGGAACGTTTTATGCGCACCCTAAACAAGACATTCCGCATAGCCATGGTGGAACAGGCTGACCCAGAGCAACGACTTCATGAATTCCTGAGGGAATATAGGAGCACGCCACATTGTACCACCCAAAGGAGCCCGTGGAGCCTCATGTTCCAAGGGACCAGGAGGGACCTCCTCCCCGGTAGCCGGGAGTGGGCACCGGTGCCCGTCGACCAGGAAGGGACCCAGGAGAGACGCGAACAAAGCAATAGACGAGCCAGTCACCGCCGGAGGGCCGCATCCAAGATACCCTCGCTGGGAACGCAGGTGATCATTAAAAATAGGCGGCCCGGGGGAAAATTTCAAACCCGTTTCGAACCCGGCCTCTGGACTGTTGAGGCCGCAAAAGGGACCATGGTCACCGCCAGGAAGGGAGGGGAGACAGTGACAAGAAACGCTTCTTGGTTCAGAGCAATGTCACCGGTGGACGGCGGAGGGGCCACCGAGGAAGGGCTGCCCCTAGAGAATGCTGTGCTGGAAGAGGAAGAGGAGGCCACCGTGGAACGTACGCCAGCCACACCAGGGGGGGCTGTGGCAGTTCCCATGCCCGTGGCAGCCACTGGTAGCCCTCGGGCTATGACGCCGAGCGAGGGACCCCGCTCGGGGAGGTATGGATTGAGGCCAAATCCCCAGCCCAGCCAAAGACTGAGAGACTTTGCATGCCGGCTGAGACCCAACCACCGACATCAGGGGAAAGCGCAAGTATCAAAACCACAACAAAATGTGTAAGGTGACTATTATACATGTTTCAGAGTATTGTTGGGGGGGGGGAAGGAAGAAAAAAAGACCCCGGAGTTTGGTAGGGATGTAATGACTGCGGTCTAGTTGTTGTAGCGACATCGAACACACACCCCTACATCCGCAGGCCAGGCGTGGCCTGCGGGGAGCCAATAAAAGGAGGCAGCCCGCTCGGGGGCAGGGCTTCCGACTACAGCAACTGAGTGTGGATGGGTTTTGTACTCTCCCCATTCCCCGTACCCTGTTACATCCGCCCCTACATACTCACAGCCCCTAGAGCTACGGAGAACGGGACACCGTGCTATCCCTTCTACATTAAAGAGGCGCAGGTACCTGATAGTGCCTTCCCATTTTTGGGCTACAATTTTTGGAGCCCAAACGGAGCCCAATCTATAAAGCCTTTGGGCTCCTGCTCCCAGCCACCGTTTTATGTTTGGTGACCTGGTGGCTGGGAGCTTAGGCAGTGTCATTTTTGTGCGTTCTCTAGTTAGTGCAGTTGGTGGCTTTCAAGCAGCTGTCTTTGGCGATTTCGCGGGAGGATTATCGGGTGTTGGAGGCCCTCCGGATACTGTGGGAAGCGGGCCAAATGGACCTTGTGATCGGCGAGGTGGCGGGGCCTGCGCAGCAGGCCTCGGCGGGTGTCGCGGCAGCAGTGGCCTGCAGGTCGCCCAAGCGCCCGAGAACGTCCCCGGTCAGTGAGCGGGGCCGTCCGCATACCAGAAAGGTGGCCCCGCTCAGTAGTGTACAGCTGGGGAGGCTGTTGGGGGAGGCAAGCGGGCCTGGGCGCAAGGGTTTTGAGGCCTGCGGGGCTTTGGGGGACACAGCTTTGTTGTCGGGGGAGCCGGCCGTGGTTCCGGCTTTGGTGGAGAGAGCGTGGTCGCCCCCCGCGGGACGGGGAAAGCGCGAGGGACGGAGGGGTGGTAAGCGGCGCTTCCCTTCACTTTCCTTCGCCTCAGAGGGGAAGACCGTTGGCGAGGGCGGGAGGGCCTTTCTTTTCACGCGCAGAGGGGGCACCCATTATCTCCAGTGGGGAGGTGAGCAGGCGAGGCATGGACTTGGCTCCTCCGATTCCGAGTGTGCAGGTGGGGGGGGGCGGGGGCGGTCTGATGGCAGTCGGTACAAACCTCCGCGAGTGCTTTTCACCCGGAGGGTTTATTCAAGGGCCGGGCGACGGGGGGTGCGTGTTTCGGCCATGGATGTGCTTCCTTCCTGGTGACAGCAGGGATGTGTGCAGCCCATTGCTTTTTTCCCCGCAATACTCTGGGAGAGGCAAGGCGGTTTCGGCGGGGGGAGCTCTATGGGGGAGGGGGAATGGGCACAGGTGGGAGGGTGGGGGAGCCCGCAGAGCTTTTTTCCCAGCTGGGCTTCCGTGGATGACAGGGCAGCCCCACCTACTCGCTGGATGGGATTTGGGCCCACCGATTTGGATGGGGGAGCTTTGGTGTTTGGGGCTGGGACCGGAGGAGGTCAGCAGGGGCCAGGGGGCGAGTTGGCCGCGGAGTTGGATCCGGCTGCAGGGGGGGGGGGCACAGACTGGGAGGGTTTAGATATCTTCCCTTCCTGGTCGGAGGGGGTGCGGGGCCTCAGCGGAGTGGAACGGGGAGTCGCCTTGGGTCCCAGGGGCGGGAGATGGGCGCGGGCAGATCCAGTGGGACTTGAGTGGGGACGAGGTCCAGGGGAGGGGCCCGGGTAGGTTTCGAAGGTACGGGGGGGACAGTGCAGGCCGGGGTGGGGGCCCCGCGTCGGTGGTGGTGCGGGCAATGCAATGGAGTGGGGGGGGAGAAGGGGGGATTCCCCCCCTTGGTGGGGACGGGTCGGTCAGCGTAGGTAGGGCAGGACTGGGGCAGACGGGCCTGGGAGTGTTCTCCGGGCCCGCAGGGGTCAGGGTGACAGGCGTAGGTGAGGGACCCAGCACAACACTCCCAACCTTTTCTTTATAGGTCAGGGGACGTCGCGGCGATGCTGACTTGGTAGGGTTGGGAGCGGTCCATTTACACCGAAGTGAAGGGAAGGTTGAGCCTCACGCGGCACATTCTGTACCGGCGAGGGAGCCCATGCGGCCAGTGCACGAAGGTCTGGCACAACCTCGCTGGCCCCCACGACAAGCAGGACAAGGTGGTCAGCCCTACCAGTGGAGACGGACTTTCAAGGAGGTCAACGATTGGGAGAGAATTGGCGGGTACAGTCAGCTCCTCCGCCAGAGGTGCATGCCAGGGCCGTTCGGGCCGGTGGAGGGCAGGTTGGGTCCGGTAAGGCCCGCGGTGCAGATCGCACTGAACTCCAGGTGGAGGAGCCTGCGGTGCTTGATTACGATGAGGATAGCCCCGAAGAAGGGGAATTGCTGGTAGAGGAGGAGGGGGAAGGGGCCCTCTCATGTGTCTCCTAGTTTTTTGCAGGCACCGGCGGCGGCGCACAGGAGGGCAGCGGCGTCGGGATCCAAACGAGAGCTCGGTGAGGGTTCCTCGGACAGGGGATCAACGGGAGGCAGCGGCGCGGCGGTCGGTGCCGGTCCGGGCACCCTCCTTGGAGCCAGGTGAAACTAGTCGACCACGGGCCAAACCTAAAATGGTGTCTGTGAGGACAGGGGAGGATGGGGGTGAGCGAGGTTGTGAGGGGCGATTGCACAAGGTGAAATATGAGAAGGATGCAGGGGTAGGTCTGGGAGAAGGGGGTACAGCGCCAGATGCCAAAGTAGAGAGTGGGACGCATACGGAGGGGGGCAAGGAGCCTTTGGAGAGTAAGGAGTTGAAGATTAAAAAACTGCCATACATGGGAGTGACTAAACCTCTGGGGGCTCATTTGATGCTGGCTACCAAAGAGCGCATTTGGAAAGGTACGTTGAGATGCTGAAACTCTTGCATAGGGAGGTGAGGTCTAAGGAAGGCTCGAAGGAGGAGGAATATGAGTTGGCCAAGCGGCCTAAAGTGTCGTTAACAATAGAGAATTGGACGGCAACGTTTTTGATTTACGCCAGCGTTTACTGCGAAAAGTTCCCTGAGTGGTGCGTGGCCATTTTTAAGTATATGGATGTGATTCCGAAGGCGCAGATCACAGGTGGGGGCTACGCATGGGCCCAATATGATGAGGAGTTCAGGGCTCATATGGCTTGGGACCCCGAGGCAAAGTGGGGGGAGCTAGATACAGATCTCTGGCAGCACACGATGGGAGCAGTGTCGGGGGGTAAGACCATTTTCACAGCTAGCGGCTTACCCTTAGTGTACCGGCTCTTTCAGGGGAAGCCCACCCGGGGAGGGGTGGGGGGTGCAGCCACGCCACAACCAGGGACCGGAGCGTGCTGGGACTTTAATAAGGGCTTATGCACCAGGGAATACTGCAAGTTTCTGCACGAGTGCTCTAAGTGCGGTAAACGTCATCCCCTTGTTAACTGTTGGGGCGCCAAACCACAGGGGGGGCAGCAATGGCAGCAGTCAGGAGCGAGTACCCCTGCCCCCGTCCACAGTACCAGGGCACTAGGGGGGGTAAAGGACCTCAGGGTACTGGACCCAAAGGCACCTACTCCAGTTAAGTGGGCCAAATGGAGGGGTTTCAGTGGGGGTTTCACTTGGGCTACCACGGCCGCGACAGCGTCGGTGGGCAGATAACCTGAAATCGGCTGTAGAGCACAGGGTGGTGGTGCAGGAAAAACTGGACAAGGAGGTGCGGGAAGGGAGAATGGCGGGCCCCTTTGATGACTGGCCAATGGAGAGCCTCATTATCTCGCCGATTGGGGTTGTGCCCAAGAAGGAGCAAGGACAATACCGACTGATACAGCATCTCTCATGGCCGGAGGGGTCGTCGGTTAATGATTTCATTGATGAGGAAGTGGCCTCAGTTTCTTATTCCTCAGTTGACGTGGCCATGTTACTAGTAGTGACCGCAGACGCGACTGCAGAGATGGCAAAGTGTGACATTAAGTCGGCATTTCGGTTGATTCCAGTCCATCCAGATGATTGGAATCTTCTGGGTATCCATTTTGAAGGAAAACGGTACGTGGACAAAGCATTACCGATGGGTTGTTCCATGTCGTGTGCTTTATTTGAGTGTTTTAGCACTTTCTTGCAGTGGTATTTTTCCCGGCACACCGGTCACACGATGGTGACTCATTACCTGGACGACTTCTTCTTTGTCGGTTCCCCGGGCTCCACGGACTGCCAGGCAGCTCTGGACACTTTCCATGAGCTCATGGGGGAACTGAGGGTGCCGTCGGCACCCGAGAAGACAATGGGTCCCTGTACGGCTATGTCTTTTCTCGGGATTGAAATTGATTCTGTGGCAATGCGGGCTCGCTTGGCAGCTGAGAAAAAAGTTAAAATGTTGGAGTTGTTGGAGAGAATGTTGTCAAAGCAGAAAGTGACAGTTAAGAACATTCAAGTGTTACACGGTCATCTTAACTTTGCCTGCAGGGTGGTAAGGGTAGGGAGGACTTTTTGTAGGCGGTTGTGGCGGGTACTGGCAGGACATCATTTGCCTCACCACCATGTCCGCCTGTCGGCAGGGGTGAAGGAAGATTTACGTATGTGGTCAGTCTTTCTGCATGAATTCAATAGAGTACCGTTGGCCAGGGAGGAAGATGCACAGTGGGACGTGCACACTGATGCGGCGGGCAGCAACGGCTTTGGCCTATACTGGCAGGGCAGGTGGTGTGCTGAGCAGCTGCCACAGCAGTGGAAGGAGCATAGCTTTTCTTGAGCTTTTCCCATTACTAGTGGCTTTAACGCTGTGGGGGGAAGAGTTGGCACACAGGAAAGTGTTGTTTCGAGTGGACAACATGGCAGTGGTGGAAATCGTCAATAGGCAGTCCGCAAGAGATGAGCGAGTTCTGGAGTTGCTGCGGGTTTTTGTGCTGGGTTGTCTCAGACATGACATTGCTTTCAGGGTGTTGCATATACCAGGTGTGGACAATGACATAGCCGATGCTTTGTCTCATTCACAGTGGGGGAGATTCCGTGGGCTGGTCAAGGAGGCGGACAGGACACCGACGCCAATGCCGGATCATCTCTGGTATGTAGGCAACGTAGGGTGCTACAGCTGGTGGTAGGATCTTTGTCGGCCTCTACTTGGTCAGCGTATAATCTGGCATGGAGGAATTTCTTGGCTTCTGGCACCTGTAAGTGTTCGGAGGTCTGGCGTCGGTCTGAAGATGTCATTCAATTTATCCTGGACCTTATTGAGAGGGTCCTTTCTAAAGTTACCATCGCCGGGAAATTGGCGGGCATTGCTTTCATGGGGAAGCGTCTGTGGGGCTGCACTCCTTCTGCGGGGGAAGTGGGGAGGTGGATGCTAGAAGTTTGGGCTCGGGAGGGGGAGGTGTGTGGCGGGGAGCCCCCTTTCTTGGCAGACACTGGCCCGATTACTGGCCGTTTTACCAGCAGTCTGTAGGGACGGTTTTGAGACTTGTTTGTTCTCAACCCTTATGGTATGGATGTTTTTTGGGGCGTTCCAGGTTTCCGAGCTTTTAGGCAACAAGGTAAAAAAGGGTGTGCTTTGGAGGGATGTGTACATCAAGGATGGGGGGATACATATTTGGTTGTCCAGTTCTTAAACAGACCAGAGGGGGGTAGGAAAGGGGGTCAGGTTGGAAGCGGCTGTCCCATCGTCAACGTGCCCACTTCATTGGGCCCGCCGGTGGCATGTTTTGGCAGGGGGGCCGGGGTCGGAGGTGGTTTTTAAGCATGCCGATGGGAAAAGGGAGACTGATTACCAGCTGCGCATGGTGTTGTGGAAGGCTCTGGGCTGTATTGGGTTGGATGGGGCTAGTTATGGGATGCATTCTTTCTTGATTGGGGCAGCAACGGAGGCACATAACAGGAGCTGGAAGTGGGGGGACATAATGCTGCTGGGGCGCTGGTCCTCGGACTGTTATCAATGTTATGTCAGAAGGAACGCGGAGGAGGCGCATGCGTCATCCTCCTTTTGTTTGAGTCTCACTCTATTTTCTCATTGCAGGTACGGTGGCTGGGCCCCAATCGAAGGAGTTGACCATTTGGTTTGTGGGACATTCTTTTGTCAAATGGGCGCAGATCCAGGCATGTCAGTTTTAATTTGGTGCAATGTTGGGTTTTAATGAATGCCTTTTTTAAATTGTCTGGAATGGTAAGGGAGGGATGTTGTAGAAGGAATTGATACCGTGCCTTAATAAATGGATGGTTAGGGGCCAGTGCCCGGACGTTTTGCTGATTCATCTGGGCGAGAACGATTTGTGCGGTGTGAAGGGTGTGGTCTTGATGAGGGCTATGAAGAAAGACTTATCTAGACTAAAGGAGGAATGGTCTGGGTGCCACGTTTTGTGGACAGAGTTGGTTCCGCGGAGAGTTTGGAGGGGTGCGGTGAACCCTAGGGCCAATGACAGGGCGCGGCGGAAGGTTAACTCTGAAATGTCTAGGTTTTGTCGACATCTTGGTTTCAGTAGAGTGACGCACAGGGACATACGCTTTGAGGCAGTGGAGTTTTTCAGAGACGACGGAGTACACCTGTCGAGGCTTGGCATGGACCTTTATCTACTGGAGATTAGGGAGGTTTTGCAAGATCCTTGAAAGTCCAGACTCATTCCTCAGAGGGGCAACGGATTGACTACTTGGGGGGGGCAGAAAGGGGGGGTAGTTGTTCTCCCCCCCTTCTTTCTGGGTGGCGGGGGATATTGGAAGTTTTCCAGGGTTGGCAGAGGTTTTTTGGTTATTGTTGGAGTTGGGTTGTTGATAGGGAAAGGGTAGGCAGGTTAATTTATAGTTCGGTTACACATGTTCGGTGACTGACAGTTGTAAAGAAGCTGTAAAGAAGCAGGCAGGGAAGATTGTTTATCGGATGGGTTGAATTTATGGGGTTTGACTGTTATGCATTGCCTTGTAATGTTGTAATGTTGTAATGTACGGGTGGGGGGGTTCAAGGACATTTTAGGGGCGGGGTCAAGGGTTCGGTATATGGTTGATTAGTGAGGTTTAGTTTTGTAAGGTGTTTGCCAAGGAATTATAATGGTATGTGCACCTGTTTCAATAAAGCGGCCTTTTAAACACAATAATGGTTTTGTGGTCTGCTCCCCCCCCCATCCCTCCCTCCCAAAGGGGGGTTGGGGGGTAGCCGACAGCAGGGAGGTCCCCCCCGGGCAGTTTGGGAGGGGCGGGGGGGAGGGCAGGCTTCAAGCCGGCCATTTTAATTTTTGGGCTACAATTTTTGTAGCCCAAACGGAGCCCAATCTATAAAGTCTTTGGGCTCCTGCTCCCAGCCACCATTTTAGGTTTGGTGACCTGGTGGCTGGGAGCTTAGGCAGTGTATTGTTTGCCCTCCCCCCTCCCGGTTTCCATTTTCTTTTGGGGGCTTAGTTTCTGCCTTTTTTCCTGTTTTTTGGGCGGCGTTGTTGGGACAGATGAGCAAGGGTTTGCTAAGTATTGTCGCTTGGAACAGGTGCCGTGCGAGGGTTATTGGAAGTTTGCCAGGGTTGGCAGAGTTTTATTGTTGGAGTTAGGTTGTTGATAGGGAAAGGGTAGGCAGGTTAATTTATAGTTCGGTTACACATGTTCGGTGAGTGACAGTTGTAAAGAAGCAGGCAGGGAAGATTGTTTATCAGATGGGTTGAATTTATGGGGTTATACTGTTATGCATTGCCTTGTATTGTTGTAATGTTGGATTGTACGGGTGGGGGGTTCAAGGACATTTTAGGGGTGGGGGTGGGGTCAGGGGTCAGGTATATGGTTGATTAGTGAGGTTTTGTTTTGTAAGGCGTTTGCCAAGGAATTATAATGTTATGTGCACCTGTTTCAATAAAGCGGCCTTTTACACACAATAATGGGTTTGTGGTCTGCTCCCCCCCACCCCTCCCTCCCAAAGCATTGTTTTCAACAATAGTAGGTAGCAATTACCACCTAGAACAAAAATAGTTATATTGAGTCCCTTCCCAGTTCCTTATCCTTGCTTTTCACCCCAAAATGGCTTGCAGTCCGGGTGTGGTGGAGGTGAGTCTGGTCTGATAATTGGACACACTCGGGATGGATGGTGCTTCTGGGGCAATGGCAGCAGCCTGCTGGCACCTTGCTCATCTGCTCACATTTCATGGGTAAGTAAAGCATCCTTTGTGAGTTGACCTTGGAGGTTGGGTGCTTCTAGGAACCAGAGAATGATTCATATTTGTTTGGTGTTTCTTGAAACTTCCTACCAGAGCCCTCCCCTCCTCTGCCCCTGCAGACCTTTCATATCTGTGGCCAGTCCCTTCCAACACACCCACATCCCTTGTGCAGTTCAGTCCTCCCCACAACCACATGGGCCCGTCCTCAGAAGCCCGCCCTTTCCTTCCTCTGGCCATGATCTTTCTCTATACTATTTTTTTTTGCTTCAACCTTACTGGTGTATTACTCTGGTAGTGTGTCTCATTCCTCGATGCACCCCTTCTTATGCCTTTACTCCCTCAGGTTCCTCCAGGCATGGTCCCTCTCGGTCTGCACTTCTTCTCCTGAGATTTCCTCTCTCATATGGCTACTCAGGACTTCGATCACTGTGTCCCAAGGTCTGTTCCTTTCCCTGCTTCACGCAGCCTTGACACACCCAGATCATAGTAGTCAGAACATCTTGTGTACATCTGACTTGCATAGATGTACCTCATTAAATGCATTGACAGACGTCCACCTAGCTGCTGTCAGGGATGTCTTCCAGAACCCGCACATCAATAATAATGATGGGCCATAAAAGGGCTAGAACAGAAATACACATTAGGCACTCCTTGGTCACAATCACTCGCCTAACACACCAACAACAGCATAGCAACCACCTCAACACCACATCTATATCAAAATAACTGAAAGACAAGTCATTGGAAATGTATTTCCCACTTCTAGGACAATGACACCAGCAATCCTTGACAAGGTCCAGGAGAACCCACAGAACCTACATTTCACCTCACACCAGTATGTGAAGCGCAGGCCTCCAGTAAGTTGTTGGGCCGGCTTTCTTCTTCCCACAGAGACATGGACTGCTGCTTCCTCTTTGAATTTCTTCATGATTTCCAAGTAAAAAGGAAACTCAAAGTAGGAGAATAAAAGAGGAGAAACTCCAGATTTAGAAGAGAAAACACCTCTAGAGAATTTCAGGCTGGCATTTAAATATATATGGTATGGAATAGAATGGTTTGGGGATTTATATAGTGCTTACTTCAAATGATGAGGCTCTGAAGCGCTTTTCAGATGCATAGCACGTTATTTTGTGGGAGGCCAGTGTTAGTGATGTAGTCAAACATAAGGGGAGTAGATAGTGATACTGTTTTTCACTCAACGCCACACAATGTTTGATAATATTCTGTAGCTTATTATTGCAATATGTTACGGATTTCATTTGTTATGTAAATTTCATGTATTCAAGTTAACGGAGTGTGTCACACTATTTGTAATGTTATCATATTATTATAATCATGTCATTTGTCTATAGTATTTCACACCATTATTGTTGGGAATACATGCTGTTATGTAAAACAATATAAAGTGTCAATTAGTCTACTGCGTATGGACATTTGAAGGTATGGTTTGAAACTGTGTTTGATTGGATAGCAAATTCCTTAGATCTAGGAAGGCAACCTTCATGAGTACTTCGTAGTTCATGCATGTGCACATTCTAAAAGGATCTTATTTACAACTGACATGCAAGACCCATGCAGGATGTAGTATTATGCAAGAAAAATTCACATTGTCTGAAAAGATCATTTTTATATACAAATATAGTGAGTCAGTAATAAAGATGGATTCTTCCAACAAAAAATCAGCCTGGCATTTTCAGAGAGAGCAAATAATCTTAAAGACCCCCACGAAGAGTTGTGACCCACTGAAAGCCAGAACTGAGCTTCTTAAATTTGGAAAGGAAAGGGCATAATGTCAGAAAGTCAGGAGAAGCCATCTTCAATTGGTCTAAGGAAAAGAGGAAACATGAAACCAAGTCCCGGGCACACGTTCAAGGTAATGTTCAGAGTAATGCGTTCAGAGCGACAACACACAGTTATGGTACTGCTTGTGAAAAAAATGTGGGAGTCGACATCAGTAGGTTCTTTATGTTGAATTTGTTTCTATAGTTCTTGAAATAGGTAAAGTAGGGAAACCAGCCGACACGTGTTTTGTCACCTGGGATTTAACCCGTGACTTTTCAGGGCTGAATGGTGAAGAATGATAACGTGCGATATCGCTGGACCGGTTATAATTCCAACCCGTTATTAACACGGATTTCTTACAGAAGATATGGTAGAAAAGAGCGCCAAGGTGATTAGATGGGGAGGACGGGTGAGTCACTACCCCCGTATGTTCAGGATCCAATGACAGTAAGCGGGCGGGTATGAAAAGAGGAAATATAACTGACAACTTCCAAGTAAACATTTGAAAGCGACCATAAAAAGAAAACAAAACACTAGGATGCATTATGGCACAGCAAGAGGGTGGCTGAATACCAAAGTCTGACATGGATGATTAGGGGGAGCATGGAAATACATGACCTACCCAACCCGAGGAAGCTGAGAAACCCTGAGACAAAAGACTGCTGGCAAGTGGCAAAAGAAAAAACATGCAAACTGTGCAGCAGCAGTTCCTGTCTTAAGGCGTTTGGGAATTGCCCCACTCATATTTTGCCCCCTCTGACCCTCCTAATACACGTGAATATTATAAATGTATACAAGAATCAAACTTTCAAAATGTATATTTTATTCAGCCTGCAGCAGTCGGCCTTGAGCCGCAGAGGGTCTGTCGGCGGCTTTGAAGGGGGTGGGGCTTGTTATGTTATGTTAAAAAGAATTTATATAGCGCTCGTACATTGGGCTTGTTCCATGGCGCTACCCTGATAGATACCTGTGCCCTAAGGAATTACTCATAAGCCCGTCGAAACAACCAGGTTTTAAGGAGTTTTCTAAAACCTAAGAGGTCGGTGCAAAAGCAAATTTCAGAAGGGAGAGAATTCCAAAGTTTAGGGGCTAGGATAGCAAACCTATCACCACCTACACGCTTCCATTTAAATGAGGGAGTGGACAGGAATTGCTTATGGGCCGAGCGCAGATTGCGAGTGGGTTCATGCCTTTTAACCAGGCTGTTCAGAAATGTAGGACTTCTTCCATTTAAAGATTTGAAAATGAGGCAACAGACCTTGAAGGTGCAGCGTTGAGTAATCGGTAGCCAGTGTAGTTTCCTCAGAAGCAGAGTGACATGGTAGTTTCTGGGTTGATGGAAAATCAAGCGCGTAGCTTGGTTCTGTACCAGCTGCAGGCGTTTTCATAAGTATGCTACATACACAGTGAGAACAGTGGCAGGGTATAAGATGCTGCACCAATTACTTGTGTTCTTGTACAATATCTAATACATATTAGTTATTTCAACCAGTAGTGGTCCAACAAATGCCCACCTCCCGAAACCAGCCACCAATTTGGTTTCAAATATAAAACAAATATACAGAAAGAAGGGAGAGGCAATGCTATAATGACCAAAGAGTTAATTTCTTTAACTCATCACAGATGATGACAGAATAAATGATTTCTGTAGCCGGAAATGTTCTTAGTCTTTTTTTATTTCAGTTTTGTATGTATAGCAGCAAAACAGCCAACGCGTTTCACCCTTTCAGGCTTCTTCAGGGCTGTGAAACAATATACAAAAATTCAATATAAAAATACTTTATCTAACACTTTTATTCCACACCATCATAATACATACACATAAAAAACACTATTTACAATTAAAAGAAAAAAGAGTGACCAAGGTCTGTTGTGAAATCACAAACAGTATACATGTTTTGATATCATAACCGCAAAATATCAGGAAATGGAAAAAAAGGGAGGAGAACAAACCACGTTTCAAAATACACCATGTATCTGGGATGTATAAAGTCTCATATAATTAAATACCGATGTGCACGTTACCTTGGCGAAAGAAGAAAAAGAACTGACTTCATACAGTGTATTAAAAATACTAATATTCTATTTCTATATGAGATCACTAAGATACAAATGTCAACTGTATAAGGATATTACTCATTATGTTAAGTGCCCACCAACTATAATGTTTCGCAGAGTCTTTGGCTCGGAGTTTCCCGATACTCATTCTAGACACTTTCAAATTTTAGGATATACACTTTTATAATTCTAGAGGATTGAGAGAGACAACATTTCATTGGTTTGAACAAATGCATAGTACAAAGAAAAGTTCCAAAGGCAAATCTGAATTTCAACAGAGTGACGCATATTTCCTTGTCCCACTTCAACAAAGAAACAGTAATCAATACCTACTAGTATCAGAGTTACTGTAGGTATATATTTTGGTCCACGTTCCTCTTTCCAATTCAGCAGGTCCTACTACCACACCAATAAGTGAATGCGCTCAATTGCCCAATGTAGACGTGAAATAAAGCAAATCTCTTACTTGTCCATATAGATTAAGGGACATAGTACATCACGGGGACGCGTACCCTATATCTGCTGGTAGTTAAAATGAAATAATTAAAAACCTTCCAATAGTAACTAGGGTCTCTTTACCAAATCCTGGTCTACATTTCATCCTAGAACCTTACAGTAAGATAAAGATACTGGCATTCCAGTCACTTATCCTTAAGGGTATGATAGGTAATATAATCATATTTTCAAGGGGACGTGCCCTGCCCAAGCAACATGTACTTAATGGTTTAAAAACGAACGATAAACAGCATATATCTTTCAAAATCAAAAGTTGTGTTTTTTTGGGTTTGGACAAAGGAAGTGGGTATAGCAGTATCACACCTACAATGTTCTGGTTGGTGGACCATTGATTCTACTTACTGAGCTAGTCAGATAGTGGTTGCCCAAAAACATCCGTGCCCAAACTCAAACCTAGTTGTTCTCTTATATTATTTCATAGACACTACGTTTATACCCTTAGTTTCTCATTTATTGATTGCGAGGCTAATTCCTCCTGGTATGGAGGTAACTTGGATCTCTATACCAAGTCATGGTCCACATTCCATCCTGTGACCTTACAGATAGACAAAGATACTAGCACTCCAGTCACTTATCCCTAAGGATAAGATAGGTAATATATTCATATTATCAAAGGGACGTGCCCTGTCCAAGCAATATGTACTTAATGGTTTAAAAACTGTAAAAAGCATGTACCTTTGAAAATCAAAAAGTTGTCCTTCTATGTGTTTGTGTCCACACCCATGGTAATTCCAAGGACCTCGAGTAATAGACAGTAATGGCGCCGCTCAATCGCTACCCCTACATGAACAGAACAAGTGATATCCTTATAACTCCTCTGTCAATAGTATATATAACCCCCCAGAGGCTAAGTCTGGTCCCCTTTTAAAAAATTCAAATACCATCAAGCAAGCCCCCTAAATTCAGTCTAGTGCCCTTTTACAATTCTTTTTTTCAAATACCATCAAGCAAGCCCCCTGAGTTCTGATCACATATGTTACACCAATAATCTTCTAACCTATTCAGCGTGGAGACTCTTCTTCCATACACAGGTCCGGCGTACTGAGAGGGTGCTAGCAGACCTTTGCTTAAATAGCAAGATCATAGAGGTTAATTTGCCCCAGCTGTGTGTGCCGGTGATGTTATCCCTAGCACTAGAACGCTAACCCTCCCTTCCATGTTGGAAGTCAGTGCACATGTATCACATCCAACCGTTGGGCCTCCTTGCTTCCAACGATTATATTAATTACCAAATATATTAGTGTGCACACACCATCAATCCGATAATAATTGCATAAAAATAAAACAGAGGTTTAAAAATTAAATATCGTTAGTGGTCAAAAAAGGTCGGCATAGCTGTATCGAACCCATGGTGTTCTAGTTGATGGAACACCGTTCTTGTTTACTGGGCTACCTGGATAATGGTTGCTCAGTTACTTCCATGTCAACCTTATTGATACCTTCTTAATGTTGTGTCGACACTGCGTGTGTGACCTAGATATCTCGCTTAATAATTGGGAGGCTGTTTCTTAAAAAAAACATGTAAAATTCAGCATAAGACATAAGCAGTGGGTATAGCAGTATCGAACCCACAATGTTCTGGTTGGTAAAACCATCATTTCTACTTACTGAGCTAGTCGAATAATGGTTGCCCAATTACGTCCGTGACCATATTCGAACCTTGTTGTTCTCTTATATTATTGCATGGACACTACGTGTGTAACCTTAGTTTCTCGTCTATTGATTGCGAGGCTGATTCCTCCTGGTGTGGACATAATCCCCGCTAACATACCCTACTTATGCATTCTTATTTCACCAGTACTTAGTCATAAGAGATGCACACCAAGGCGGTGACATGGACTAGAAGAAAGAGCCCCCAACTTGCATGGATTATTCATGCTCTTAAAAAAGAGGCAGAAAACATAATTCTCCTACAATGTAACCATTTCCTGATTTACAAATTGGTGGCCAAACAACATATTCGTTATGTAAATAAATGAACTCAGAATCCAAAACATTTGAAAACATACATGTAATGCTAAGGAAGTCAATCAACATAACTGTTTCATAAAAAATGATGCATTTCATTATCCAAGTTCAGCCCCATACTTATGGACCTAAGTCTAATGATCCATTTGGCCTCTAGTTGACGTAGGCACATTTCTCTATCCCCCCCTCTGTGGGGGATGGGCACATGATCTATTGCATGAAATCTGAAGTTTGATCTATTCCTAGGATAGGAACATTTGTGTGACACCAATGAGTATGTCTCATCACCATTGATACATGCTCTCCTATGTTCCTGGATACGCGTTTTCAGAGGTCGTACAGTGCTACCTACATACACTTTTTTGCAAACACACGCAATTACATAGATTACAAAGCGTGTGAGGCAATTAATGAAGTACCTGATGGTGTATGTTATGTCGGTGCTATATTGGAACTTCTTAGTCACTTGTCCCAAGCTACAGATATTGCAACTGCCACAACAAAAAAACCCAATGGGGCGTGGAAGCCACGTTTCCTGTACCTTTCTCGGGGGCCGCGTGTAGCTGGGACATATTGTTTCCCTGATAGTTTTACATCTTCTGTAGATGACACTTGGTTCATCCTTTACAAGGTGACTAACTCCATGTACACCTTTCAATAGATGCCAGTTCTTTTTAAGAATTCTAAAAACATTCTGATTGAGGGCAGAATTGGTGGTGATGAACGATAAGCGTTCCTGGTTAACCTTACTTTTCGGAACTAATGTTTCTTTACGTTTCAAACGTTTTGCTTTCCACAGCATTGGAGAGAACAGAACCATCATATCCCCTCCGCTTTAAACGCTGTACGAGCTCCTGACTATGTCTCTCATATTGAGTATCTTGACTGCAGTTTCTCCTTATTCTAGTTAGTTCTCCATAAGGAACTGCTTTTTTGGTGCTAGAGGGATGCGAGCTCTGAAAGTGGAGCAGACTGTTTACCGCTGTGTCCTTCCTATAGAAGGAACTCTGTAAGGTGTTGTTACGTACACATAATGAAAGGTCCAGGAATTCAATTTTTGTCCTCGACATATTCATTGTAAATTTTACATTCAGAGAATTGTTATTTAGATAGGTAAAGTAGGCTTTGAAATGCTGTTCTGAACCCGTCCATAAGATAAGAATGTCGTCAATATAACGACCCCAACAATTAATATACTCTGTCCATGAGGCTACCATCTGAGCCCAGACATGCATTTTCTCCACCCACCCCATAAATAGATTGGCGTATGAGGGGGCAAATTTGGACCCCATTGCGGTCTCTTGTAGTTGTTTAAACCACTTATCATCATATAGAAAACAAATTGTCTAAATGGTGGGACGGAGTGACTCTTAAGAGGTACCTGGATGATAAAAAGATCCCTAAAGGACTCAGCATTTTAACGTTCCCCAATTTCGATGACTTAGACCAGGATTTGTCAAGTGAATGGGAGGAAAATTTGCAGAACTCTTCTTTCACCATGATGAAAGTTCTAGTACAGCACTCAGACAGGAAGTGCATTAAATTAAGGGAGGAGATAAAAAAACTTGGAGGAAGAAATAAAACAACTAGGGCTAAAAGAAGCCACGGAAAGGAAGTACATAATCTTAAAAGAACAGATATCTAAACAACAAACCATGATAAAAGAACGTAAATTTACCAAGATAAAGAGGGATGACAGAGATTACGCCACAGGGCGAATTTATACATTCACAAAGCGTTTTGATGATATAATAATATCCAAACCAACAGAAAGCACCACTGTGGATACAGTGAGTGTCTCAAGTGCAGTAAGTAGTTCTGATTTATCTTTAGATGAACCGGGACCAAGTAATATGAGTGACAATAGAGGACAGTTAAATAGTTCAGCTACTTTTTTAGAGAAGGTATGACGTTACCGGATAGGCAACAGGCAGAAAACAAACACAAGGTCAGGAGAGGCGGGAGAAGAAAGAACAGACACAAAAGAGGGGGTGTTAACTCGATATCAAAAGAGGAGACTCAACAGATAATAGAATTTGGTGCAGGTCGGGAACCATCAGACAGGAATGAAGGTTATTGTATGGATAACTTGGTAATTAATCTTTCTGACCACATGTTGGAGAAATCTGAATTGTCTGCCCTGAATAAGGGGCTAAGCTTTTGTCCTGTAAACAATGGAAACTTTACTGATTTACATGTTGACTTGTTCAAGTTCACCAGACTAGCGAAATTGAAATGTCAGTTTGCTTTAAATGGAACTAATAAAGATTGTGACTCAAATACCACAGCATCCTCTGGAGTAACCGTATCACATGTACAAAATATTTCTTTGTTATTGCCATTGGATATTGATAATGATTGTACCATGCAACAAGTGATGCAGGATCTGGGGATAGAGCAGGACTATACATTAGAGAGTGGCTTACGCCCGAGTAGTAAATTCACACCACAGGGGGCACACCTCCATAGCATAGATATCTTTTATCAGCAGGTCACTAAGGCTCTGTATGAATTAGAGGACAGGAAAACTTCGACCAAGAAAACATATGTGACTCAAAATCTTTCCAGTGCAGAAAAAGTATCCTTTACCAATAACGATTTAATAATATGGGAAGCAGACAAAGGGGGAAATATCGTCCTTATGAATAGGAAGGACTATGATTCTGAGATTTTCAGACAACTGTCCAATGTTACTTGTTATGAACAACTACAACACAATCCTTGCTCCCGAGCTGGTTTTACTATCAAGGATAAACTAAATCACTGGAAGGAAGTTGGTTTACTGTCTGATGCTGACTACGGATTCTTAGTGGTAGAACATCCGAAATATCCCTGTTTATACCTCCTCCCAAAAATCCATAAAAAAGAAAAATTCCCCCCCGGACAACCTATAATCTCCGGGATGGGGTCACTCACTGAACCCATGGCACAATTTGTAGATTCATTTCTGCAACCCATGTTCACAACCTCCCGTCATACATAAAGGACACCACAGATTTACTCAATAAGCTTGATGGTTTGGTGTGGGATGACTCATTCTGGCTATGCACTCTGGATGTAGAATCCTTGTATACTTGCATAAGAGAGGATTTAGGGGCAGGGAAGTGAAATACTACTTATCCTCAAGAGATGCAAGGTATCTTGATCACAACACAATGATTTTGGAAATGGTACATCTTATTCTGAACAACAACTTTTTTCTATATGATGATAAGTGGTTTAAACAACTACAAGGGACCGCAATAAGGGCCAAATTTGCCCCCTCATATGCCAATCTATTTATGGGGTGGGTGGAGAAAATGCATTTCTGGACTCAGACGGCAGCCTCATGGACAGAGTATATACATTTTTGGGGTCGTTATATTGACGACATTCTCATCATATGGACGGGTTCAGAACAGCATTTCAAAGCCTACTTTTCCTATCTAAATAACAATTCTCTAAATGTAAAATTTACAATGAATATCTCGAGGACAAAAATTGAATTTCTGGACCTTTCATTATATGTACGTTACAACACCTTACAGAGTTCCTTCTATAGGAAGGAAACGGCGGTAAACAGTCTGCTCCACTTTCAGAGCTCGCATCCCTCTAGCACCAAAAAAGCAGTTCCTTATGGAGAACTAACTAGAATAAGGAGAACCTGCAGTCAAGATACTCAATATGAGAGACATAGTCAGGAGCTCGTACAGCGTTTAAAGCGGAGGGGATATGATGATTTTGTTCTCTCCAATGCTGTGGGAAAGGCAAAACATTTGAAACGTAAAGAAACATTAGTTCCGAAAAGAAAGGTTAACCAGGAACGCTTATCGTTCATCACCACCAATTCTGCCCTCAATCAGAATGTTTTTAGAATTCTTAAAAAGAACTGGCATCTATTGAAAGGTGTACCTGGAATTAGTCACCTTGTAAAGGATGAACCAAGTGTCATCTACAGAAGATGTAAAACTATCAGGGAAACAATATGTCCCACCTACACGCGGCCCCCGAGAAAGGTACAGGAAATGTGGCTTCCACGCCCCATTGTGTTTTTTGTTGTGGCAGTTGCAATATCTGTAGCTTGGGACAAGTGACTAAGACGTTCCAATATAACACCGACATAACATACACCATCAGGTACTTCATTAATTGCCTCACATGCTTTGTAATCTATGTAATTGTATGTGTGTGCAAAAAAGTGTATGTAGGTAGCACTGTACGACCTCTGAAAACGCGTATCCAGGAACATAGGAGAGCATGTATCAATGGGGATGAGACATACTCATTGGTGTCACACAAATGTTCCTATCCCAGGAATAGATCAAACTTCAGATTTCATGCAATAGATCATGTACCCCCCCCACAGAGGGGGGGTAGGGAAATTTGCCTACGTCAACTAGAGGCCAAATGGATCATTAGACTTAGGTCCATAAATATGGGGCTGAACTTGGATAATGAAATGCATCATGTTTTATGAAACAGTTATTATGTTGATGGACTTCCTTAGCATTACATGTATGTTTTCAAATGTTTTGGATTCTGAGTTCATTTATTTACATAACGAATATGTTGTTTGGCCACCAATTTGTAAATCAGCAAATGGTTACATTGTAGGAGAATTATGTTTTCTGCCTCTTTTTTAAGAGCATGAATAATCCATGCAAGTTGGGGGCTCTTTCTTCTAGTCCATGTCACCGCCTTGGTGTGCATCTCTTATGACTAAGTACTGATGAAATAAGAATGCATAAGTAGGGTGTGTTAGCGGGGATTATGTCCACACCAGGAGGAATCAGCCTCGCAATCAATAAACGAGAAACTAAGGTTACACACGTAGTGTCCATGCAATAATATAAGAGAACAACAAGGTTCGAATATGGTCACGGACGTAATTGGACAGCCATTGTTTCGCTAGATCAGTAAGTAGAAATGATGGTTTACCAACCAGAACATTGTGAGTTCGATACTGCTATACCCACTGCTTATGTCTTATGCTGAATTTTACATGTTTTTGAAAGAATCAGCCTCCCAATTATTAAGCGAGATATCTAGGTTACACACACTGTGTCCACACAACATTAAGAAGGTAATAATCAGGTTGAAATATGGACACGGAAGTAACTGGGCAACCATTATCCGGGTAGCCCAGTAAACAAGAACTGTGTTCCATCAACTAGAACACCATGGGTTTGATACAGCTATGCCGATCTTTTTTGACCACTAACGATATTTAATTTTTAACCTCCGTTTTATTTTTATGCAATTATTATCGGATTGATGGTATATATTTGGTAATTAATATAATCGTTGGAAGCAAGGAGGCCCAACGGTTGGATGTGATACATGTGCACTGACTTCCAACATGGAAGGGAGGGTTAGCGTTCTAGTGCTAGGGATAACATCACCGGCACACACAGCTGGGGCAAATCAACCTCTATGATCTTGCTATTTAAGCAAAGGTCTGCTAGCTCCCTCTCAGTACGCCTGACCTGTGCATGGAAGAGGAGTCGCCACGCTGAATAGGTTAGTAGATTATTGGTGGAACATATGTGATCAGAACTCAGGGGGCTTGATTTGATTTGTCAACTTGTAGAGCGCGCGAATGCCCGTGGGCGTCTTGGCGCTATGACAGATCCTCATCTCATAGGAACGGTTTCTAGAGTTATGCAGAGAAAAGCCAGGTTTTTACTTCCTTTCTGAAGGATTTCAAAGATGGGCAAGTTTTTATGGCAAGAGGCAGCTGATTCCAGGTTCGTGCTGCATGTACAAGGAAGCTTCTTCCACCCCAGTTGGCTCGCCTGAATCTGGGGACACTAATTAGTTTTAATTGGCCGGATCTAAGATGTCTCGTTGGTTCATATATTTTTAAATGAGATCTTAGAAATTGTGATCCTATTCCCTGAAGTGCCTTGTAGGTCAGGCAGAGTGATTTAAATTTCACCCTTTTTTCAATTGGCAGCCAATGCAGGGTTTTTAGTTTGTGACTGATTGGTTCAAACTTAGGTATGCCTAAAACCAATCTGGCTGCTGCATTTTGTAGGCGTTGTAGTTTAGCTATGATTTTTTTTAGTAGCTCCGGCATATAAACCATTTCCGTAATCCAGTCTTGACAGAGCTAAGGCTGTCACTACCGTCTTACGCGAATCCTGTGGTAGATGAGGCAGTATCTTTTTTATCATTTTTTAAATATACCAGAGTGTTGATGACAGCTTACTGGCTTGGGCTTCAAAAGATAGATTGGTGTCAAGGGTGACGCCCAGATTCTTCACTTTTTCTGATGAGCCTGAACATCTACCCAAGTCATTAGGCCACCAAGCGGGCGACCAGATGTTTGTGTCACCCCCTAATATCATCACCTCACTTTTGTCTCCATTAAGCTTCAGACAATTTCTTTCCATCCATTGACTCACCTGGATCATGCATAATTCAAATTTTTCTGCTGTGTCCTCCACATCCTTGCTGATGGACACCACAATTTGGGTGTCGTCAGCATAGGATATTGGAGTGAAACCACAGCTTCTTATGATTTCTGCAAGGGGGGGCCACGTACAAGTTAAAAAGGGTGGGACTCAGCGAGGACCCTTGTGGGACCCCGCATGGTGAATTAAAGGATTTAGATTTTGCTTTCCCTACTTCTACCGAAAAAGTTCTGTTTACTAGGTAGGATGCAATGAGGGTGCATGCTGAATCGTGTATTTTTGCATTTTTCAAACGAGTTAGTAGAATCTCGTGACTGACCGTGTCGAAGGCCGCCGATAGGTCGAGTAATATCAAGGCGGCCTTCGTTCCGTTATCCAGCAGTTTCCTAAGCTCTTCCACAGCTGTAATCAAGGCGGTTTCTGTTCCATGTCCTTCATGGAAACCAAACTGAGAGTGATCCAACCAGTTTCCATCCATCAGATAACGGGATAGCTGTTTGTTTAAAAGTTTCTCTAAAATCTTTGCAGAAAAAGGTATTCTAGCTATAGGTCTGTAATTACTTGGTTCTTCACAGTCCAGATTAGATTTTTTTAAAAGTGGTCTGATTGATATCTTTTTCCACCGTCTGGAAAGGTATTAGTTCCAAGTATTTGAGCTAATAATTTTTCTAATACCAGGCTCAATTGTTCTGCACAGATTTGCATTATTTTGGGTGGACAAGGGTCCAATGGGCTACCTGAGTTAGTAGTGAGTAATTCCTTCTGGATTTGATCTACTGTTGGATTACTAAATTGGAACAATGTAGATTGAGCTGATTGTTCCCCTGACTTTATAAGTTGTGAGGTAGCCTGATCAGCCTGATCTGCCATGTCTGTGTTATGGCTTTTGAAAAATTCGTAAACTGAAGATACTTTGTTTACAAAGAAATCACCTAGTGTGTTACAGAAATCTGATGACATTTCTTCTAACGTACTGTTTTCAATTTTTGAAAGTTTTTTAACAGTAGAGAAGAGGGTTTTACTGGAGTTTTTTGACTCGTTAATTTTTTGGATGAAGTATTTGCTTTTCTCTGTTTTTATTAATTTTCTATAGCTGGTTAGGGCTGTTTTATAATATTTTTTTGCCGGGCGTCGTAGTTGGATCTCCACTTTTTTTCTGCTCTTCTACACGAATGTTTTTGTTCCTTCAGAACTTCAGAGAACCATGGTTGTGAGGGGGTCTTTCTTTTAAACGTGAGTTTCTTTTGTGAGACAAAGGTGCTTGATGCTTGATGGTATTTGAAAAAAGAATTGTAAAAGGGCACTAGACTGAATTTAGGGGGCTTGCTTGATGGTATTTGAATTTTTTAAAAGGGGACCAGACTTAGCCTCTGGGGGATTGTATATACTATTGACAGAGGAGTAATAAGGATATCACTTGTTCTGTTCATGTAGGGGTAGCGATTGAGCGCCGCCATTACTGTCTATTACTCGAGGTCCTTGGACTTACCATGGGTGTGGACTCAAACACCTAGAAGGACAACTTTTTGATTTTGAAAGGTACATGCCTTTTACAGTTTTTAAACTATTAAGTACATGTTGCTTGGACAGGGCACGTCCCTTTGATAATATGAATATATCACCTATCTTATCCTTAGGGATAAGTGACTGGAGTGCTAGCATCTTTGTCTATCTGTAAGGTCACAGGATGGAATGTGGACCATGACTTGGTATAGAGATCCAAGTTACCTCCATACCAGGAGGAATTAGCCTCGCAATCAATAAATGAGAAACTAAGGGTATAAACTTAGTGTCTATGAAATAATATAAGAGAACAACTAGGTTTGAGTTTGGGCACGGATGTTTTTGGGCAACTACTATCTGACTAGCTCAGTAAGTAGAATCAATGGTCCACCAACTAGAGCATTGTAGGTTTGATACTGCTAAACCCACTTCCTTTGTCCAAACCCATAAAAACACAACTTTTGATTTTGAAAGGTATATGCTGTTTATAGTTCATTTTTAAACCATTAAGTACATGTTGCTTGGGCAGGGCACGTCCCCTTGAAAATATGATTATATTACCTATCATACCCTTAAGGATAAGTGACTGGAATGCCAGAATCTTTGTCTTACTGTAAGGTCCTAGGATGAAATGTAGACCAGGATTTGGTAAAGAGACCCTAGTTACTATGGGAAGGTATTTATTATTTCATTTTAACTACCAGCAGATATGGGGTATGCGTCCCCGTGATGTACTATGTCCCTTAATCTATATGGACAAGTAAGAGATTTGCTTTTTCTCACTTCTAGATTGGGCGATTGAGCGCATTCACTTATTGGTGTGGTAGTAGGACCCGCTGAATTGGAAAGAGGAGCGTGGACCAGAATATGTACCTACAGTAACTCTGATACTAGTAGGTATTGATTACTGTTTCTTTGTTGAAGTGGGACAAGAAAATATGCGTCACTCTGTTGAAATTCAGATTTGCCTTTGGAACTTTTCTTTGCACTATGCATTTGTTCAAATCAATGAAATGTTGTCTCTCTCATCCTCTAGAATTCTAAAAGTGTATATCCTAAAATTTGAAAGTGTCTAGAATGAGTATCGGGAAACTCCGAGCCGAAGACTCTGTGAAACATTATAGTTGGTGGGAACTTAACATAATGAGTAGTATCCTTATACAGTTGACATTTGTATCTCAGTGATCTCATATAGAAATAGAGTATTAGTATTTTTAATACACTGTATGAAGTCAGTTCTTTTTCTTCTTTCGCCAAGGTAACGTGCACATCGGTATTTAATTATATGAGACTTTATACATCCCAGATACATGGTGTATTTTGAAACGTGGTTTGTTCTCCTCCCTTTTTTTCCATTTCCTGATATTTTGCTGTTATGATATCAAAACATGTTTACTGTTTGTGATTTCACAACAGACCTTGGTCACTCCTTTATCTTTTAATTATAAATAGTGTTTTTTGTGTGTATGTATTATGATGGTGTAGAATAAAAGTGTTAAAGTATTTTTATATTGAATTGTTGTATATTGTTTCACAGCCCTGAAGAAGCCTGAAAGGGTGAAACGCGTTGGCTGTTTTGCTGCTATACATACAAAACTGAAATGAAAAAAGACTAAGAACATTTCCGGCTACAGAAATCATTTATTCTGTCATAGTCTGTGATGAATGAAAGAGATTAACTCTTTGGTCATTATAGCATTGCCTCTCCCTTTTTTCTGTATATTTGTTTTAATAAGTATAAAGGGATGCCAAAATACAACAAATTGGCATAGTCGGTATGGGACATAACCATGGCAAGAGTCACCTGAATCAGAGCTTCCTGGGTGAGTAATCTTCGGATCTTTTTTATTTTCCTCAGACGGAAAAAACATGTGGAAATTACTGACCCGATCTGGGACTTTATAGTGAGGTCCTGGATGATTGTTACCCCAAGGCTCTTGGCCGAACTAGAAGGGGAGGGGGATTGACCCAGTTCCTTGGGCCAAAAATTAGGGACCCAGGGATTCTTATGAATACCTCCTGTTAGAACCAGCTCCGTCTTATCTGGGTTAAGTTTTAGATGGTTGCTGTTCATCCATTCACTAATGAACAGCATGGTGGACTCAAAAGCATGGACCGAGTCAGGAGAGTTGCTGATGGGAAATATAAGTTGGAAATCATCAGCGTAGTTGAACATGCAGACTTGGCGTTCCTTCAGGGCCCGGACGAAGGGGAGGAGGTAAAGATTAAATAGCAGGGGAAAAAGTGAGGAGCCTTGTGGGACTCCACATGAGACCCTAATCCTGGGAGCAGTAAACTCAGCGGTGCAAACTGCTTGGGAACAGTTTTCCAGGAAGGAGCTAATCCAACCCAGTGCAGGTCACTCAATCCCAGCATCTCTCACACGGTCGACCAATAGACCATGGTCGACCGTGTCAAAGGCCGCAGAAAGATTAAGCAGGACAAGAGCAGGTCTCTGAATCCCAGCTTCTCTCACACGGTCGACCAATGGACCATGGTCGGCCGTGTCAAAGGCCGCAGAAAGATTAAGCAGGGCAAGAGCCTGTGGGGAGCCCTGGTTGGCATCACTACGAAGAGTGTCCAACACTGTCAATATCAATGTCTCAGTAGAATGTGCTGGGCGAAAGCCAGCTTGGTGAGGATCGAGATATTCAGACTCCTCTAGAAACCCAGAAAGGCATCTGGTTACATAGTCTTCCAAAACCTTAGCTAGGTATGGGAGGAGGGAAATAGGGCGGTAATTCGTCAGGATCTGGGGGTCTAAATCTGGTTTCTTCAGGACGGGGACAACAGTTGCCTCCTTGAAGGTTTGAGGGACAATGCCCTGGGACAATGACTCATTCAGAAGGTTTAGAATCGGGCTAGGAAAGACGGTAAAAAATTATTTTAAAATGGTAGGGGAGGCAACAGTCCCCAGCCAGATTTGACTTTGGATAGGAGAACGGCAAGAGTATGATTGCTGATAGTAGGAAATTGCGTGAAGATGCAGGGATTTTTAACTGTACTGGAGCTTGTTTCCAAAGTAAGACAGGCCGGGATGCCGATGTCGATACATCTTTTTTCACACCGTGACTCCAGGAAGATAGATTGTAAAGGGACCCTAACATTGTTGTTCCAACCACACACCATGTTGTAGACACACAGACCACTAGATCCACAGCACCACGACACAGCCCTCGAGCAATGTAAGGCTTATACATTACCAATGATGAATCACATTCTTTCTACCAACACACGACTGTTTGAATTCGCATGTGGTAATATTGTGTTATACACCTAACGCCATTCGGGAGTGGTTTTTTACACCCTTACCATACAATGCAATGTGTTCTGGACAACAACACTACCCGTCATTATTTACCGCCCCTTTTCGGATAAATAGTCCCTTGTTGTAAATACTTTTCAGTCTTCCTGACTCCCAAGTTCATACGTCGCAAGTTTTGGACGCATTGTGGAGTTGACGTGCTAGTCTACACCTCGTTGGCCTAGCAATTAGACACGTCACCTGTCTCAGGATACTTCACATTGTTACCTAGCAACGTAACACACCATCTCCCCGGGAACCTATCACATGACTCCATCCAACAAGCGTGACACGTCATGACGTGCTCTACGCACCTGATGACGCACCCGGAACTAAAATATATCTTCTCGTACTCCCTTCCTACACTTACCACCCCGGTTCCTGGCGGTTTGGGTAGGTCGCTCGCTTGAACGTGAATTCACGTCGGTGAGTACTATAATTATTATCTTTCTTCCCACAACGCCTGTGGAGCTACATTTGCCGACCGGCTACCGGAACCCTCGTGATCGATTCCTTCGGATACCATGTACCGGGACCAGCACATCCTGACCCGACCCTGGTGTCCGTTATGATTTGATCGGCCAGGGCTACGGTCTACTGTGGCTCCGCCCGGCTGCCCTCTACCCTCTACAACGGTGCCACCAGATATATGGCGATCTCTTGTTTATGTACTACAACAGGTACAAGTAATGATTATTCTGCTGGCATTTTCTTTGTTCTTCCAGGACCCATTCGGTGTCCTTTTTAGCCGCCAGCACCGTTGCTAACATTAGTAGCAACATTTCTTGGTGAGTCTTTTTCCTTCCATAGATCCATAGCATAACTACCATTGGTTTTAATTTCCCCACCCTTCACCCCCGAATGGCGTTTTAGACACTGCAATATAATGAAATTGTGTGATGCACGCCCTTAGCACGGTGATCGTTTATGACACAATTACTCACAATCATGTATAGTATGAAGAGTGACTTTTAGAATTGTTATATATAAAAAAAATAATTCTTCATCCTTAACAGGTACAGACCATAGGAAGTGGTATGTAGATGTCACTTTACCACGTATCGTAGACAGTCTTATTTCGATCCTGATGAATTGCCTTGATCCTCCTGACTCTCATGGCAAGAAACATGTTGATCTTATAGAGTAGAGCTTATGTCTAGATACCTGACTCCTAGCACTTAGCCACTCTACACATTTTTAATAGGGCAGTTTACGGAATAAAATTAAGTAGGACTAACTGACCCCTTTTAAACCCATTTTTCTGCTACATTACTTCACACTAGGCCCCTCACCCCCAAGCACCTTCGGCAGGAACAAAAGATCCCCGACAAAGAGCCCCGATTTCGGGAGCCCGTCAAGGATTGCAGCGCCGACTTGACGAGGGGCAGTGCTCATATGATGAAGCATGACACCTAGCTTGCTGGGTGTGTGAGAGCACTAGTTCAACCAAGGGAATTCCCCCGTTTTCTCCTGATTGGTCTCCTCTATCACTGATTGGTGGAGATATACTCTCTCACCCTCTCTTCTCCGCTACTACACACGAGGAACTTTGTACCCTTTTTTGTTTCGAGTTCCCTGGGGTATGTACACTGGACCTCTCTAAACAACAACACCCCTAGTCCCTACATTTGATACAAGACTTTGCACGGGGATTCCCGTGGGACTTCCATAAGGATACCAGCGGTCTAGCAATTTCTAGCCAGTCTGGACCACATCTGGGTCAACTACTGACGCCCTCCCCTTCCCTTCCCCTCTCTATGGATAACCAAGGACTCAGCTTCGGGGACGAAGTAGTGTCTGACATACTTGAAAGAACACCCTCACTTTTGGGTCATGATGGCAACTCTGCATCAGGTTCCCAGTCAGATGATTGGACTTCACTGACATTGTTGAAAAGGGAGTGGTTGAAGATCACACTTCATGGCGCCCTTATGACAGAATATTTACGTGCCAATATCGCACCGACGGGATTGATTGTTAACAACTTTCCCAGACTATTCCTAGACGATGCTACCTTCAAAAAGGAATGGTCTCTCATTGCATGGAAATGCACCAGAGACCTGCTGGTTCTCATCATTAACACAGCGAAACGCCTAGCAGATGCTCTCCTTGTTAGGATACAGATTGCGGAAGGCGCACTAAAAACCACTATTCAAATTACAGCTTATAAGAACAAACTCGCTGAGATTAATGCAGAGATTTCCGAAAATAAAGAATACCTAATGAAACAAAAAATCACCAAACTGCAAAAGGATATCGACAAATTTGATAAAGAAAAGGTATATCCTTACTTGAAGGCAGACTATACATCGGTTAAGAATAGCTATTCTTCCGATGATAACTCCGACAGAAGAAGTTCTGCCGATAGTAATTCTAGCACAGGGAGCTGGGGCAGTAATAATAGCCGCCGCAACCAACGCGCTAACTATAATTACAACGTCCCGACCTTTCAGGGACCACCTATGTTTCCAGGACCCCCACCGCCACTCCCCTATTGGCAATACCCACCATTTCAACAGGGACCTCCTCAGTTTTTTAACAACGGCCCCCCGCCCACTTTTTTAGACAGAGGCTGGGGCAGAGGAAGAGGTCGAAACAGAAGGGGCACACGGAAACAGGTTCACTGGCAAGACCCCCCCACTGGGATGGACACAAGGAGCAAAACACTGAACAAGAGAAATTAGTTGTCAACTTATCACAACGTGACCTCACTGACCCTGAGATATCAATATTACAGAAAGGATTAGGTTTTGTACCTACACCAAAAGTTGATAAGTTCAGGGATGTCTGCGAGATCCAAAAACTCTTCCGAAAGATAAGACTACGTTCATATTTCATGGACAAACCAAGCATCCAAGTGGATGACTCAGGACTAAGTAACCCGTCCACCTTTACTCCTCACAACGGGATGGTCCCGGTTGAGATTCTTACCTTTGAAAAGGCAGTTCTGAAAGATCTAGCCTCACTACCGTCTCCTACTCCTTTCCACAATTTGTCCAAATCTGAGACAGAAACAGCGAATGCTCTCGCAAGAGATGAATCCATAATTATTAAACAGGCCGATAAAGGTGGGGCAACTGTTATTCAGTCCATTGATGATTATGATGAAGAGTGCAAACGACAACTAAACAATGACCAATACTACGCCCCTATCACCATTGACCCCACCCCTCGCCTCTCTAACACTATTTCTATATTAGTTAATGAGGCATTAACCAATGGGTGGATTAACAAAAAAGAAGCAGATATCCTGACTGCCACAGAGCCTAAGACGCCCTATTTCTACACTTTACCAAAGATACACAAAGGCACAACACCAGTTCCAGGACGCCCAATAGTTTCGGGTATCGGCTCAATATTGGAGCCACTTTCTAAATTTGTGGATCACTTTTTACAACCTTTGGTGAGGGATATACCATCTTTCATCAGGGATACGACTGATGTCCTCAGAATCATTGACTCCATAGAGGATCCATCCCGTATTGACCTCCTCATCACTCTTGACGTAGAGGCATTATATACTAACATTCCTCAAGGAGATACCTTGACAGTTGTAGAAGCAGCCTTGAACTCATTAGAGTGGGATTCACCTACCCCAATAACATTCATAATGGATTGCGCGTCCCTAGCGTTAACTGAGAACTTTTTTGAGTATAAAGGGCAATTATACCACCAATGCCAGGGTACATCGATGGGGAGTACCTTTGCCCCGAGTCTGGCCTGTCTATACATGGCAACATTTGAAAAAGAAGTCATCAATACTGTACACAACCCGTTTCAACAACATCTCATCCTCTGGAAACGGTTTATTGATGATATTTTGATTTTTTGGCATGGCCCTATTGACATCTGTAACAGATTTGTGCATTGGATCAATCAGCAAAACCCTTTTCTGAAATTCTCCCATACCATTTCAGACACGAACATTGCATTCCTCGATTTGAACATCAAGTTATCAGGCGATCAGCTCTCTACAGGCCTCTATAAAAAACCCACAGATCGCAATAGCCTTCTCCTATACCAGAGCCATCACCCCAAAGCGCTTAAAGACAACCTTCCCGTGGGACAATTCCTACGTATTAGGCGCAATTGTACTTCCATCAATGACTATAAATCAGAAGCCTCCTCGTTAGCCAAAAACCTCAAAACCAGGGGATACCCATCTAAGGTGATCAAAGACTCCATGAAGAGAGCCTTAAACAGTCCTAGGGAGTCCTTGTTAGAAGTACACCAAAAACAACCTGATGACATTATCACTTGTGTCACTTCATTTACACCCAACTCTGCCCGTACCAAGAAGATTATCCTAAAACATTGGGGCATTCTAAGCACAGGCGACCTACGGATACCTATACCTAGGTTTGCCTATACTAGAACTAGTAGCCTGAGAGATATTTTGATCCACACAAGACCCAAGAAACATACTACCCCATCACAAACCACCCTTTGGGGTTTACCACCTGTCAGAGGACATTTCCCCTGTGGAACGTGTACAGTTTGCAAATTTACGACAGCTACTAAAGAAATTGTGTTACGACCCAATTTTAAGTGGAACATACTAAAACATACCAACTGCAATACTAAAGAATGCATTTACCTGATTACTTGTCCCTGTAATCTACAATACATAGGGATGACCATGCGTCCAGCTAAAATTCGTATAACTGAACATAGGAGCAACATACGCTGCCAACGCACAACTACAAAACTGTACAGACATTACTTGGAGGCACAACATACTCCCGACTCACTACACTGGGTCATACTCGAGTCCCATGTACAGATTTCTAAATCCTCCCTATTCAGGCTTGAACAGAGATGGGTACATAGATTATCTTGCCATACTGAGGGTTTAAATGATGATATACCCTGGAGTACCCTATCTTAAACTGGGAATTTTATGCCCTAATTTTCTGATCTAAGTCTATTCTGACCTTTGATCCAACCTTTGTAGTAGTCAACGCCATCTACATTCCTATTGGCAGGACACGATGCCCCCTTTTTCAACTGTGATCCTCTGTTTGCCATATATAAAATCACACCGATTATTGGTCCACTCTCTTAAGGTTGTTCATATACCGATGTGACAATTTTTGCACATTGTGATCATCGATACATCTTTTTTCACACCGTGACTCCAGGAAGATAGATTGTAAAGGGACCCTAACATTGTTGTTCCAACCACACACCATGTTGTAGACACATAGACCACTAGATCCACAGCACCACGACACAGCCCTCGAGCAATGTAAGGCTTATACATTACCAATGATGAATCACATTCTTTCTACCAACACACGACTGTTTGAATTTGCATGTGGTAATATTGTGTTATACACCTAACGCCATTCGGGAGTGGTTTTATACACCTTTACCATACAATGCAATGTGTTCTGGACAACAACACTACCCGTCATTATTTACCGCCCCTTTTCGGATAAATAGTCCCTTGTTGTAAATACTTTTCAGTCTTCCTGATTCCCAAGTTCAAGTTCATACGTCGCAAGTTTTGGACGCATTGTGGAGTTTACGTGCTAGTCTACACCTCGTTGGCCTAGCAATTAGACACGTCACCTGTCTCAGGATACTTCACATTGTTACCTAGCAACGTAACACACCATCTCCCCGGGAACCTATTACATGACTCCATCCAACAAGCGTGACACGTCATGACGTGCTCTACGCACCTGATGACGCACCCGGAACTAAAATATATCTTCTCGTACTCCCTTCCTACACTTACCACCCCGGTTCCTGGCGGTTTGGGTAGGTCGCTCGCTTGAACGTGAATTCACATCGGTGAGTACTATAATTATTATCTTTCTTCCCACAACGCCTGTGGAGCTACATTTGCCGACCGGCTACCGGAACCCTCGTGATCGATTCCTTCGGATACCATGTACCGGGACCAGCACATCCTGACCCGACCCTGGTGTCCGTTATGATTTGATCGGCCAGGGCTACGGTCTACTGTGGCTCCGCCCGGCTGCCCTCTACCCTCTACAACGGTGCCACCAGATATATGGCGATCTCTTGTTTATGTACTACAACAGGTACAAGTAATGATTATTCTGCTGGCATTTTCTTTGTTCTTCCAGGACCCATTCGGTGTCCTTTTTAGCCGCCAGCACCGTTGCTAACATTAGTAGCAACATTTTTTGGTGAGTCTTTTTCCTTCCATAGATCCATAGCATAACTACCATTGGTTTTAATTTCCCCACCCTTCACCCCCGAATGGCGTTTTAGACACTGCAATATAATGAAATTGTGTGATGCACGCCCTTAGCACGGTGATCGTTTATGACACAATTACTCACAATCATGTATAGTATGAAGAGTGACTTTTAGAATTGTTATATATAAAAAAAAAATGCCTTCATCCTTAACAGGTACAGACCATAGGAAGTGGTATGTAGATGTCACTTTACCACGTATCGTAGACAGTCTTATTTCGATCCTGATGAATTGCCTTGATCCTCCTGACTCTCATGGCAAGAAACATGTTGATCTTATAGAGTAGAGCTTATGTCTAGATACCTGACTCCTAGCACTTAGCCACTCTACACATTTTTAATAGGGCAGTTTACCTTTGGAATAAAATTAAGTAGGACTAACTGACCCCTTTTAAACCCATTTTTCTGCTACATTACTTCACACTAGGCCCCTCACCCCCAAGCACCTTCGGCAGGAACAAAAGATCCCCGACAAAGAGCCCCGATTTCGGGAGCCCGTCAAGGATTGCAGCGCCGACTTGACGAGGGGCAGTGCTCATATGATGAAGCATGACACCTAGCTTGCTGGGTGTGTGAGAGCACTAGTTCAACCAAGGGAATTTCCCTGTTTTCTCCTGATTGGTCTCCTCTATCACTGATTGGTGGAGATATACTCTCTCACCCTCTCTTCTCCGCTACTATACACGAGGAACTTTGTACCCTTTTTTGTTTCGAGGCCGGGATGCTGGCCTTAATTTGAATAATCTTGTCTATAAAAAAAGAGTTCAAAGAGTTGCAGGATGTTTGAGAAGGGGTGGGTTTAATTGAAACTCTTTCGTGATTAGACAGTTCATTCACAAGAGAAAAGATCTCCTTTGATCTGTTGGTTGCAGTCAGAATTTTGGAGGAGAAATAAACCGCTTTGACAATCAAAATACACTCTTTATATGCTTTCATAGTGTGTAGGTAGATCCTTTTATTCAATTTGATAAATACATATACACTGGTGGGTGGCTGCAAGCACTCAGCACCTAGGCCCACAAAGTGCGTATGTCGGTTTGGATGGTTTCTTTCTCTGGCCAGCCCGACTTGAGCTCTGGAGGCTTCGCTCCACCTGCACATTAGTGAGCAGGGGATGATCAAAGTCACAACCCACAGGCGTGGGAGGCTCTGCCCACGGAGCATAACCAATCACTGTAATGGCTTATTGTGAAGCCATGCAGTGATTGGCCATTTCTGCCGTTGCTGGGCTGCTCAGGCAGCCTGTCTCTCCCCCCTCTCGGCTAGCAAGACGGAGTCAGACCACACCTGACCTTGTGCTGCTGTGGCCAGGCTCGAGTCGGGTTTGCTGTTGTCCTTACTAAGAGACATGTATGATCATCACGAAGATCCCCTGATGGAGTCGAGTCGACAGTGGACACATCTACTACTGGTCATGACACTAACAGCCAGACACTTTTAACCCTCAGAAACAAAAGTAGGTGGCACGAATATAATGGCACATAGGAAAGGAAGGGGCAGCGAAGGCAAGTGTTTAGTAGTGGGGGAGGAGAAGCAGGATTCTGGAAAGAATAGTGATAAAGAGAGGTGAGGTTAGGTTGGGTTCAGTGATTGTTATAACGCTCCTTTTCCACTCATGATTTCACGTGACATGCATAAGGGACACTACCTTTCTATGAGGTCTTTTTTGTTTATTTTAACCGTAATAAAATACACACTTTTCCTGTTTCTAAATCTTTCCATGTGGCAGTCCACATTTATTGAAGATTCCCCAATAACAGCTTGTGTGGTGGTAACGTGCCCCAATAGAAAGTGATGCATTAGAAAATAAAGTGAGCAACCAAATCATTAAAGTGCAAGATCCTAGGTGGCTGCCCTTAAAAAATATTTATCACCTTTTGCTTCCCTGCCTGCACAGCAATCAAGTTTTCTCCGAAGAAATTTCTTGTCGTGCCCCATAATGTATGCATTTCATTCCTGTAGGACCTAGGCAAAGTTATCATCTGTGTGTATTTTAAGGTAAATTTCTCAAGCCTTTCATCCAACTTTCGAACTTCAGGTATTCTGAGCTCCTCCACAATGTGTTCAACTGTTCTTTTTGTCTGTGATAGCATAAACGGTACAGCTCTCTTAGACGTTTTAGCCTTGTTTTGGCAAGGGGACACGCCCAGTAGGCATGCACTGGAGTTAATCTAATAGGCAATTTGGTGTAGTTTGCATATCTGTCTGACCCTCCCCCTCTCACTCAGAAGGAATGTATAGAAGGGCGTAAGTATAGGCCTGGGCGTAGTTCACAGAGCTTTGCTACACGAAACTCCGTGAAGTTATAAAAAAACTCTGCGAAGTTCTGCAAGTGGCGGAGTGCAGTGCGTACTGCAGTTTGTGCTGGTTTTCCTGCCGCTCGGGTAGAAATTCTACCCGAGCGCCATCTCACGCTTGTGAACTTACCGTTCGCGAGCAGGGAAAAACTCCGCTGCACATCGCAAAGCGGAGTTTTCTGCACTCCGCAACCTCCGTGGAGTGCAGAAAACTATGCAAACTCCGCGAACGGAGCGAAGTTCACCGCCCAGGCCTAGTAACTAGGTCATATGTAGGGAAGCTGCGCCAGATCTAATAGGTTTCAGACATGTATCTGTCCTCTCTGCCACTATTTTATATAGCATAATTGGAGTAACATATGTTTGGTGTAGAATACTAGCCTGGTCTTACTCACCATATTTTGAATATGAGTAATTGTCTTTCCCCCTTCCCAGTCTGTGACGGCCTCTTCGCACTCTGTTCACTATTGATCCCATACTGACAGTTCTTTCCTAGGTTCGTTAGGCTGTAGTGCCTGATAAAGTCTTGTGATTACTACCCTAGGTATTGTTAAATCTATCATCACTGGAAGATTCTTTGAAGATTGTGAGACAAGTGGAAAGTTGTGCCACCTTTGCTTAACTGCCTTAGCTATGCTGCCATATTAAAAGAACTAGCCCTTTCCCACCCGAAATGTCATTCTGGCCCCCATGAATGTCATTAACCTTCTTGCTTTCTCAATTTTGTTTGAAAATGCACCATTTTCCCACTCTTTTTTCAAACGTTTCTTAGGGAAAGTACCCCCTGAACCCTTCTTATGGCAGTCAAGTTCGCTCACTACACACGCTCGCCACCGTGCACTCATGCCAAACTTTTACGACCCGCCACTTTCAAATGTCACCAGCTGCCACTGGAACTGTGACTCTCTGGAGTCAGAGCGCCAAAGAAGAGAAGTAAGCCACTATGCTGTCAAGGTAATAAAATCCTACTTCACTTGGCACTTCAGCAGCACCAGAGAGAACTAACGTAGATCACCAAGGTTTTGGCACTGCGGCAACACAGCAAAGGAAAGTCCATGAGTTCAGGGCAGAGACAGAAGAATGGACCAACAACAAACCTGTGTTGGACAGCTGAAGATAAGAAAGCAGAGGTTCTAATCATTACTTAATTAGTAAAATAATAGGTTTCAGGGCCCCTTGTCAGCAGGCCACTGTAGCTTGTACCATCCATTGTGGCTTGAATGTAGATTGTGCACATGATTATCACGTATTTGTGTCTAATGTATACTGTTGTTACAGGGGGGAGAGTGAACTAAACTAGGCATGGATGTGCTGTTGAGGTATCGACACTTGCCAAACTATTTGATTTGGCGCAGTATTGTATGAATAATAGTGTTAAGAGCTGTGTTAAATAAATAATAATGGTGTGAATTAACCCCTTCAGTGCCCGCCCCTTTCCCCGCCCAGTGCCGGCCGTTGCATTAGCGGGCGGGGTCTATGACGAGCTGGACTCGTCATGGGCACAGCGCCACCGCGGCCCATGACGAGTCCAGCTCGTCATGGGCACTGAAGGGGTTAAGTATAAATAAAGCTTGATATTGGTGTGCTATTGAAACTGTAATATTTTACCAACTTTCAGGCTTTGGGTCCGGCTGGACGTGAGTGATGGTGCCAGGGACTGCATCTGCAGTGAACTGCTGCGTCAGGTTTTCCTGGTGACGACTTGCCCATACTAAGATGGGCTCTGGTCAACTGGGGTGTGAGGGAATACCTGCTTTATGGAACCAAGGGGTCCGCAAGGCTCAATGCAGACAACTCAAGGGCTGTCACAGCTTTCCCTACAGTACAGGAGGGTCAGGGATGACACTCTCACCAACCAATGGAGGAGGAGACAACTCTTCCCCTGAGCCCTGGGTGCTGTAGACAGATGAAGTAACCTTATCCTTTAAGTAGGTTTTGGATCTGGAGCGATGAAGACCTCACAGCGGCTCCTCACATGTAGCTGGGATGTTGGGCTTCTTACAGGAAGGTTTTCCTCTATAGTGTAGCGCCCCTGAACTCTTTTCCTTGAAAGGCAATGCAGCCACACTGGGCAGGGTTCTCAGTGTAGACTGGATCCTGGTCTGACAGAGGGACAGTAGACAGGCAGACCCTGGCCTGGGAGCTCAGTCCTCCTCAAATGGAGCACAACTCCTTCCTCGGTCAGAGAGGATGCTGCAACAAAATACTAGTCGCATTAATCACTATTTATTTCCCGAGAGGTCCTCATCCATATACTAAAGCACATTACATACTTTATTTGCCAAACAGAAAATGCATACAAGGTATGATTAATATATTAATATCATTTTCATTTAATTATCTTTATTCCTGCGGTTGCCATAAAAGTACAGAATAAATACATAAAAATATAAAATATTATTTTTTCCTTTTAAAAAGACATCTTGGTTAAAATAATTCAAAATAAAAGCATATAGTACACCACTATCATCCAATACCATAAAATACAATAGCAAGCACCAACAGAAGAACAGACATAGATTCATTGAGATCCAATAGTCTTCGCCCCCTGCCAAGAGTCCGTAAAAAACAAAAGACCTTGGTACAATCTTGATAAGGACTATACCCAACAAAGTGCCCTGCTCTTTTGCCTAGATATAGAATATTAAACTTGAACACGGGTACTCAAATCATAAGAACCGCATGCGTGTACACTACATTGTGAACAGGGATCTTGAAACAGCAAGGACAATAGGTTGTTGGATGTCATAATTGAAGAGCCTAAATGCTTCTAAACAAAGTTGGGTCCCCAAATTTCTGCACAATTGTGTCAGCCATTTTGATCCACATTTTTTTATAGTCTGGGCAGAAAAAAAGTACATCCAGTTCAGATTACTCAGCTACATCACAAGCTAATACATTGAATTGAACATTCAGGACACCTGCACATTTTTTCAGATTGAAAATGCAGTAAAAATAATAACTAGAATACTCAAATAACTACTCAGGACATGTGCGATCAGGACTATATATATATATATATGCACAGAAATTCTTAAAAATCCATTATCATACAATTAAAAAAAAAATTCAATCGGTTAACGTACAGTATAGCATGCAAGAAGCTCGCCCATTTCATCAGAGGTCTGTGAATACATTTTAAGTTATACTAAAATGACAAAATACATTAATGAATTTGCAATTACATTATACGTTCATGTCTTTTCCTATCTACTAAAGCAGCAAGTTTACCGTTCATTTTTGCAAAACATGTTTCTGTTACGGTCTGGGAATCCCCGTATTTCACTACAGCAAGTGTATCCATGTCTAATGACAGATATAAATAGTTCCGTCAAACATATAATCCAAATAAAGGGTGTAAGTGTTATACTAAAATCTACATATGGAGTTCAAAGTGCAATATTCCAATGGCTTGCATTTATTAGTGTCAAGATGGCGTTTTAGGATTGATCAACCCTTAGAGCTGATAAACAACAAAGAAGGAGCTGAACCTGATTATTTAATCAAAACCTTTTTTTCCGCTATGAAAATTATAAAGATCAAACACTGCTGTATTAGAGCATTCTACGGACGCACTCAAATTGTTCAAAATTCTTCCCTTTGAGAGGGCGTTGGTTAGCTGTTATATTTGTGTGGCCTAACATGACTGTCTGCCTTATAATCCACAACCTGCCCATACATGTGGCTACTGAACAAGAGTAACATGGTCTAGGATCTGTTGTTAATATTCGAAGGACCTCCGTATAATTCAATGTAGCCTGATGCTTACACATTGGTTTATTCCAAGTAAGTCTAGGTCATATATAGGCTACACAGGCAAAGAAAACATGGGCTGGAGATTCAGTCTACATATTGCAAACAGGGCATAGAATGGATAGATTATTTGAAGTCGACCATTTGGCAGGAACCTATGGAGAGGCAAAGATACAAATCTAAACTGCATATATAATTTCCCTTACAGTGGATTTGTGATGAGATCAAGGTAGTGTTCGAACATACTAATGGCCTGATATTCTGCAAAAGCTATTGGCAGGGAACCCATGCTTGCATCTGGGGCATCTTTCTGTGCTATCCAAGACCAATATAGTTCTTTAATTCTCTCTTTAGATGATAGGTGCTCATTGGCAGACATTTCCCAAAAATCTGGCAGACCCAAAGAGTGCAACAGTTTCCTGATGTGATTGAGGCAGTTTTTGTGTGAAATCTGTCCTGCTCAACTATCTTCTAGAGGGTCTCAGCATAATCATATAATTCTGGTGCGGCTTTTAGTCTCCTGCAAAATAAGACTGGTCGAATATGAGCTTTGTCTATGATTGATTTCCTCTCCATTTCTAGTTTTATGGGATATTACGGAGTGTTAGAGGGAGGGACACAAGAGACCTTACAAATGTATTTTCCATTCTGGACAAATCAAATTGATTATGAAAGTCCAAAAGCTTGGACCCTTACAGAGCAGAGCCCACAGCCTTTGAGTCATAGAGCTGTAGAGTGGGAGTGACTGGCTTGCTACAAGATATTCAATGTGCTTTCAAATTGGCACCCATGACATGCTTGAGCTTTAGAGAAAATTTATCAACATGCATTTTCCATGCTATTTTAGTCGATAGCTTGATCCCCAAATACTCAAAGGCATCTACTTTTTCCAAGACTACCCCTCCGTCTTCCCCTTGTATGATTTGTTCTGGTTAATTGTCGTGTATTTATTTTTTGCTGTATTGACAATTAGCCCTTGCATAGAGCAAAATTCCTCAAAACGGTTCAATAAACATTGCAGCCCGCTTCGTGATTGGGACACTCAAAGGGTGTCTTCTTCAAAAATTAAAGTGGGATTTTTTTACTCCAGCCAGTGAGACAGCATCATTGGTGGATACTAACAGATACTGTACTACATCATTCAGGTATAAACATAACAAGGTGGGAGCCAAGAAAGAGCCCTGGTGGAGACCCTTTTTAATAGAGATAGGATTTGTGAGTTGACCTTGTTCACCACATCTTACTGTTGTCCTCATGTAACTGAAACTAATATGGAGAGGATATTTGATGACATCTCAATATCCTGTAAAACCAGCCACAACGTTTGGCACAGTACCAGGGCGAAGGCGGACTTCAAATCGAAAGAAAAGACCACATATAAGTGTCCTATGCCAATAAATATTGTCTATTATTACAGGACCAGGAACCAAAAGACCTAGGGCCAGATGTACGACCATTGGATATAGCGCCTCGCAATTTGCGACAAATTACGAGTCGCTAAATCCAATGTACAACAGTGTCAGAGACACTGCTAGCGATTCCCAATGGGGTAGCAAAATGCAAAGCTCATCAATATTCATGAGCCACTCGCAATTTGCAGCCCCATTGGGAATGGCCAGCCTCACAGGGATGGTGAACCTGCTGGGGTCAGCAGACCACCATGTCTGTGACTGCTTTTCAATAAAGCAGTTTTTTTTAAATGCAGCCCGTTTTCCTTAAAGGAAAACAGAATGCATTTAAAAAAGAAAAAGTGAAACGTTTTCGTTTAATTTTTTCAAGGGCAGGTAGTGGTCCCTGGGACCACTGCCTGCCCTTAAAAGATATTTTCCCCTGCATTCACAAAGGGGAAGGGGTCCCCTGAGGACCTCTTCCCGTTTGCGAGTGCTTTACCACCCTTCTGAGAAGAGTGGTAAACTGCGACTGTTTTGCAACCGCAATTGCGGTCGCAAAAGAGTCATACATACCTTGAGGACTCGCTATTAGGAAGGGACGCCCTCGGAACGCCCCTTGCTAATAGCGACTTGCTTTTCCTATTTTGCGAGTCGCAAATAATTTGCGACTCGCTAAATAGGAATAGTACATGGCCAACTCGTTTTTTGCAATCGCAAAGGGGTCTGAAACCCCTCTGCGACCGCAAAAAACGGCCCCTTGTCTATTGTGCTATTTTTCATTCTAACCTCAGCTTGCAGGGTAGACAGTATATTGTTATCTTCTTCCCACTCCTGGATTTTCTCCAGCACCAAGCAACAAAACACATTTTGAAGAGTGTCTATTAGGCTAATAGGCATGTAATTTGTGGGTGAATCTCTATCCCCCTTTTTAGGTCTCGCTTATGCAGTGCATAGGAGACCTTTAGCCGTCGTGCAGCTCTTTTTCCAAGCACACACTCGTGCTTGTGGTGGCATACAGCTTGCTGGAGTGCACAGCGGCGCGCCACAAGCACGAGTGTGTGCTTGGAAAAAGAGCTGACTGCGCGCACGCGCACACACGCACGCGCCACTCACGGGCCAGCAAACATGCTCTGCTATTTAAGTCCCTTCTCCTCTGTTCCTCTTGTTTCTCACACCTCTTCCTTTCTGTCTTCCCTTTTCTTTGGTTCTTCTTTCTCTCATATCACCAATATCTTTATCTGTGATAACCGCCTTCCCACACCTCACTTTACACACTTCCCTTTTTTACTCTTCTTCTTTCCCCTTGCGTCCCCCACCTTTCATTTGTGATATCCGCCTTCTCTTCTGTTATTTTTTTTAACCCGATTCTTATTTTGAGTTCGATGCCTTCGGAATCAACTGTTGTGTGTCCAATATCCTGCACTTGTTCTGCCTGCAGTCCAGCTACAAATTGACAGTGAAACTATCAGATTTTTTTCATTGTTGCCTTCTTGACGTTACTTAGTCAGAATTGCCTTTGGACCCGCAATTGCGTTGTGAAAGTTGGTCTGTAAGTCCATTTTTGTCTAGCTGTACGCTTTTGTTTCAAGATGTGTTTTCATGTTATAGAGACTGCGTGTGACTCTCCTGATGGGTGGCTGACAATCTTCCAGTCACTCCTATTAAATGATTGCACCTTTTGTGATGTGTGATTTGTCACACACTAGATAGTTTTCTCACCCCTTGGATACATTTGCGCATTTTGCTCCGCATGTGTTACCAAAAGGCTCCGGAGACGGGAAAACGAATGAAGAGATGCGAGAGTTTGGCCAAGTGGTTGGGATGCCTGGGTTTCAGCTGTATTGTGTCGGGAGCTCACAGGCATGTTGTAAAACAAACACACTTGGGGTGACATTTTTTAAGTACATGTGCTTACTTCCCAGGCAGCGGTTCTGTCTCTGGCCTCAGAATGTCATTTTACATGTGTTTGTTTGCATACTTCGGAGGTGGCAGCTGTGCCTTATTCTTGGGCAGGCTGCCTCCCGGGATATAATTCCACCCTGTGCATAATTCGGGCAGTTTTATTGTCGGGTTGTATCCTCGTGAGGCTTGTTGCGCGTGTACCACAAACCCCGACGTCTGCCCGCAATGCCTTCCTTGCACCCCTTGTTTGCGGTGGCCTTCTGTATGGGGAGATGAGGGGAGGGAGGGTTTACATACTCGAGGAAGCATCTAATAGCTGTTATTTTTTCACCACACGTACTTTCTTTCTCTGCGTGCCGCAGGCTTGTAAAGCTGCACTTGGTCTGCTATGTGGTTTTGCATTGCTGCGGTGTAACTTGGAATTGAGTCCAGAGCCGTGCTTAAGGGGTTAAAAACCTCAGAGTGGGACTGAGCCCGACACTAGACTTATTGAGGCTGCTATATATGTTCTAACAACCAAAAACTTCATACAGGGGGTACGGTGTTAGCAGTAGCAAATGGTTACACACAGACTTGTGTTAAGCTACGTTAAAACAAACGCTGCTTGAGTTTCGCAGTTTTTTTTCAAAGTCCACAAATTTCCTTTTATATTGTTCATCATAATCTATTTTCCTCTCTGTAATTTCGTTAACAAAACCTAATAGCTCTATCTAAACACTTATAAGGCCCCAAAGGCGAGACCTATTGGCAATGTCAATGTTTGTTATAAATGGGTACTACCTCAGCTACCTCCAGGTGCAAGGAATTGGGGCTCCCCTAGCAACATCGTTTGCCAATGCCAAAATATACTTAGACCAATTAATTTTTATCGTCAAGCTCTGAGATTGGCTGGAAGAACTGTCCTTTACCTTCCCCAAACACAGTATTGTCGAATGAATAATGAAATGAATTAATGAAAATTTGATGGGCCATATTTTATTTCCATTTATTTGTAATGGTGCCTTGAGTGTCAATAAAAATATATTTAAAAAAACATTTGCAGTACACCAGAGGATGAGAAGGCAACTACTTTAACCTTTTGAATGTATTTACTGTTCTTTTATATAAAACTTTAATTAAACTATGTTTACTTTTATCCACTGCAATTAATTGTTCCTAAACAATACATATTTGTAATGGGATACAGTAGACAGCTCTGCTAAGAAACACATGAAATGTTATATTCAGGTAGAGACAGTGACCTTGTATGCACCACCCACACTACAAGAGCAAATGGCTGACTTCAAAATGATTTCAGCAATGACAGAATTTAATTGCTACCACTACCACTCATAAAAAGAGAAGAGTCAATATTTGTATTGTGCACAGACTCAAGCTCTTTTCTGCATGACGCTCGCAGACCTCTCTCGCTCGAGCATTCGCAGATGCTGCAATTTCACTTGCATCTTCCCATCGATTTTTTTATTCTAATAAATATATCTTGAAGATTTGGCATTAAGAGACAAAACCTTACGACTATTACATTTCTACAGCTCACTCTGCCTGGAGAATTGGCCCTAAGTGCAAATAGGGTTCCTTGGTCACACAACTTTCTAAATAATGACACACCGCTAAAGAGCTAAAGTGTTAATAATCACTGGTATTTTGAACGGGTGCACTACTCTGAATGTCTGGGATGAGTACATGCTCAGCTCTTAAATCCAATGGGGCAGATTTATGAGCCCCTTGCGCCACTTTTGCGTCACTTTTAACATGGGAAAAGTGACGCAAAAGTGGCGCAAGGGGCTCATAAATCTGCCCCAATGTGTTTTCTGCTCCATACAGTATCACTGTTTATCAGCAAGACTTTCAGGTGAATTTGTGAAGATCTCACATGTTGGACTTTGTCAACCCCAAACTTTATGCCTTCACTCTCTTCCTTTGTGTGAACCTGTTTTTGTTGGCATTAGGACTCCGTACACTTTACTTTTGCTAACCAATGCAAAAGTGCCAGTGCTCTCTCCTTCAAACATGGTACACTTGGCCTACACATGATTGCCACATTTAATCAACTTGTAAGTTGCTGGTAGTACATGTACGAATACATACCTTTACATCGCATGCGTTTACATCTCATGCAATTACAACGCAGTCGTTACATCGACCGTGTTGTTATATCGCAGTACATTACAACGCAATTCGTTACAACGACTTGCTGTAGGGGGCGCGCTGGATTTAGAAATAGTATAATTTACTATTCCAACTCCAGTGTGCGCAACAGTAGGGAAGGTGTTGGAATAGTAAATTATACAATTCCTTAGTTTAGAGTGCCCCCTACAGCAAGTCGTTGTAACGACTTGCATTGTAATGGTACTGAGATGTAACAACGCGGTCGTTGTAACGACCGTGTTGTAATCGCATGTGTTGCTACGCATGTGATGTGATGGTTGTTTACCACATGTACCCAGTGCCTGTAAACTAAATGCTATTAGTGGGCCTGCAGCACTCCTTGTACAACCCACCATAGTAGCACTTTAAAACTTGTCTCAGGCCTGCCATTGCAACCTATAGTGCAGCTTTAAACTACCATTTCGACCTGGCAAAATAAACCTTTTGTCAGGCCTAAACTTTCTTTTTTTTAATACATATGTCACCCCTAAGGTAGGCACTAAAAGCCCATAGGACAGGATGAATTGTATTTAAAAAGTAGCACATGTGTTCCTAAGTTTTACATGTCTTGGTAGTGAAAAACTCCTAAAGTTGTTTTTCACTTCTGTAAGTGTCAGGAATCCCCTTCCGCACATGGATTCCCTCCCACGATGCCACTTCCGTGAAATGGTGCGTTTGGAGGAGAGCGGACTACAACTCCCAGAATGCCCTCCGGCAACAGTGCCTTACGCAACTCAAGAGTTCTGGTTACATAACACCAAGGGTAACGCCTAGTTTTCGTGTTATGCAACTCAAGAGTCATGGTTATACAACGCCGAGAGTACTACTTAAGGAGAAGATCACTGGGACTCGGCGTCGGATATTCTGACCTTTGCCGGAGTACCTGGTTGAGGTACACGGACCCGTTGGAGAGTTGAGCGGCGGAAGGAACATTCTAAGGAGCGGAGGAGAGGTGCTGCGTGTGCTTCCTGCCCGTGTCCTGTCCCGTTCTGAGAGCCGTATTCAACGTCATTGGGCACAAGTACCGTTGGTAGAGCCGAAGCTCCTAACGGCCTGACAATTGGAGAAAACTAGGTGGGTGCGAGCCGAAGCTCCCCACCCTCGTTACTTGGGTAAACACACGCCTAGAGCTAAGACGCTATCCAGGAGGTGTTTCCGCGTCTTAGCCATCGACACTCGTAGGAGAACTGGGATAGGTAGAGCGGCTGCTCCCATCCATTCTCTGCACCACCTTGGGTATCATCACTTAAACCTGGATACAAGAGACGCACACTAGGAAGTGTTCCCAGCGTCTTTGTGATGTGGCAGTACTCTGGGGGATACTGGTAGAGCGGCTGTTCCCAGGTGGTAGAGAGCCCGGCCGGGTGACTTCCACGTGCCCCCCCCCGTAGATTCCACAGCCTTGGAACTACCCTTCACAGTGGTCGAGTGGCATTGTCGGCCACTGCTTAGCACTGTGCCCTCCGTTGGAGCATACCGGGTCCGGTGTGCATGCGGAGGACGGTTAGAAGAGCTGTGAATGGGTATCGTACTTTAACTGGTGATTCCAGTACCGGTATTCTTTGTTGTCTGTAGTTGTTTATCTGTTTATTAAATCATCCTTAACCTCCATTTCTCTGGTCCGTCGTCTGTTTGTCCCAACCCCGAGAAAGCCAGGACGTTACAGTAAGACTTATCTCGCTCATTGGATAACACTAAGTTATCTTATAACACGTAATAAATGCTGAATTTGGAGTGGGAGCAGATAAAGATATCATGTTTAGATTCAAATTAATTGTAATTTAAAATCTTTTTTAATGATAAAGTCAGATTTATCACAATTCTGAAAATACCACTTTTAGAAAGTTGGCATTTTCTTATCCCAACCACTTGTGCATTCTGCTAGTTTCCTGGGTCACATGACGACGAATGGCTCTGCTGTTGGGGTTGGGGTTTGTGTGTCAGACAGTGACACAAAAGGGGACTAGATGTTGGCAGAATGGGCCATCCTGCCAGGATGTCTGGGGGCAGAGTTATGCCCTGCCTCCCTAACAGTTCAAAGGGCTTGCCTCCACCGCACACAAAGGAATCTGACACCAGCCTTTTGTCACCCCAGATGTCTTGGAGCCTTAACAGGGGAATGGAAGAACTTTACAGAACGAGATGTGAAGATAGGACAGGATGTTCTTGCCCCCCAAACACAAGGGCTGGAACCAGATATAAATACTAAAACTCCTGAACCACTCATTTCTACACTCCTGGACCTGTGTACATTGCAGAGAAAGGACTGCCTTGACCCCCCAGAGGACTGCCCTGCTGTTTGCAGCCTGCCTTGTTCTTCAGAGGACTGCCTTGCTATTACCTGAGCACTGCCCTGCTGCTTGAGGCCTGCCTTGCTCTCTGTGAAGGAAGACTGGACCGGCTGCCTTCATCCCAGACTAACCTGAGTGACTGCAAGGCTCAGTTGGCTGATCTCCTCTCTGAGGTACAGAGACACAACAAGCTCTAGAGGCCTGCTGCAACTAGACCCTCCTGGACCTGCAACTGGGCTTGCCTGAGCTCTTGATCCACAAGGTGCCTCCCTTGGCTGGCATCAGAGTTCACTCCTCTTCAAGAAAAGGAGAAATCCTGAAGTTTGGTGCTCTTTGTGACTGTAAATGGGCCCATTCAATCCGAGATTCTGTCACCTGTGATTACCGTCAATGCGAAGCTCCGGTGAACCGGACTTTTAAAAATATAGCGACCACCAGTGACAACCGACAATGCAAGAACTGCACTTCGCACTCCAAAAACAACAGCCCATGTTGACCGCCACAGCGAAGCTCCAGCAACGACCGTCCAAGTCACCCTACCGGCTCTCCATGATACAGCAATGACAGTCCTGTCTGCTCTTCGCACTACAGTGATGGTAATCTGCGATGCTCTCCCTGCTCCACGCGGGCTATCCCACTACAAATTGGAATTTGGGAAGGTGAATTTTTCAGTGGTACTGACCTGGTCCTGTATACGGCCTGCACTCCATTGCGGTTGGCCTTTGCTTGTGGATTTCTGCCAGTCTAGCACAACCAGATGACCTTGAGTAGCGCTTCTAGCTTTTAGGCACTTAACATGTCTAAAACGTTGAAATTCAATATCTCCAGATATACTGATTGGATGCCATTCATTTTAGTGTTGTTTTGTTTATTAAACATTTCTCTATTTATCTAGATTAGATTGGGATTTCTCTTGTGTTGTGTTGTCACTTTATTACTGTTTATGTGCTCAAAGTCCATCTAAGTTAAGCGTGGCTGCTTTTGTGTCAAGCTACCAGAGGGTTAAGTACAGGTTAATTTACTGACTTTTGTTGGTCACCCTGACAAGAATTGTGGTTGTTGCTTGTCTAGTGGTCACCTCTCCTCAACCAATAACTCAATTCCTACATCGCACATAACAGATGCTGCTCTAATTTGCTTTCTCATTCCTTGTAGCATTATACTTCAAATCCTACAGATCATCTATTTTGATGCTTGAGCCTCACTGGAAACGTCTCTCAACCTTCCACTGCGGTAGATTGAGATTCACCTTCAATGCGGAAAATCTTTTAAAGGATACTGTGCACCCAATAATCCCCTGACCTCTGCTGACCTGGTATGTCACAAGTGCTTTTTGTGGTACAAAAAGCGCTCACTGCACATCAGTGTTCCTTCAACCCTCCCTCTCAGAAATGTACCAGCTTTAACACCCCATTTAACACCAGAACAGTACTGGAGTGGGAGGTACAACTTCTTTGAAACTGTCTTTTCCATCGAAGACACTGTGAATTGCCACAGCTTCACTGGGGAGCACTCTTGTACCCAATTTGCCTCCTCATGGGCCCCTTATTATTTAGCCCCTCTCCAGAGCTTGAGAAGTTGAAATCCCAGAAGACTGAGAGTACTTGGCATGCTTATCACATCCTGTTGTAATCCACAACTATGATTTATGAAAAATGTATGTATATATTACAATCACCCATCTTTGTAAAACCTTTCCCTTTTGTTTCCCCCTGCGCTTTCCCTGACTTGGTGCATACCAACATTCCATTGTCAGTTGTTGTGACAGTTGAGGCTGTTGAAGAGATGCTGGCTGAAGGAGTCTGTTACAGTATTGAGAATAAAGCTCTCTCTGTATTTAACAGGAAGTGTTAATTCTTCTTTGTAACACATTCCTTATCTGCATGTCTCTAGGCCCGGGCATAGATAACTGAAGTTGCATGACTTGCATCACATTAAGCTTCAATGCCATGGTGCAGTGGCTGGTGCTTCATGTGATGTCACATGGAATGTCAAAAGCATGAAATATGTGAAACCACAGGACTCATGATGGTACTCCAAAGTATTTAACCAATCAATGATCCCAGCATTAATTTTTATTAATGAAAAACAAATCTGGACTTCCTCTCTGGCTTTGCTTCTGGCAGGTGGGCTGGGGATCATATGCAGTGTGGCAGCCATAGATTTCAGTTCCAATTGTAAGAATATGGTTCTAGTTGTTCATTTAGACTTATCTAGCCACCCCATTCCCTATTTGGCTAGCTGTGTGGTATGCAGCTGCCGAGCCGCCTGTCACAGCCCACTACTCTGAGTCGGCGAAGCTCCTGGACTGACAGACTCCCATGCTAACCACTATTGCTGCTGACACCACTCTTTGAGGAAGGGACCAAGATGGAAGCACTACACCAGTAGGGAGTTCCTCTCTCTCTGCTCTCATGATTATCTATTTTAGACTCAGTACCAAGCAGCGCCAAGCAGTACGCTGGCACCAGTGCTGTGGACTGCGCGGCTGGACCCTCCTCAAGGCGGATGCAGGCATTAGAGTAGGAGAACGTTAAGGCAGGAGTCCCGACTGTGGCACCCTGGAGTCCTGACTGTGGCAACCTGGTACTGCAGACACCTGCAATGATTCACCTTTACTTGGATACCACTACTGCTCGTGCTCTGCAGTACTATACATCCACAAGGGTAGCCCTAGCAACAATGGCAGGGGCTCGGCAGCGGCAGGAGAAGCTGCAACACGGAAATAGGCACTGTGATGGCAGGGCACACACAACGCACATTGGTATGCACCCTCCAGGCTTGGCCTGTACCAGTGGGTATCCCAAGCTGCGATAGATGGCAGTTAGTGGCACACATACTGAGTTATTTTCACACCCAGGTCACGAGATACTCACATTTGTATGGAATGACCAGTAGTAGTTAAGAACTGCTGCAATGTCCTTGTTTTGTCCAATTTTCAGGCTTTGTAATCACAAGAATAGAAAAGGTAAAGGTTTTCAAACCTGATACAAAGAAACCAGGTTTTGGAAGGAGGATTGCAGTCCTCCACTGTTCACTTTTTGTGACTGGGTTGTAATTATGAACAACATATATTTAGGAACGTTGTGTCAACCACCTAATCTTCCTTATGGTAACTGTACTGTGTTGCCTTTTCGTATTGTTTTCAGGACAGTTCTGGTGTTCCGATTGTGGTAGTGATCACACAAATTATAGAGTCTGCATATCCTAGTTTATTTCTATGGGCCAATGTATCATGCATTTTACCAATCGCAAACGGCCCGAGTCGCAGAAACTGGCTTTTTGCTACCGGTAACATGCATTTATGGTATTTATGAATTCCAATTTGCGATTCAGTAACGTTACCCAATCGCAGTTTGGAACAGCAAATACATATCAATTCGGTATTGGGAAGGGTCGTGTTTAGGGAGTCCCTTCCTAATACCAAATTGCAGCAGTATGTAAGAGTGCTTTGCACCCAAAATGCGGTTGCAAAACATTCATTTTTTACCACATACTTCAAGATAGTGGTAACCCATTCCCAAATGGGTAGGGGCCTCTAGGTCCCCAAGGGACCTCTTCCCCTTTGGGGATGGTAGTGAACATGTTTTTTCAGAGCAGGCAGTGGTCCCACAGAACAATGGCTGCTCTTAAAAAACTGCACATAAAAGTTCTTTTCATTTTTCTATTTTAAATGCAACCTGTTTTTCTTGGAGGAAAATAGACTGCGTTTAAAAAAAATATGTTTTATTTAAAAGCAATCACGACCCCAGCTGGCCACCATCCTCGTGATTTTAGCGATTCCCAATGGGTCGCAAATTGCGACCTACCTCAATGTTCACGAGGTAGGTCTATTTGTGACCCTCTAGGAATCGTCAAATGAAAATCATGAGTTTCATACCTTAGGAATAGCGATTACCTAATTGCGATTCTCAGGAAATCACAATTAGATCATTGCTATTTTACATATTGATACATGTGGCCCTATATTGTTACTGCACTGCACATTGATTGTGTTTTGATCAATGTGTTCTTCCCTGTTTGACCTGCATGCCTACTGTACGCATACGCATAAATTGTAGTTTTTAGGTCTCGCCTGACCCAGCGCATGCGCTGGTCTGGCGAGACTTTTTGCGAGGGCTCAAAAAAATGCTACCACTGTAGCCTAGAGCTACAGTGCATGTGCGCGGGCGCCTCACTTTTGCGGCTGCACGGCCGCTTTGATGTTTGATCGCGATCACTTTCACTTTCGCTTTGATGTTCTCCGTGAGACAGTTTTTATCCTCCTGTGTATTACTTCTATGTAGTAATGGTGGCACCCGTGCGCCGCCATTACTACAGGGCAGTAATAAACAGAAGCAAGCATTGGCATAGCCAATAGGTCTCGCTTTTGGGACCTTTTAAGTATTTAGTTATGCAACTGTTGCATGGCTAAACACTTATAAGATCCCAAAAGCGAGACCTATTGGCTATGCCAATGCTTGTTATTAAAGAGCTGTGCCCTTACAAAAACTCACAACTCTGGATATGCTTTTACACAATTATTGCAACTGTGACGAATGCTATATGTACCCTTACTCATCATCACGCCACCGCTTTACAGCTGACTTCACTCACAGTTACCCAGAGGACCAAGGTGGCATGGTTTGTAGCGAATACCAGCAAGGTCACGTTTGATAAGGCCTTACTGTAATTGTGACAGTCAAGGGTTGGGGGAAAAGCCAGAAAGACACCAGAGGAGCTGAGTTGGGAGTTGCACTTTTCGGTGTGTCTTTTCGATCCAGTGATGGAAGAGGACTTTTTTATTTAACGTTTCATTCTATCGGGTCATTGAGGAATTTCCTTGCAGACCTGACACCAGCATCAATCAAACAGTGTGAATCTTTTATGAGTCTTTTTGAAGTCATATGTAAGCTTCCAAACCTTCATACGCGATCCTGGGAAAGATGATAGGTGGGGTCACTGCAGTTGGACTTTGTGCCAAACTTGCAGTGGTCTCGCAGGCTTCGTTTTTGTTCTTAGTTGTGGGTATAATTGAGGAGGACTTAGTGCCTTTGTTAGTAACAAATATAGCCATTCTCTCCCTGCTTGGCTCTGTGAAAGCAGGAGCGCTCTTCAGCCTCAAAGAGGCCCTCCTCGCCTCAATCTTCCCTCTGCCGCTATTTCTGGATGTTCTGTTCCCTCATGAATAACAGAGGTGCACGTTTCTCAGGCCCTCAGGGCATGGTTTCATCGATTTTTTTTTCCTTCACCTTCTTTTCTCTTCTCTTAGTTTTATGCCGGTTTAGCAATTTCATCGTTCCATGGCACTTATGTCTAATAACCATTTTTTTTTTTAATCGTCTTTATTGAATTTTTGGGATACAAAATAAAATTACATCTGATATTGCATAGCAGAGGTGAGTCATGTCTTCTGATTAGAAGCACTGGTATCCATACCAAGCTGTTACAGCGCATGCATAGTTTTCAAAGGGCAACAGAATACAGTATTCACAATAACTCTTAAGTTACTTTTCTAGTTATAAAAGGGTAGCTCTATGGGAAACATTATGGGGTTTGGGACTATTCATTTGTGCCGTGGCTTAGAGTGCGGAGGTGTTCTCTGAAGTGTGACCAAATATCTTTGGGGCGAGATGTGGAGGGCTGTAGATAAGCATAGTCTTCCCCCATATTCTCGCATCTACTCATGTTCTCGAGCCATACTCTAGCGGAGGGTGGTCTAGTCCCTCCCCATCGCAACGATATCTCCCTCTTGCCGAGTAATAGTGCCATGGAAACCAGTCAGTGGGTTTCCCAGGGTACTTCATAGGTTTAACCAAAGAGGGCAACTACTGGGTTGGGGATCATCTTATATTTGGTCATGTCAGAGATTTGCGTATATTTGGTCTCCCAATACTTGGCAATCTCCGGGCATGGCCAGGTCAGATGGGCAAAGTCCGTTCTGGGGGCTTGGCACTTTAGACATTAGTCAGATCTGGTAGGATCAAATTTAGCAATGTCTGTCGGGGTGAGGTAGGTCCCATGTAAATATTTAAAGTGTATCAATTTATGTCTGTAGTTGATAGAAATGTGCTTTGTTTGTGCGCAGCAGTACCCCCACACCTGGTCCGTGAGCGGGGTTCCCAATTCCTTCTCCCATATCTCCCGTACACGGGCGGTTGTATCAGGTTTTAGGGCCAGGCAGGCATGATATAACATGGATGTCATATGTCCACCAGCCATTGCTTTGATCACCAAGGACAGGGGCGAGAAATCTTCAGGGGGCAGTGGCTAAGTAGATTTAAGGGATCTTAGGGAGCTCTGGAGTCTTTTAAAGACAAAGAGATCCATGTAGGAGGTGTTTTGTGCTTGTGTGTTATCTGTCAACTGTATGATGTGGCCGTTGGGGAATAGGTCGCCAAGGGCACACAACAAGTGTTTGTCTAGCGTACGCTCAACTAGTATTTCCCTTGTAGGGGGGATCCATGGGTTTTCTGCTATGGGGATGGCGTCGGAATAAAGAGGACGTCTCAGCAGCATGCATTGCAACCTACTCCATGCCCAGCATGCCGTGGAGACTGTCTCCATGTCTTTGGTTTCTAGTGGTATACCCCAAGGCAGAATCTGTGAGTGGAGAAGGCCGTCCAGCTGAGCGCGCTCTGGGCGTAAGTACAGTATGCACGCGTCCGGGTGGTAGCAATGATATGTGTAGTGAAATTCAGCTGCAAGGAAGTGAAGGCAGAAATCTGGTAACCTAAGGGCCTGCGTTCATAGGGTAGGGTGAGCGTTTCCCAGCGCACCCAGTGACGGCCTCCCGCCCTGATAAAGTGCAGTAAGATTCCGCAAAGGGTACAAAAGAAGGACTGTGGGAGCGGAATGAGGATGTTGGTAAATAGATATAGGAAACATGGCAACACCACCATTTTAATAATAGCCACTTGCCCCATTAGTGAAACGGGCAGCTTTACCCATCTGTTGACTTGTGTATTTAGGGTTTCCACTGCTGGCCCGTAATTTCGCCGGAGGGCCTGCTCATTGTCCCCGTGCAAGTGGACACCCAGATATGTAGTACCGTCGGCATCCCATCCCAGTTTGTATTCTGACAACAGCAGTTAAGTGGCATCCGTGAGTGGGAAGAGTTCTAATTTTGCCCAATTAATGAGAAGCCTAGATAGTTGGCCAAATCTAGCTATCTCCTGCATGAGTGGGGGCAGGTTATCCTTCAGGTGTCTTATGAATAATAACTTGTTTGGTTGAGTGGCCTCTTTGGACAGTTCTTTTTGAGCCATGAAGTCTGAGTTCCTAGGTGCAGCATGCAGATGGGACATCTGATCGGCCTGTAACAATCAAATGTATATTTAGGATCTACCTCTTAGACATGTTTTAGATTTAAGTTTGATGTCTTGATGGCCAGAACAACAGATATATTCCTCTGACCCTATGTCTAAACTTATAAGTTGATGTCACTACAGTTAACTATCAGGTTTGTGAAGGGTTTCACACAATGCTGTTTATAGAACTCCCCTGCTCTTTATGGCTGCTAAGACATTTTGACAGGACATGTTGCCTCTTGACATAACACGTGGTTCCTTATCCAGCTGCTTAGGCGTAGTAAGAGGCCTGGAGCAGGGCAAAACAAGAGAAGAGGCATCTCTGTCAATGTCCAAATAAAAATCCAATTTGCCCCAGTGGTGGACATAAACTACTTTAAAATCTTTTTAATTCCGGAAGAACCTTTCCTGTCCCACTAGACAACATTCTTTTTGACTTCCCTTTCTCAATACGCTAAGTCTAGAAATCAATAAGCTTGTTTCCTTTCCCCAACCGGAACAGCAGGAACAGCTGTTGGATAAGGAGACACGTGGTAAAATCTTCAGAGGTCAGTAAGCAAATGTACGGCTGTAGGCTTCAAACCTAAGGGAGCAGCAGGAATCATGGAACCATCTGGAGTAAAGAACTCTGTCTTCCTCCTATGGTCCCTCCCTGCACAGGATTCTTGTATTATGGACTGACAACGATGAACATAGTCAGTTCCATAAGGAGCGGCCAAGATATATGCGTGTACTTTCTGTAGACATCCACAAAGCACAGGGGCCCTCCACCCTAGCCGCAGTCTCCGATAGTGTCCATTCGTTTTTTTAAAAAGAGGCTACAGAACAGTAGGCCTCCACTTTTTGTCTGTCTTCAGTTGAATGTTGGACTGGAGCACGTAAGTCACTGTGATGCTGGGCCAGACCATCATCAAGACATAGCAGAGAACACTGCAAGTTTCACCAGCCCTGTTTGCACTCATGTGCACGAGGGCAGGCTGCGTCCACTGTTGTCCTCACCCATTCAGCAAGTGTCCATCTTTCTGTGACACCTGTAACCTCCAGCTCTACTTGCCTATGTTTTTCTTGAGGGCTGGATGCCAAGTTGTAACGAGGCTACTCTGCCACATGCCCCTTTCATATAGTGTGGGTATGGTGCCCGCCAAGCAGTCAGAAATGGCAATCAAATCCTCCATCACTCTGAGCGTCTGGGCACCCTGACTCCTTGAACCACATATTGACCAAAACACTTCTGGAGTAAATACATGTTTAATACAAACCCTTGCTTCTACCTTTGCATTATGTGTTAAACATATTCGAATTAATGAGTGCATCCATTTATTAGATTCAGAGGTTTAGAGGGGAAGTAAAAAAACTGTATTAACCTTTAAAATGATTTTGGGCCATATCAGCTGCTTCACAGCAGCCTAAGTGGCACAGAGGTTCTGAATTTATGCAAATCTAGATTTAATCATCATATTTCACTGAACCTCAGTCCACGAAACATCAAAGTAGATTCAGTAAGTCCAAATTACTATCACTATGTTCTTTGGGATCTCGTTTCTAAGGGTGTCCCCATACAATGTAGCTTGTTTCCTATGCCATGTTTATACATAGCAAATGAATACGTGTATATATGAAATGGAAAAACCTCCTGCATATATATCAAAGAGCTCGTGATGTTTACTCAACATAAACAAATGATGATTGAACATCCATAACCACCCTGCTTTCCATTTTCGGGAATGAAGGCAGTTTTCTAAAAATATAGTGCCCATTCAACTCGCCTAAACTCAGAATGACTGGTCACCACCTATTATAATGTTTGTGTGAGTAATTTGAAACTGCTGACAGGATTTGTTAACGTTCTTCCAATCATTGTTTTAAGTGACCTTTTATTTCAGTGTATCACCGCGCAGTGAGAATTCATAAGCGAGGACCTGAGCATCATATATAATTGCCCCTTATAACATTCCCTTGGGATATATTCCCGCATCAAAAATGAAATAGAAAGGTATAGAAAAATAGCCTGTCCTTAAACTGTACCTACTTTTCTCTCATTCTAGGGACTTATGTATTCTAAAATACTGCTCAGTCAGTAGGCAGCAGCAAGAGTCTTTGTCTAAATCTGAAAGCGATCTGCAGCACATACCTCACCCTGTCCTCAAATATATTTTGATTGCTAGCTGGGCCAGACCGGCCTTCTATTGCCCGGCATTTCCCTGGTGGGCTGGTTCCTCTGTTACTTTCCCCAGCTCCCCTGGGTTAATTGTGGCAGGCACAGCGAGGCTTCAAGAGAGAGATGTCGGTAGGGGAAGGGAGAAGAGAGGGAAGAGAGAAGGGGAGAGAGATTGGATAGATCGAAAGAGAGAGGTTACACTAAGGACCTTATAACCATGGTGGTTGGAAGAGCGTAGGACCACCATCCTTTCAGGCACGGGACCGTCCAACAAGGAGTCGGCGGTCCAGACAGCTCAATTACAATAAGACCACTGTGTAGGTGGTCATAAATATGCCCTTTTCGATTGCAGCTTGTGCTGCGCCCAGAAAAGGCGCGCAGGACAAGCCACAATAGAAAAAGGGATGTTTTCAATCATCAATGCACCGTGTGCCAGGCACTCTGTGGTGCCCGGCACACAGTCCATGGATGTTTGGGGGGGCACCACATGTGCCCCCCTGGCACCATAGCTGAAGCCCACTGGGAACGGGCCATGCTAGGGGCCCCCAAAGTCCCTTTCCGACCTGCCTTTAAATGGAGGTGAGATTGCCATGTAAAGGCAGAGGGAAGGGGACATCTTAATCCCTATGGCAGTGCCTCAGCAGGCACCGCCCCCATTGTAGGGATTAGGCTCCAACTGCAATCTGACAGGCTCCTTGAGCCTGTCAGAGGCATTGGAATTTCCCCCCCGCCCAAATTGCTCCGACCACCGGCATTGTAATCTGGTCATCGGATCGATTCTATGGATGTCGGACGGACCGCCATGAACAGCCTCTCAGTGGCGGTCCACCCGACATCCTTATCAGGCCCTAAGTGACGAAAGGGGCAGGGTTGGTTTGAGGATTTTAGACAAGGCTGCTTTTGATTCCCCTCTCTGGCCCTGGTTGCCAGAGCTTCTGAGAGGACTTCAGTTAGCAATAAGAATGGCGAGGCAGCGGTTTACAGCAAATGCAATGCCCCGGGCTAAGTCTGGGCAGAGTGGCCCCAAACTAGAACCCCATAAAAGGGCCTAGTCTGGGGTCAGCCCTCCCAGCTTGACAAGGTGGTATGCAGATAAAGGCTGAGCGCGGCTTAACATCTAAAATACCAAAAATGCCCACTGGCTTTCATCACATGGCGGCCAGTCGGAATTGCACTTTTGCTGACAGTCCTCCTGCTGTGTACAGGATCCCTTTTCTTGTGGATCCCTTTTGTTGAAAATGATCTCCACCAAGCGGGCCATGATCTCATATAGCGTGCAGTCCTGCTGCAGAGAGTGGAGACAGGGTTTGGCAGCTGCCCACCTAACAACAAGAGAATCATCTAATCTCACTGCACTGATTTAACCCTCTGTGCTCAGGCTTTCCTCATGAGTGACAATAAATAAGCACATTATGAATGATCAATGTGTGATGGGACGGGCGACTTAAGTTAGGCCTTTTGATCAAGCAAACCCCAATCCCAAATCTAAGGTGTTTAGATGAGGACACAGATATCCTCATTTGGAGCCTGGGTACATTCTGTGAGAACCAATGATAACAAAGTTACCTTAATCAGGAGGGGCAGGAATAACTCTTCATTTATAACCTGCCCCCAATGTGTTAAAGTATGTGATAACATGGGTGATGCATTTGTGACAGAGCATATTTTGCATGCATTGGAGCATTGTGAAATACTGGCACTTCTGAAACTTAGCAAATATGCCAGGTTTGGGTTCTCCCGAGGCTGCAGTGCTCTGACCTGTGACCAGCATGTAATTATACATGGTATTGGTACTTTATCTTGCCAGATGTAAGGATGGCAATTGTTTACAGTCACCTGGCGCCTGGAAGTATTATAATTGGGTGTTTGTGGCTTTTTGGGATTTTTGCATACCTTGAAATATGTGAAATTTCTGCCCCAGTGTTGGGCTTACCTCAATTATTGCTCATTCCTCTACAAGGCCAGACCCAGTAACATTGTGCTATAATGTAATTGGCAGCAGTGACTGTTTCGAACACATAATTCCCTTGCTTTTTATTATGCTTTGATTGTCCTTAGCTGAGGTTTACGTAGGTTCTGTACACATAGGTCATTGTGCCTCTCACGAAATGTTTCCACTCCATTAACTGGTTTCAGAATGCGCGTGAATGTTGTTTCCCAGAGAGCCCTTCGCTTATGACCTTCGATCGAATTCTAGTTTTGACAATGATCAGTCTGTGTGCCAGAGGAGGAGACTCAAGGACCTGGGAAAACAAAGACCATTTGTGTGTGGACAAAGTCCTCAGAGAGGGAAAGTCTTCTCCAATTGATTTTCTTTTTTCTTTGGTTTTTTTTTGCACGGACCACTTACATGAAAGCCTCAAAGCGCTTTCTTCTGAGCAGCAGAAAGAACAAGATCATTTGTAAGCTATGGATTCATCAGACATAACTTCTCAGATCAAAAGAAGCATGACAAATCCTGTACAGTTTTTAAATCTAAGTCGAACAAATGCCAGCTCTGTTCATTGGCATTTGTGCAGAATTCCACAGGAGTGGACCTAATGCAGAGTAATATTGTCCTCACATAGTGGGTTGCTAGAAATCAACAGCTATATAAAGACTGTGGTATATGTGGCTTGTGGGCTCACCCTGAATATTCTCTTAAAAGACATGGAAATTAATATAACTTGTAAAAGGATGTATCAATCTCATCTTCCCCCCACAAATGTCATCAGAGAGGTGGGGAATGATTGAGTCGCCAGAATGCAATCTCATTTCTGTAAGACCCGTGCTGGTCTTAGAATGCAGAGTTCAGAGTGGTAATTTGGCCAAACCCAAAATGCCCAAGTTTTTCAGAAGCGAAAATATTTAGAATGACTATTCGATAAAAAAAAGATTACATAGATAAAACTCCCCATGAATGGGTTGAATGCTTTACTATTTTGAAAAATTAATCATCAAAAAATAAAACAAACAGGATTTTGTCTACTTGTTGTAGAACACCCATCACTTCACGCTGTTACAGATGCAAACATATATTAACATGTAAAATCTATGTTTTTTAAATGAATGCTATAAATGATTTTTGTGTCCACTTCATGTGACTTTAAAAACAATCCATACATTTTCAACCATTATTCATGACACAGGCCTTCAGGATTTTGTGATGGCAAAAAGGTTTACAGTTGATACAAACTTATAATATCCAAATGTTCATAACCTTTTCCTTCTTTTCAGAAAGAGCTAATCTGGGTGGTGATCCTACTTGTCTCCCAGTTTATAAATAAACAGTCTCTGGAATATTGCGATCTGACAAATACATTCCTTAGGTTGGTCAATGCCCCAAATTGGTTCAGCATACACGTTTCGGCGAATTCACCTAAAAATACCTTCATTAAGATAGATGGATCCCTTAGTCTTGGCAATGTTTCATTCCATTTGTGTAGAACCTATTCTATATGGGATTTTTAGTCTAGCAGAAGTGTCTACAGAAACGTTTCCTTTATAGATCTTAGTTACACATAGCTTATGCTGTCTGTTGGCAGATATACTGTTTCAAATACATAACGTATACTTTGAGTGGGCATCAGGTCTGTATCTTGTTCATTACTGGATGGCTTTATTCTCTGTTTTAGGGCCTGATTACGGGTTTGGCGATGCAGTGGCGGGTCGTGTGCGCACAGCCCACCATGTTATGACCTTTTAAGTCACTGGCGGGCGGGCGGTTCATCGACGTTCTCTCGGCGGTGCCTATGGAATAGGCACCGCAATGAGAACATCAAAGACAGTCTCTGCATGGCATGGACTGCTGCAGTCCATGCTGTGTAGGTACTAGGGTGCATGCCCACAGGACAGCACAACATGGGCCCCCCTACATGCACCCCATGGCCCTGAGGCAACAGGGGGCCCTGCAGGGTCCCCTTTCTTTTCTCTCCACCGCCGGTTTATATGGAGGAGGAACAGCCATAAAAACCGTGGCAGAGAGGAAACTTGTAATATACGTGGTGGGAACTCAGCAGTCCTGCCAAGCATATTGCGGCCTCAAGACCGCCGCACAACCGCCGGGGATGTATGATCCCTGGCGGTTGAGGCGGTGCAATGGCGTTCTGACCGCCCTACTTGTAATAGGGGGTTTGGAAGACCGCCACTGCCACACCCCTGTGAGTCTACACAAGGGAGTAGCCAGAAAATTGAACACTCCCCACTTTAAACCTAAGCTCTAATGGCACCAAGCAAGCGTAGCAAGTGAGCGTGAACCACTGTAGAAAGGCTCCCTTGTCTTTTCCATCCAAACATCTATCCATTCACCCTTTCTCATTTCCATCCACTTGCTGAAGCATACCATTTCACGTTTGCATTCCATCAACCATTCATTCTTTCATCTATCATTGAATCTTTCACCATTCCATCCATTCCTTGGCCATTCGATCCATTCATCCATCTATCTGTTCACACTTTCATCTTCTATGAATACGTCCATTATTTGACTCACCGATCTACCAGTAAAGCCTTTCATCCATCAATTGATCCTTTTGTCCATCCATCATCTCAGATTTCCATTTACACTGCAATCCTTTCAATCCACCCTCTGATTTCCAGTACTTCTGCTATCCTTTTACCCGCTTTCCACATTTCCATTTTTTCTGCCATCCTTTCACTCATCCATCCATCCTCGGATTTCCATTTATTCTGCCATCTTTCCATCCCCCCATACCCTCACATACTCTGCTGCATAAGTTACAACTTTGGCAGAACTCTACAAGGCGTGCTTCCCTCCCCACGGGCGATATGGGTCAACTCGGTTCAATGCACCAGCGATGAATGTGAAAGACAGATTATTGTAGCCCTCAAAATACTTTTCAGTCTATAATTAACATGGAAGTATTGTTTTTGGGTTACTAACAATCCCATAAAGGGATCAGGGGCACAGTGGAAACAGCAACAAACATAATTTCGTTATTCACCATATCACACACACTGTACTAAGAAGAATAAACACTTTTAAATTTGAAATATTTATTACTACAGGAGCAATCTGTTTCTCAGTACATCTAAAATAACTACAGATTATATTATAAAAACAGCAAGAAAACATGTTATAAATAACGAGAATAAAATGAACACTTCTAACATTGTTAAAATATAAATAAAAATGTCATGTAGAACCTATCACCCTAACTTCTACTTCTATGCGCTTTACTGAGAGAGCATGGAAGGCAGAGCAACTAGCAGTCTAGAGTTTCTTAGGGAGCAGACGTACTGCATAACCTATTGACAACAAAGGCTCTCTTTATCAGTGGAGGAGCAAAGACAGTGTTTCCTGCAAAGGCAAACACATGCTGCAGTAGCAGTCAGGATCATTGAAACAATATTGTGTAACAAAAATATACAATGAAAATTATAAATAAATATTAATAAGACATATGTTTAACAAATCGTAGGAAATGTATTTGGGTCTGGGAATAGTACATACACTATTCCCACTCCAGTTTATGCAACAGTAGAGAAAGTGTAGAACTTCGGAGGGGTTAAATATATTATTCGTACTCCAAATAGTGCAACAGAAGAGAAATTCATTTTTCCTGGAAGCTCTTGCATTAGAATTAATAGTTGAATTTCATGTGCATGTTAGATTCTGTTCTTTCTCACGTTTGTGTTGCAGGTGGAGGAAGCGCCCCTGTTAATTAGAATAATGTCTTTGTTTTAGGAGTTAGGCAAGGCGAGAAGAGGATACATTGGGAATTTGATGCCAATAAGGAGAATTGTTGTATTTTCTCACCGGAGAGGGCCTGGGAATCAAGGTCATTGTGTTACTGTTCGGGAGCAATCGCCGTCCTGCGATAATCCACGTATGAGAATATGGCCTGATCGGGTGGCGTGACATGAAAGGAATCATGGGAATACACAAGTGATATTGGAGTATTGCAAGTAAGGAAAGAGCCCCACTTCTTCTTTGCATTTGGAGAAAGAGCATCTTAGAACAAGCTCCGTCTCAGTAGCTTCATCTACTCGACTCAACTGACGTGGAGAGACTTCTAAGGAAGACTCCACATGCTGACACCTTAACCTATCCTGCCTCGAAGAATGCTTAAATAGGGATGTCGTGTTAGTGTTAGTGTAGGGACCGATTAATGTTATATTCCCACCAACCCTCAATGCAGGGGAACTTGGACTTGTGTTTCTTGATCTTTTATATCCTGATCCTTGAATTAATTGTCTTGTGCATGCTGCACCGTCTCAACCTTATTCACAGATTTGGCTTTATGTTGGTTCCTATGTACTTCTACAGCCTCATCTTGAGGTGTCTGTATGTCCAGTTGTTTTTGGTTTTGTAATAAATTAACTGACCTTAATTAGTAGTCTGTGGTTATTATTGGTGCAAAAAATTGAAATTTAATTGGTTGACATTGTTAAGGATTTCTCTCACCACCCCGATCTCATACTGAGAAAAGGTACCATCGACTTGAGGTTCCACAGCAGATTTAGAACATACAGGCTCGGCTCCTTCACAACCCTAGATGTTAGATATCCCAATGTTTGCACAGCTGATACTAATGTTATGTAAATGCTTTTAATGTGCCTAGTCCAGCTGCTATTACATGGGAAACATTAAAAATAGTTTCTAAGCTCTCCCCATAAAAAATGGAGGGATGGCTATTTGGAAAAACTGTTTCATTTATGTTGCTATGTGTGCAACACACACTGTGTAATATTTGGTTACTGCTTCCAATGTTGTATCCTGTTTCAATATTAATGAAACTATGCTAGTTAGTGTGTCAAAGCTTGCATACAATAATTTACTAGCACGGGGACAAAGTAGCCTTGCAATGGTATATATAACTTGTGATCACACATTGACTGTTTTACTCACAATTACTAGATCCCTATAGCACTTCTTTTTTCCATTGTTTCCTGAGAGAACAGCGATGTTTTGCTATCACACCAAATATGTACTGTTTCTCATTATAGTAAATATACTCTTTCGTGCTCTTTAGACATCTTCAGCATACAGATGTCATTAAAATTGGCTGTGTTACATTCATTATAAAAAGTAACTTATTTACATATGAAAGCAGTCCCCAGTGGACTAGACTTCTACAGCATCTCGATGTTTGGACCTCCGACTGAAATCTGAACAAGATGTGTTTCCAGGAAGGCCACCTCACTCCTGGGCCACAGAGCAGGCTTCGATGGAGCAAACTGCCAGCTTTTGTTGGTGTCTCATAGATCTCCACAGAAATTTCCATCTAGTTGACAGAGAACAAATTTGAAAAAAAGTTGTTGGCATGGATTATATCAACGCATCTCTTTTCCATATTTCGAGCTTGACATTTTTTAAGGGCTGTTCGCTGGCCCTATCCCTGTCTTGCTGACTTGCTAACCAAATTAAAAGAAACAGATTCAGTCTTTCCAAAGACAGAAGGGGTTCACGGGTCATGTTTACTATGCACAGACAATTTAGTTATATTGGACATACTCCAATCAATCAGCAAAGGAAGTTGGTCGCATTGCATGAGTAATGCACTGACATTCACCTCACAGGAAACATTGATAAAACAAAGATCCTCGTTTTTTATAACAAATACAGGACATTTTCTTGGCAGCTTGCAGGAAACTGTGTGGGGAAAGTTGATTCACAGAAGTACGTAGGCAAACTTTTTCCAATTTCTTAAACTGCGCTGAGCATCTTCAGCAGACATCCCCATGGTCTACGGTGTCTTGTGGTGGCTTAGAGAAATTCAGCCATGACTGTGAGGGATTATCTGCGTCCCCTTTTATTAGCCTTTAAGAGATTTACCCCCTGCAGGAAATGTATGATGCAGAACTATTTGCCTGAAAGTGTCCTGGGAAAGGAAAGAAAAGACACACCTTGAAACACAGATCAAGCCTTCCTCACAGCATGATGATTCAGGCGGCTAGGTGTGGCCTTGGGTTCATATTATGGTTTGATGCTACAGGAATGTGCCTGATAAGCTTCATATAGTCCTTGATCACAGGATATCAAACTCAAATCTTGTTCTTATATTGCAATTAAATTCAAAAGTCTGAAAGAACCTGGGCTGAATCAGTTTCAAACCAGATATACACCAATTCAATGTTTTCTCTTCCAACGAACATTGAGTTGCTCAGATATAGAGACCTCTAAAAGAAGAGATTGGGCCTCCCTTTCAAGGAAACCTTCTATCGCCCTCTCCTTAAAGTCCATGGGTAGAGATGAGGTTTTCCCTGACATGAATCGGTTCCCTGACCAACTGTTAAGGCTACAGTCTAAATTCCGTGGTTGCTTTCAATTCCAGGTTCAGCTGCTGTAATCACAGCTAATGAAGGAACATGCAAATGCACTTAAAATTGTAAATGTGCATGTACTCACAACTTAATTGATTGTAAGTTGTTTTTAACCGTGCGTTGGCAGATTTTAAAACCTTTGTAAAGTAACATGTATTGTCTTGTTCATCTACAATGAAGCTTTTTACTGATATGCGTATCACAGATGCGGCTGCAGGTCCTGGTCGCTTTTTAGTTTCTGTGAATGCGTGCACTTTTGTCTACTGATTGCGTGCTGTTTTATTTATAATCTGTTGTAACCATCTGGCAACCATTGTCTCAATAATCTTATTTAGAACCTGAGCCTAATTCAACTCACAACTTGTTGCTGGATGTGAACTCTGAGGTCTAGCTGGCAAGGACTCTAATGAGAGGTGGGCTCTGATCACCCTTCACCTTAAAGGGGATTAGAAATGTATTTTATGTTCAATATTTTCTCTTGCATAGCTAGTTTTCTATTATACCCCAGTGTTTATAGGAATGCCATACAATGGTAGACAAACTTGGTTTGCAAGGCTGTTTGACGCTTGGTGTAGGGTGGGACATAGAAGGAAGGGATGCAACCCTATTGAGTCACCTCCTTCATGGTCAAAATTAGTTATCATGAGCAATGACCACGGGGTGGGATAGAAATACATTGAGCTTGCTGTCTTGTAGAGTTTAGGTGAGGGGTGGTGTAGAAGAGGGCTGTACGGTGAGTGAGGTAGGCACAGGGAGCTGTGTGAGATGCAGTGTACAAGGGAATTACTAACCTGGAATGTCCAGAAACTACACAATTACAGCAAACGAAGGAGAGGTGATTGCATTCAATCAGACGAGTAAATGCAAATTCGATTCCTACAGGAAACTCATTTAATGAGCGAGGAAGGCAACAAAAACAGGAAACAGCTTTTTTTTAAAGTCTTTCTCTCTTCCTGCTCTTCCTATTGGGAAAATGGGAACATGGGTCGCCCCATGTACACAGTTAATGGTACAAAATGTAGTGCGAGACCCAGAGGGAAGGTATTTGCGGGGGGGGGGGGAAAGATGACATTCATTTGGGTCTTCTTAATGCATGTGTCCCTAACAGTGATGATGCACGATTTTTATTTGGCTATCATAATTAAGTAGTCAATTTCTAGTGATGCTGGGTCAGTGGGTGGACCCTTATAACTACATGATAGGTTATAAGAAAGATAAGCATCCATGCATTGGGGGACTTCATGCCAATCAGAAAAGAACGCTAAGGAGAGCCTTCAGTGATCTTGACCTCTTGTCATATTTACAGCAACCATATGCACAGAAGGCAACAGGAGTGATACTTTTTTTTACCTCTGACCACCCCCACCAGTGACCACGTGCACACAAATATAAGGACAAGTGGTAGTAGCATTATATGCGTGCTCGTTAATTTGCTCAGACCGCGCCTCTACTGTTGTTTTAACATTGGCACTTGGAGTCTCTCATTAAATACATTTTTCTCCTCGTAGTCAATTTTAATATCACTTTCATCTTACACTGCAACACTTACTCTTTCACCACACTATTGGTTGGCCTCATCGATCTTTAGGAGATCTAGTCCTCATAGTATAGTTAAAACTTCCGTGAGCTCCTCCATTTGACTAAGGCTGGGAGTTGTAGCTCCTCAATCGCACTAGGATGCGGTTGAGAGGAGATCCCATATGATGAAGCATGCCACTTCGGTGGGTGATGGGATTAGGTCCTCTATATGAGGACTCTTTATTTAGACAGTAGTCTTAGTGTTTTACCACACAGTCTTCCATAGCCTTTTCACTTCTCACCTTTTTTTCTTTCTCCTCTTTGGACTCGTGGACTTATATGTTTGTATAGATTGAGTAGGGGGACTTGTCCACGTTGCCCATTAGTTTTCCCTCAGACCCTATCACTTACCTGTTTTTCGATGAATTATAGTCTTCAGTTGAATTCTGTAAACTGGAAAGATCAATATCATTAATATCCTATTGTTCCTAAATCTATCAATGAAATGTTCTTACTCAAACTCTAATAGCGTATTCATGTGATTTTGAATGTATATAAAGAAAGAGTAACTAAGCGTTCAAGAGGAGTCCAAGTTTGTTTCCACCAACAACATGACTTTAGGATATCCACTATTATTCCTTGTTGATTAAAACACAGTTCCAATAGCTTAAAATTATTTCAAGTTCAAAGTTAGTTTTCATCAACAATTCAGATTCAGGATTCTTATTGGTGATCCACTTCTTGATACAAACAATCCCAAATAGACAACTGGTCTCCCGTAAAGGGAATTCGGTATGAAGTAGCAAGTCATGGCTGCAGCAACACTGTACAATGATTGTGATGGAGCGTTTTGTATTTCTCAAATCAACTCACTATACTATCTCATTGTGCGGAAGCATGTAATTATTTTCCTGTACTTTACTCCAACTGCACTGGGCCCTCCTACGATTAAAGTAAAGTCAACTGCATTAGTCTCTCCTGGTGGTTCTTTTTATGATGATAGGAGGGGTGATTCTAGAAGTTACCAAATCTCTCCATCACTTACTCTCTTAGGTCTAAGTTCTCCCAATTGCACAGTTTCAATGAAATAAATAGACACAAATTAAAGTCACAGTTCAATTTAGGTTTCAAGTTATTGTATTAAAGAATCTAAATTCATTAGTATAAGCAATCTCTTTAGCATTTCAGTTAGGAATTCAATAGTTTTAATAAGAGCTCTTAGTATTTATGGAGAAAAAGCTATAAGCTCACATGCAGAAGTACAAAGTCCTGCTACCTTTAGGATAGAAGGATGGTTCTTCTACTAACAATGAGAATCTACTCTAATCTGGGAAAGGAAATCTTTCAGAGTCTCGGAGGGCAATGTCCATAAAGCTAAGGAAAAGGAAAGGATAGCTCAAGTTCATTTCAGGTTCGGCAAGAAAGAGCTCAGTTCATCTGCTACCAATTGTAGCATCAAGCCAATAATCCCACTAGAAATAGTTGCGGATCCGCAAAGAATCAGTCAACATAGAAAAGCAAAATACACCTTGTGTGATGATCTAAAGAAAATCTTTTGAGTGCAGTGGGTAAGAAGAAATAAATTGAGTGCAATTCAAACAAAATAAATTGTGAACATTGAAACTCATAAGGAAAAATAATTTGAGTGCGCTGCCCCTCTTCTGGGGTTTCTCCTTTTATTAGTTCATGATAGAAAGTTCAAGTCAGGTGGTGTCACAACACCACTGAAAGACCATAGTCAGTTAATGGTGTGAGTTAGTTAAGTCATCCAAAGAATAGAAACATTGGTAAGGTTTCCCATGCGTGCCATTGGAATGGAAAGATTTACAAATCCACATCAGATGTCAAAGAGAAATATAATAGCATCATATAGCATTGTAGGTAACTCATTTCAGGGTCTCGCTATTGTCATGGGATGAAATTATGTAGAGATCATGGAAAGTACAGTTTGCAATAAAAAAGCGACATTATTCATAGTCATTAGGCCATTTGTAAAGGTTTAGAACAAGTTTAAACTAGTCATCCTAAAATGAAGCCTTACTTGATCTCACAGTCAGTTCATCAAATGCATTTAAAGGTATTTCTAAAAATGATATGAATTATAAATAACTTTCAAAAATCATTATTAATAGTCATGTATTAGCATTAGAATGCACTACTTATGCCTAGATATGCCTGATTACTGCAAATGTCATTATTAATATAAAATCTCATGTTTTTCTTATTTCAAACTATAAAGTCTGTTTCATATTTTTCATAATCTATATCACTTCTGATATCATTCTCTAAAATGTCAAGCTTCTAGCAGATAATTTAGTACTAATACCACCACACTTTCTTCTATACTTTATTTCCCCCTAACACTCTATCATGGCATTAGGCCATATTTTGCTCTTTTATTACATGTAAATGTATACATTTGCATGTATACTTACCTCTTATTTAGGAAGGCACTCTTTTACAGCGCTTCTACTACTCTAAACTTCACCTGCATGATGTTTTCTATCGATTTGTGTGTAATGTGTGATTTCCGAATTCGTGTTTCAATTTCGTTTGTTCATGTAAAATATTCTCAAGATTCACGCTCTATCAATTGTATAGCAAAGACACCATGACACACAAGGTAAGGTAAGTTGAACTAAATAATCTAAGATGAACGTCATCACTTTTGAACATGCAAAATTTCAGTCTGCTGGGAATCGTATTGCACATCTAGTGCACTGCCTCCACCATGCATGTCCCACTTTGGTCCACTCACCGCAAGCACTCTGCGATGACGCCTGCCCTTCTCTTGCCTGCACTCAGAATGTGCAGGCTTGACATGGTGCCTCCGTGTGTTGGTATCACACACAGCCGCATACAGCACACCCAGCCCTGCTTCCTGTCATATGGTGTGTGTACAGTGGTTACAACATGTATCGGCAAGGAATACTCCTTTCATTTCAAATTCACAATGTCTACACCAGAAATGATATGGTCCTAAGTAGGGGCAAGTACATTTCTTTTCAAGCACAGTAAGCAGATCGGAAACCGGGCAATTTTGCCTGGTTTGCTAGTCTCGCAACTGCCTGGTTCCTTGCTTTTAAGAATTCACAGAAGAAGGAATACTTCTATTGTATCCGACACTGTCAGGGGCCGACCAATGTAATTATCCTTATGAGATTTGCAGTAAGTTCATTATACCGCCAAACTTCCGGCAGGGCATGTAAGCAAGTTACCCAGCAGGGAGCCCGTGTGGCACCTGTCTGCTGGAGTGACAGGAAAATGGTTTAGGCAGTCGCCACACACAAGCTTCAATGCTGGGGAGATTGTTTTTACAATTACTGTCAGACATCTGCACAATGTATTTCCCTCAATGGAATTTTCATTAAGGTAATTAAATTGCCAGCTCCTCTCAGTGCTCCTAAAAGCAACGGTTTCGGGCTTGTGTTTTTTTTTGTTCATGGAGCAACATTAATTCTGCTCAGTAGCAGTCAAAGTTCAGTGGAAAGTTATGTCTTATTATCCCTTAAACATGACATGCGACATAACAAGGGTCAGAGTCAAGACATGTCTACAAAGACTCTTTCCCAGCACACTGTCGGATCCTGTGTGTGGAGAATGCATGAAAAAGGAAGCACTACTAGGAAAGCAATTATAGTAAAGGTACTCGTGGGGGACGCAAATGGGATTCAGTGAAGGTAGCTGTGAGAGGGTTCCACATTGGGAAGAAAATGGATACAAAATATAATCTGTAGGCCGACATAACGATAGTTAGCAGAAATGTAATATTGCCCTTGGAGAAGGTGATGTACCTATCCGAATGCAAGTCTGGTGATGGGAAATAAAATATGATGACGCTTATAGTTGAAATGGGCCATGTTCAGAGGAAGTTGTAGAGACAATGGTTGTCCAATAAAAGGGTGTGAAAGGGCTCAACAGGGGCATCCCTGAAGGCCAAGGAATGTCAGGAAAACACACAAGTTGATGGACGGAATGTTGCACATTGGCAAAACATTCACCCACAATCACAGATCTGGGTTTAATCCATTGTTATTTTGCTCACCACGCCACCTCAGTTCAGACATGGCCTTATGCAAATCAGTCTTGACCCTGTGCCACATGGGAACAGTCCAGCCCGAACTGCCAAGCCATGTCTTCCCTAGACCGGAATCAAGCATCCTAGGACCGGTTTCGGGGTTTCATCCCTCTTCAGCCAGGATAGCTTGGCTCTCCATGCCACTGAAATCAAGCTATCCTGGCTGAAGAGGGGTGAAACCCCGAACCCGGTGCTAGGATGCTTGTTTCCAGTCCAGGGACGACCAGGCTTGGCAGTTCGGGCTGGACTGTTCCAATGAGGCACAGGGTCAAGACTGATTTGCATATGGCTGTGTTCAAACTGGAATGGCATGGTGAGCAAAGAAACAATGGATTTAGGCCCAGATCTCTGTACTGAGTTGAATGTATGACATTGTTCTGCATTCTGTCCATCAACTGTTGTTTTTGCATATGTCACCCCGAGGTGGATGGGTATGCTCAGACGTGAGTCACGTGCTCTCCATGCCACTGGAATCAAGCTATCCTGGCTGAAGAGGGGTGAAACCCCGAAACCGGTCCTAGGATGCTTGTTTCCAGTCCAGGGAGGACCAGGCTTGGCAGTTCGGACTGGACTGTTCCCATGAGGCACAGGGTCAAGACTGATTTGCATATGGCTGGGTTCAAACTGGAATGGCATGGTGAGCAAAAAACGATGGATTTAGGCCCAGATCTCTGTACTGGGGTGAATGTATGACATTGTTCTGCATTCTGTCCATCAACTGTTGTTTTTGCATTTGTCACCCGTGTGGGACGGGTGCTCTCCATGCCACTGGAATCAAGCTATCCTGGCTGAAGATGGGTGAAACCCCGAAACCGGTCCTAGGATGCGTGTTTCCAGTCCAGGGAGGACCAGGCTTGGCAGTTCGGGCTGGACTGTTCCCATGAGGCACAGGGTCAAGACTGATTTGCATATGGCTGGGTTCAAACTGGAATGGCTTGGTGAGCAAAAAAACGATGGATTTAGGCCCAGATCTCTGTACTGGGGTGAATGTATGACATTGTTCTACATTCTGTCCATCAACTGTTGTTTTTGCAAGGATTGTCAGGTACAGGCATACAGATACAGAGGAGCAGGTAACGATGTACGCTAGGAAAGAGAAGGAGCAAACCTTATGTGCACAGACAGGGAAGATACCTAATAACTGGGCAACCACACTGCATTACCTCTAGAGTTGTATAAAGAACTCTCAAGCTTCAGAGATTCTTAGGAGTGAGTACGAATTAGCATAATTGATGGCATCACAGGAACTGACATCAGATGACTTCTCACCCCTATAATATCAGTGGCATCTTGTGACCCCTGACACTGATGACATCACAACCTTAGAATAATTAACCATTAAGAACAACTTTCAAAGCTGTAAACGTATGCCTTCTGGGTTACATCCAGCTCTTTGATTTGGATCCATAACTCACTGAGCTGTATAATCATGATTGTAACTTCTGGTACAGCGAGGATCTTTATAGCAAAAGCGTCAATCTGCTTAGCTATCCTACATAAAATAAAACTCTGTGACTGCATGTTACCCTGTAGCAGGCACATTAACCCTCAACACTATTAATATGAATCAAACCTGTAACAATATTGCACACAGATCTCTCTGGCAACTGCATTGAGCAACAGAATTATCAGTACTAAGTTGAAACTTGCTGGATGCACAAACATCTCTGCAGCAGGTGCCTTACCTTTGTAAGAGATCTTAAAATGTAATTGTGACTGATTAAACACTCCTTTTGTTCTGGTTGCAAATTTGTTTGCAAGCAGAGTGTTTGTTTGTTTGTTTTGAACAAAAATTGGTTTGACATCTGATTCTCATCCATCGACTCAGCTCCTCATAATGCTGCTCTCTATGACTGATCCTTCATGACAATGATCACTCTACCACTACCCCATGACACGCAATAAATGGGTTCCTTTCAAATGTACCGAACACTCTATAACGTTGGCATAGTGCAACCAGATACATGAACCGCTCTATTCCAGCACAGCATACCCTTTTATTCTCAGATCTCATCTGCAGCAGCTTCATACAGACCGGAGTAGTGACACTCAACTCGTACTGCTAAGGAAACCTAGTCTGCTTGTCAGAAATCACAAGCATGGCCGACAATCAACATTCACTTAAAAATGTTTTCTACATGGACTGTCTCAGTCTGACATTTATTTGGTGGCTCTGCCTGGCGCTCACATTGCAATGTGGTGTTGATGAACAAGGATCAAAAGAATAAATCAAACTGAAATTAAGAAGAATTGAATGGATTTAATTTGTTGTATTTGAATATTATTGGAGTGTTGTGCTCGGGACTATTAATACACCCTAATGCTAGGAACACCAAATTCCCCCCCACCACCACCACTCTCAAAACAGCCTTACATACAGCCACCACAATTGTCACAGAATCCAGAAGATTTGACCATATCTCATCCATTTGTCTTCAAGGCGGTGGCCTACGAAGAAGAAATATCTTACATTAGCCTGTATCACACTTAAGGCAATACATAAAGGCAGCCTCTTTCTAAAACTACAGTTTCTGAGGATCATGGCAAGCTGAGGAGCTCCGATAACCTTCTCCTTGAAACATTAGTAATATAGAAATCAAGAACACTAAGGGCCCTATTATGAGTTTGGCAGTGCAGAAGTGGGACCGCCCCGATCCAGCACTTCCAAACCCGTGTAGGAACTGCCCGCCAGATCAGGAGTTTTCTCCAGGGAACTGGCGGTTACGATGGTTGCGCTGCACCCAGGGTGGCCTGACCGCCATAGTCGTAATAGGGCAGACCACCAGTCTGGAGACCACCACCGTAAGTCTGGATGTCCGTGGACTGCCAGACTCATAATAAGGGCCTAAGTCAAACATTATCTGGAAGCACCTCCAGAATGTGGAACTCCATTCTTTTGGACATGATCAGAACAACACAATCCTAATATTAATTCAAAAAGGAACTGAAAAACCTATGATTCCAAAACAACCTCCATACATAGATATCATGGTCCTATTGAAATGGTGTTTTACCAGTAACCTAACTATATGCTTTGATAGCTGCTCTGTGTATATGATAAAAAACATATTTTAAGGTTGTTTACTTTGTAAATAATTGTCTTTTACTACTCTGATATGATTGTGTGCAAGTAAATATTATGTCGCTCCCACTACATGTTATAGGTAAATGGCTCTAATTCCTTTCAGGTCATGCCTACAGACGACTTTAAGTGTTATTTGTGAAATAACTATTGTGAATGAAACAGGAGATAGAGTGGGTTGTGGGTCAGCACCTTACTTGTGTTTGGACAGCTTTCTTGTATATCTCATTTTTCTTGCTCCTGATTGAATTGCTTTCCTCCCTATTTTTGTCTTTGTCCCACCTAGCAGCATTTCAGTCTCACAGTGTCTCATTGGATGCCATGCATTCTGCCACTGCTGATATCAGACCTTGCATTGCAGTGCAATTGAGGAACTGTTTTCTCCCCATGCCCATTACTCACTTTTCCCCTCCCTTCCCCCCTGCCACCTCTTCTCGCTATTAACCCCTACCTTAATCCACCCAACTGTCATGTCGCAATGCCTGTCCTGACTGTATCCCAGGGTCAGGCATGGCAGGAAGGGGAAGGGGAGGAGTCTGGGGATGTGAGCGCAGTTCGTGCCGGACACGATAAAACAAAGAAGTGTACCAGGCAGCCGGTGTCCCGTGCCTGTGTTGTGGGCCTGGGACACAAAACTGGCAATGAGGGTGGGATGCGGAGTCTCCCCTCTACCTCCCGCTGTGCACAGAAATCGATAGACACAGCGAAGGAAGCACACGCTGCCGTGAGTTGCGAGCAGAGCGTTCAAGTGTTGCCAGAAAGAACGCGGGTTACAGCGTTCCACGCTGAGGCGGACCGCGGTCGGTAGGCAAAGCCAAGAGCCCGAAAATCGCGCAGAAACTACAGCCCACCTGAAAGAACTCCACGAAGCCAGGGGTAAGTCATAATAAAATACCCTTGAAGAGAATACACAAGTGTCACAACAGCGGCCATTTTGGAGTCAGGCATGGTGCATTGGTTAAGCTTATTCTCAAAACAGCGGCCATTTTAAAGTCAGGCGACTTGCACAAACACTCCCTGAAACCAGCTGAAAGTGATACCAAGACCCGCAGATGTCACTGAGGCCTGCTGGAGCCACATCTGCGTCCATCTCCTGGCCCTGCACAAGCTGCCCCACAGCCTGGACCGTTACTCATGGGGGTATTGTACTTGCGTCCTCCCGAGCACTTGACACTGACATCTGGAAACAGTATGAAGCCCAAGTGGAAAAGCTGGCTTGAAGACTTTGAAGACTTCATGAAAGGGTTACAAGTCCGTGACCCCAATCAACAACTCAATCCCCACGCAACTTAACAGGCAAAGATGTTGGACAAATCATCAAGTAGTTACCCTCAGCCCATGCCGCGTCCTACGAAGACGTGAGAGAAGCCCCGAATAATAAGTTTCTTCACAAGCGAAATCTAGACTACGAGCGTTACACCTTCAACCTTGCGTCTCAGGAGCGAGACGAGCCAATGGGCAATTTCATCTCTCGTCTCAAGCGCGTAGCCCGCTATTGTGAGTTTCACAACTTTAACACAGAAGACGCACTTCGCCTACGTGTTAATGAAGGATGCCAATCCGAATCACTACGCCGTCAACTACTAAAGAAGCACTACTACCTCGACAAGATAGAGGAGCTCACCCGCATCAACGATCAAGCAGAGGAACATGCAAAAAAGATGGAAGCCAGTAAAACAGAGAAAAGATAACAAGCTCTCCGTGTACACTATCACACAGAACCGAGGCGCCGTTTGGAACGCCGCAAGTCGGGAGGGTCTACAAGGTCAACTCGCACAAAGTCTCCCCGCAGCGGGACCAGGAATAGTCACTCTCGGAGACAACCACCACAGTGTTACCGATGTGGTCAAGATTATCCTCACACAGGTCAGTGTCCAGCCATCGGTCAACAGTGCCACCGATGTGGGAAAGACAACCATTTTGAAGCTGCCTGCCAAACCCGTCGCACAGAAATGAGACAGACCAAGAAAAATGCGGGGTCACGTCACCACGTGAGGGCTGTACAAGGACGAAGGGATCACTCAACAAGCTCGTCATGGTCCAGTACTCAGTTGTACAGCTCATACCGATCCCGACGGTTGACGTCCAGAGAGTCGTCTTCCCTCACTCCCATATCACAGGACAGTGACAAATATGTGTGCATGGTGGCAGACCCGGACAGACTGAAGAAGTACCCGCGACTGCACATCCGAATGGGAAGTCATTCCGACAAGTTTGTTTTAGATACAGGTGCATCACTCAACTATATTTGCACCACTGAGTACCAGAGCATGAATCTAAAACCGAAGCTGGAACCAGCCGCAGTACGAGTCGACACATGGCTGTCCAGAGAACCACTGCCATGTCTGGGACAATTTTGTACAACGCTGACATACAAAGACAGGAAAATTCAAGCGCAAATTCATGTGATTGAAGGCCCTGAAGCAGCAGAGTGCCTTCTCAGTCTGCCAACCGCAGACCGACTGAAGTTAGTCGAGATCCTATACAAAGTGGACGACTCACCAGACGTTGTTAACAAATTCTCAAAACTGTTCAGTGGCCTAGGAAAGCTAACCCACTTCAAAGTCAAGCTACACATCAATGAGCAAGTGACACCAGTGGCACAGCATCACAGGAAGGTGCCATTCCACCTACAACAAGCGTTAGATGATGAACTCCAAGACCTGATAAAGGCAGACATCATAGAAAGATCAACAGTACCCACCCCATGGGTATCACCAGTAGTAGTCGTGTCCAAAAGAGGCCAGGACAACAAAGAATGCTTATGTGTGGACATGCGAGCCCCGAACACAGCCATTGAGAGGGAGCGGCACCCAGGACCTCACATCAGCGACATGATCACACGCCTGAATGGAGCAACAGTATTCTCAAAATTGGACCTCAACAAAGGATATCACCAACTCAAGTTGCATGAGAAATCGAGATACTTCACCACATTCACCACACATCAAGGACTCTTCAGATATAAGCGCCTCAACTTCGGGATCTCGTCAGCTGCGGAGAACTTTCAGGAGACTATTCGGTGAGTAATACAGGACATCCCAAATGCATTCAACTACAGTGATGACATTTTGTTATTCGGAGAGACCCAGAAAGGCAAGGTACTGGACCGGGTGCGTCACGCCTTACTCAATGCCAATCTCACACTTAACCAAGACAAATGTGAGTTCCATAAGTCGACTCTCAAATTCTATGGACACATATTTTCAAAAGAGGGTATGAGACCTGACCCGAGAAAGTATCTGCATTGTCGGACACTCCACAGCCGCATGATGTTAGTGACGTCCGTTCGTTCCTGGGCATGGCTAGTTACTGCGCCCGCTACATCAAAGACTACGCAACCATCAGTTACCCACTACGTGAATTGAATCGACAAGGGAAAACCTTCCAGTGGTCAGCCGCGTGTGAACAAGCTTTCAACAAGATCAAGGCAGCTGTGAGTTCAGCCATCAACCTGGCGTACTTCAACTACAAACAAAAGACAGAAATCATGGTGGATGCCAGTCCCGTGGGACTAGGTGCAATTCTGGCAGAATACGAAGACGACCAACGCCACATCGTGGCATACGCCAGTCGCAGTCTCACTGATACAGAAAAAGCATATTCCCAACTGGAAAAAGAGAGCCTGGCAGTCGTGTGGGCGTGCAAGCATTTCCACCTCTTTGTATACAGCAAGCATTTTACACTCATCACTGACCACCAAGCTCTGATAACCATCTTTGGGAACCCCCAGGCGAAGATGCCTCCATGAATTGAATGATGGGGAATCTGTTTGCAAGACTAAACATACAACATTATTCACAAATCGGGGAAGGCGGAGAATCCGGCAGAATATATCTCACGACATCCACAAGCTCTAACGCGAGTGCGACACTCCATAGATAAAGAATACCTCCACTTTGTCGTTGACCAAGCTTGCTCACCTGCCGTTCCATTGGAAGCCATCACCGAAGCATCTGATAAAGACGTCACGCTCCAAAACATCATGCATCGTGTCCGCGCCGACTCGTGGAGACACCTTGATGAACCAAGAATGAGTGACACCATCAACACTCAAGAACTCATTGCATTCAAACACGTCAAGGATGAACTTTCAATCAGTACAAATGGCTTGCTACTACGAGACCGTAGGATTGTAATTCCTCACCAATTGAGGTTAAAGAACTGTCAACCTAGCACATGAAGGACACCGAGGGGTTGTGGCCATGAAGAAAGCGCTGCAAGAGCGCGTCTGGTTCCCTTCCCTTGACCAGATGGTAGAGGCCACACTTCAAGACTGAACACACTGTTAATTGGTAGGGCAAGAAGAATTACAGGCCCCCTGCAGATGTCAGATCTCCCAGACAGTGTATGGCAACAAGTATCCGTCGACTTCTTTGGCCCATTAAAATTGGGAAAATACATCATTGTTATCATGGACGAATACTCCCGATTTCCCATCGCTCACCAAATTTCCTCTACCAAAGCAACCACTGTCATACCTGTCATTGATGAAGCATTCACTGCATGGGGAATTCCCACGGTGGTGAAGACAGATAACAGGCCACCTTTTAATCAACAGTAATGTGTAGACTTCACGAGACACTTGAATTTCTAACATCGGAAAATCACTCCCTTATGGCTCCAGGCCATCGGGATGGTAGAACGATTTAAGGCCACCATAAAGAAGACAATGCAACAAGCTGAATTAGCCCATTGTGACATCCAGCCGGCGTTAAATGAAGTACTACGGGCATACAGGACCACCCGACACAGCACTACGAATCAATGCCCTGCCACTCTATTGCTTGGGCTAAATTCCACGCACCTGGATACCGACCATGGACGCTGTCACACAATCCAGAGTCACGACCTCAGACCACGAGACGCTGGTAGAACTGGATCGGACCAAGAAAGTGAAGATGAAAGAATATGCTGACCACCGCAGACATGCCAAGACATCTGACATCTGTGAAGGGGACTGGGTGTTGGTGAGACAAGAAAGAAAGACCAAAGCGGACGGTCGTTACTATGCCCACCCGTTACGAGTGACAAGAAGGAAAGGGACCATGATTACAGCTGAATCCGGAACTAAGAGAACAACCAGAAATGTGTCTCATTTCACAAAAATTGTGACCCCACAGCATACACCCAGACTTGACAAACTGACTGCGACACCGATGTGTCAAGTCAAGAAGTGAGCAGTCATGAAGGATCCAGACGAGTACCAGAGACCTGCAACTTGAGAGAGGGGCGCTCCTCTAGCCGTTCACTAACCAGTCGACGCCGAAGAACCATTTGGAGACCCACTCGGCTCATTGAAGAACTGTGAGAAAACCAATGAACGTTTAATATATAAAAGGGGGAGATGTCATGTTGCAATGCCTGTTCTGACTGTATCCCAGGGTCAGGCATGGCAGGAAGGGGAAGGGGAGGAGTCTGAGGATGTGAGCTTAGTTCGCGCCGGGACACGATAAAATAAAGAAGTGTACCAGGCAGCCGGTGTCTGTGTTGTGGGCTGGGGACACAAAACCAACCATCGCTTCCCCCAGCCTCCTACATCCCCAGGCACCTTGAGCACACCCTACTGTGTTGTTTAGTGGCAATCTTGAAATGTGTTTTTTACAATTCCGAGATTGCTGCACGCACATGCATGCCTGGCAGGCATCTATGAAGATATTTTGTTAAAAATTTTAAGCAATCCCATTTAAAGATGGCTACCACAGATTGATTTGCACGCACCCGAGGCTATCATCCTTGAGGGTAGGTATCTCGCAGTTGAAGATAATACATTCAAAGATGGCCGGCGCATATTAATGCACATCTACAGGGGCCCTCTTTGAATGACCTTTCTTATACTTTAAGAAATTCCATTCCAAGACAGCCATGCTCGGCCAATTTTCTGCATCCTTTTTTTAAATGGGATTTATAAAAAAAAATATAAGAAAATGCATTTAAAGATGGCTGTCATTGAAAAGCACACATTTGTGGCGGCAATAGAGGTAAAAGAAGCATTGGTAAAGCAAAAATGTGCCAATGATTGTTGAATATGGTGACCTTCAAATCAACTGGGGAAACACTTTGATGTAAAGCACTCTGTCACCCTCAGATCTTGTCTGTGCTATATAAAACTGCTTAAAGCGCTAAAGAAACAAAAAAAAGGGAAAGGACAGAAATAGAGCAAGGGAGCAGGACTGGGGCCTGTGTACAGACAGAGAAAAAGACTGGTGCGGTAACATTCTAGTAAGCGTAATGGAGTTAAAAAAACATATTTACAAAATGTGATTTCTTTTGGAATGAATATCGAATCTCATAATTTTTCCATTCTCCTCAAATGATGGTCATTCTTGATTCCGACTAGTTTTCAGTTTAAACTATTAGAAATGAACAACCAGTGCATCTGGTAAATTTCAGCCACTTCACTGAAAGGCAAATGTTAATACTGGCCAGCACAGTAGTTTACTCTTGGAAGCAAGAGCTCTTTTCTGGCAGCTCGTATGTCCCTGAACATTGTGAAGATGCCAGGATATACAGAAGCACTGATATCTTCAAAAGGGTTGAATTTTACAGATTGTTTTAGCAAGAAGAATGTACGCCAGTGCCTTGGTTTGACCTCAGCATTATCTCCATTAGCCTACCCTTCATTCAGATTTTGCTAAAAGTTGCATATAGTCACATTTTTAATCCCGGCAGCTCATAGAGACACATGCTCATTCTCTGGCCCCCACTGTGGTTTTCTTTTTAAGTTTAATAAGCTTTATTGAATTAATGTTACTCATAAAACATAAGCCATGAAAAATAACACGTTAGGAATTAATTACCATATGGGACAAAGGTAGGAAATAAAACTGCAGAAAGCTGTTTACTTTTTAAAGATTACATAGGAAAGAAGGGGGGGGGGGGGAGGGGAAAAACAAATAAGACCACTGTGGTTTTCAAATCTTCGGCACTCTTTGCAAAGGACGAGATGCCAAAGGTGACACATGCAAATGATAATCTGTGTTTTTTTAATGCAAAGGTTGTGCAATAGACCATGCTGAAATTCAACAAATTGCCTATAAAGAGGTCCTTATGCCCTCCTGCAATTGTAAATGTAGCAATCAAAGGTTTTTGATTGCGTTAAACTGCACAATATGTGCATCTTCCTGCATTCCAAGCAGTATAGGCGATGACCCACACTGTTTTCTTTGAAACTCGCCTCTGTTACTAGGAGAAGGTCGTCTGTAATGTAAGGTTGATTAGCTTCATAGTGGACATTGTTACATTGCTGAATATTGCTATATATTTTTGTTTTATCTGTTGTCTATTTCCCAATACAGACATCGGGCCCGATTCACAGAACTAACTTAGGACAAAATCCTAAACTTACTACCATTTTGGTATTCAAAGAAGGCACTTACTCATTTTGGTATTCACAGAAGTTAGGAGTCCTAACTTTAGGACTCCTAAATGTTAGGATTTTTCTCTGTTTAGGAGTAGTAAATGTAGGAGTCCTGCTTGAAATAAACATATACTCCCCAGCTTTATAGCAAGAGGCTGCATTTGATCATGCAGAGGTGCCCAGTACTTCATGGGTTTCCAACAAATGTCCAGGAGGGCCGCATCCATGGTGCATTTTTGTTATAACCAATATTTATGTATCTGATTTACATTTAGATACATTGCACATATATACACATCTCATGGATCTGACTTTCATTGATTAAGATTGAACGCCCCTGCTGTGCATGTACTGCCAACTTAGAGGGCAGGGGAGTAGCTATGAATGGTGCAGCAGGTGAAGTGGCAACAGGGCCCAAAGGTCTGAGGGGCTCACTGAATCCTGATAACTGCTCCTTTTTACTATCTAACCAACATATATTGGGGCACTTTTCCCTGTTTGCATTTGGGTCCATGGCACCCTTGCCATAGCACCACTGTTTGAGTGCCCTGGTTATCATTATTTAATACAGTCTGGTAAGTGTCTAGTGAAGATACTGGGGCTGCGGTCTCTTTAACATTTGTAAGGCTTTAGCACAGGAAAACAAGCATTGGCAGAGGCAGTAGGTCCCTCTGATAAGACCTATTACCTTTGTCAATGTCCTTAGCCGTGCTGTGAACTTCGCACCTGCTGTGCAGCATGGTTAAAAAAAAGACACAATGACACCACCACTGTGTGATTTCGTGGGCACGCACATGTGTCCAACATGTAAGTGCATGCCTACAAAAGGACACACTTTTTTTGTTATTTACTAATCCAACATGGTTCGGTACGTTTTTAAAAAGTACCACAAAAGCACTTTTAAAAAATGGATGAGCAGGAGAGGGTTGTGGAGGGGCTAGTGGAGAAACATGCTGGATGGGGATAGAAGCAATACGATGACTGGGGAGAAGCAACAAGAGAGAGAGTACCGGGGCAAAAGAAAACAGCATGGAACGCGGGGGCAGAAGCACATGGATGAGAGAGCAACACGAGTGATTATGGTGGACGACAAGCAACTGGGTAGAGAGTGTGAGAGGGTGAAAAGCAAGCACACGAGGAAGACAGTTGGAAAAGACATGCACTCTCATGAAGTGCTTAAACAAGAAGTAAAAGTAGCTCCCTAGAAGCGAACAGAAAAAGCATGGAAGTCGGCTAAATAAAGAGATATGCATACAGGCAATGCTCCATGAGAGGGACAGCTCAAGATTCACTAAAAACCCATGAAATAAGAAGCGGCCAAATGAGAATAACAGGAAAGTCAACCAATGGTACGCAATGGGCGGGCTCCAAGCTCCCTGTATGTTCCTGGTAAGCCCACAATATGTCTTTCGAAACTAGGCAGCTTGAGCTGTTGGACCAGATATGTGGGGAAGAGGAAAAGGAAGTGGAGGATCACTCGCATGGGCACAGGAAATTGGTAATACAGGTAAAAAGCTGAGAAATGTAAGACTGGAGGTAGATGGGGCTGAAGAGTAAGGTATCAGACACACTCGCGCGGAGATTGGGCTGGAAGGACCAAGCAAACTGATTTAGAAAGATAGAGAAAGGACTCAAAGGGGATGGGTTATACCTGGTGGATGAAATACATAGGTTTGGGCAGCTAAGTTAGGTTATGACAAAGGAGAGGTCAGAAGGGATCAAGCTGAGAAGATGAGTTATAAATAGGCTATCCGACTGGGAGGAAGGCCGGCGTGATAATTACTCGTATGTGAGCCGCGAAGATGGGGAGGATAAAACATGTATAAAGCTGAAATTGCACAGATTTCGAGGGTGTCCTCAACAAGAGCAAAATATCCCAGCATTTTCAAATAGGATACAACCACTGATAACGGACACCCGCATCAGAAGCAAAGTCGGATTTTTTCAAAATAACGCGCTTGAGTCTGTTTTTTACAAAACCCTTCATTCAAACACATTAGTCATCTACAGTGTGAACAAAATCGAGGGCTAATGTAGATGCACAAATAAATGTTGTATTCTTTAATTTATTGAGCACGAGGTAAATAGTAGTCCCTCCCAGGGGCACCCGCGTACTTTAACAAAAATCAAACAAGCATCCTATAGAGTAAATAAATCCTTTGGGAAGAGAGGCCTCGTACAACAATTAACTGTTATTCTTAGTGAAGGGAGTGAAATGTTATAAAGGAGAAACAGCCTTATTTGACTTCTACTGCATGTTGTCGATGCTATTGACAGGAACTAACCTCGCCTTATGACGAAACATGTTCAATACTGAACGTCCTATAAATCATAACTTATTTAGACCAAACTTTAATGGAATAATGAATATAAATTAGAGGTAAACATCAAAGTTCTGTATTTAAAACCTCCTTATGAAAACAGACTCCTAAATCTGGGTCTACAACTATACGTTAGTGAGAGAGTGAGGCACGAGCACGTGAAAGAGAGGGCAATGAGGGAGTGTGAGTCCATATGTTGTACGGTACACAGCATACAGGCTCTTTCTCATCTCCATGCGAAATCCATAAAACATGTTGCACGCCTGGCGTGGTGCACAACACCTTATGGAAATGAAATAACAACATTCAAGTATTGCTTTCTGCAAACAGTTTTTTCTACAGGAAACAAATCCAAGATTGTTCTGCATGCAGGAAAACCTTTATCAGTTTCATAATGTGAGCAGGATGTTATGTTGGCCTTTAGTTTCTCAAATGAAAAAACAGGAATTTAAAGTGTCTCTCATGAAATATTGGGCAACGTCAGCAGTTGATAAACGAACGTTAAGGATGACTTAAATGCTACCTTTGACGCTTTGACTGTGACCTAGACAGATGCCAAATAACAGCAAAAACTAATAAATATTCTTGAGAACATTCTTCCGAGCTGTGTGCGGGTCTGCATGCGGCGTAGAGGGAGCAGAGAGAAGGTAAAGATGTGAGCTCGCGAATGACTGGTGAGATAACCAGCAAGTTTAAATAGTGATAGAGAGAGAGAAAGAGAGGTGGGGTAAACAGAGATGAAGCAGTGAGAGATGAGGAAGAGGGAGAATGAGAAAGAGGTGAACAAGAGCGCAATGAGGAAGAGAAAGATGAAGAGAGGGATCAGTTAAATACAAATGATGTTAAGAGAAAGATGAAGTGGATGGAGGAGAAACATAGGAAGATGAGATTAAACAGCAGTGAGGTGATTAGAGAGGGGGGAGGCAGAGACAGCTGAGGCAGAGAGAGGGTGTAGAGAGGGAGAGTTGTAAAGGAAGGCACATATTTTGTAAAGAGATGTGAGGTTATAAGAGAGAAGTGCAAAAGGTGGGATAGAGAGATGTAATTGACAGGGCTGAGGTAGAGTTGAACCGGGGAGGGCAGAGATACATAGAGTTGCAGAGTTAGAGAGAGAGACATAGACAGGGGCGTAACACAGGCCCCCGAAGCCCCCGAGGTGCAGGGGGGCCCCAAGCTCCAGGGGGGCCTCCTCATCACAGCACTCTGGCTGCAGGGCTCCTGATTGAGCCCGGAGGGGGCCCCCCTGGTGCCTTGCAGGGAGGCCCCCTCAAGTTTCGTTACGCCAGTGGAGAGAGAGAAGGAAATCTAGGGCTGAGGTAGAAGACGTGAGGTGATGGAAGCTGATAAACATGAGGCAAAGACAGGTGATGTGAAGCAACAAAAAGGTAGAGGGTGGTAGAGAGTGTTGGCGTGGATGTAATCAGGAACCAGTAGAGCAACAGGTGAGGGAGAAGGATGGGTGGCAATGGATATTGAGGGAGAGAGATAGGTAAAGTAGAGAAGGCTGAGGTAGAAAGATGCCAGTGGTAGAGAGATACAAGACAGGCAAAGGGACGTGATGGAAGAGTAAGTTAAAAAGAGGTGCAAAAAATAGTAAAGAGGTAAGCGTGTGTCGTCAAGGTAATGAGAAAAAGCTGATAAAGCAAGAGATAGTTTAGGTAGTGAAAGGAAGGTAGAAAGGTACAGAGTAGTGCATTTGGGCTGGGTAGGAAAAGACAGTCACATTTACAACGAGGAGGGCAGTGTGACCACCTTCCCTTTAAAAAAACTAAATGGTTGGGAAGAGGGGCCGTGCAGCCCCCTCTCTTTTAAAGAGAAAAAAACTATAAGCTCCGCCCATTTTGCCCGCCTCTCCCACGTTAGTAGTATGCAACGGTGTTACCGCCATTTTCCAGGCTGATGGACTGTGTGTTTTCTCTACAATTGAAAAAGGCAGCACAACGCAAAATGGATGTGTCCCCCTGGGCAATAAGTGGGTCTGCGGATGGAGGTCTTTATTCAGCTTTAAGTAGATTTTTCCAGTTCTTCAAAAATAAAATAATCAGAAAGCGTGTTTCTTCTTGAAGAAAGTTTTATTCACTTTTCTTTGAAGATTCAATTCTTTTGTTATCTTGTATGTCTCATTTGTGTTTTGTTCCAATGCATTTCGGGTTTGGACAACCCTTCATCAGGGACAAATCTGTACTGCAACAATACTATGAGGAAACAATAGTAGCTGTCATGAGTCAATTATTAGTAATGTGGCATGCTCTCAAGCATGGTTGTTACTGCTTTTTAATCCGTGAACCAAATCGTTGATTAGGTGATTTAGTACATGGTAGCAGTTAATGGGGGAAGAAACAAAATGATTGATCAGGTTGTTTAAGGTGGTGATTTTTGTAAGAGGTATTCCGTGGTCCTCAACACGGCCGTCAAGGTGTTCAATTGTGATCAGTGTGGTTTATTCATGCTTCAGGCAGAGTGAATGCCTCATAGAAAGTGAACGCGGTTAAAAGATGCAAATGTGTTTGTGTTTCGCACGGAGTGAATACCTTGTTAGAGGTGAACGCTTAGGTGACACGGTCAAAAAGTGTGATATTTTAAATGCTAGCAACGGGTACAGACATCACGAGAGGTAAAAGCTGTGATGAACCCAGTTACTTAAGAGACGATTGTCGAATCATTAAGGTCGGATTTTAACAACCGTCGTTTTTCTGTAAAAATAAGGTGACTGAGTATCGTAATATACCTGATGAATTGTATTAAATTAAAAGTGCTAAGTGTATCACTTACGTTTTTGACGCGGGTTGTATCGTCAACATGCAGGCGGGTGTTAGTTCTTTCAACTTAACTGTCGTGGATCGTACGCATATAGCGTTAGAAATAGAAAACGGACTACTTGTGTTGTTAGACCGCGCGAGTGAAACATTAACGTTAACTGGCGCTGTGGTAATGGGTTATGTGGCAGCCATATTGGGCTTTGTTACGGGTGAAAATAAGAAAAGAGTAGAAAAGTAAAGATATATTGTGGTTGCAAATAAACAATAGAGTAATAAAATAATGGTCTCTGTATGCATAAGGCTCAGAATGTGGATAGCAGTAAAGGAAAAAAAAGAGAAAAAAGACACTTAACAATCAAAATCAATGCTTGCAGATTACAAGTATCAACAATATTAGTGTTTACAATGCTAGTATTTACAAGTAACATTGGTATTCCATGCGGTCATTCATGCCGTAAGGTTTAAGGGAGTCCATACATTTTATCGAATAGTTCTCTCTTTGGAGGAGATGTCTATTGTTATCTTGTCCTTCCGTTTTTTGCACTATTTCTATGACTAAGAATTTGAGTTGGCTGATGTTGTGATGATGTTCTTGGAAATGGATAGCAACGGTAGACTTGATAATGTTAGTCCGGATATTAGATTTGTGTTTGTTAATTCTGATTTTAATCTTTCGTTCAGTTTTTCCAATGTAGGCTTGTCCACGCGGGCAATTCAATAGATAAATTACGTTGGTGGTATCACATGTTGCTGTTACCTGCAGTTTGATTTGATATCCTTTGCGCGGATGCGTGATAACTGATCCTTGAATGATATTGTGACAATTGCTGCAGTTGTGACAGGGAGATGTTCTTTTGAATATTTTGTCAATTGTTTTGTTGATGTTTTTCAGTAGTTCACCCAAATTTCTACTTCTGGTGGACACGAAAATTGGAAGTTCGTTGAACAGATTGTTGAAATCCTGTTCTTCAGTTAAAATGGACCAATGCTTTTTTATGATGTTCTTGAAACCATTGCTTGCTGTAGAGAATTTAGATATTAAAACGTTGCGATTGTTAGTTTTGGGTATAGTCTTTGTTAAAAGATCATCGCGTGTTTTAGATTGGCTGCGTTGGATCGCTTGATCTAGGATCTTATTGGGGTATCCCCTTTGTTTAAATCTGGTAGCCATTTTTTGTATTCTTAGAGTTGCGATGTGTGGTTGTGAAGCGATGCGTTTCACTCTTAACATTTGGGAATAAATTAAATGGGTTTTTAAAGATTCCTGATGAAAGCTGCTATAATGAAGGGTGTTACTCCGGTCAGTGGGTTTTCTGTGTAAGTCTGTTTCCAGTGTACTATCGGTGTTGGTGATAGTTACATCTAAGTATGAGATGCACTTACTTTGTACCTCAAATGAGAACTGTACCATTCATTTACGTTATTAAGGTCTTTCAATGCTTGTATTAGGATTTCTTTTGGTCCATTCCATATGATGAAAATATCATCTATATAGCGTATGAACATTTTACTGTAGGTGTTCCATGGGGCTTTTGATATTATGTTTTCTTCCTCAAACCTTTCCATGAACAAATTCGCATATGCCGGTGCGGCGCAATTGCCCATTGATGTTCCAGTCATTTGGGGGTACCAATCTGTTTTCCATTTGAAATAACTCTGAAATAAGGTATATTGAAATAATTCCATGAGGAAAGATTGCATATCAGGATTAATGTCAAGATTGTGTGGGATCGAAGTGTATAGTGTTTTAACATCCACTGTACACAGTAAGATGGGTTCATCAGGGCTGATTTGAACTTGGTTGAGTTTTAGTAGAAAATCGGTGGTGTCTGATGTATGTCTTCATTTTAACAACGCTTGGTTGGAGATATTTGTCCAGAAATTGGCCTATAGGTTCATGTAAACTCCCACGAGTAGACACTATGGGGCAGATTTATGAGTTTTTGCCGTAGGGATGCGCAGCAGGCCTTCCTGCTGCGCTTCCCTACTGCAAAAGACAAGGGCAGGGATGCGCCGTATCTATAAAATGCGGCGCATTCCTGTCCTTTTCCCCTGCGCCGGCGCACAATGGGCTGCCTGCGCCAACGCAGGCACCTCTGCACCATGGTGCAAGGGTGCCTGCGTTGCGGAGATGAATATTTTTGTACAGGAAGGGAAACCTTTCTGTACAAAAATAATCACAAGAGGTATTTCCTCTTTGTATGGGTGCTGCAGAATGCAGCACACATATTAAAAGGAAAAACGAGGAGAAATAAAGATATTTCTCCCCGTTGCGCCTCCCTTACGCCTCCCTTGGGGAGGCGGAAGCTTTTGGCGCTGCCTCAGATTTACGATTTCTCGTAAATCTGGGGCAGTGTCAAAAGGCCATGGGTGTTGCTGGGAACGCAACACCCATTGCACGCCCCTTTAACGCAGAACACTGCGTTAAAGGGACTGATATTTATGAGGCAGCATTAAGCCAAAAAAAGTGGTTCAGTGCTGCCTGATAAATATCACGCAGGCTTCTGCGCCACGAACGTCACAAAAAGTGACGTTCCGATGGCGCAACGGGCCTCATAAATCTGCCCCTATGGGTCTAAATGGTGGGTTCTGTAAATCTTTATGGATTTTTGGCACCATATATATGGTGGGACTTTTAGGATGACTTTGTATTAAAAATGTCGCTGTTTTGTCATTTATAGTGCCGTTGTCATGAGCTTTTTTAACAATGGTTTTAAGTAAACATAAGAATGATTCTGTGGGGTTGCTTTCTAGTCTGATATAGGTTGTTTGGTTCATAATATATTTGGTGACTTCATTATCGTAGCGCGTGGTGTTGAGAACCACAATGGCTTCCCCTTTGTCAGCCTTCGGGCAAATTATGTTGGAATTATTTGCCAATTTTTTGAGTATGCCAAATTCTTTTTGAGACAAGTTGTTGTTTTTTCTCTTTTTTGTGTAGTTGATTTTAGTCAGATCCAAGTTCACTAAATTCTCAAAGGTATCCAATGATTTATGGCTTACAGGTGCCATGTATGTGCTGTGGGCTTGTAAACCTAATAGCTGATCATGTTCCTTAGTTCTTTGATTTTGTAGGACATTATCGAAAAAGTGTTGCAGCCTTAGTTTTCTCATGAACTTAAAAAAACTTATTTCAAGTTCCAACAAGTTTGTTTGTGAAGTGGGAACATATGAGGTACCTTTATGAAGCAATTTAAGTTCGTTATGATCAAGACTCTGGTCAGATATGTTTATTACTAAGTTTGACTTGTCTGTTTCTTGCCTTTGTCCTTCTATGATGTGGCTGCGGTGCTCCTGGTGACTGGTGTTCCTTTTTCTTTTTCCCCTCCGGGTCGTTTCTTTCTGTCTGACCTAGTTCTAAAAAAGGCTCAGCTGATGTTAGTGTTGGTTCAACTGTGGATTACGTCGAAGGTTCTGTGTGTGTGGCTTGATACTTTGTCGATTGTGGCTGTCTCGATCCGTGGGTTGCTTCAGTTCTTTGAAATCTTGGTTTATTAGACATATCGCTACCAGATGATGATGATGTGTCGGTGTCTTGAGTGTATGGTTTATTTTGTCTTCTGCGAGCATACACTTCAGCCCAGCTGTATACTTCGCCGAGCTTATAGTCAACTGCGTCGTGTCGGAATTTGCTAATTTTTCTTTCGTTGACCTCCTGTGAATGTCTGGTTAGTTCCTCATTGATGTCTTCTAAAACCTTTGTCCAATCATCGGATGACATAGAGTTGGTTAGTTCATTGGTAACTGTGACTATTTCTTTAGATAATTCATCAAGAATGTTGGAAAGTTCTTAAATGATTAACAAGATTAAGTCTAGCGAGCATTTATTAAGAATCGCATACCAGCGGTCCATAAATTTCTGGGCATTCTTACATAATGACGGTTTTAGGGGGATGCGAAGTCCCCTTGGTATTCTTTGTGCCCAGTGATATTAATCAAAGTACTGGCATGAAGGCGTTGGTTGATTTCGCGTTTAGATAGATGGAGTAGCTGTTTAATATTTTGTTCTTTATTCCAATTGGTACTGGATTGTGTGGTCTCCTCATGTATAAGTGCCTAAATCCTGTTTGCTTCATCCTCTGTAAAGGTGAATGTATCAGCCCTTAGATCGATGATGCTTGAGATTTCATCATAAGCCATGTTTTTTTATGTGTGCTGCGCTCAATTGGCCGGGAATTGTGTACTGACAAACATAGGTTGTTAGAAGAAACTAAATATGCTGTGAGTTTTATATGTGCTCCTGGGGCAACGTGCCGGTCAAGGACGTCAGTCTAAATGAAAAAGGCAGCACAACGCAAAGTGGATGTGTCCCCCTGGGCACTAAGTGGGTCTCCGGATGGAGGTCTTTATCCAGCTTTAAGTAGATTTTTCCAGTTCTTCAAAAATAAAATAATCAGAAAGCGTGTTTCTTCTTGAAGAAAGTTGTATTCCCTTTCTTTGAAGATTCAATTCTTTTGTTATCTTGTATGTCTCATTTGTGTTTTATTCCAATGCATTTCGGGTTTGGACAACCCTTCATCAGGGACAAATCTGTAATGCAACAATACTATGAGGAAACAATAGTAGCTGTCATGAGTCAATTATTAGTAATGTGGCATGCTCTCAAGCATGGTTGTTACAGCTTTTTAATCCGTGAACGAAATCGTTGATTAGGTGATTTAGTACATGGTAGCAGTTAATAGGGGAAGAAACAAAATGATTGATCAGGTTGTTTAAGGTGGTGATTTTTGTAAGAGGTGTTACAATTGCACATTGAAAAATATTCTGAAATCCTTGATGGAAGTGAATGCATGGTTGATTTATTGGTGCACAATCTCTTCCATAGTGACTATCCAAGATGAGTGGGTTCTTCCTTGTCATCTCCTGGTCTGAGAGAAGAGCCACAGTTTGCCCTTTTGATTGCTGCTTAGTATGCAAGGGTGCCAAATCACCTACAAGCTCCACCCGTTTGGCACCACCCCTTCAAATTTAGTATTAAGAAATGTTGTTCCCACCATTTTCCAGGGTAACGGACAGCATGTTTTCTTTACAATTGGACATTGAAAAATTATCTGAAATCCTTCAGGGAGGTGACTGCATCGTTGATTTATTGGAGTGCAATCTCTTCTGTAGTGACTGTCCAAAACGAGTGAGTTCTTTTTTCTTATCTCCTGGCCTGAGAGCAGAGTCCAAGGTTCTCCATTTTAATTGCTGCTGAGTATACAAAGGCACCAAATCACCTACAAGCTCCACACGTTTGCCCCTAACCCTTCCACTTTAGTAGCATGCAACAATGTTTCCGCCATATTCCAGGCTGATGGACTGTGTGCTTTCGCTACAATTGTAATGTTGAAAAACGATCTGAAATCTTTCATGGAGGTGAATGCTTCGTTGATTTGTTGGAGTGCAATCTCTCCTGTAGTGACTGTCCAAGATGAGTGGGTTCTTTCATGTCATCTCCTAGTCTGAGGGCTGAGTCCACGGGTCTCCCTTTTAATTGCTGCTGGATATGCAAAAGCACCAAATCACCTACAAGCTCCGCCCATTTGGCCCACCCCTTCCATCGTAGTTGGAAGCAATTGGTGCTGGCTCTGGACGGGTTAGCCACAAGGCCCTGTTGCCAATCCCCTGCTGTGCACGGCCTCAGGTTGTGCGCAGTGTGGGGTTGGCAGTCAGTGGCTGGTTTCGTCGCAGGGCCTGGCTGCAGACCATGCCCTACTGACAACCCACACCACGCACGACCAAGGCCATGCGGGGTGGCGGTTGGTGTTCTGTATGGTAATCTTTCATACATTTCCACAAATGATATTACCTTAAGCTTACTTAGAGAACCTGGAAGTTTTGCACTTATCTCGGCGAATGGAACTTTGCCACCGTTTTCAAATGGAGCATTATACATCAGAAAACATCAATAATCACATTTGATGTTCAGTCAATAAAGAGACAGTTGGTGACGTTTAAAGAGCTTATTCTCTCATTTAGTAGATTAGTCAATATTTTTGTTCTTTTATTCAAATTCGTGGTAAATCGATTACAGTAATAATAAGAGATAATAATTAGTTAGACCAAGCATAGAAAAATATACAGTGTGTTCCATTCAGCATATTGTCCCTTTTCCAAACTAAAGGATCTATTCTACCCTAACAAAAACCCTCAAAGAGTTTTTTCTGGAAAAGAGCAAGCAGATTTTTGAGCAGATTTAAATAGCTAAAAGGAAGAATGAACTCTTCATAAAGGGTTGTTCTGGAGACTCAGCCAAGTTCTCCTGACAATTGCAATATCAACAGCCTATAAAAATCCATAGAGCCACTCACACACCCATTCACTCACCCATACAGACACTCACACGTCCGCTCCCACACCCATACACTTACGCACACACACCCTTATTCACCCATTCAGGTACTCACACACCCACGTATTCACCCATACAGTCACTTACACATCCAGTCACACACCTCTACAGCCACTCAGACATCCACTCACATACAGATACACACAGTCACAAGAGTGTACAGTCATGGTCCAGGGAGCCTTAAAGAAAGCGAAAGGAGATGGTGAAAAAGCCCCTGAAAAAAAGAGTTTCCCCAGAAGCGATGTGACGATTTGGTGCTACGAAACATTGCTAAAATGATCAGCAGGTTAGAATCGACCGGAAGAAACCATGTATGTGTCAACTTGGCACTACAATTGGATTCCCAACTGCAGTCAGCATTTCATGACATCCACAAGATCACTTCTGCAACCTGACATCCGCGGCCTGTGCAGGTAAGAGTGGTGAGCCGGTGGGGCCGGGTGAGGGGGGATTTAGCCAGACGATGACAAGGGGAAATTAAATAAATAAATAATTTTCCCTCGTCATCGAAACCTCCCCCCCCCATACCGCCCCACTGCTCTTCCCTGCATGGGCCGCGGCTGCAACCCGAGGTGGGTTCTTTCCTTTTTTGGATGGTTGGCTTGAGCTTCGGGCCTGAGGAAGAATCCATGATGAAGATCCTGCCCCTTCCCCACAAGTGTGAGTGCAGCTGCTTAATCATAACTGTGTCCATGCCTCATCCTCTCATCTGACCCAGAAGAGGTGTGTGTTTGTGCACAACGGCACTGCCAGAGGATGATGCAAGAGGCCATTAGGCTTGACAAAGACAATCATGGCCAAGAGCACTGTCATCAGTTCCAGACCCAGGAGAGCATTGAGGGGAAAACATATGCTCAAAAGACTGCAGGAGATATGGACACCTAGTCACAGAGTGCAATAGCACCAGACAGGAGAATGCACTTTGAAATCAGAGCAAAAGTCTCTCTTCGCACCATCGCACCTTTCGTGTGTGCTACTCACGTCTATGTAGTTGGCGTTGATGTAGTCTGCATTGGGACCCCCCTGCATGGGGTGCAGTTTAACTAATGAAGATCATAGTTCTGCACGGTGTTAAAAGAAGGCGATGCCTGTTTTCAGACCACTCAGGGGCTGCCACAAGTTACCTCACACTCACTGGCTGCAGCCTTCAAGCCAAATACAGTTCTTAGACTTTTTGTCCATTCTTAAAGCCTTGCGAAAACCCCCTAGGCCTTCAGGGCGCAGGGGCCAAACTCGTGTTCGCTGAGGTCCAACCTCAAGAACTATAAAGTCTGTAAAACCTGTAAAATCATGAAGAATGAGAGTTTTCCATATGGACCTTTTCTCCTAATGGTTCTCAAGATATTTTCACAACCTGCCTCGATTATGCTATTTGTGTTTTAAAAATGGAATACATTTTATATACGATGATGAATTATTTAATGCTTAGTCTACACCCACAGTCCCCTCTATACATAGCCACCGTCTGTGTCTGCCAATATCGCCTCTAGCAGAGGCAGGCTTGTCTGTGTGCCTGGTTTCATTCAGAACATGCTGCTCTGCTGGGGAGGAGCGCCCATCCCCATGCTGCTTGCCACCTGCCCATGCCACCGCCCTAGGTGACAGCTGTAACACATTAATAAGTCAGCATGCTTCGCCTTTGGTCTCAGTTCTCCTGACACAGGGTTGGGAAAGGGCGGGCAGGAGAAACCATCACACACAGAAAGCCATCTCAGTGTGAGCCTCGGCAACTGAATGATGACTCCTGCCCTGTTAACATCTGAGATTTTTAATTTCTAACTCTCGAATATTATCGGACCAATTGTGAGTAGGCGAGTAACATTTTGAACATGCTGTGCAGACAACATAGTCCTTTGACTGAGAACAAAACACCTTGACTATTGAGATAATAGTCAGTCAGTAAGCTGAACACCAGAAGAAAGTCTACCACGGAGAAAGGGCCTCACATCCTGGTTCCTTCTCACATGCAAATGACATGAAATCTTGCACCGAAGCTTTCCTCGCTGATGCAAACAGCGGTTCTTGTCCTGCACCTTCGCCAAGCACTAAAAGCCTCTCTCATCCCGAATACCAACAAGTCCTCACAAAACCCCACATACTAATTCCCTCTGAATCAGAGTCCTCACATCAGCTTCCCTCCCTAGCCTCATCAATGCTGAGCATCCTGACTCCCTCCACTGACACCAACGTGTCCACGTAACTTACATCACTTCCTGTCACCACCATAATCACCTTCTCTCTCCATAATCCAGTTGAGACGTATTGTATGCCCATGAACGCTTTGACGGACATCTGCACACAATAATGGACCTGTTTGGAGCAGTCTATATGCACCTGGAAACCATACAAGAGCAACCACCACACTGGCTCTGGCCTCAGTTTTGTGTGCAGCATTCACTTGAGAGTACCTCGTGCATCTGTCCTCTGAATCCACACACTGTAGCAGATGTGCATGGCTAAGATAACCAGCCTCCTGTTCCACGCAAGATGTCTCCCTACCAACCACCATGGAGTAGACCGTCAACCTTGTTTACTGTGCTTCGGACACTTTCTTGCATCTGAGCGAGCATCTTCGCCTTGTTGTACTGTCATACTAGGATGTCTGATTGAAAGAGGACGACATTTCACCTCCTGTTTGCTAACTCTTGTGTGATCTGCTGTGTGTCTACTATGTGACACACTACCTTGCCCATACATGTTTTTGCCCCCATGGTTGCACTGCAGACCTCTACATTTGATTGGTGTTGCTTCACCATGACCATCGTCGCATGCCGGGTCCCAGGTCATTTTTATCATTTACTTATTACATTTTTCATTAATTAACAATCCTGATTAAACCAAGAACAACAAATAAGCATGGCAGTAGGTCACCAGCAGATCAGACAATGATGAACATCAGGCTGTGCAGCAATCGCAGAGCTTGAAATTATCATAATAACCACCTTGTCATTTAATTAGCCACACAGTAATCTACAGGGTTAATTTGCAATCATCCTTAAAGCTGTTACAAATGAACAGTTTGTTGTAAAGGAAAATACAGAGTTCATCTGTACATGTATGATACTTCTTTATTAGTAGCTTGGTTCCAGTATAGGAGATCAGGATAGTAGGAGAAGATAGATGGTACAAAGACAGCCCCACCAGGAGCAGGCTCCTAACAGCTCAGCCTGAGTTGACTAACTGACACTCTAACACAGAGTGGCACTCAGGCATTCTATGATGTCATGGAACATTCTAGAAGAGCAGTACAGTGGAGAATAGTAGATAAGTAATTTAATACACATCCTCCTTCCTTAGGGAACAACAGCAGAAATAAAGATAAAGACAAGTAAGATACCTCAAATATATCATGAACAAGAATGTGCAACAATGAGATGCACATATCCAAAGGTGTATTACACGAGGTATCAGGAATTTCACGGGCATGAACAGAAATGCGTTAAGATGCAAAAATAAGTGAATACATTAAAATTGCAAACAACATTACTACACGCCCCATCCCCCTCCCTTAGGGAAAAACAAAGCATGGCTTAGATGAAAAAAAAAACAATGCAACAGAGAAGGATGGTCACCCACACAACCTCCCCATAAGCGGGTACACCACAAGGTAGACACCCTGTTAAACAAAGGTGGGTGTAGACACAGACCCTTGGGAGAAAACAAGATCCCCAATAAAAGGTACAACAGGGGTTAGATTCACTCTAGATAACCGGAAGAGCGCAACCTCAACAACAAAGATACACCATAGAAAAAACGTTCTGGAAAGAAACAAAAGTTCCCCTGGTTAGGGTAGAAGGCATGCTGACACTTAAAATCCGTTAAGAGTAACGGAAGAGGTCTAAACACTAGAAAAAAAACTTCACACTCAAAGTCCTACAAACGTGAAACCCTTGGCCACGAGTTCCATGCAGGTGGACTTCGACCGGAGCATAGTGTCAACATGAAAAGACGACCCATGGTAACGCTAGGAATTAACCAAACAACCTCCACCAAAAACACAGGGTACTAACCCTTGGAAATAAGAAAACCTCCCCTAGATAGGGTACACCACAGGGTAGACACCCTGGAAAACAACATCACCTCCCCTAAATAGGGTACACCACAGAGTACTAACTCTGGAAAAATAACACAACCTCCCCTAGGTAGAGTACACCAAAGGGTACACACCCCGGAAACAACACATCCTCCACTAGAAATAGAGGACAACGCAGGGTAGTAACCCTGAAAAATAACACAACAAAAACTACCACCTCCCCTACATAGGGTACACCACAGGGTACTAACCCTGGAAACTGAACACTAAATTGGAAGCATTGGCTACCCCCACAACCTCCCCATAAACGGGTACACTCTATGTATGAAGACTAACAAGGGACACACACCGTCCAAAGGTACACCACATCTGTGAGGTGTACGTAACGCTCATTGTCACGCACCACACTTAAAAAAAAACACAAAAAAACTGAATCGGGGCACAGACTGTTCTCTGAACCTCCCCATGGTTTGGCACAACACCCCCAAAACCTCCCATAAACGAGTACAGACTGCACTAGTAAACGTTACAACTGTTAAGGATCCTAAAAATAAAACATAACAACAAACCCACACACTAATATAGGACATGCATTTACGATGACAAGTAATAAAATGAAAGAGAAAGTCTTAAAGTCTGGTGAGCGATCTCTCACCCAAACCCAATGGTAATGGAGCACGTTCAGCTTTATGGTTGGAGATGCAGGGCTGTGTGGAGCCTCCATGAAGCCACCTCGTCATCGCAGTGAAGAACTATGTCCCTAAACGGAACACACTTGGCAAAATTGATGGAGGAGGAGAACACAGCGAACAGAACAGGAGACAGTCACCAAGTCCATTGATGAAACCACTTACGTGCCACACTCGGTCCAAAAGTACAAGCGCAGGAAACGTGGTTGGCACAGAGAGTACATTGCACCAGTTTATAGTGTGAGCCACAACCAACCACAAGATGGCGGCACGTTTTTGAAGCGGCGCTGGGTGGCTCATGGCACGTTTGCACAGCAGAGCGTAGGTAGGCAGCTGACAGGATCCGAAATTTCCGGAATGTCACAGAGGAGAGGATGCAGGCATCACGAGACCGGTAAGACTGTGTGCGTGGAGTGTGTGTGCGCGGTGGGGGGCTCGTGGCTTGTTTGATAGGCAGCGGTTCAACTGCCATGGGACATATGTAACATCAAGAGTGCACAAAACAGCAAAGAAAAGTGCTCCCACTCACCGGCAAAACACAGTCACAGTCAAGCCTCTTCAAACATGCGTGTCGGCTCACCGGAGTCCATATATCAGAGCAATCATGGCAGCTCAGAGTCCAGCAGAACAAGCAGGACAAAACAACTGATCTTCAGCCACACAAGGTCTCCCCCAGTTTGTTATCTGAGCTAGTTTTGGACGTATGTCCAGCTTCCCGCTTCGACCACCCCTCCTCGTTAGACAGCCATTTGTCGACCGTAGGCGGCTCCCAGTACCTTTGGCAGCAAAACGCGTCTTCGACAATACCAGCTTTAAGAAAGAGAAGTCATGTGTGCCCTATGTAGGATTTTAAACTGCACTGTTTTGAATTGCACAGTGGAAGGGCATTTTTAAAATGCAAACAGAATTTATACAATTCTCAGGTATCGAGGTCATCTGCTTCTCTCTTTTCATTTCCTTTGTATTGCCAGTTATGCTTCCTGCATATCAATTCTCTTTTCATTTCCTATGTATTCCCAGTTATGCTCCCTGCATATCAATTCTCTTTTCATTTCCTATGTATTCACAGTTACGCTACCTGCACATCAATTCTCTTTTAATTTCTTTTGTATTGTCAGGTATGCTCCTGCATATCAATTCTCTTTTCATTTCTTTTGTATTCCCAGTTCTGCTCCCTGCATATCAATTTTCTTCTCATTTTTCTTTGTATTCGCAGGTATGATCCTGCTATATCCAGCCCGAGAGCCCCATCAAAGATATATCTGCTCCTGGAGGCCAGTCCAATATCTTACTGAAACCCACCAGTATCTGCCGGCTTATCCGGGAAAGAGTTCCAGGTTTCACCCGAGGAGCTTCAAGGCTTCCCTTTCCAGCCTGTGCTCGGAACCAGCTCAGTCCAGCCTACCCAATAAAATGTCTTTTTTTTTCTTCAAATATTACCTAACATTTGTGCACATGCAGATGTTTCATACATATCAATAGCACAGGAGGGCGGTGCAGGGATGAACAGATCCTCCCATTTGTCTATGGGAGCTTGTGCTGCGGTCGGTTTATGGCCGCAGCACAATCTCCCATAGACGAATGGGAGTAAGCAACCGCACGATGTGCGGTCGCATTGTAATTGCAGTGTTGGGACTGCCGACCGGAGATCGGTCGGTCGGTCGGTCGGTTGGTCGGTCCCGAGACCGTGAGGGTGATGGTCATAGGCAACTCCGACCGACATCGTAATGAGGCCCCTAGTTGGTGACCAGTGGTAGCAGGTAAATCTGCAGCCTGAAGTGCAGATCTGAGCTGTGAGCTGCTACTTGCTCATGCAGGGATTGGCAGATCTTTATCAAAAGTGTGTGTGCTCCTTTGTGGCAACCAAGCTAAATTTGTTTTCTCATGTTAGTAGGATGCTCTCAGTTCTCTTCAGATTTTAGGATCATCATTTGAGCCTCATGTGAGTGATCACCTCATCTGCTGTCACACAAATATGTGCTTTGTTGCCCCTACTGTATGAATGTGTGTTATGGGTACTTGTGGCTTACAAATAGGGATCCCGGTTTTATGGTATTTATTTTTTTGACATTTCCGTCTGTATTTATCCACATTTATTTCTTGGGCTTCTTATTGATCCTTATCCATATTTATTTTGTGTTTTGAGAATAAATAGAGCCGTAAAGGGGTATATTACCACATTTATTTAACTCTTAGACATACCCTCTTACATGGATGCCCTGTCACGCCTTAGCAAATTAAGCTGCCACATATAACAGTACACTACACCCATAAGTGCATATTAGTGTTATACTACAAATGCATGTTAACATATGTCTGTATTTAAGTAAATCTGATCCTGATTTGTAAGTCTCCATTCTGTCTGTCTGCTCAGCTTTTTCCTGGAATTCATGAAAGACAGCATGGTGAGTCACTCATAAGAAGCACAATTTTCAGTATTTTTCTGTTTTTAAAATAAATACACACAGGAAAAACATTATATTCTGTATGCTTTTATCTGTAAATATCAGTAAAAACGGAAAACTGGGAGCCTTACTTACAAATAGCAGGCTTAGTTGCTCTTCACATGGGAATTTTCTTTTGAGTATATGTTGCCATGTAGACATGTTTCTGTGTGCGCACATGATGATTTATGTCCAATAGTCTATGTCAATGTATGATACAGAACCGTTTGTCTTCCTCTTCCATTTTTTCGGACCCCTTTTTTGCTGGCTTTAGGACACTGAGCACTTTACCACTGCTAACCAGTGCTAAAGTGCATATGTTCTCCCCTGTAAACATGGTAATTGGTAGACCTGACAGCCTTAGGGTGGTCTTCCCCGAACATTTTGCATATAAGCCCCTATTAGAGTGCATTACCTGTGCCCAGAGCCTGTAACTTACATGCTACTAGTGGGCCTGTTGCGCTGATTGTGCCACCCACACAAGTAGCCGTTTAAACATGTCCCAGGCTTCCCACTGCAGAGCACGTGTGTGCAAATTACACTGCCATGTCGACTTGGCATTTAAAACCTCTTCTCAAGTCTTAAACTCCCCTTTTATTACATATAAGTCACCCCTAAGGAAGGCCATAGGTAGTCCATAGGGTAGGGTGCTGTGTAAGTAAAAGCTAGGGCATGTACATTTGAGTTTTACGTGTTCTGGTAGTGAAAAACACCTAACTTCGTTTTTCACTACTGTGAGCCCTGCCCCTCCAATAGGTTAACATCGGGAATTCCTTATTGCACATTTAAGCTGTTTTTCCTGATTGAGAAGGAGTGGCTCTGTCATGTTTAACCCCTTCGATGCTCTTGACGGAACGGTTCCGTCATGAGCATCGGTTGAGCTGTGCTCATGACGGAACCGTTCCGTCATGGCCCCGCCCGCGCTAGAACCCTTCAGCACCGCGGGGGAATCCGCGCAGCGCTGAAGGGGTTAATATAATTGGAATGGTAATGATAAATCCTCTTTACTGGCAAAGTTGGATTTAACATTACTATTTTAGAAATGCCTCTTTTAGAAAGATGGCATTTTTCTGCTCTTAAAGAGCTGTGTGCCTGCAGTCTGTCTCCAATACACGTTTGGGGTGGGAGAGGTGGACTTTTCCATTCACTCTAGGCAGTCACACTCAAAGGATGGTTATATGTGACTGCGTGGCCATATGCATCCTGATGGGTCATCTAGGCAGGATGGGAGGGATGAGCTGACACCTACACCTTAATGGGCAGTGTCCTGTCCCTCCCAGTGAGTCTGGAGCCAGGGCCATGAAGGGAGGACCTCTGTGCATTTCAAAGTCCCTCTTTGATTTCACCTACACTACAAAGGCACAACTGGGTATAAGTACTGGGTCGCCTACACTACCAAATCAAACACTTCTGGACTCGTAAAGAAAGTCTGCCAGGAAGAAGGACTGTTGTGCTGCTACAAGGACAGCCACTCTGCTGGACTTCCGTTCTGGCAGAGCTGCTTTTCTGCTGTGCTGCCCTGCTACCATCTGCCCTGCTGATTAAGAACTGGACTCTTGTTTGAAGCCAAAGTGATCTCCAAGGGCATGCCTGCTTGCCTCCTGTTTTGAGATACAGAGATATCAAAGTCTCACCTCCAGCTCCTGTGCCTGGTCCATTGGGAGTGGATCCAGGTTCTTGCTCCAGTGGCACTGACACATCCTCTGCTGCGAGAAGCAGAATCAACGCATTGCTGCTGTTGAGGAACAGAACCGGTGCATCGCACTCGGAACCAGCGCATCACCTCCAGAACCGACACATTGGGACCACCGTATTACTGCAGCTGCAGTGAGAAACTATCAACGCATTCCCTCGACAGCATGGAGAAATCCGGGGCATCAGCTTCGACACCAATGTATCTTGGCTTTGGCACTTCATCTTCAGAAGCGGCTCGCCACCATCGTTGCATGGAGAAAATTGACGCATCCCCTCGACTTTGGGATCAACACCAACACATCACTCGGCTGCATCCCGCATCTCGCTGTTGCGCTCAGGATCTAGGTACTTTGTTCAATGAGCCTTGCATTGATCCTGTATCCGGCCCATGCTCCATCGGGGGCGGCCTCAACTCTTGACTTTGCCCAAGTTCTGCGTGACCAGATAACACCCCATAGGTGCTTATTGTTTCTAAGGGCTATTTTTACATTTGATCTTTAAAAATTCATACCTCGACTTCTGCTCATTGGACTTTTGTTGTTTTGGTCTGGTTTTATTTATGAAATCATAATCTATTTTTCTAAACTGGTGTGGAGTCTTTTAGTGGTGTTTTTATTGTGTTACTGTTTGATGTGTTGCACAAATACTTTGGGGAAGATTTACAATAACTGGTGCATCCCTGCATATTAGCAGGGATGCGCCAATTATTTTGCCTGACGTAAAAAAAACCTTGGCCACCATGGATGAGCCACATTTACAATGCGGCGCACTGTGGCGCAAGGATAGACAGATGCGTAGTGCATCTGTTGGCGTAAGGTTGATGCAGTGCTGGAGTCGTGTCGCAAGCGTGATGCAACTCCAGCACTGCTCAGGGGCGGCCTATACTTGCTGTGCTGCGTCACTCCTTACGCCTGCTACAAGCAGGCATAAGATCCGGTGACTGCTCTTCCCCTACAAACCTTGCTCCAGGGGTTGGTTCCCTTGTTGGTTTTTCGAACTGACTATTTTCCTCCTCGTCCTCCCGCCATTTTATCACTTAGACTGGGGTTCTTGACCGGATCCGCCATCTTGCCTCTACTGACTCTCAGGCTGAATCTGCCCGCCGGTTCACGCCTTGTACCCTCCAGACTCGTCATCGCCCTTATGGATAACCTCTTGGACCTCTTCACCCCCCTTTCCTTGCTAGTTCACCGAGATGCTTCCATTTGCCCCCTCCTCCTGTCCCGTTCCCTTTCTAACGCTACCTGAAGCAGGGTAGAAGGCCTTGCCTTGGACTTTTGTTGATCTACTGGACCCTACTGGTTTGTTGACTCTCTATTTTTGTGTTCCCTCTTTGTTCTATTCCCCTTCGCTTCTCCTTCCAATCTCGATCCTCATCCTGTCCTCTGTCATTTTCCACCTCCACTCCCATGGTACCATAGTACCTGTCTCTGTTTGTAATAAGTTAATAACAAAAGCAATTATGTAATTATGTTTTCCTCTCTTCGCAACGTTCTTTCATGTAACAGCTGTGACATGTTTAAAAATGCTAACCCCATGTAAAGCACTCTGATACCTATGGGTCTAGCCAGCGCTATATAAAACTCATCAAATAAATGTTATACTGCCATTTTGACCTGACAAAATAAACCTTCTGCCAGGCCCAAACCTTCCTTTTAATATATATAGGTTACCTTTAGGGTAGGCTCTAGACAGCCCAAAGGGCAGAGTGCAATGTATTTTAAAAGCAGGACTTGTACTGTTAAGTTTTACATGTCTTGGTAGTATAAACAAATCTTACATTGTTTTTCAATCTTCCAAGGCCTGTATATCCCATAGGATAACATTAGGATCACCATACTACATTTTATAAGTGTAGTTTCCATATAGGAAGATATAACTGATTCAAGTTTGGTTCCTCTGGAATCCTGATTAAAAATTCTAACTTATGGTGAAGTCGGAATTTCAATTACATTTCTGAAAATGCCACTTTTAGAAGGTTTTCATTTTCTTGCCTTAGTCATTTGGTGCCTGCAGCTTGTCTCTGGTCACATGACTGGGTGTAGTTGGCAGTTGGGACTTTTGTATTCCTCCTAGATAGGCACACACAATGGGAGCTTAGGTGTGACTGAGTGGCTCATCCCAGGAAGTTTGGGAGGTAGGAGCTCGGCCCAGTCTCACTTACACCTGAATAGGCCGTGTCCTGTCCCCGCACATAGGGATGCATACCCCCTGTAGTTAGTTTAGAGCCAGAGCAGGGAAGGAAGTGCATTTGTCCACTTCAAAGGCATGTCTCTAGAAGCATCTCCCCACTTCAACGGCACAATTGTGTATAAAAGAAGGACCTTAGACACCACCACTTCAGTACACTTCTGGACCTGTGGATACTCTGCCAGGAAGAAAGGACTGCTGTGCTGCTGAAGGACTGACACTCTGCTGGACTGCACGCTGCTGGACTACTGCTTTGCTGTGCTGATCTGATGACTGCTGCCCTTGCCTGGGTGAGAAGGACTGGACCTGCAGCTCTTGATCCCAGAACCCAGTGTGACTCCGAGGGCTAGTTGGCTAGCCTCCTGATCTGAAGCATCAGGAACATAATAGGCTTCCAACCTCCTGCATCTGGACTCTAACATTTGAGTCCTCCCTGCCAAGTGGTGCTACCCAAATCCTGGACCCTTGGAAGTGGGCCTAAGGTGCTTGCTAGCAGAACTGTGTCCTCTTACCTGCTGAGCTGTGCATCCCAGAGCAGAACCAATGCCACTGCTACATGGATTGGACCCTTCGCAAAAGATCTACACCATAGCCCCGCAAGTCCTCGGACCCAACGCATCACTATGACAGCGCGGCTCATCCACAACCCAGGTCGTCACATCTCTCATCGGCGGCAGCCTTGATGATGATGTCAGACTCTGCATCGCAGCCTCACAGGTCCTCGGAACCAACACATTGTCAGCTGTGCACCGCTTACCCCACGCCAGACTGTGCAACGCAAGCCCCGTCGACGGAACCCTAAAGGACTACGCAACAGTACCTTGCACCGCAGCCTTGCCGCGTCTTTGAACGGACGCATCACTTCAGCTGCGTGGTACGTCGTCGACACGGCTCAATGCACCGCTCCACAAACAGGATTTAAGGTACTCTGTTCAGCAAGCCTAAGTGGGTCCCTGTAGCCAGCCTGCGCTCTATCGTGGTTGGCATGGACTTGTGACTTTGTCCCAGTCCGGCACGGCCAGATCTCCCCAGTAGTGCTCTGTGATTTTGGGCACTATTTTCAATACATTCTTTACAATGTAATATCTCTAATTCTACTTATTAGATTTTTGTAGTTTTTGTCTTGTTTTATTTGCTAAAACTTATTCTAGGGCTCCTTTTGTGGTGTGTTTTCACTGTGTTACAGTTTGAAGTGATGCTCAAATACTTTACACATTGCCTCTGAGTTAAGCCTGACTGCTCTGTGCCAAGCTACCAAGTGGATGAGCACAGGTCAATTTGGAGTTTGCGTGTGCCTTACACTGACAAGGATTATGGTTGCTGCTTGACCAGGGCTTACACCCCAGTCAACTAACAACCCAATTTCTCACACCTTTGTTGACCAGGAAGTATGCCTTTGCTTACAAATATTATGTTTCTCAGGATTTGCTTGATAATAACATATTCTCGAAAGGTCCATTTTCTTTTTGCCTTCAATCTAACTACACCAGACTCCACCACACCTGTAGACTCTCACAGGTGCTGAGAATGTCATCCGCCATGGATCATCTGTCCAGCTTCTAAAATCCTTCCCATTAGTAGTGCTACTTTGATAATACTAAAGGGCTGATTATGACTTGCACAGTTCTGTCTACAACTACCGTGTAGTAAATCCACTCCATTACTTTCCAATTATAAATTAAACCTCGTGTAATGGGGAGTTACCATATGGGACTGATTTTTCTTGTCTTAAAACTAAATGGAATTCCCAATTCAGTGGCGGTTTCGGACATGCATTTACCACCTGCTTTATGGAGGAGGTATATGTATGTTGGGACGTCTTGATGGGAGGGGGAGCAGGGAAGGGAATGGCAAGGGGTTTTTCTGGCAAAGGGGCGCACTGTATGCTCCCTCGTTGGAAAAACACCATGGAATTTTTCTAGAAAGAATTCTTGGCTCTGATTCTTCTACACCCAGAACAACCAGGCGTGGAAAAAGCGACCCACCTGAAATCAGGAGGAGCAGAATTCCATGAGGTAATTCCACTCTGGCGGACTCATAATAAGCCACCAAGTCGGTTCTCACTCCAAACGCTGCCTGTCCACAGCCCTCTAGCTCCCATCTCACACAGAAACCTGGCACCACCCCAGTGACACTGAAGTCTACTGTTCTCCTTAATGCTGCTGACTGCCATTTAACAAGTCTGTTTAGCCATGAACTTGTATCCCTCGCCTTCTCAGTCCCCTTGCAAGCTGGGTGTAGAGCAACAGGCAAATACATGGCTTTACTATCGTCATTCTATCAACAAAGAGCAGCAAAAAACATCACAAAATGGTGCAAATCTGCTGACACCAGCTAGCTGTGCAGTGCTATGTGAATCTTACATGAAATGTGTGGTGTTGTTATTAAGACCTCAGCTGACTAGTTACTGCAGAACCGCACATGGTGGTTGTGATACTACTAGTGCAGGGTTAGACAGAATGCAAGACCTAGCTTCACTTCATCCCTCTGTGCATAGCCCCAAGTACTTTGCTCCTCACATTTCCCTGCACCTCGCCCCACCAATGTTCACGAACCACTCACTGGCTGCACTGCATTTCCGGTGGTATCACACCATGTGTCCTTCTTAATTATTACCTTCGACCAATAGTAACACCCCACAATCTGCAAAACAATCCCTTAATCCGTGTACATATTGTGGGGCAGATTTACAAGCCCCTTGCGCCACTTTTGCGTCCTTTTTAACATGGGAAAAGTGACGTAAAGGTGGCGCAAGGGGCTTGTAAATAAGCCCCTGTGTACCTTATTAGCTCACATAGACCACTTGTCACTGATCATGAAGACGTCTTGCCCACTTTGGGTGGAAGTTTGCTCCGACATTTTCCTTTCTGCTTGGCAGAGCGGATGAGTGATGTCATCGTACACTGCACTAAGAGAAGACCTGTATTATGCAGAGCATAATTTGCATCCTTTGGTTGTTGTGGTTAAACATTTAAGTGCATGTCCGTCTTGCATTGAAGTTTGAGGAAGTGTTCAGCTATTCCAGTTGGGGGTCCTCTTTAGTTTTATTTTTGTGACCTTTGGGAGTGTCACTTATTACTCAATTGCATTTAGGCACTTCTTCAACCACACTGATATAGGAGATATGTACGCAATGCCCTGTGCTATGTATGCAATGCCCTGTGCTATGTATGCAATGCCCTGTGCTATGTATGCATTGCCCTGTGCTATGTATGCAATGCCCTGTGATATGCATGCAATGCCCTGTGCTATGTATGCAATGCCCTGTGCTATGCATGCAATGCCCTGTGCTTCATGCCGAAGACAGTGGATGTACGGAATCTGGGTTTCTTACAGAGTTGTGGTTCTGCAATAATGAAAGTCTGTTTTTCCATACATGAGTTATATACCATTGCATGTTTGCCTCGCACGTCTGCTGTGTGGATGCTTTGTGGACTTTCTTGATAGACGGAAACCTCAGTTCATGGACGGGCACCTGTGCATGACTCAGTCAGAATAAGTCATTTCTTCACTGCAACACCAGTGGAATTCAGAAATGTAAGTCTATACATGCGTGTGTGTGCAGTGCAGTGCTTGGCTTCTGGTGTGATGTGGTGGTTGGTGACTTTTATGCTCTGTTGTTGAAATTACTCTCCAAATACTTTGTAATAAGTATCTGTAATACACTCAGGAGCAGATTTCACAGCCCAGACCCGATCTTCCATATTCCAACTGGACTCGCTGTCTCAGTACTGGTTTCAAGAGATTGTGACGTTAGATGACAAGGATGCCTCTCACATCCTTCAGCCCCGTGCTACTTCTGAATCTTCCGCATTATTAGCACAGATGTAGAAGTTTTCATTTACCTCTGCTGTGTGAAAAGAGTGTGTAACACCAATGTTACACGTGTAAGTGTTAAACAAAAGATCACTCCTGGCACTTTTATTAATGGCTTTAATGTTATTGTGATTTTTTGGCCCACAGGAGCGTGCAGTCCTCATTTTGAGGTCATGCTTGCCAGTGTGCCAGGTACATGGGAAGGATATGACAGAAGCATTATCTCTTTACATTGTGTGCCGAGGAAGCAGTGTGTCACGCGCTGTGACTAAGTATGGCCTTTTAGCATGTCATCATTAAGCTACAGTAGGTCATGTTTTGTTCACCTCACGTCAAACTACAGTATGACTCAACAGATTTCTTCACACAGACTGGAAACAAACTTGGAACAGTTTAGATGAAGTCTCTTTTCATTGTTCTTGTGATTTTTTTGCAACTGCCTTCACGTGAAAGCACTGCTTTTGTTTCTCATGCATATTTTCCCTTCATTATCATAGGTCAATACCTAATCTGCTTACACATCCATTCATGGTTTACATGTGAATGCACTTTTTTTCACTTTCCTTTCTTCTCTGAGGTTGTTGAGACATTTTTGAGAGACACAAGGCAATCAGGGCTTACTGGGCTCCAATATTAACGGGGGTACCCCCTACCACTAGTTCCAGGGTCTTTTTATCTTACTGTTCAACCCAACTGAGCACTGCAGTAATTGACTCTCCCTTAACGTAGAGCGCTCTGATACCCTCCAGGGTCATGTTCGCGCTATATAAAACTGAATAAATAAATAAACCGTCCAAGGCTTACTCTGGGTGGTGGACGGGTAGAAAGACAGTACTCAGTGAAGCATATAGCAGCAGCCAATAAATCGTTGTCCAGCCAGTGATTTTACTTGAGAAAAGGAAGAACTTTCACCATGGTGCACAGCTAAATACTGCACATGAAATGCAGCAGGCAAGGTCAAGGTAGACAATCATTCCTGGAAATGTAATGTTTATTTGTGGCTCTCAGATACCTAAACAAAATAATAGGATCAAATACTCATGTAACACGCCTCATAGTTCGGGTGCATATCTTCATTTCACTTTCAGCTAGAAAGTTGACTCTGTATAGCCAGTTCTCATTTAGAATGTAGCAACCCAGGTGTCTGTAAGAGTTCTCGTGCATGCCACGGTGCTTGGTTGCACACAGGGCCTCGGTTAGTGTGGTGCGTGGGGCACTTCCTTGTGGAGGTGTGGCTCACCGGTTAGAGGCGGCAAAACCCGTAAGCAGAGAATCGGCCAGGGACCAGGGTTCAATTCCCGACGCGGCAGGGTCATGGACCAGGGTCAAAAAACGGACTCGATAATTCTCGCCTCGGTACCTACTCTAACCAGGAACACACTCGGCAACTCTGGGCATTAAGCTTGCCTCATCTCTACAACGGCCCCCCACAGACGCCGAGGATGCTTGGTTTCACCTTGGAGATACCCAGAAAGGGACCATCTCACAGGGAAAACCAGGACGGGTTCCCCAGCGGTCTTCAGCGCCAGGATACTCCATGGAGTCGCAGTGCGCTTTACAAGTACACCTACATTTACATTCACTTCCTGCTATGTGTGTTTTTCATTGGAGCAGTAGTACTTCTTTCTGGCCTGTTCTGGAGGTCTCATACATCATCCTCTTGCAGTGCTGTTGCGCATAGGGATGCACTTCTAGGTCTGATGAGGGGATACGGCGCATTTACATGTAAGAAGTTGCTGCACTTTCTCCTGCTGGAGGGAGGAGGAAAATCTAATTCTTGGGATCCTCCTTGAGGCCACATCTCAACCCACCATCCAAACAAACACGGGGTCCACGTGGATCACAGCAAAACTCTTGCTGATGCAATTCATCACTGATCGTCTGGGAATTGTTACTGTTCAAAGTCATCAAAGGTGTTCTTTCTTCCGATTGAAAATAAGCCCCCAATAGCGCATACATATTTCACAGCACCAAATCAAAACAGTGCTTGTGGGCAATTATACCACCTCCTATTGCTTTCTCCAAGGCTCTGAAGACTAGGTGAATTAGTTCAGGAGTCCCAAATGCACCCAACATTTCGGGGAACAAAAGTTTTGCATCCAGGTGTTCAGAAACCTCAATCTTAGAGCACAGATATCTTCTCCATTGACAGGGGTCTCTTGGTACTGGTCAAGGAGAAACTGTCTGGGGATTTCTGCCCCATACTTATATTAAGTTTGTTGACAGAGCTTGTGCATTCTACAGATCAATCTTTGGGAATGGTTTCAAGCAGTTCCTGACTTTTGTGTATTTCCCCCCAAAATAGTCAAGCTTAAAAGAGGGAGAGGCTTTCCCAGTAAACTACCTCTAAACCTGTTGGGAGTTAACACTTCTGTGGAAGAATGGAGTAGTAACCTAGTGCCTGGTCTACTACGAAGAACTCTGGAAAACTTTGGAGAAGATCTGCAATTCACATTGTTGCCAAGCAAGCTTGCTCCAACATTCATTCACAGGAGATAAGGGCTGAAGTGGGAATCAAAAGCAGTCTGGCAAAATGTTCACACCAGCCCTGCTCACTTTCTTCAATGGCCTCTCTCTATTACTTCCCTCGCTCTTCTCGCTTCTTTCCTCTCTCTCTCCTGAAATCCTCCACCCCCTCCGCATGCTGTAATTACCTGGAAAAGCTGAAGAAAGTGGCAGAGGTGGCAGCAGCAGTCTTCTGCCTTAAAACTGCCCTCCAGTGGCTCCATCCCACCATGGAAATTCACTGCGGATATGGGCAGTCGGGCCTGCAGGAGAGCTATAATGGATTATTGGGATGCCACAGTCAAGCACCACACATATGTTCCACACTCATCCTACTACACATAGAAAGGGTAAACACACAAGCACTATCCATATCCCACATGGATGTAGTGAAGGATCCGGCTGCAGGGAAGTAACCAACCAGCTTAACTGGAGATGCCAGAAGACACTCTCCCAGGTAGGTAAAAGGCTGTCCTGCTTCTATAAGCTGCTGCTTCTACCACTGACAGTCCTCCACAGCCAGTGAGTATGGTGTGTCCCTTCAGACCACCGAGCCTGGTTATAGATTGTCTTCCATGTGAAGGAGTCAGGTTCATCTTTCTAGATCTGCTCCGGAACCCTAGGCCGATGACTCAGCATGAATGCGTTTAGGGGAGAAAATTGTTAGCCAATCAATCATACAGTTCCAATGAACTATGACTCTGAAGAATCACAGACTTCCAATTCGATTTAGTTAGTTTATTACAAAGCCAAGAACAGTTGGACATACAAGCACCTCAAGACGAGGGTGTAGAAATACATTGGAACTAATACAAAGCCGAACCTACGGGTAAAGTTAAGGCAGTGCAGCATGCACAGAACAACCAGTTCGAGGACCAGAATACAGAAGATAACAGCACCAACGTCAAGATTCCCCTTCATTGGAAGTTTGTGGGTATGAAGCATTAGTCTGTCCCTACACTACCACTAGCGCAACATCCCTACTATAGCATTTTCCCAGGCAAGATCCATAAAGGTGTCAGCACGTGAAGTCTTCCTATGAAGTCTCTTCACATTTAGATGGGTCAAGTAGCATAAAGCTACAGAGCTCGTTCTAAGATGCTCTCTCTCTCATGGCAAGGCGGAACTCCCCGGACAGCTAATAATGAATTAGCACATGAATGTTATAAATTTGATCAGAACAAAACAATGTGGCACAAATTCAGAAGGCTGGTAGTGTTTCAAACATGTGCTAATTCATTATTGCACACATTGTACATTTTTAAACTTTTTGTCTGAATGAGAGTAAGATTGATGGATATGAATGTGAAAGTATGAATATTTTAGGTAGTTTTTATAGCGAAATAAATGCTTTTCTGTATCTTTGATAAATATCTCCGTTGCATTGGTTCTTTCTGTTTATCATTGTCTCATTATCAGTCCCTATTGTTATTATTAGTAGGTTGCCTTAAACATGTACATGTACATTGGGTAAACTCAGGAAAGGCAGGAGACGGCCGGAGGGTTGATCCGCAGCCCATCCCCTCCATAGCCACCCAGGCATCACCATCAGGCATCGGCCACTATGTGTATACATATATATATATATTTATATATGGATGGACATATGCATATATATATATAGATATATACACATTTATATACATATATATATATATATGCACATATATATGCATTTTTATATGAATATATATGCATATATATATATGTGCGTACAACAAATTGCCCGAAAGCTTTGGAAGGGCACACTCAGCTCGTCATTTGTCCAGATTGCTTTCAGCATTCGCCCCAACATTCCGGGATTTCCATAATCTTACCGACGCGTTTCAAGTCACAAGGAATCTTCTTCTTGGGCTGTTTGAAATTAAAGTACAAACTCGTTTGGCTGTTGGTTTCACTTTTTATTGGATGCATGGCCCCCTAGTGGGCCTGTTCCACGTTCTTCTCACCGCTTGGCATCTTGGGATCTGTAGTCCTGATGTATGTATGTGTATACATATATGCCTACATGCATATGTATACATATATATATATGTATGTTTGCTTATATATCTGCATTTATATAGGTATGCAGATGTATATATGTATATATATGTATGTATTACCTACTGGCGGTTGCCAGTAGGTAGTTATAGTTAGGACCTATTTTCCATAGGAAATCCACAACATTCTATTCCCAATAACTTTGGCACCGACTGACGAATCTTCGCGAAATTTTCAAAACTTTTGGCCCGCTCCGGTCCGCTCCTATCCTGAAAGTCTCGGGATGATTAGTGTAGCGGGGGCTGAGAAAAAAGGGGGGTCCCAAAACGTGTTTTCCCCATGCAATTTCCCATAGGGCCTTTAGCCGCAGCTACAGCCCGAACTGCTGAAAGGAATTACACCAAATTTGGCAAAGAGGTAGTCCTCAGTTCAGATTTGTGCCTTTTGCTTAAATGGTGTCAATCTGTTCAGTAGTTCCTGAGAAAATTACAGTTAAAAGTACATATATATCTATGGCCGTGCTGGATCCGCGCACCCTGAGAGCACCCTGAGCGCACCCTGAGCGCACCCTCCTGATCACGCGCTGAATGCTAATTGGCTGTCAAGTGGTTGTCAACATTCGAAACCGGGAACTGTTGGCAGCCATTTTGTGCCTCGGTAGAAGCGAGGCTGAAGAAGTCTGTGGAATAAGTGTGCAAAACGTATAAAGGGGGCAGGGTAGAAATACCCTGACCCTCTAGACCTGCATGGGGGTCCCAGAAGGACTCTCAGGGGCCCCCCAATTTTTTTTAAAAAGCCTCAAAGTGCGCGCAGGGTGCGCGGATCCTGCTGTAAAATAAAAAAAACAGAGGTTTTTTTATAATTAGCCCCCGGAGGGCCAAATCCCGGGGGCAAAATTATTCAATTTAAAGGGGGCCGAGAGTGTACCCCCAGCCCCGGGGACTGCCACCCCCCGGGGATGCAAAAAAAATTGGGAGGGGCTCGAAAACCCCTCCCAGTATAATTTGTGGGGGGGCTCACCGGCCCCCCCAAAGCCCCCCCAAGCCACCACCTGGGGCTTTATGTATTGAGGAGGGGGGCTGCGTGGCCCCCCTCCTGGAGCCCTCGAGAGCCCTGGGGACCACCACCCCCCAGGGCTGGCTCCTGCAGTGTCCTGGGGTGCCCACCCCCAGGACACTGTTGTTTGCTATGAGAGGGCAGGAGTCTCCTGCCCTCCCATAGCAAACCTGGTTTGGATTTTGAAAGAGAGAGCAGGGAAACCTGCTCTCTCTTTCAAAATCCAAACAATATTGCTTTTCCACACGGGGAGCTGCATGTCAGCAGCTCCCCATGTGGAAAAGCAATGCCGGCTCCCGAAGGACGTGGGGAGCCGGATGGGACTGTGGGGGCGTTGGGGCTCCTCCCACGGTCCCCAACGTTTTTTATAAGCCCCAGGGGATGGGGTCCCCAGGGATAATAAAAATTAATGATCGGGCTATTTTTTTTTTATGGTAAAATTAGGAGTCGCGCATCCAGCGCGGCTCTCAGCGGGGCCCCCTGGTGTGCACGCGTTGGATGCATGACTACTAACCTGTAGGGTGCGCGACTTCAGTGCATTTGGTGCACGACTTCTACGCGTCGGATGCACGATTCTAACGCGTTGGGTGCGCGACTCCAAAACAAAAGAAAAAAACCAATAAAAAAATAATAATTTAAGTATATTTAAAAGAATATAAAATAATAAAAATATATATATATTTATTTAAAAAAAATATTTTTAAAAAATATGTGGTGTAATTAAAAAAAATATATAAGAATAAGTAGATTCAAAAAATGTAGTTAAAGAATTTAAAAAACAATTAGAACAAGAAATACATTTTAAAAATATCATTTAAAAAACCTTTGAAATTCACTGAAAAAACCATAAGTTTCCGACATGTTATACTTAAGAATTAACATTTAACAAACCTTTGAAATTCACTGGAAAAAACATAGGTTTCAGACATGTTATAGTTAGGAATTAGAATTTAAAAAACCTTGGAAATTCACTGAAAAAAACATAGGTTTCAGACATGTTATAGTTAGGAATTAGCATTTATAAAACCTTAGAAATTCCTGCATAGTGCAAGGATATCTGTGTCATGTGCTGTTTGTTTTTGTGCAGGAAGACACACCTTCCTGCACAAAAACAATCAGTAAAGGCATTTTTCTCCTTCAATGTATGCTGAGCATTTTAGCATGCATTGAAGATGTAAAAATGTGGAGAAATGAAAATAATTCTCCTTGTTGTGCTTTCCTACACCAATTTTATAATGGTGCAGCAGTCACACACATATCGAGATTTGTGATTTCTGATAAATCTAGAGATGCGTCTTGTTCTATGAGTATTCAGTGCAATCATGCACAAGAACACTTATAGAACATACTACCAACGCAAAGTGGTGTGTATGATGACGTTGTATTTACATGGAGTAGAAAAAGTGCACAGAGTGCCTTTTCCTCTCTTTGTAAATATGAAAGACTGTCTTGCGCAATAACTATGTTACAAAAAGTGACACATTTCCGGTTTTAAAATTCCTTGCGAATGATAGAAGGTAAGCACAGAGTTTTGTCTGCAAAGATGTTCAAAGAAGAATGATTGAAATGATTGTGGTCCTTCAATAGGTACAATGGGAAATATTATGAACCCCTCAAATCCCTTTTATTGCAGGTCACATGATATCTGATTATGTACAGATTTCAAAATTACATAGGTATAAACAGAGTGTTTTTAGAAACGTGTTTCAACTTTGTAGCTTCTTGCAGACCTCCTCATTCTGCACATTGAGACTTAGATAAACTTACCTTCACAGTAATAGGAATAAAAAATGGTATACATTTTTTTCAGATTTTCATTGCAATCTAAATTCATATAAATTGCTTATTTTAAAATTTGGATCTGTGAAAGAAAAGGAAAAAAAAATTATAACATGTAATAATACATTTTTTACAACACAGCATAATTTCCACAAAGTAATTTGTTTGCCTTTTTTGCTGTTCTCAGAATATATTGAATTTTACTAAAAATAGTGATTTCAATCGTACTCATCACTTAACAGCGGGTAAAAAAAAAACAATCAGAAAGATTGTTAAAAAAACAACAACATGCTATTCTCTGCAAAATACCACAAGATACAAATCACATATATATATAAAATGCTTACGGCTAACAACATTTTATAAGTTTAACTTACAAAAACTGTAAATGTTGTCTCTTTAAAATTTTCACCGAATCTGAGGATACCTTTTTGGAGAAGGCACCACGCCCACAAGGTTTTTCTTCAGTGGTGTGGAAATTTTTTACTTTTCCCGAGGGGCAAACAAAGACCAATGCCACCTTGGTCACGTGCAAGATTTGCAAAAGAGTTCTGTCGCGAGGGGATCCTAACAAGAAATACTCGTACGGCACGGCAAGTATGATGAAACACCTAAGGACCCTTCATCCGAACAATCTTGCACGAGAAGAGTGCAAACGGATGAGAAACACTCCTGCTCCTGCGCCTTTCTGAGTTTCTTTTCTTTTTCTTTTTTTTTTCTGGCATTATTTTTCTATTTTTTTTTTTTTTTTAAACTTTATTGCGCAAAATAGCATCATTACAAATATGGGCCTACAACCACCAGGGCCGGCTGCTAGTTTATGCATGTCAATTGCGTAAAATCACGAAGCAGCGACTGCTCCCCAGAGGCTCAGCAGGGTTACAGAAGATAATCTCGGCAACTCAGAAGCTAGGCAGGATACAAATATTTTAAATTTTAAACAGAGAAAGAAAAACAATAAAACAAAACTCAAGGCGAGAAACAGTCTAGACAGTGCCGAGCGCCGAAGGGGGGATCCCACCACACCAGGTAGAGAATCAGGAGGACAATAGAGATGACCAGGGGGGGAGGCAGCGGGGAAGTCAGAACAATCAGCCAAAAGGGTACAGTATTCCAGGAACCTCACGATCAGGGGGACAGAGAAGTGTCCTGGGTATCTACAAAAGGGGGCGTACAGATGTTGCCTCGGTAGGTGTTCCACTGACCACAAATTCTACCCCACGCCCCAGGCTTGCCCCGAACCAGGTACACCGTCTTCTCTCTGAACATGCACCAATCCATGTTCTCCTTCCACACTGACACGGTAGGAGGCCGTCGGGAACCCCAAAGCTGCGCGATGTCCCTCTTTGCAATCATGTTCCCAAGCGCCGGCCACCGGGCCTGGGCGACGTTGTAGTCATTCAGCTCCCATACATTCAACAGACATCGACGAGCTTCAGGCAACAGAGCGACCCCAGTGACACACTCCATTACAGCATGCACACGGTGCCAATACGCCGCAACCTCATGGCACTCCCAAAGGATATGAAGGAAGGTGGCGCTCATTCCACAGCCGCGCTTACACAACCCGTCCGAAGAAAAACCCATCACAACCAAACGAGGGCCCGTCACATAAACACGGTGAAGAATTTTGAGCTGGACGAGACGGAGACGGGCAGGAATGGCAACCTCTTTCGGGGAGGACAGTGCGGACTGCCAGTCTCCGTCATCCAACTCCAACCCGTCTCCGGTCCAGGCCTACCCTAAGACGCACAAGGAGGGCCGCCCGATTGTTGATTAATTTCTTATAGATCAAGGAAATTGTACTATCGGGCAGATGACCATCAAGTATACGGTCCTCGAGTGGTGAAGATGCAGGGACTGTGGTACCGGCCTCGAAGACCGACAGCAAAGCGTGGCAAACCTGTGAATATCTGAAGAACTCCCTCTCACTCAACTCATACTCACTCTGAAGCGCCGCAAAGGATTTGACCGCACCTTTCACCCAGAGATCACCCACTCTGCTAATGCCAATCGTATCCCAGTTCTCAAAACCTTTCGTCGTCCAGAGGCATCCCAATCTGTCCGATGCAAACAATGGGGTCGCTCGTGTCAGGCGATCATTCCATCCCACAGCCACATTGGCATCTTTCCAGACACGTACTGCAATCTTAGTGGGTCCCGTTAGGTTCCTCCCCACCGTCCGAGAGTTGAGCGCTCTGTTGAAGTTGCCACCAGGCAACTGATATTTATCCATCTCGAAAGCCGGATTGGGACTGGGTGCATACGTAGCATGGTTGATGGCGGACAACTGGGAGGCCCAATAATACCTCCTGATGTCCGGGAGCGCAATGCCCCCGTCATACCAGGGGAGAGTCAGTTTTGCAAGAGCGATGCGTGCGCGACCGTCCCAAACAAGTCTCCTCTGTAAACCCTCCACCTCCTGAAAGTAGGCCGCCGTAATAATATCAAAGGAGTTCTGGAGTGCGTAGAGAAATCAGGGCAGGGACATCATTTTAAAAAGTGCCGCTCGACCGAGCGGCGACAACGGCAATCTACGCCACCGAGCCACGTCCAACTTCAATCGCCGGAGAGGGGGGAGGAGATTATGCTCGTGACGGACCGCCGGGTCCAACGATACGTAGACCCCCAAGTACTTGAAACCGGATTGCGAAATTTGAATGGGAAACCTGTTCGGTAAGGGGGGAAGGCCACCGGAGATAACATACACACACGATTTAGACCAATTAATGATCAAACCGGAGTTTTTACCGAAAGAAGTGAGGACATCAAATAGGACGTTAAGGGATTCACGCGGGGAGGTGAGGTACAAAAGAATATCGTCGGAGTACAACGAAACCCGGTCTTCAAATTCAGGGGCCCACTGAATGCCCTTTATCGATGGTTCCCATCGGAGCCAGGCTGCAAGCGGTTCTAGAGCAAGAGCAAAGAGCAGAGGGGACAACGGACACCCCTGCCTGGTACCCCTCCCGAGAGCGAAGGGCTGGGACACCCTACCATTGACAACAACCTGGGCTAGCGGATCCGTATAGAGAAGTCTCACCCAACCAATGAATCCCGCACCGAAACCGAACTTCGCCAGAGTGGCCCAAAGATATGGCCATTCTATCGTATCAAAGGCCATCGTGGCGTCCAAGGAAGCCAAGATGGCCGGCTCGGAGAGAAACTCCGCCCTGGCGAGAACGCCGTGTAGGCGCCGCAAGTTAAGAGCAGTGTTCCGGTGCGGAATGAAACCAGATTGATCCGGATGAATCAGGTCACAGATGACAGCGAGTAAGCGGTTAGCAAGGACCTTGGCGAGAATCTTCGGTTCAGCATTCAATAGGGAAATGGGCCTGTATGAGGCACAACGATCACGAGGCTTGCCCTCCTTAGGGATCACAACTATAGTGGCCAGACGCTGGTCGCAAGGGAGGGAACCAAGCTCACGCGACTCCAGAAACATATCACGGAGAAACGGTGCGACCTTATCCGGGCACAATTTGTACAATTCAATAGGCAATCCATTGGGGCCCATAGCTTTGCCAGAACGAAGGGAATGAATCGCTGTAGCAATCTCGTCGGCCGACAACGACGCCTCCATACGCTCTTGATCCTCTTCAGACAGGCAGGGCAGCACAATATCCCTCAACAAGCAACGAGAGTCATCCTCATCTCTATCAGACACCGGGGAGTAGACCACACGAAAATAGTCCACGAAACACTCCACAATCTCGCCAGGGTCAGTCACATGCACACCGTCAGAATTCTGAAGCACAGGGACCACACGGTTCGCTCTCTCCTTCTTATCAAGCCATGCGATCAATTTACCCGCCTTATCCCCGACATCATACAGTCTACCTTGCTGATCCCTGTACATTGTCTTGGCCGCATCAGTAACAAGGGATTTATATTCAAACGGTTTCAAGCTAAGGGCGTGGAGCCTATCCTGGGTGACACCTAAGTCTAGATCAGCCTCCAACTCCAGTATTTCAGCCTCCAGCTTCACGACCTCCCCATTCCTGGCTTTCTTGGTCTCGACTATTAAAGATAGGGCCTGGCCATGAATAACATTTTTGAAGGCTTCCCCCCAGGGACACTGAAGACAAGACAGACCCCTCGTTCTCCAGGAAGTAGTGGTCGAGCGACTTAATGAGGCTGTTGCGAGTCTTGGGGTTGCGCAGGTGCCAAGGATTAATAGGGGCGATCCGCCCCGCGGCTTGCGTCCCCGTGTCGAAAAGAAGCCACACAGGGGAGTGATCTGAAATGCCCCATGCCAAGTGTCTTACCTACCCAATGTGGGGGGACTGGGCCGCGGGCATGAGGAAATAATCAAGCCTGGAGAGACTCCCATGAGCCCCAGAGTGGAAGGTGTATTGACATTGCGTCGGATGCATTAACCTCCAGCAATCAACCAAACCAAAGGTGTCCAAGAACCCACCAAGCCATGATTGGGAAATGGGAAGGGCCCTGGGGTGTGGCGATCCAGATCCCCGGACAGCACAGAGTTGAAGTCCCCACCCATAAGGAGAAGACTATCGGGGAGTTCCAGCAGCATCCGACCAACATCAGAGAAGGTGGCGGTCTGGAGGCCTGGGGGAACATATATCGTGGCTAAGGAAAGAGTCTTACCCTCCCACCTACCGGTTAGGGCGGCATAACGCCCTCTGTCGTCAAGGATGACATTATCAATCTCTAGTGGGAGGGAAGACCGGACCAGAATACCAACCCCTCTGGAACCAGTGGTGAACCCGGATTGTGCAACCAATCGGTACCCCCACCTATTCATAGCATGACACACATTGCCGACCAAATGCGTCTCCTGCAGGAGCACTACGTCAGGAGTCAAACGATGCAAATATTGCAGTACAACACCCCGTTTAATACGATCTCCCAATCCATTGACGTTCCAAGATATCAACCTCAACCCACTACCCCCCATCCCCCCCAAGAGTTGCATGAGTCCCCCCACAGAGAGCTGGACACCTGAAGCAAAGAAAAAACCCATATGCCGCCTTGAAAAAGGAAAACACAAACACAAACACCCCCTCCCACCCCCCAACCAAACCCCGTTACAACTCCCCCCTCCCTGCACCCCTGCAGACTAAAAAGCCACCCCAAAATGCAGTGTGCCTATCGCCCTAACAATCCCATTCTACAAAAAGACCCCGGAGGAGGAGAGAGGCCCGTCTCCACCCGCCACTCGGACTCGAAATTCTATAAGGCAAAATATACAATATAAGTAGAACCCAACTGAGCAATGTCCGATTGTCAGGGTTAGGGACCAGAAGGTCACTTCTGTGTAGGCTCACCACCTTCGGCACCGCCAGGTTGCCCCGTTCGGTCGCCCCGACCAGGTAGGGAATCCAACCAGTCACTCACATTGTCCGGTCTCTCAAAAAAGAAGGTCCGTTCCTCATATTCCACACGAAGCCTGGTAGGGAAAAGCATAGCATACTTCAATCCCAGGTCCCGGAGATGTCGCTTAACCCCCAGAAAGCCCATCCTCTGCCTCTGGACAAGTTGAGTGAAGTCCGGGAAAAATTTGACAGAGGAGTTTTCAAATTTCACCGGGCCGTGCACTCTCGAAGCCTGCAAAATCGCATCACGGTCTCTGAAATGAAAAAGTTTTGCGATGATAGGCCTCGGAGGCGCGCCAGGCTTGGGCTTACCGCCCGGAACACGATGTGCACGCTCCACAGCGAAAAACTTGCTCAGTCCAGAAGGGGCAAGATGGGTGAGGATTAAATCTTCAACCAGGAGGTCGACCGAACGAGTCTCGGGGTTATCCGGAACACCTATGACGCGAATGTTGTAACGTCTTGCCCTGCTCTCAAAATCCTCCAGCCGATGGGACATCAGGTCGTTGGCCGATTTCAGGGTGCGAAGGTCTGTTTGGAGTTCTGACACATCGGCTGTGAGGCTGGAAGTCTTCAAATCCAATGACTGCACCTTCTCGTTGGTCTTAGACAGGTCGGCCCTGATTAGAGTGACATCAATGGCGACCGTGTCAATTTTACGGGCCAGAGCCTCATATTGCTGGCCGATGGTCTCCTTAATGCCAGTGATGGCGCCCATAATGTCCTGCAGGGACAAGTCGACAGGGGCAGAAGGGTCGTCTCTGGCGTCCTCCGGGGTACTGCTGGAGAGCCCGGGGGATCCTTTGGCTTGAGTGTAACGGTCCATAACATTGGTCTGGAACGGTCCCCAACGAAGAGACGTCTTGGTCCTCCGCTTCTCGGGTTCGCCCCTGCCCGTCATGTTGGAGGATGCACCCCCAGAGGAGCCCGCAAGACCTGAGGAAAATGGCCACCGGCAGGTCGGGCCCCAACAGGCCAAGAAGCTGGCTCGTACGGTCCGGAAAACGCCACGACCCGACCCAAGAGGCTGCAATGAGGAGGCAACGATGACACTAAATGGAGGGTGGATTGGTCCCTGGCCAAGCGAAACGGTCTCTCAATCAGACCGTGTCAGGATCCGGAAACGAAACCGAAAGTGGGGATACGGCCACCGATGAGGTCTGACTGCCGTTGTTGTTCAACTACGTCCCGGCTCCACAAATCACCAAATCCCCGGCACGGCCTCCAGATGGGCCTCAAAAGTTCGAAGTGCTATAATTCTGGTCGCCCAAATCCGATTCAAATTCTGGAAAGAGTTATGGACTCAGTCGAGGTTCACCTTCAAGAGTCCGTCCGAGAAATCAGGATATCATCAGGATAAAGTGCACGAAGTGGCGAGGGTCCGGGGAGCCCTGTGCTCACGCGACCATCTTGGATGCGCGCTAAGCTCCTCCTCTATTTTTCTATTTTTACGGTGAAAAACAGTATCTGTAAAAAAGAATCACAAATAAATATATATTAATAACTTTCAAATGTATACTATTCCATTACTGTACAAACACATTTTATATAAAAACTGACTAAGAAACTATAGCCCTGAACTACAAGTGTGACGATGGTTAAAACACTACATGCATAGTGCATACTACTTTGAAGCAGTTCATGCCCTAAAGCCTACCTCACTAAAAGACTACATGCTAACTGACTGAATGATTACAGTACTAGAAGGAGACACACTGGGTGAGTGACAGGGTGTTTGCTAGAAGTGTATGAATACTGATTGGGGAATTGAAGGTGTGAAAGACAACTGTGTAGGTGATTAGAGGACTGCATCCATAGTGAATAGGCATTTGAAGCAGTCTATGTACTAAGGCCTGGCTCACTGCATGAGTACTTGGGTACTGACGGAAAGATTAGAGTACAGCAAGGAGAGTGCCTGGGTGAATTTATAAGTGGTTGGCTTTTGACACAGTGAATGGATTAGTCCTTGGTACTGAATGGGTCACTAGAGGAGTGCAAAGGGAGTGACAGGATGTTTGCTGGACTGTATGGATACTGACTAGGGAATTGAAGGTGTGAAAGACAAGTGTATAGTATGTTAGAAGACTGCATGCCTACTGCATAGACATTTGAAGCAGTCTATGTGGTAATGTATGGTTCACAACATGAGTACTTGCAAATTGACTACTGCTAGGACAGTGCCTGGGTAAAACTTTTCAATTTTCAGTTCTGGCACAGTGAAGAGAATAGTACATGGTACTGCACTTTAGTGTCAAACCCTGACTCATTTTATCAATGCATAAGCAAAGAATAGCTTCTAAAGCTACTAAAACTTTACAACATGACCGGTTTTAAAACAGTTATCTGTCAGCAAATACACAATGTTACCAAATGCTTCTATCACAATCCTTACCCAAATGCACACAGACTCACAGTGTGATTTTAGACAAGCAACACTATCCTAGGAGTTTACCAAAACTCATTCACTAGTCTAGAAGAGGTAAGGGTACTGCACACAATCTACATATTTAAGTACAGCACATTAGTGTCAAAGCATGACTCATTTAATCAACGCATAAGCAAAGACTGGCTTCTAATGCTACTAAAACTTGACAACATGACAGGTTTTAAAAGAGTTATCTGCCAGAAAATACACGATGTTACCAAATGTTTCTCTCACAGTGGTTCCCAAATGCACACAGACTCACAGTGTGATTCTAGACAACAACCACTATACCTAGGAGTTTACCAAAAATCATTCACTACTGTGGAAGTGGTAAGGGAACTGCACACAATCTACATATTTCAGGACTGCACTTTTGTGTCTAAGCCTAACTCATTTAATCAACGCATAAGCAAAGACTGGCTTCTAATGCTACTAAAACTTGACAACATGACAAGTTTAAAAAAAGTTATCTGTCAGAAAATACACGATGTTACCAAATGCTTCTCTCACAGTGGTTCCCAAATGCACACAGACTCACAGTGTGATTCTAGACAAGCACCACTATCCCTAGGAGTTTACCAAAACTCATTCACTACAGTGGAAGTGATAAGGGAACTGCACACAATCTACATATTTCAGGACTGCACTTTTGTGTCAAAGCCTGACTCATTTATTCAAAGCATAAGCAAAAACTGCCTTCTAATGCTACTAAAACATGACAACAAGACAGGTTTTAAAAAAGTTATCTGTCAGCGAATACACAATGTTACCAAATACTTCTCTCACAGTGGTTCCCAAATGCACACAGACACACAGTGTGATTGTAGACAAGCAAACACTATCCCTAGCAGCTTACAAAAACTCATTCACTACTGTGCAAGGGGTAAGGAGACTACACACAATCTGCATATTAAAGTATGGCACATTAGTGTCAAAGCATGACTTATTTTATCAATGAATAAGCAAAGACTGGCTTCTAATGCTACTAAAACTTGACAACATGACAGGTTTTAAAACAGTTATCTGTCAGCAACTACACAATGTTACCAAATGCTTCTCTCACAGTGGTTCCCAAATGCACACATACTCACTGTGTGATTCTAGACAAACAACACTATCCCTTGCACTATACCAAAACACATTTCTTCATCTAGAAGGAGTACTACATTTTAGTATAGAAACTTAACTCATTTCACAAATTCATAAACAATGACTGGTTTCTAATTCTACCAAAATATAAAAGCAGCACAGTTATATGTCTGCAAACACATGAAAAACACAAATGCTTATCACAGAATGGTTTCTACATGCACACACAAAAAAGTACTCCCTACACTTTAGCAGGAGAAATACATTAGTCTGATTAAAATCAAAATAGTCTACATACATCCCCTCACAATTAAACAACTCACCTTTCAAGTTGTTTTGTAGATTAAGAAGTATATCAGTCACACACCAGATATCAGTCACACACCAAATTTTCTTATGCAGAATCTCTGCACTGTGCACCTCTCAGCAAAAACAAAGAATGGCAAAGTTCCCCTTTCATTTTCCACACATATACATGTAAACATCAAATCACAATCCTTCACACATAAATTCAAAAGCAAACACACATTTCTATTGGTTAAACATTTCAAACCTTTCCAAATGAAATACATTTCAACCCTTCCCCCAATCTGCCTTCTGCCTGTTACCATAGAAACAGGTCATGGAACACTGCACTGAGCACACAGGTCACACGTTCAGCACACAATGTTGCTAAACAAGACAGCAAGTGTGCTTGACTTTTCAACATATCAGCTTATCATATATAATGTTCCTTACAATCAGTTTTTGTTAACCAATAAGAATCATGCGTTTAAAAAACAGAAATATACACCCTACCTTTCAGTATAGAAAGTTGTCATACAACCAATGATTTCTTGTCTTTTTTCATTTTTTTTTTCCTTGGATCCGCGCACACAACGCGAGAGGATCCGTGCACCAAACGCGATAGGGTGCGCGAACCCTGCGCGCATTTCGCAGTTTTTATTTTTTAAAGGGGGCCCCTGGGGGTCCTTTTGGGACCCCCTAAGCACCTCTAGAGGGTCAGAGTATTTCCACTCTGCCCCCTTTATATGTTTTACACACTTATTCCCCTTGCTTCTTTAGCCTCGCTTCTACTGAGGCAGAAAATGGCCGCCAACAGTTCCTGGTTTCGAATGTAGACAGACACTCGACAGCCAATTAGTGTTCAGCGTGCAATCGGGAGGGTGCGCGCTCGATTCGGGAAGGGTGCGCTTACGGTGCGGGTAGGGTCTGCGGATCCTCCCCGGCCATAGATATCACTAACTTTTTTACCCTAATATTCTCAGGAACTAATAAACAGATTCACACCATTTATGCAAAAGGCACGAGTCTGAACTGAGGACTACCTCTTTGCCAAATTTGGTGTCATTCCGTTCAGAGGTTTGGGCTGTAGCTGCAACAACAGATCCTATGGGAAACTGCATGGGGAAAACGCGTTTTGGGACCCCCCTTTTTTCTCGGCCACCGCTTAACGAATCACCACAAAACTTTCAGGGTAGGAGGGGAGCGGAGCTGGCCAAAAGTTTTGAAAATTTCGCGAGGATTCATCAACCGGCGCCAGACTTATTGGGAATAGAATGTTGCGGATTTCCTATGGAAAATAGGTCCTAACTATAACTATCTACTGGCGACCGCCAGTAGATAATATATATATATATATATATATCTTCCAACCAAACTCGACTTCTTTTGAAAAAATCGGACACCGACGCTGGAAATGCTTTCAGCCATCCGGCTTAGGTATTTATTTCTTTTCGTAACGCGTTTCGGCACACCTGCCTTGCTCACACATTTTAACGCGAACAGATCAGTTTCTTTTAAACCTAAGTCACATAGTCACATGATTAGCTCCTCACTAAACATAGTAGACAGACTAATACTACTGTAATGTCGATTTGTTACTCAATTGTTTGTTATCTTGACATAGTGCCAAATTCTCTCTTATCATGATTTGCTTTGGTTCAAGTAAATCAAATAGATTCGATTTAAAAAAAGTACATAATATTTCATATATTTACAATTTAATCGAAACATCCATTTAAAAAAATTTATAGAGAGAGTAGCATTATTTGATACACAATTGAAAAAACTCTATATCATGATTCAGTAGTATAAAGTATTTATAATTCCATACTCAAAATTATTTGTAAAATCATTGTAGAGTAACTTTTGGTGAGTGCCCCTTTCCCCATTTTTCATTTTTTCCATCTTTCTTTGGTCGGGCAACCCTCGATGACTATTTCATTTCAATCCACTGTTGGGTCCTTGACATCCAAAGACGGAGGAGAAAAGGAGAGGATGACATATAATAATAATATCTATATATGACACATATTTCGTAATGATAAATACTTTCAATTCAATAATAATAAAGTGCTAGTGCTTTGCTCAGTGCAAACATACGTGCAAACAATGCTAAATAAAGTGCTAGTGCCTTCATTTGTGCAAAGATCGCAATATTGTAGCAGTAAAGTGCTAGTGCATCACAGTACTTTACCTTAAGGAAAACTATTAGTAAATTTTTTATTTGTGTCCTATCAATATTTAAAACTCTCCTTATAACAATGATTTTACAGATATAAATAAAGGGAGCAATCTAATCATTTGTGACTTAGTACAGATTAAAATTGAAGATAAAAAAAGTTTAAAAAAACAAAATGGTTGGGATGGATACCTCTATTTCAAATGTACATGTAAATCTTCTTCAACATTCATTCCATGTGGGCTTTTCGTATTAAACATAAGTATATATTTAGACTCCAGTTTCCTTAATTTCCCTTCTCTATCGCCCCCTCTTTGATCCTTAGGGATTTGGTCAATAGCAAAGTATACTAGTTCACTAGTATTACCTTTGTGGAATTCATTCATGTGGCGAGCAACTACATAATTTTTGTCATTGTTGCCTACTGCCCTAAGATGTTGCAAGATACGCACGTGAACCATATGAATGCTACTACCTACATACATCTTTGGACAAGAACATCTCAAAACGTAAACAACAAAATCACTCTTACAATTTAGAGGTTTTCTTATTTTCCAAGGGCTGTTCAAAAGAGGAGAGATTACTTGTTGTGTATTCTTACCATGCCTACAGGCCTTACACTTAAAACATTTGTGGAAACCTGGGCTTACTTTTAGCCAACCACCTCCTTTTTTGGTTTCCAAATTAGTTAGATCATCTCTCATTGATTTGGCACGATTGAAAGTCACCAATGGACTTCGTGAAATTTTCCCTTGTAGAATTGGATCCTGTCTGACAAGGTGCCAATGTCTACTCAGGCTGTCTCTCACCCTAGCCTGGTATGCACTAAAACCTGTAATCATACGAATCTGATTTTGAGTGTGCTTCCTCTTTTCTTCAGCTTTTTTAGTGTCTGGTTTTAATAATACACTTCTTTCCATGCTCTCTACTTTCAATCTTGCCTGACTCAGTGTTTCCATCTTGTATCCTCTTTGAAGGAATCTCTGTGTTAAAGCTCCCTGGGCCTGCCCCAGAGCATCCACTTCACTACAGTTTCGCTTCATTCTTAGATTCTCTGCGTAAGGGATACTCATTTTAAGTTTAGTAGGGTGGAAACTAGCCGCGTGCAAAATTGAATTTCCAGCAGTTGGTTTCCTGTAGGTACAAGTTTGGATTGAATTCTGTGCAATATAGACCTCTAAATCTAAGTAAGTTACTCTCTCTGTACTTATTTGCTCAGTAAATTTTAGATTTAGCTTGTTAACGTTAATGCTTTCAATGAACTTTTGTGCTGATTCTCTAGATCCGTTCCATATGATGAATAAATCATCAATGAATCGGATCCACTTAATAACATGATCTCTCCATTCACCTATGTAGTCAACTCTGAGCACCTGCTCCTCCCACCAGCCCATGTGTAGGTTGGCATAGCTGGGGGCGAAGCAGGTGCCCATCGCCGTGCCCTTGAGTTGCCTATAGGTGTCACCTCCAAAAAGAAAATGATTATTATTGAGACACAGCCTACACATCTCCAACAACATATTAGTATGTTGGTAGAGGTTGATCGGTCTCAAATTCAAGAAGTGCCTCATTGCCCTTAACCCATCCTCATGGGCAATGCTGGTATATAGGCTCACGACGTCTAGTGTTATGAGGAGATAAGAATCTTGCCATCTTACGTTTTCCAATTTATTCAAAAAGTCCCTCGAGTCCTGAATATATGCTGGTAGTGCTCTCACATGCTGTTGTAGGAATGAATCCAGGTATTTGGAGGTTGGTTCAAAGAGACTGCCTATGGCAGAGATAATGGGTCGTCCTGGTGGTTTATCCTTGTGCTTATGGATTTTTGGGATCAAGTATAATATAGGTACCACTGGTTTATCCCCTCTCAAAAATAGATATTCTGATTGATTAATTAAACCAATTCCTCGCCATCTTGCAAGGTCCTTTTCATATTTAAGTTTAACTTCAACTAGATTACTGTGAGGGACCAATGAATAACAATCTTTGTCTCTTAATTGTGAGGCTGCCTCACAGTTATATGCTTCAAGGGACCACAATACCAAATTACCTCCTTTATCTGCCTGCCTTACTACTATGTCTTGTCTACTTTGTATTTTAACCATCACAGATTGGTATTTTTTGTCAAAACCGGTTTCGTTTTTCAAAAATTCTTTACTAGAGCTTAGGGATATTTCCTTCAAGTCCTTAATTACCAGGTCGGAATACATGTCTAGCGCATCTTTAGGGGTGTTTGGTGTGAAAGTCGATTTTGGTCTAAACATGGTCGCAGAACTATCAAAGACATCAAGACAAAAAAGTTCATCTGCCTGACTAATTTGGTCTACCACATTCTCACCATCCCCTTCTCTTATAAGTTGCTGACAATCAAACAGTACCTGCATATCCCCAACATCAAGGTTGCCAGGTTCTTCACTGACCACTTGTTTCTTCTCCTTTCGGTTAGTAATTTTCGTATCAAAGAATTTTTTCAATTTAAGTTTCCTCACAAATTTAAAGAAGTCAATACGCGTTTGCGTGTAATTGAAATTAGTGCGCTTACAAAAAGAAAGACCAAGTGAAAGGATTCTCGTTTCTTCATCTGTTAGTATAAGATCCGTTAGATTTATCACCGTTGGTGCTACTTCTTCCAACCCTTGCGCTGGAACTGCTTCTTCTTCCCTGATCGCAATTCCATGCCTGCCCCGTCGGTTTTTTCGTTTGCGTAGTTTTCTTTTCTTTGAGTCTGAAACGGTGGACGTAGGTTTTGAGTCCGGTCCTGATATAAAAAACCAAATTCTTCAATTACAGATGGGGGGTTTGTCATTGCCAATGGTTGTGATGCTCCATCTTCAGAGAGTGAGTCTACATCAGAGCTTGCTAATGAGCTTAGATCGGAGACTTCACCTGGGATATTTGATGACACATTAATCGTTGTTTGTTTGCTCACAGATGCATTCACCTTAGAAAGACGTTGTTTGCGAATGGTATCAAAACGACGTGCAAATGTGTAGATCTGGCCAAGCAAGTAATCTTGTCTATCCCGGTGAAATTTAGTAGCGTTTCGTGCTGTTATTGATTGTTCATATTTAGTAAGGCGGGTGTTGAGTTCGGACTTGAATTTGTTTATCGCCTCCTCCCCCAAACATTTTAATAAATCCGCTTCCAAAGTAGCGATTTCAGCTAGTATTTTTTCCCGATCTTTCGCAGCATACTTAATCAAGATTTTCATCATGTTCTCCGATGCATGCGCGTTGTTCACTGCCCACTCCTTGAGCATTTCAGGATCAGGGTTTTCATACGTGGGGGCTGTCAGTCCTCGCAGTCCTCGGGGAACCCTCCCCACATCCAGGTATCTGCTTAATGACTTTACCTCCCACCACTTTGAAATCTCATTCCGATGTAGTTTTTCGATCTTTTTCTTTAACGCATGAATGTTATCGTTTGACTCCTTCTCTGTCGAGTTCACTCCTGGTTTTGAATTTACCGCTGTGTCACTCCTTTCGCTAAATACGGAGTCAGCGGTTGCCTCACGTTGCTGGATTAAGGTATCCATTCTCAAACATTTGTTCAAATGAGAGCGTTTGCTTGTTAAGTAAATATTACGCTGAAAATAACCTTCGCCTGCTTAGCATATTCCGCCGGGCTTTTTTTTAGCCCTGGCTCCTCTCTCCGCTGCCTGAGATTACTGACTGTTGCTCTCCTTAGCGTTTCACTTCAGCGTCCTGCTTCCGTAGAGGCTCGCCGCTTTCAGTAAAAGTCACTCGGCACACCGATCACAAATTCAAAAGGGCGGCTTAGAGGGGGCTTCCTCGTAGTATTAACAACACTCCATACCAAATTAGCCAGAAAGTCGAGGATGCACCTGAACGAGGTCGCGTCGGTTTCTCCGCTGTTCCAGCAATTCAACGGCTTAGTATTCCAACCAAACCCGACTTCTTTTGAAAAAATCGGACACCGACACTGGAAATGCTTTCAGCCATCCGGCTTAGGTATTTATTTCTTTTCGTAACGCGTTTCGGCACAACTGCCTTGCTCACACATTTTAACGCGAACAGATCAGTTTCTTTTAAACCTAAGTCACATAGTCACATGATTAGCTCCTCACTAAACATAGTAGACAGACTAATACTACTGTAATGTCGATTTGTTACTCAATATATATATATTCACAGAAAAAACATAGGTTTCAGGGGTGTTATAGTTAGCTGGCCATTTTACTCATACAAAACCATGGAAATTCCTCCGTTATAGTTAGTTCTGCTAACTATAACTCGCGCGCCTGCAATGCACTGCTGATGATGTCACATATTGCATCATTCATGACATGGTTAGTGACATCACTGATGACATCTCAAATGACATCACTGATGACATCACTGATGACATCATCCAGTGAATGTGGTTTAGTTTGAAATTTAAATATGTATTATATATATACCAATCTGTATTGAAGATTGAGTGGATATATAACTGTCTGGATGGAGGATTTAGTAGCTGTCTGACTGTGTTTAAGTGAGTAATTAAAAGTGTCTCACTTAATACATGGGTTAGTAACTAAACTATGTAAATGTTTGCAGCACTGTCTCTGTTGTATAACATGTTGCATCAGTTGGTCACTAACTACAACAGTGTGTATATTAGTTATTGATTAGTTGGGTGAGTATTTGTATGGGACACTGAGTTTGTGTGTGGTTGGATGGGGTGCATGTAACTCTATGCATAGATGTGTGAATGGTTGATTGACTAGATGTATAGGTTTAAGAGTGCATGTGGAAACAGTTGTTTGGGTGACTGAGTGTATTTATTTGTGTGTTGGTGAGCGAATATATATTTTAGTTGTACATCTTCAACAAAGTAAAATAATAAAAGGCATTGTATGTGAGAGTTGATGTATATAAATAAGTATGTGTAAGAGTCAGTGATTGTGAGAGTAACTATATGAATGAGTGTATAATTGTAATGGTGATTTTTTAACATATTAACTATAAGTTACTATGTGTTTGAATAAATGAGGTGTTGTTGGATAATTGTGTAAGTGAGTAAATTTAAGTGTGATTACTTTTTTTCATGAGTGAGTAGGATGACTGCATAACCTACTAAGATGACTGCTGATGTGTCAATGTCTATATATGTGCATAAGTGCATTTGATAGTGTTCTATTAATTAGTGACTGCATGTATCAATGATTCTGTTGTTGAATGGGTAGTTGTGTGTGTAGACTTAGGAATCAGTGAGTGGGAATGTAGTAACTGGTATTGGTGTGTCAATGGTATCAAATATGGTACTCTGTATTTTACAGTGAGTGATGAAAGGTTATACTAGTGTATGATGAGGTGTATCAGATTGTCACGTGGATGATGTCATCAGTGATGTAATTTGAGATGTCATCAGTGATGTCATCAGTGATGTCACTGACCATGTCATGAATGATGCAATATGTGACATCATCAGCAGTGCATTGCGGGCACGCGAGTTATAGTTAGCAGAACTAACTATAACGTAGGAATTTCTATGGTTTTGTACAAGTGTAATGGCCAGCTAACTATAAAACCCCTGAAACCTACGTTTTTTCTTGTGCATTTCTAAGGTTTTTTAAATGCTAATTTCTAACTATAACGTCTCTGAAACCTATGTTTTTTTCAGTTAATTTCAAAGCTTTTTTAAATGCTAATTTCTAACTATAACGTCTCTGAAACCTATGTTTTTTTCAGTGAATTTCAAAGGTTTTTTAAATGCTCATTTTTAAGTGTGATAGTAGTTATACCTATTTTTTTGTACTGATTTTCTACAGTTTTTTAACTGTTTATTTAAAAATATTTCATTCATTAAATAACATTATACATTTTTGTGAAAATTGCAAAAAAAATGTTTAAAAAAAATTCTAACTGAAAAATTGATTAATTTTCCTGTTTTCATTTTTTATTTTAATATATTTATATTATTTTCTTTAAAAAAAATCAATTTTTTTCGGAGTCGCGCACTCAAAGTGTACACAGCACGGTGGGTGCGTGCATTCTAGCCGCCATTTTAGAAAAGTCGTGAAGGATCCGCGTATGGTGTGCGACGGCTGCATGTTTTTCAGTTACATCATATACATTTAATGTTACGTGATGTGCGCGATTGGTATCCGACCAGTCCGCGACTCCTACTCCCACGCATTCGCGACACATGCGCATTACAGTACAAGATGCTTGCGCGGTTGCGGGTCCCACGTGACGTCATATACGTGCTGGGGCGCGCTGGGTGCGTGACTCCCGCAAAAAAAATTTATGTTCCAAAATGATATGTATGTGTCTTTAATATACATATTAGGGCAAGAGATTATCTAAGATAGTCATAAAAATAATATATTTGTACTTATAATAAACGTATATTATTTTTAAATATATTTACGCGAAGTCGGGTGCGTGCATCGTGAGTGCAGAGAACCAGGTCAGCAGAGCTGCTGTAGAGCCAGAGAACCAGGTCAGCAGAGCTGCTTTAGAGCCATAGAACCAGGTCAGCAGAGCTGCTCTAGAGGCAGAGAACCAGGTCAGTAGAGCTGATTTAGAGGGAGAGAACCAGGTCAGCAGAGCTGCTTTAGAGCCAGAGAACCAGGTCAGCAGAGCTGCTCTAGAGCCAGAGAACAAGGTCAGCAGAGCTGCTTTAGAGCTATAGAACCAGGTCAGCAGAGCTGCTTTAGAGCCAGAGAACCAGGTCAGCAGAGCTGCTCTAGAGCCTAAGAACCGGGTCAGCAGAGCTGCTCTAGAGCCAGAGAAACCAGGTCAGCAGAGCTGCTTTAGAGGGAGAGAACCAGGTCAGCAGAGCTGCTTTAGAGCCAAGGGACCAGGTCGGCATAGCTGCTCTAGAGCCAGAGACCCATATCAGCAGAACTGCTTTAGAGCCAGAGAACCAGGTCAGCAGAGCTCTTTAGAGGGAGAGAACCAGGTCAGCAGAGCTGCTTTAGAGCCAGAGAACCAGGTCAGCAGAGCTGCTGTAGAGCCAGAGAAACCAGGTCAGCAGAACTGCTTTAGAGCCAGAGAACCAGGTCAGCAGAGCTCTTTAGAGGGAGAGAACCACGTCAGCAGAGCTGCTTTAGAGCCAGTGAACCAGGTCAGCAGAGCTTCTCTAGAGCCAGAGAACCAGGTCAGCAGAGCTGCCTTAGAGCCAGAGAACCAGGTCAGCAGAGCTACTTTAGAGCCAGAGAACCAGGTCAGCAGAGCTGCTCTAGAGGTAGAGAACCAGGTCAGCAGAGCGGCTTAAGAGGGAGAGAACCAGGTCAGCAGAGCTGCTCTAGAGCCAGGGAATCTAGGTCAGCAGAGCTGCTTTAGAGGGAGAGAACCAGGTCAGCAGAGCTGCTTTAGAGCCAGAGAACCGGGTCAGCAGAGCTGCTCTAGAGCCAGAGAACCAGGTCAGCAGAGCTGCTTTAGAGCCATAGAACCAGTTCAGCAGAGCTGCTCTAGAGGCAGAGAACCAGGCCAGTAGAGCTGATTTAGAGGGAGAGAACCATGTCAGCAGAGCTGCTTTAGAGCCAGAGAACCAGGTCAGCAGAGCTGCTATAAAGCCAGAGAACAAGGTCAGCAGAGCTGCTTTAGAGCTATAGAACCAGGTCAGCAGAGCTCCTTTACAGCCAGAGAACCAGGTCAGCAGAGCTGCTTTAGAGGTAGAGAACCAGGTCAGCAGAGCTGCTTTAGAGTGAGAGAACCAGGTCAGCAGAGCTGCTTTAGAGGGAGAGAACCAGGTCAGCAGAGCTGCTTTAGAGCCAAGGGACCAGGTCGGCAGAGCTGCTCTAGAGCCAGAGACCCAGGTCAGCAGAACTGCTTTAGAGGGAGAGAACCAGGTCAGCAGAGCTGCTTTAGAGCCAAGGGACCAGGTCGGCATAGCTGCTCTAGAGCCAGAGACCCATGTCAGCAGAACTGCTTTAGAGCCATAGAACCGGGTCAGCAGAGCTGCTTTAGAGCCAGAGAACCAGGTCAGCAGAGCTGTTGTAGAGAAAGAGAACCAGGTTGGCAGAGCTGCTCTAGAGCCTAAGAACCAGGTCAGCAGAGCTGCTCTAGAGCCAGAGAACCAGGTCAGCAGAGCTGCTGTAGAGCCAGAGAAACCAGGTCAGTAGAGCTGCTTTAGAGTGAGAGAACCAGGTCAGCAGAGCTGCTTTAGAGGGAGAGAACCAGGTCAGCAGAGCTGCTTTAGAGCCAAGGGACCAGGTCGGCAGAGCTGCTCTAGAGCCAGAGACCCAGGTCAGCAGAACTGCTTTAGAGCCATAGAACCGGGTCAGCAGAGCTGCTTTAGAGCAAGAGAACCAGGTCAGCAGAGCTTTGGAGAGCCAGAGAACCAGCTCAGCAGAGCTGCTCTAGAGCCTAAGAACCAGGTCAGCAGAGCTGCTCTAGAGCCAGAGAACCAGGTCAGCAGAGCTGCTGTAGAGCCAGAGAAACCAGGTCAGCAGAGCTGCTTTAGAGGGAGAGAACCAGGTCAGCAGAGCTGCATTAGAGCCAGAGAACCAGGCCAGCAGAGCTGCTTTAGAGCCAGAGAACCAGGTCAGCAGAGCTGCTTTAGAGCCAGAGAACCAGGTCAGCAGAGCTGCTCTAGAGCCAGAGAACCAAGTCAGCAGAGCTGCTCTAGAGCCATAGAACCAGGTCAGCAGAGCTGCTTTAGAGCCAGAGAACCAGGTCAGCAGAGCTGCTCTAGAGCCTAAGAACCAGGTCAGCAGAGCTGCTCTAGAGCCAGAGAACCAGGTCAGCAGAGCTGGTATAAAGCCAGAGAAATCAGGTCAGTAGAGCTGCTTTAGAGGGAGAGAACCCAGTCAGCAGAGCTGCTCTAGAGGGAGAGAACCTGGTCAGCAGAACTACTTTAGAGCCATAGAACCGGGTCAGCAGAGCTGCTCTAGAGCCAGAGAACCAGGTCAGCAGAGCTGGTATAGAGCCAGAGAAATCAGGTCAGTAGAGCTGCTTTAGAGGGAGAGAACCCGGTCAGCAGAGCTGCTCTAGAGCCAGAGAAGCATGTCAGCAGAACTACTTTAGAGCCATAGAACCGGGTCTTAGAGCCAGAGAACTAGGTCAGCAGAGCTGTTGTAGAGCCAGAGAACCAGATCAGCAGAGCTGCTCTGTAGCCTAAGAACTAGGTCAGCAGAGCTGCTCTAGAGCCAGAGAGCCAGGTCAGCAGACCTGCTGTAGAGCCAGGGAACCAGGTCAGCACAGCTGCTTTAGAGGGAGAGACCAGGTCAGCAGAGCTGCTTTAGAGCCAGAGAACCAGGTCAGCAGAGCTGCTCTAGCTGACACTGACTGACTGACACTGACTGACTGACACTGACTGATTGACACTGACTGACACTGATTGACTGACACTGACAGACACTGATTGACTGAAACTGACTGACTGACAATGACTGACACTGATTGACTGACACTGACTGACTGACACTGACTGACTGACTGACACTGACTGACTGACACTGAATGACTGACACTGACTGACTGACACTGATTGACACTGATTGACTGACACTGACTGACTGACTGACACTGACTGACTGACACAGACACTGACTGACCGACTGACTACTCTCTACTACTGTACTACTCACTCTCTACTACTCTCTCTCTACTACTCACTCTCTACTACTCACTCTCTACTACTCTCTACTACTCACTCTCTACTACTCTACTACTCTCTACTACTCACTCTCTACTACTCTCTACTACTCACTCTCTACTATACTACTCACTCGCTACTACTCACTCTCTACTACTCTCTACTACTACTCTCTACTATTCACTCTCTACCACTCTCTACTACTCACTCTACTACTCTCTACTACTCTCTACCACTCACTCTTTACTACTCTACTACTCACTCACCACTATTTTCTACTAATCTCTCTCTACTACTCACTCTCTACTACTCACTCTACTACCCTCTACTACTCACTCTCTACTACTCACTCTCCACTATTCTCTCTCTCTACAATTCACTCTCTACTACTCACTCTCTACTACTCGCTCTCTACTACTCTCTACTACTCACTCTCAACTACTCACTCTCTACTACTCGATCTCTACTACTCTCTACTACTCACTCTCTACTACTCCACTACTCTATACTACTCTCGCTACTACTCACTCTCTACTACTCACTCTCTACTACTCTACTACATTCTACTACTCTCTCTACTACTCACTCTCTGCTATTCTCTACTACTCACTCTACTACTCTCTTGCACTCACTCTCTACTACTCTACTACTCACTCTCTACTACTCTCTCTACTGCTCACGCTCTACTACTCACTCTACAACTCTCTACTACTCACTCTCTACTACTCTCTCTCTACTACTCTCTCTCTACTACTCACATTCTACTACTCACTCTCTACTACTCACTCTCTACTGCTCACTCTCCACTACTCGCTCTCAACTACTCTCTACTACTCACTCTCTACTACTCTACTACTCTCTCTACTTTTCACACTCTACTACTCTCTCTACTACTCACTCTCTACTACTCTCTACTACTCACTCTACTACTCACTCTCTACTACTCTCTACTACTCACTCTCTACTACTCCACTACTCTCTACTACTCACTCTCTACTACTCACTCTCTACTACTCACTCTCTACTTCTCACTCTCTACTACTCTCTACTACTGACTCTCTACTACTCTCTCTACTACTCACTCTCTACTACTCTCTACTACTCACTCTACTACTAACTCTCTACTACTCTCTACTACTCTACTACTCAGTCTCTACTACTCACTCTCTCCTACTCACTCTGCTACTCTCTACTTCTCACTCTCTGCAACTCTCTCTACTACTCTCTGCTACTCTCTGCTACTCACTCTCTACTCTCTATCACTCACTCTCTACTCTCTACCTCTCTCTCTACTACTCTCTACCTCTACCTCTCTACCTCTACACCTCTACCTCTACACCTCTAACTCTCTCTACACGCACACATATACACATATATATATATGCATATATATGCATATGCATTTATATATATGTATGTGTATATATATACATACATATATAAACATATATATAATCTGCATATCTATATAAATACAAATATAAATGCATGCATACATATACATACATGCATACATATGCATGTTATGTTCATGAAAGTTTGAAAAACACTAATACAAGCAAAGCTAAAAAGCCACCTAATTACAAACAGAATTGCCTTAACTTAAACGAGGACAAGACCTATTGCATTTTCAATGCTTGTTTACTTTGGTTCCATCAAAAAGGCATTCAGATCTGTCACACGTTTGCCATAAATTCTGAATGGCAGCACTCTAGTTGCTCAGTAGATCACTGTAGTATAGCTACTGCTCAGCAGGGAAGTCTGCTGCTGGTATTCAAAGTGCATGTTTCAGTCTGCATGTCAGAATTTTTTAATGAAATAGAAGAGGATTTCAGAAGTCAAAATGTGCCCTAATTTTTCTTTCTGCAGCACTAATCATAATTTCTATGGCAAAATGAACCCCCTCATTTTGTTCCTTTGTAAATTAAATGGTTTAAGTGTTACCACTTTATTCCAATCAAGATGGCTTCAGGTATGTCATACATTTGTCATTAGTAAGACTGTTAGCGCTCTAGTTGTTCTTTAGAACACTCTGGGACATTCTGTCATTGGGCTATACTTGGGCTACATCTGGGTGATATTTGTGCTACATTTGGGCTCTTTTGTCTCTTGTGGCCATCTTGGGAGACTTATTTGTTATGAAGTTTCCTAATTTCCTCATTTACTACAGTCTCCTCAGTAGGAAATCCTTTCAGGTTTTTTACTTTGATTCCATCAAGAAGGCATTCAGATGTGTCACACTTTTGCCATAAATTCTGATTGTTAGCACTCTAGTTGCTTATTAGATCACTGTAGTAAAGCTACTGCTCACCAGGGAAGTCTGCTGCTGGTATTGAAAGTGCATGTTTCAGTCTGCATGTCAGAATTTTTTAATGAAATAGAAGAGGATTTGAGAAGTCAAAATGTGCCCTAATTTTTCTTTCTGCAGCACTAATCATAGTTTCTATGGCAAAATGAACCCCCTCATTGTGTTCCTTTTAAATTAAACTACTCACTCTCTACTACTCACTCGCTACTACTCACTCTCTACTACTCACTCTCTACTACTCTCCACTACTCTCTACTACTACTCTCTACTACTCACTCTCTACTACTCTCTATTACTCTCTCTCTACTACTCCCTCTCTACTACTCCCTCTATTTCTCTCTACTACTCACTCTCTACTATGCTCTCAATACTACTCACTCTCTACTACTCTACTACTCTCTGCTACACTCTCTACTACTCACTCTACTACTCTCTACTACTCTCTACCACTCACTCTCTACTACTCTACTACTCACTCTCTACTACGCTCTACTACTCTCTCTACTACTCACTCTCTACTACTCACCCTACTACTCTCTACTATGCACTCTCTACTACTCTCTCTCTACTGCTCACTCTCTACTACGCACTCTCTACTACTCACTCTCTACTGCTCTCTACTACTCACTCTCCAGTACTCCCTCTCTACTACTCGCTCTCTACTACTCTCTACTACTCACTCAACGACTCACTCTCTACTACGCTACTACTCTGTACAACTCTCTCTACTACTCACTCTCTACTACTCTTTCTACAACTCACTCTCCACTACTCTCTACTACACACTCTCTACTACTTTCTCTCTACTACTCTCTACTACTCACTCTACTACTCACTCTCTACTACTCTCTACTACTCACTCTCTACTACTCCACTACTCTCTACTACTCCACTACTCTCTACTACTCTCTCTCTAAACGTATATTATTTTTAAATATATTCTTGCGAAGTCGGTGCGTGCATCGTGAGTGCAGAAAACCAGGTCAGCAGAGCTGCTGTAGAGCCAGAGAACCAGGTCAGCAGAGCTGCTTTAGAGCCAGAGAACCAGGCCAGCAGAGCTGCTTTAGAGCCAGAGAACCAGGTTAGCAGAGCTGCTTTAGAGCCAGAGAACCAGGTCAGCAGAGCTACTCTAGAGCCAGAGAACCAAATCAGCAGAGCTGCTTTAGAGCTATAGAACCAGGCCAGCAGAGCTGCTTTAGAGCCAGAGAACCAGGTCAGTAGAGCTGCTCTAGAGCCTAAGAACCAGGTCAACAGAGCTGCTCTAGAGCCAGAGAACCAGGTCTGCAGAGCTGCTGCAGAGCCAGAGAAACCAGGTCAGTAGAGCTGCTTTAGAGGGAGAGAACCAGGACAGCAGAGCTGCTCTAGAGCCAGAGAACCATGTCAGCAGAACTGCTTCAGAGCCATAGAACCGGGTCAGCGGAGCTCCTTTAGAGTCAGAGAACCAGGTCAGCAGAGCTGTTGTAGAGCCAGAGAACTAGATCAGCAGAGCTGCTCTGTAGCATAAGAACTAGGTCAGCAGAGCTGCTCTAGAGCCAGAAAACCAGGTCAGCAGAGCTGCTTTAGAGAGAGACAACCAGGTCAGCAGAGCTGCTTTAGAGCCAGAGAACCAGGTCAGCAGAGCTGCTCTAGCTGACACTGACTGACTGACACTGACTGACTGACACTGACTGACTGACACTGACTGACACTGATTGACTTACACTGACTGACTGACACTGACTGACACTAACACTGATTGACTGACACTGACTGACTGCCACTGATTGACTGACACTGACTGACTGACTGACACTGACTGACACTGACTGACTACTCTCTACTACTCCACTACTGACTCTCTACTACTCTCTCTACTACTCACTCTCTACTACTCACTCTCTACTACTCTACTACTCACTCTCTACTAGTCACTCGCTACTACTCTCTACTACTCACTCTCTACTACTCACTCTCTACTACTCTCTACTACTCACTCTACTACTCACTCTCTACTACTCTCTACTACTCACTCTCTACTACTCCACTACTCTCTACTACTCACTCTCTACTACTCACTCTCTACTACTCACTCTCTACTTCTCACTCTCTACTACTCTCTACTACTGACTCTCTACCACTCTCTCTACTACTCACTCTCTACTACTCACTCTACTACTAACTCTCTACTACTCTCTACTACTCTACTACTCAGTCTCTACTACTCACTCTCTCCTACTCACTCTGCTACTCTCTACTTCTCACTCTCTGCAACTCTCTCTACTACTCTCTGCTACTCTCTGCTACTCACTCTCTACTCTCTATCACTCACTCTCTACTCTCTACCTCTCTCTCTACTACTCTCTACCTCTACCTCTCTACCTCTACCTCTACACCTCTAACTCTCTCTACACGCACACATATACACATATATATATATGCATATATATGCATATGCATTTATATATGTATGTGTACATATATACATACATATATAAACATATATATAATCTGCATATCTATATAAATACAAATATAAATGCATGCATACATATACATACATGCATACATATGCATGTTATGTTCATGAAAGTTTGAAAAACACTAATACAAGCAAAGCTAAAAAGCCACCTAATTACAAACAGAATTGCCTTAACTTAAACGAGGACAAGACCTATTGCATTTTCAATGCTTGTTTACTTTGGTTCCATCAAAAAGGCATTCAGATCTGTCACACGTTTGCCATAAATTCTGAATGGCAGCACTCTAGTTGCTCAGTAGATCACTGTAGTATAGCTACTGCTCAGCAGGGAAGTCTGCTGCTGGTATTCAAAGTGCATGTTTCAGTCTGCATGTCAGAATTTTTTTATGAAATAGAAGAGGATTTCAGAAGTCAAAATGTGCCCTAATTTTTCTTTCTGCAGCACTAATCATAATTTCTATGGCAAAATGAACCCCCTCATTTTGTTCCTTTGTAAATTAAATGGTTTAAGTGTTACCACTTTATTCCAATCAAGATGGCTTCAGGTATGTCATACATTTGTCATTAGTGAGACTGTTAGCGCTCTAGTTGTTCTTTAGAACACTCTGGGACATTCTGTCATTGGGCTATACTTGGGCTACATCTGGGTGATATTTGTGCTACATTTGGGCTCTTTTGTCTCTGGTGGCCATCTTGGGAGACTTATTTGTTATGAAGTTTCCTAATTTCCTCATTTACTACAGTCTCCTCAGTAGGAAATCCTTTCAGGTTTTTTACTTTGATTCCATCAAGAAGGCATTCAGATGTGTCACACATTTGCCATAAATTCTGATTGTTAGCACTCTAGTTGCTTATTAGATCACTGTAGTAAAGCTACTGCTCACCAGGGAAGTCTGCTGCTGGTATTGAAAGTGCATGTTTCAGTCTGCATGTCAGAATTTTTTAATGAAATAGAAGAGGATTTGAGAAGACAAAATGTGCCCTAATTTTTCTTTCTGCAGCACTAATCATAGTTTCTATGGCAAAATGAACCCCCTCATTGTGTTCCTTTTAAATTAAACTACTCACTCTCTACTACTCACTCGCTACTACTCACTCTCTACTACTCACTCTCTACTACTCTCCACTACTCTCTACTACTACTCTCTACTACTCCCTCTCTACTACTCCCTCTATTTCTCTCTACTACTCACTCTCTACTATGCTCTCAATACTACTCACTCTCTACTACTCTACTACTCTCTGCTACACTCTCTACTACTCACTCTACTACTCTCTACTACTCTCTACCACTCACTCTCTACTACTCTACTACTCACTCTCTACTACGCTCTACTACTCTCTCTACTACTCACTCTCTACTACTCACCCTACTACTCTCTACTATGCACTCTCTACTACTCTCTCTCTACTGCTCACTCTCTACTACGCACTCTCTACTACTCACTCTCTACTGCTCTCTACTACTCACTCTCCAGTACTCCCTCTCTACTACTCGCTCTCTACTACTCTCTACTACTCACTCAACGACTCACTCTCTACTACGCTACTACTCTGTACAACTCTCTCTACTACTCACTCTCTACTACTCTTTCTACAACTCACTCTCCACTACTCTCTACTACACACTCTCTACTACTTTCTCTCTACTACTCTCTACTACTCACTCTACTACTCACTCTCTACTACTCTCTACTACTCACTCTCTACTACTCCACTACTCTCTACTACTCACTCTCTACTACTCTCTCTCTAAACGTATATTATTTTTAAATATATTCTTGCGAAGTCGGTGCGTGCATCGTGAGTGCAGAAAACCAGGTCAGCAGAGCTGCTGTAGAGCCAGAGAACCAGGTCAGCAGAGCTGCTTTAGAGCCAGAGAACCAGGCCAGCAGAGCTGCTTTAGAGCCAGAGAACCAGGTTAGCAGAGCTGCTTTAGAGCCAGAGAACCAGGTCAGCAGAGCTACTCTAGAGCCAGAGAACCAAATCAGCAGAGCTGCTTTAGAGCTATAGAACCAGGCCAGCAGAGCTGCTTTAGAGCCAGAGAACCAGGTCAGTAGAGCTGCTCTAGAGCCTAAGAACCAGGTCAACAGAGCTGCTCTAGAGCCAGAGAACCAGGTCTGCAGAGCTGCTGCAGAGCCAGAGAAACCAGGTCAGTAGAGCTGCTTTAGAGGGAGAGAACCAGGACAGCAGAGCTGCTCTAGAGCCAGAGAACCATGTCAGCAGAACTGCTTCAGAGCCATAGAACTGGGTCAGCGGAGCTCCTTTAGAGTCAGAGAACCAGGTCAGCAGAGCTGTTGTAGAGCCAGAGAACTAGATCAGCAGAGCTGCTCTGTAGCATAAGAACTAGGTCAGCAGAGCTGCTCTAGAGCCAGAAAACCAGGTCAGCAGACCTGCTGTAGAGCCAGAGAAACCAGGTCAGCAGAGCTGCTTTAGAGAGAGACAACCAGGTCAGCAGAGCTGCTTTAGAGCCAGAGAACCAGGTCAGCAGAGCTGCTCTAGCTGACACTGACTGACTGACACTGACTGACTGACACTGGCTGATTGACACTGACTGACACTGATTGACTGACACTGACTGACTGACACTGACTGACACTGACTAACACTGATTGACTGACACTGACTGACTGCCACTGATTGACTGACACTGACTGACTGACTGACACTGACACTGACTGACACTGACTGACTACTCTCTACCACTGACTCTCTACTACTCTCTCTACTACTCACTCTCTACTACTCACTCTCTACTACTCTACTACTCACTCTCTACTAGTCACTCGCTACTACTCTCTACTACTCACTCTCTACTACTCACGCTCTACTACTCTCTACTACTTGCTCTACTACTCACTCTCTACTATTCTCTACTACTCACTCTACTACTCTCTCCTACTCTCTACCACTCACTCTCTACTACTCTACTACTCACTCTCTACTACTCTCTCTCTACTACTCACTCTCTACTACTCACTCTACTACTCTCTACTACTCACTCTCTACTACTCTCTACTACTCACTCTGTACTACTCACTCTCTACTACTCTCTACTGCTCACTCTCCACTACTCATTCTCTACTACTCGCTCTCAACTACTCTCTACTACTCACTCTACTACTCACTCACTACTACTCTATTACTCTCTCTACTTCTCACTCTCTACTACTCTCTCTCTACTACTCACTCTCTATTACTCTCTACTACTCACTCTCTACTACTCACGCTCTACTACTTGCTCTCTGCAACTCGCTCTCTACTACTCTCTAGTACTCACTCTACTACTCACTCTCTACTACTCTCTACTACTCACTCTCTACTACTCCACTACTCTCTACTACTCACTCTCTACTACTCACTATCTACTACTCTACCACTCTCTACTACTCCTCTCTACTACTCACTCTCTACTACTCTCTACTACTCACTCTCTACTACTCTCTCTACTACTCTCTACTACTCACTCTCTACTACTCTCTACTACTCACTCTCTACTACTCTCTCTCTACTACTCTCTACTACTCACTCTGCTACTCACTCTCTACTACTCTCTCTCTGCTACTCACTCTCTACTACTCTCTACCACTCACTCTCTACTACTCACTCTCTACTACTCTCTACTACTCACTCTCTACTACTCTCTACTACTCACTCTACTACTCACTCTCTACTACTCTCTACTACTCACTCTCTAATACTCACTCTCTGCTACTCACTCTACTACTCTCTACTACTCACTATCTGATACTTTCTGTACTACTCACTCTCTACTCTCTATTACTCGCTCTCTACTCTCTACCTCTCTACCTCTCTCTCTACTACTCTCTACCTCTCTACCTCTACCTCTCTACCTCTACACCTCTACCTATACACCTCTACCTCTCTACCTCTCTGTACATGCACACATATGCATATATATATATGCATATGCATTTATATATATGTATGTGTATATATATATACATATATAAACATATAAATATAATCTGCATATCTATATAAATATAAATGCATGCAAACATATACATATACATATATGCATACATATGCATGGTATGTACATGAAAGTTTGAAAAACTCTAATACAAGCAAAGCTAAAAAGCCACCTAATTACAAACAGAATTGCTTTAACTTAAACGAGGGCGAGACCTATTGCATTTTCAATGCTTGTTTACTTTGACTCCATCAAGAAGGCATTCAGATGTGTCACACATTTTCCATAAATTCTGAATGGTAGCACTCTAGTTGCTCATTATATCACTGTAGTAAAGCTACTCCTCACCAGGGAAGTCTACTGCTCGTATTCAAAGTGCATGTTTCAGTCTGCATGTCAGAATTTCTTAATGAAATGGAAGAGGATTTGAGAAGTCAAAATGTGCCCTAATCTTTCTTTCTGCAGCACTAATCATAATTTCTATGGCAAAATGAACCCCCTCATTTTGTTCCTTTGCAAATTAAATGTTTTAAGTGTTACCACTTTGTTCCAATCAAGATGGCATCAGGTGTGCCATACTTTTGTCATAAGTAAGACTGTTAGCGCTCTAGTTGTTCTTTAAAACACTCTGGGACATTCTGTCATTGGGCTATAATTGGGCTACATCTCGGTGATATTTGTGCTACATTTGGGCTCTTTAGTCTCTGGTGGCCATCTTGGGAGACTTATTTGTTTTGAAGTTTCCTAATTTCCTCATTTACAACAGTCTCCTCAGTAGGAAATACTTTCAGGTTTTTTACTTTCATTCCATCAAGAAGGCATTCAGATGTGTCACACATTTGCCATAAATTCGGAATGTTAGCACTCGAGTTGCTTATTAGATCACTGTAGTAAAGCTACTGCTCACCAGGGAAGTCTGCTGCTGGTATTGAAAGTGCATGTTTCAGTCTGCATGTCAGAATTTTTTTATGAAATAGAAGAGGATTTGAGAAGTCACTCAAAATGTGCCCTAATTTTCTTTTTTCCGCACTAATCATAATTTCTATGGCAAAATGAACCTCCTCATTGTGTTCCTTTTCAATTAAACTACTCACTCTCTACTACTCACTCGCTACTACTTTCTACTACTCACTCTCTACTACTCTCTCTCTACTACTCTCTACTACTCACTATCTGATACCTTCTCTACTACTCTCTACTACTCACCCTCTACTCTCTATTACTCGCTCTCTACTCTCTACCTCTCTACCTGTCTCTACCTCTCTCTCTACTACTCTCTACCTCTCTACCTCTCTACCTCTACACCTCTACCTATACACCTCTACCTCTCTACCTCTCTGTACATGCACACATATGCACATATATATATGCATATGCATTTATATATATATGTATGTGTGTATATATATATATACATATATAAACATATAAATATAATCTGCATATCTATATAAATATAAATGCATGCAAACATATACATATACATATATGCATACATATGCATGGTATGTACATGAAAGTTTGAAAAACTCTAATACAAGCAAAGCTAAAAAGCCACCTAATTACAAACAGAATTACTTTAACTTAAACGAGGGCGAGACCTATTGCATTTTCAATGCTTGTTTACTTTGGTTCCATCAAGAAGGCATTCAGATGTGTCACACATTTGCCATAAATTCAGAATGTTAGCACTCTAGTTGCTTATTAGATCACTGTAGTAAAGCTACTGCTCACCAGGGAAGTCTGCTGCTGGTATTGAAAGTGCATGTTTCAGTCTGCATGTCAGAATTTTTTAATGAAATAGAAGAGGATTTGAGAGTCACTGAAAATGTGCCCTAATTTTTCCGCACTAATCATAATTTCTATGGCAAAATGAACCTCCTCATTGTGTTCCTTTTAAATTAAACTACGCACTCTCTACTACTCACTCGCTACTACTTTCTACTACTCTCTCTCTACTACTCTCTCTCTACTACTCTCTACTACTCTCTACTACTCACTCTCTACTACTCACTCTCTACTACTCACTCTACTGCTCTCTACTACTCTCTACCACTCACTCTCGACTACTCTACTACTCACTCTCTACTATTCTCTACTACTCTCTCTCTACTACTCCCTCTCTACTACTCACTCTACTACTCTCTACTACTCACTCTCTATTACTCACTCTCTACTACTCTACTACTCTCTACTACTCACTCTCTACTACTCACTCTCTACTACTCTACTACTCACTCTCTACTACTCACTCTACTACTCTCTACTACTCTACTACTCACTCTCTAGTACTCTCTACTACTCTCTCTCTACTACTCACTCTCTACTACTCACTCTAATACTCTCTACTACTCTCTCTCTACTACTCACTCTTTACTACTCACTCTCTACTACTCACTCTCCACTACTCACTCTCTACTACTCGCTCTCTACTACTCACTCTACTACTCACTCTCTACTACTCTACTACTCTCTCTGCTACTCACTCGCTACTACTCTACTACTCTCTACTACTCTCTCTACTACTCACTCTCTACTACTCACTCTCTACTACTCTCTCTCTACTACACACTCTCTACTACTTGCTCTCTACTACTCACTCTACTACTCACTCTCTACTACTCACTCTACTACTCACTCTCTACTACTCTCTACTACTCACTCTCTACTACTCAACTACTCTCTACTAATCACTCTCTACTACTCACTCTCTACTACTCTCTACTACTCACTCTCTACTACTCACTCTCTACTACTCACTCTCTACTACTCTCTACTACTCACTCTCTACTACTCTCTACTACTCCCTCTCTACTACTCTCTCTCTACTACTCTCTACTACTCACTCTACTACTCATTATCTACTACTCTCTCTCTGCTACTCAGTCTCCACTACTCACTCTCTACTACTCTCTACTACTCACTCTCTAATAATCACTCTCTACTACTCTCTACTACTCACTCTCTACTACTCTCTACTACTCACTCTACTACTCACTCTTTACTACTCTCTACTACTCTCTACTTCTCACTCTCTACTACTCTCTACTACTCACTCTCTACTACTCACTCTTCTACTCTCTCCTACTCACTCTCTGCTACTCTCTCTACTACTCTCTACTACTCTCTCTCTACTCTCTACCTCTCTACCTCTCTCTACCTCACTCTCTACTACTCTCTACCACTCTACCTCTACCTCTCTCTACACGCACATATATGCATATGCATTTATATATATGTATGTGTATATATATATATATATATACATACATATATAAACATATATATAATCTGCATATCTATATAAATACAAATATAAATGCATGCATACATATACATATTTCCATTCCTCCGTCACCAACAACCATTCCACAAGACGAAGATAGACCCAAATTATTGTGCAAATTCAGAAATTTATTTTCAGATGCCCTACACCATCGCCATTACGCGTTTCAGCCTCGTGGAGGCCTTGATCACATGATACGCTAATGGAGAGTTTTTTTCTTCTTTTAAAGTGCTAGTGCGCAAAAACTTGTGTTTAAAACACTCCCACAGGAATTAATGGACATAGAAAACAGAATGTCCTTGCATTGGTAATAGGTTCCTATGCATGTGCAAAATGCAACGCTTTACAGTACAATGATAAATATCAGTGTGCAAAACAGCGCTGAACTCGGTAAATACATACATAAATAAATATATAAATATATACATATTCATGAATAAAATCATAGCATTGATAAAATACCATAAAAATGCTAAAAAATCCTCAGCTAAAATGTTATGTTATTTAAAACCAATGAACCTCATAGAGTTGGCAGCATAATTGCGAATCCAATCATTTCTAGAGTACACAGTTAAACATAAGAAGCGTGGTTGTCATTGATTCAGTTTAGACTTAAATGCCGAATAATAATATCAACAACTCTGAGGAACATTTAACCGAGTTATTGCAACGTTGAAAACTCATTACATGCATAAAAATTCTTAATTGTCTGCCCCAGTGGGCCCAAACATCCTCTTGTGGGAAAATATGAAGTGCAAAAAGTGATGTGCAAAGTACGCCTTTTTACATCCAATCACAGCCGTGAATATGGTTTGTAAACATATAGATATATTGTCATTAGTCCCCAATACTTGTGCACATACTTTAAAATCATCAGATTTTTTAAAAACTTGTATCAGGAGGCAGCAGTTTCACTTAATTTAAGATATCTGCTAATAATTATTCATTATTAAAGACAGGTAAAAAAATCCTCACTAGCATTCAACCCCTGGGGTGCCTTACTATCCAGTTTGAGTATATATCTTGTTTCCATTTGGCTCAATATTCGTTCACGATTGCCACCCCTTCTCAGTGGCAAAACCGTGCCAATAACAAAATATTTAAGATGCGACAAATTATTCTCATGGCACTCCCTAAAGTGCCTCGCCACCGGGTATGCAGCATCGCTGTTAGTGATGGCTCTAATGTGCTGGAGCACCCGTTTGTGAACCTGCAGTTTTGTGCTCCCAACGTACCGCAGGCCACAAGAGCACTCCAGCACATATATCGCATACTCCGTTTTACAATTTAGAGCCTTAGTGATTTTCACTGGATTCGTCTGAAATGGCGTTTGGTATACTTGTGTACTAATCCCGTACTTACAGGCTTTGCATGTGGCACATTTGATAAAACCTTTTCTGTTGTTAAGCCATGTGCTCGTAAGTCTGACCTCTGGACTGCTCTTAACTAGGGAACTGCTCATAGATCGCGCTCTTCTAAATTCGATACTGGGGGATTTCATCATCACTTTACCCAAGACCGGGTCATTGCAGACCAAAGGCCAACTCCTATTGATAATCCTATGCAATGTATACATATAAGCATGTTATGTACATGAAATTTTGAAAAACACTAATAAAAGCAAAGCTAAAAAGCCACCTAATTACAAACAGAATTGCTTTAACTTAAACGAGGGCGAGACCTATTGCATTTTCAATGCTTGTTTACTTTGGTTCCATCAAGAAGGCATTCAGATGTGACACATTTGCCATAAATTCTGAATGGTAGCACTCTAGTTCCTCATTAGATCACTGTAGTAAAGCTACTGCTCACCAGGGAAGTCTGCTGCTGGTATTCAAAGTGCATGTTTCAGTCTGCATGTCAGAACTTTTTAATGAAATAGAAGATGATTTGAGAAGTCAAAATGTGCCCTAATTTTTCTTTCTGCAGCACTAATCATAATTTCTATGGCAAAATGAACCCCCTCATTTTGTTCCTTTGCAAATTAAATGTTTTAAGTGTTACCACCTTATTCCAATCAAGATGGCTTCAAGTGTGCCATACTTTTGTCATAAGTAAGACTGTTAGCGCTCTAGTTGCTCTTTAAAACACTCTGGGATTTCTGTCAATGGGCTATACTTGGGCTACATCTCGGTGATATTTGTGCTACATTTGGGCTCTTTTGTCTCTGGTGGCCATCTTGGGAGACTTGTTATGAAGTTTCCTAATTTCCTCATTTACTGCAGTCTCCTCAGTAGGGATACTGTCAGTTTTTTACTTTGGTTCAATGAAGAAGGCATTCAGATGTGTCACACATTTGCCATAAATTCAGAATGTTAGCACTCTAGTTGCTCATTAGATCACTGTAGTAAAGCTACTGCTCACCAGGGAAGTCTGCTGCTGGTATTGAAAGTGCATGTTTCATTCTGCATGTCAGAATTCTTTAATGAAATAAAGGAGGATTTGAGAAGTCTCTCAAAATGTGCCCTCATTTTTCTTTCTGCAGCACTAATCATACTTTCTATGGCAAAATGAACCCCCTCATTTTGTTCCATTTTAAATTAAATGTTTTAAGAGTTACCACTTTATTCCAATCAAGATGGCTTCAGGTGTGCCATACGTTTATCATAAGTAGGAGTGTTAGCACTCTAGTTGTTCTTTGGAACAGTCTGGGAAGCTGCAGTAGAACACAAAGGAATCAACTGACAGTCTCTGCCCTTGTTGGATGTACATGTTTTACTGAGAATGTCAGACTTCATTCTCACATGACTAAGAAAGATAATGTGAATTTACAGAAAATATGCTCTCAGTTTAGCTTATAGATCACCTTCCAAACCTCTGTGGGAAAAGCATGTGAAAATAGTTTTCTCTCAAACATGATTCATGATATCCCAGCAGAAGGCTTTTTCACATGGTAAAATCACCTTAGAACATACCACAATTCCTAAAATGAGTATGGTACCATCAACAAATGATTTATTATGTAACTAAAGTCTTAAAACCTTCTATTAACTGCAATGCTTTTAATAGCACTGAGGTGCTATCGTGTATATTGGTCCCAAGATGGCTGACAACACTTCTTGGATGAAGTGCTGACAGCCAATCAGATCTCACGATGAGATGTGTGGTTAGGCTCCGCCCAGATATATATGTGATTTTACTTTTGATTTTCTCAGGAACTACTGAATGGATTTACACCATTTAAGCAAAAGGCACGACTCTGAACCAAGGTCTACCTTTCTGCCAAATTTGGTGTAATTCCGTTCAGCAGTTCGGGCTGTAGCTGCGTCAACAGGTCCTAGGGGAAATTGCATGGGGAAAAAGCGTTTTGGGAACCCCCTATTTTCTCAGCCACCGCTTGACAAATCACCACAAAACTTTCAGGATAGGAGCGGACCGGAGCTGGCCAAAAGTTTGGAAAATTTTGCGAAGATTCGTCAACTGGCGCCAAACTTATTGGGAATAGAATGTTGCGGATTTCCTATGGAAAATAGGTCCTAACTATAACTACATACTGGCGACCGCCAGTAGGTAATATATGTATATATATATGTATGCATTTATATGTTGACATTAGAAGCATATATATTTATATCTTTTTGTGTATATATATATATTTTAAACTGTAGTTATATATATATTTGCATATATATACACAGATATATTTGTATATGTATTTGATTTTTTGCATATGTAGATATGCACATATAATGCATATATACAACATATATAGCTATATATGTATATATAGACATATAGATATTTTTAGAAGTTTCGATATACGAATATAGGTATATGAAACATATATGCTTATATATGTGCATATAGTACATGGTATTTCTGTTTGTAATGTTACATGTTATGCATATTAATAAACAATTACAATTAGTTTTTTTAAATTTTGTTTATTAAGTTTAAAATGTGTAGCAGGCTTTAATATATTTTAGTAGTATTACTTATTGTTTATTTGCAATATTTTAGGTTTCTATCATTAGATAGATGTTAAAGTTGTTCAATTATTTCTGTTATGCACCCATTGGAAAACAGTACATATAGGTGCCGATTCCGATCCGTTAAAAAAAATAACCGTACGACTCGTATCCGTATCTTTTTACGTATGAGGCGTAGAAGCACCGTACAAACGGCCAAGTACGATTTGTCCGTGAAAAATATCTACGAATAGCGTCGGGAAAAGTCTACGAGAGTGCGTCGGAAAGTTTTCACGTCCGAATATCGTCGGGAAAAGTGTATAAAAGTGAGCCGGACAGTCTCACGTACAAATCGTAAAACACAAGTCCGAGCGCGCAAGTACGATCCCGACCGTCTGTCCGAATACACAATCGCACGTAAAAAGGCCCGTACGGAGCCAACGCAGGAGCACACATGTACACGGGGAAACTCATGCCCGTGTACGAGCTGTACAGCCCCCCCACCCCCAAATATGCCAGCACCGTACACCACCCTGTCCGCACTGCACACCAGCCCCGCATGTACGCTCTGTACCCCCAGCCCCCCACCGCATTTACGCACCGCACACCAACACCGCATGTAGGCACTGTGCCCCCCGCATGTACGCGCCAAACACCAACACCGTACCCCAACACCCTCACCCAGCATCGCGTATGTACGGATCGTACCTACGCCAAAAAGACACATACCGAACCAGGACAGTGTAAAACAGCACAAGGAGGGTCAAAGCGACTCGCACAACAACACAAAACACGTCTACACGACAAAATACAACTCAATGACTGACCTGCCACATCCAAACTGGCCAACAGAGGCCCCAAACACAACCACCTCTTATAACACACCCACCAAAATTCAAACACAGCCACACCCAAAAATTGACCAATAAAAAGGGCCCACACACACAAACCATGAGCCTTTGCAACAGACCTACTGCGGACAGAACCCACACACAAACCACCCCACAGAACTCATACCTTCGCTACACCGCTACATCGCCACTCACACACCTCCACACAACCTCCCCCACAAACATCCCCCTCTTCACATTCATACACACACACATTCACACCCACACACCCACAACCACCCACACCCCACACCATGCCCACAGACAAGAATCCAAAGTTCACTACGGCGGAGCTGGAGCTCCTTGTCAACGAAGTCATCAGAGTCGAGCCACAGCTGTTTGGAACAATGGTCAGACAGACCAGCATATCTGAAAAATCTGCCATGTGGCAGAGGATCGTCGACAAGGTGAATGCTGTTGCGCCCGTTCGAAGGACCAGGCATGAATGCCAAGCCAGGTGGTACGATCTGCGCAGGGCGGTCAAGAGGAAGATGAATGAAGAACATGCCCAGACCAACATCACTGGAGGTGGGCCGCCCCGCAGACCCGTACACTACCATCCCTGGGAGGAGGTGATGGCCATGCTACCGCCGGTGGGACTACACGGAGTGGAAGGAGTCGCAGAGCCTGATGAGTACACAAACAACTCACGTAACATGGGGGGAATGACATCCACACCCCAACCACAACAAATGCACGCACCCACCCCCAAGCACTCACCGCACACAACCACACTCAATAACCACGCCCATGCCACGAACGTCACCATCCACCCTTCACAAATCAAGGCAAGGCCATGTCCAAGGCTACAACAACCACAAACACAAGACTGGATGTCCGGGAGGCTGGGAGGGTGGGCCCCACACAACACATCGTCAAAATGAGACGCAGACAACAATGTCCTCAGCCCATATGACATAGGGACATACCCATGCACAATGCACAGGGACTGGCAAACTACTAACAAGGTCACTGACACTGGGCCCTGCTGTATGCAGCACAAGGCCCTCCTGGGACCACTGTACACCCAAACACCAACTCCACAAGCACAGGTATCTAGCACAGGAACTCACACACACTGCCATGCCAGCATACACCATGAGGGGACACACACATCACCTGGGAGACCCAATGACAACTCACACTACACACAACAGCACGCCCGGTCACACCCCACACCCCCGGGGCAGGCAACCGATTCACACATTCCCACAATGGACATGTGACACAACAAGACCAATCCAGAGCCAAGTGAGCATCAGAGCCAGGCGGGCAACTAGAGCCAATTTCTGGGGGGGGCAGGAAAAGATTTCGGGGGGGGGGCTAAATCCTCCAGCCATAGGCAGAGTGACTGTAAGAAGGGGTGAAAACACAAGAAAAGCCTCATTAATGAGTAAATGGTCTTCCAAAGACCTGTGAAGTACTCGGGTCCGGCTGCAATTAGACGGACGCCAGCCCACGAGGCTGTCTCAGCCGGGCTGACACACATGAGGGGGGGCTGAAGCCCAGTGAGCCCAATGGGTGTTGCGCGCCTGATCAGAGCCAACTATCTACAGGTCACACACTCAGGAGAACATCCCAATCTGTCCCCCGCAACATACCCATCCCCAAGTGGACACTGAGAGGAATGCTAGGGACATCCAACTACCTGGGGGAACTGTGTCAACTTGAATATGTATGAAACATCGATGTGGCATGAAACAGCATTAACATTGTCTCTCTCTCACACACAGGGCAACATCGACGATCTCCCCCCAACACAGGGGGGGAAGAATCACAGTCCCAGGCACCGTGTGAAGACGATCCCACCGGCAGCGACGACTCTCACCACTCCGTGGATGACCCCGACCAACCTGGCCCCTCTGGTGTACAAGCACCTGCAGCACCTGCGTCAGGTACATCTGTGCCAACCACCACCCCCATTCCCGCCACATCCCAGGACACACCCAGGATCCCTGCTCGCACTGAACAACACAGCCAGTCTGACCAGGAGGGACAAGGTTCTGCGGGCACCCAGGAGGAGGCAGACAACCCTATCAATGCCATCCCTCAGGGGTCCCGTAGACCCAATGTGCCCACAACGGCAGGCCAGGCTCGTGTGGGCAGGGGTGGTGAGAGTGGAGGCAGGCGGAGGCGCGAACCTGACCAGCCAGCTCAGGACCCCGGTATTGCACACATACGCAACATCCTGGACTCATACCGGCGTGACACCAGAGGCATGGACCAGGTCGTGTCCAGACTTTCCGGGATGCAGGGGACCCTCGATGAGATAAAGAACCTGCAGGTCGAGCATCATGCCAGTCATCAACAACACCAAGGACGGATGGAGGCAAGACTGGCTGAGCTCCTGGCGGTGCACAGGGAAGTGAGCCAATCACTCCGTCAGATCGCCCAAAGTCTGGCAAACCCTCCCTGTGCCACCAGGCGTAGACCAGCACCAGACACAGGGAGGGACGAGGAGGAGGAGGATTCATCTGACGGAGCGTCCCTAACATCGGCAAGGCCTGCATCTGAGGGTCCCCGGAGGAAGGTGGGTCGTCCACGTAAAAGACCGTGAGAGTCAGCGGACCATCGCCATCTCCCAGGTCACCTGGCCTGGCACCTGGCCCTCTGGCGCAACAGCAGCACCTCACCCAATGACATTCTCTGCCACATGGACTTGCTGGTCACAGTCTGACCAATGATGACCAACACTGTGGTCTGGACTCTGATGACTTCCAATGCCAAGGATGCCATCTCCCCCAGTGAACTTTGGATTCTATTCCCCCGGTAGAGCACCTTCGCACATCTACCAAAAGACTCACCCCACCCAAAATAAATTCACATTGTTCTGCATATGAGATGTTGCTGTCATTTTGCATTATTCTACGACAAATGTGTGTGGAAATGACTAACCATGCCTGAGTGTTGAACCAACTCCAGCCATCCATACCCTGGGAACAGAGTCTGGTACAGGACACACATGGGTCACAAGGTATCATTCAATGTAGGCATGTAGCACCATACTCACCTGTGATGGGCGCTGGCTGCTGAGGGGGTGCTTGCAAAACTGTGCGGAGAGACCTATTTGGGAGATCATCAAGGCGTAGAGGTCATGGCCCATGTGGAGGTACCCGGGGAGGGAGTCCCAGGTATGTGTGGCCAGGTGGGAGTACAATGTCCTGTATGCTGGAGTACGGTGGATGTGATGAACGTTGGCCAGGGCAAGGTTGGATGCACGGAGATGGACAAACGGGATCTAGGATGACAGACGTACAAGGTTGGTGTGGGGTCGGGTTTGTGGACTGCCTCCTGAGTGTGGGTGGGGTGTGTGGAGGACACCCTGCAGCAGACAGTGATCCATTGCAGCTATCTATGGTGAACGGTGAGGTGGCTGGGGCGCAGGGTGTAGAAGCTGAGGTGTGCAGATGCCCCCTGGAAGTGGACCAGTGTCCTTGGAGTGTGGATGTAGTTGCTCCGTAGAGGGCAGGGCAGTATATGAGATGGATGTTGTCATGGACCTGGGGGATGGTCTGTCGTAACCTGGAGTGGATCTATCTGTGGATCATGTGCATGATGCAGAGGGCGTTGCAGCATGAGGTACAGATGCTGTGGACTAGCATGGCATATGTGAGCGAGCCAAACATGATGCACACCATCTTGTGTGTGTGGCCACTGGGTGCTTGTGCAGGGCCTGCAGCAGCAGGCGCCATCTCCCTGCCAAAAGGCCCATTTTGCACGCAAAGACTAGGATGTCAGAAGGACAACTGCAACAGGCGCGTGTGTAAAGTGAGGAGTGTCCAGTGTCACATGGCACACCCAGAGACAATGCATGCACAATCACCAAAGAACCATTACACCGGATCAGGAAACTGAAGGTCGACCTGCGCACTGGTGACACAGCCTCAGCAACTGGTGATGGCCCATTGTGTGGTTGACCTCGCCAAAAAACATACACGACCATATACTACATGCCCAATAGGGAGCCTAATCCATGATCAACTGCATGCATGTCGCTAAACTACACATGGACTTCTATGCATTATCAACAGCAAGTATGCCAGAGATGCCGCATGCCAAGTGGCAAGAGACCTGCATTGACAGAGATGAGGCACCTTGGAGTGTGACGAACACCTTTATTACTCATCCTCACACTAATGGAATGGCATCCATTGGAACAGAAGCACAGGTCATTCGGCTGAACATGTGTGACCTACACTGGACACCCCCTGCAACACACAGATGTGGTAAATCCTACTGAGCTGGCACACATGTGAAGGGGTTGAGCCTCACACCCCTCGCTGCACACGGAGAGTCTACAATTCCACAATGAGCCTCATATGGGGATGTCCCACACCATGTCCACCATGGCCATCCCGTATGTTCCTGAGGGACGTTATACACACATTGATGCCTTCATCAGAATCCACAATCCATGACAGATGACTGTCAGGAAGGGTGACTATCAATTCATGGGAGCCATGCAAGACGTCACGTGGCCCATGGTGAGTCGACATGTATGCATGGTAACACAACATGCACAGGAGCAGTCCCCACATATCACAAACACGTACCACCCACAAAACGCCTTGCTGCACTCCTTACCCCAGATTACTTTTCACCATCTCTGTGCATGTAACTCTGATCCAGCACACGTTGCAATACTCATGAGGAATAGCAGGAGTGCAATGATGACATGAGCAGACGACAGCCGCAGGAACCTGGGGAGGACAGACACACAACAAGTCAGCGAGGAGCTAGTAGTCCGCAGACATGTACATGCACTCTACAGGATTGATTTTGTCACCATGGTAATAATGATTTTTGTGTTCCTGCACAAATATGGGGAATGACATTATCACATGTATGACACATCAGAACAGACCTCCAAGTCACTTTGCACACAGTCAGCTCGACACACACATTGCAACACATGCCACACAAGGCTCTAAGCGTGCACACTCACACACAGGGACTCACCATCATGAGAAGAAGTTGCGGATAAGCTGACTCCGGATGTCTTCATCCTCATCCTCATCCTCATCGTCACTTGCCCCGTGCCCAAGCCCTTCATCCTCCACGGGTGGATGATCTTGCTCATCAGGATCCAGGATGAGTGGCACGGCCTACTCCACTGCCATGTTGTGCAGCATGCAGCACACAAGGAAGATTTTGCAGACCTTCACCGGGGCATATGGGAGGGCGCCGCCGGTCTTGTGGAGGCACCGGAATCTGCTCTTCAGGAGTCCAAACGTCCTCTCAATCACACGCCTCGTCTGCCCATGGGTGTCGTTGTACCGGTGTTCTGCGGCTGTTCTGGGGTTGCGGAGAGGTGTCATCAGCCATGGCATGTTGGGATAGCCAGCGTCCCCTACATGGAAACATCATAGACAGAAGTGGGTCAGGAGAAGCAGTAAGATATGAAGAAACCGCTAAATACAGGACTGACAGAGTATACCCACCAACAAGACATGCACGTTCGTTGCGCAGCTGCAGCATAATTTCCGGCACCCTGCTACGCCTCATGATGTAGGCATCGTGTGCTGAACCTGGAAATTGGGCACAGACATGGGATATCATCATGTTAGCAAGACATACCACAAGGGCATTGATGGAGTGGTAATGCTTGCGGTTACGGAAGGCTACCTCCTGTGCGTGTGGTGGCACCAAAGCCACATGTGTCCCATCAATGGCCCCAATGACATGGGGCATCCCTCCCAGGGCATAGAACTCACCCTTGACACCTGTCAACTGCTCACGAGTTGGAAAAGTTATGAATTCATCCAGGTGGAACAACATGGCCTCTAACACATCATGCAGGACACGGCTGAACATGGTCTGGGACATGCCACCTACATCAGCTATGGTCAATTGAAACGTACCCGTGGCAAAGAAATGTAGGGCTGCCATCACCTTCATCTTGGCTGTCAGTGCAGTAGGATACCTGTGTAGCGGTTGGAGGTGTGGCTCGAGCCTTGTGGTCAAGTTGTCAATCAACGGTTGGGAGAAGCGGTAGGGGCGCATACAGTCACGTTCCCTCATGGCAGCCAAGTCTGGCATTGGTCGGGGGAGTGGCGGTGCCCTGCAGAAATTTGGAAGGAATAACGAAGATTGAGTACAGCACTACACCACTGTCAATGGACTGAGCACATGTTCAACAGCTACTACACATCTGCTACATACAGAGTATGTACTGTGCAATGCATCCAGGACACGTATGCCAGCCAGGTAACACCCCTAACAACAGTCAGCTACACACGTGGGTGCGCAAGGTCAACATGACATGCCATGGAACTAGCTGTGGGCCAGTGTTAGTGAAGAGGCTGACGCATTACAGGAGTGACAGACATCCACATATGTGCATAAGAAGGATGTATTATCACACAGAACGGTTGCAGGACACTAGAGGCACAGGTCACATGTCCTTGAAATAGGACAGTCCACACACCTTGCCATGAAGGGGTACATGTCAGGAATGATCACACATACATTGAGACTACGCAGATATGTCCTTATCTCGCAAGTCCATGTGCGAGGCATACATACACCCGTTACGTCTGATTCCACATGTGGCCTGGTGTGCGTAATAGTGTGCCATGCCCATCGACACGCACACACATGTTGGATGCAGCAACTGCAGATGCATGTCACGGGACAACTACAGCAAGCTCATGGGAACACATGACACACACATGACATAGTGGAGAAGTGTGGCTCACTGGTTAGAGGAGGCAGACCTGGAAGCAGAGGTCAGCCTGGGACCAAGGTTCAATTCCCGGCTCGGCTGGGTCTTGAGTCCATAAATGTCCATGGACTCGATAATTCTCGCTCCAGTGCATACTCGATTCATGGGTTCACACTCTGCGACTCTGGGCAATAGCTTGCTTAATCTCCACATGGGCCCCTCGCGGCGGGATGCCTGGCTTTCACCTTGCGGATGCTCTGCCGGGTTATCTCACAGGGGAATACCAGGACGGGTTCCCTAAGCAAGCGCTTTGAGACCGCTTGGTGATTTGCGCTATATAAATTCCTGCACATTTACATTACATTTACATTTACATAGTCACATTGTGCAACGCCGGTGGTTACATTTCAGGTGTCATTATCCATGTCCCTGGCATCGGGGGACAGTTGCGGGTGTAGGTGACTGTGCCATGCCAGTGATGCAGTGCTCGACTGTCCCCAGAGAGTAGCTCCTCTGTATCGATTCAGATCAAGTAATTTGCTGTTGTGTCATGCTCCCCATTGTTTCCCAGTGGCATGGTGGGTAAACCCACTGTGTGGTGCAGGGCCTACATATGTTTGTAGTATTGTAGATGTCACTCATGTTGCTGTTCATGCTATGTGCTGTGTCCAATGTAGTTTGGACTCATGTGTCATATGTATACAGGTGTCTGATCATTTCCTGTCTCTTCACACTATATATTTTGGACTCGGATTCAGACTATCTTTCATGCCTCGTCAACAGGTGGCCTGGCTGTTTTTTTCTACATTGTGTGCTCCGGCCTCGTGACCTCCTTCCAAACTCTGTTTGGTGTGATCCCTGCATTTCATCATTCGATTTTGTCTAGCGTCTTCAGAGGTGTCCCTTTGCTTCTCCCCCTCGTAGCTGGGGTGCCATAATTGATCTGCGTACTACGCTGTGGCTTCACAACTTGCGTTACAAGACAGCATGCACCGGCTGCTCCATCTTCAGAACAAGATGCTTGAATTCTACGGCACTCTGCCGCTGGCGACCTTAAGCAGTGCCTATGGATTGTCCTTCCGGTTTCCCTTCTTTACCTGCGTGCAACCTGCCTTCCATTGCCTAGATTGTCCATTCGAATGGGCTCTGGATTTGTGCCTGTGTAACTCGGTGTCTCCTGACCCGGATTTTGATCGACTGATGAGCTCCTTAGTGGCTCATGAGTTGGACTGTTCTGGTGTCAGTATCATGGCCTGTGCTGCTGCACATGGAGTCCTAGGGAATTGGGACATCGGAACGGCTGCAAATGAATTCTTATCCAGAAGTTATCTTGATGTCCCCACCTGTTGTCCACAAATGGTGCTGGATGCCCCGATAGTTGAGGAACACGTGTGTTCTTTCCCCCTGCTGAACTGGATGGCAGACAATTTTTCGGAACGTTCAGATGATTTCCTCTTGGAAGCTGTTGCAACTTATAGTGCTTATACCTTGATGGATTGACTTTAGCCCTGCTCATTTCATGGTGCATCCGTCGATGTGATATTTTTTCCCCTTTTACATGGTTAATTGCCCATCAACATCGTTCATAATTGACATTTCTTTTCTGACTTTTTCGCTTCCCTTCTATGGACTTCCAGTTCATGCCCTTGGTTCCGTTCTATCAAACTTGAACTCTGCGTTCTCGAATTTGCGCCCCTAGTGGTTAGTGGTACGAACAAGGGGGGGTGTAGTGACGATTCCTATCTCCCTATGTACAATGCTAGGTTGGCACCACCGCGTTAGTTGTTAGTGAGCCATCTTGCCACTTTTTCTGCTTTTGCACGCGACACTGTAGTTGCGTGTCATTACTTTTGAAATGCCTACTCCAGTTTACTTCACATGAGGACTGTCTGTTGATTGACATCCTTCACAGTGAGCAGCGAGCTTGTACTGTACATTGTGTACACACACAGTCTGGGTGACTAGACGGTGCATGTTGTTGTGTGCAGGTTGATCGTCCCACTAGTTAGCCATAACATGCACGCAGCTGCAGATACCTGATAGACGAGTGCTTGCCATATTGCAGTGCAGCACGTTTTAGTTTCATTGTGATGGAGGACTTTTGCAGGAGATGGGACTAGATGATCCTGTGATGTGATTCCACTGAGCTGATCTGTAAGGTGGGGGGTCCCCCGTTCTAGCTTAGGGACCTTCTATTAGTCGAATGATACTACTATTAGTTTACTGGCGACAGGAAGGTTGCTGTTTCCACTGTCAGTTTCTTATGATTGCTCCTTTCAATGTCTATGATATTGCAACAATGCTGATGCTTCTGGCCTTAACCATTTGTCTGCTTATGTTGGCCACAGTCCTGCATCTTAGGACGCGAGGTTCATTGAATGCACTCTTTCAACTTTACCTTGTCTGTGTCAATTCTGTTGTGGACTGATCTGAGAATAATGACGAACTTGTATGTCTGGTTCCCACCATTCCTGAGGATATTGTAAGCCGCTTGTTCTGGCTTGTCTATACATTGGGACCACAGGGCCCAACCTCGGCTAACGAATGGGACACTTAGCTAGTCGGATGTGGGGTTCTGGGTTCTGAGGGGAGTTTGTGGTACGCCAAACATGTCTCCTTCGTGCCAGGCACCGCACCCTCTGCCCCTGTCTCCCCTGCTGCCGTCAATGCAGAGTCTGTGGACATTCAGCGCCAGCTGCAGGGTGCTCGGACATCGCTGCTGCGTGTCCTCCATGGCCACACCAGTCTGCTGACAAGGATGGTGTCGTACATGGAGGGCATGTAATCAGCGATGTCTGACCACCGGATGTTGCTGCGGTCCATGGACTCGTCACTGATGGCAGCGGTGGGTCTCCTGCAGCGCTCCGTCCCCCCCCGTACCCCGGCACCATCCGCACTTCCCACTCCCATGCCTGTCCCATGCACACCCAGACGTCCCCATGCACGCACCCCACCGGATACAGGCAGCACACAACCAGGGAAGGCCAAACGCACACCTCCTGTCACGCGCACACAGCGGGGAGAAGGCACAGGCACTGGGTCGGGGGGCAAACAGCAGCCACGCTGTCACAGTAGGAGTCCGCATTCCTCACGACCCACTACCTCCAATACCACTCCCCTTGGCTCTCTTGCCCAACAGTAGGACAGAGTGTCCTTCATGGCCAGTCCGTCCCTCAGCCCCAGTGTGACACCACCCCGCAAGCGTTTTTAGGGATTCCCCTGGCAGGGTAGTTGAGTCCCCCCCCCTGTCCACACCCTCACCCAGTTGCGCTGCGACCCATCCCTCCGACCACCCCCCTCCTTGGGGCCTGTGGTGCCTTCGGGTGCAGGAGAGACACTGGAAGAACTGGCGGCCGTGTGCAGCGCCATACTGCCCTCCTCCTTTGGCGCTGCCCCACCCCCTGTGGTGGAGTCATCCGTCCCTGCACCCACAACACCTACCTGTGCCCCTCCTGTCCCTGCGGTGCCTGGTTCTTCCCCCCCACATGATGCCCCCCCTTCTGTGGATGATATGGTACAGTGAACTGTGCAGGCGAGCTTGGGGAGACGCGTCCCGTTACGTCTGATTCCACATGTGGCCTGGTGTGCGTAATAGTGTGCCATGCCCATCGACACGCACACACATGTTGGATGCAGCAACTGCAGATGCATGTCACGGGACAACTACAGCAAGCTCATGGGAACACATGACACACACATGACATAGTGGAGAAGTGTGGCTCACTGGTTAGAGGAGGCAGACCTGGAAGCAGAGGTCAGCCTGGGACCAAGGTTCAATTCCCGGCTCGGCTGGGTCTTGAGTCCATAAATGTCCATGGACTCGATAATTCTCGCTCCAGTGCATACTCGATTCATGGGTTCACACTCTGCGACTCTGGGCAATAGCTTGCTTAATCTCCACATGGGCCCCTCGCGGCGGGATGCCTGGCTTTCACCTTGCGGATGCTCTGCCGGGTTATCTCACAGGGGAATACCAGGACGGGTTCCCTAAGCAAGCGCTTTGAGACCGCTTGGTGATTTGCGCTATATAAATTCCTGCACATTTACATTACATTTACATTTACATAGTCACATTGTGCAACGCCGGTGGTTACATTTCAGGTGTCATTATCCATGTCCCTGGCATCGGGGGACAGTTGCGGGTGTAGGTGACTGTGCCATGCCAGTGATGCAGTGCTCGACTGTCCCCAGAGAGTAGCTCCTCTGTATCGATTCAGATCAAGTAATTTGCTGTTGTGTCATGCTCCCCATTGTTTCCCAGTGGCATGGTGGGTAAACCCACTGTGTGGTGCAGGGCCTACATATGTTTGTAGTATTGTAGATGTCACTCATGTTGCTGTTCATGCTATGTGCTGTGTCCAATGTAGTTTGGACTCATGTGTCATATGTATACAGGTGTCTGATCATTTCCTGTCTCTTCACACTATATATTTTGGACTCGGATTCAGACTATCTTTCATGCCTCGTCAACAGGTGGCCTGGCTGTTTTTTTCTACATTGTGTGCTCCGGCCTCGTGACCTCCTTCCAAACTCTGTTTGGTGTGATCCCTGCATTTCATCATTCGATTTTGTCTAGCGTCTTCAGAGGTGTCCCTTTGCTTCTCCCCCTCGTAGCTGGGGTGCCATAATTGATCTGCGTACTACGCTGTGGCTTCACAACTTGCGTTACAAGACAGCATGCACCGGCTGCTCCATCTTCAGAACAAGATGCTTGAATTCTACGGCACTCTGCCGCTGGCGACCTTAAGCAGTGCCTATGGATTGTCCTTCCGGTTTCCCTTCTTTACCTGCGTGCAACCTGTCTTCCATTGCCTAGATTGTCCATTCGAATGGGCTCTGGATTTGTGCCTGTGTAACTCGGTGTCTCCTGACCCGGATTTTGATCGACTGATGAGCTCCTTAGTGGCTCATGAGTTGGACTGTTCTGGTGTCAGTATCATGGCCTGTGCTGCTGCACATGGAGTCCTAGGGAATTGGGACATCGGAACGGCTGCAAATGAATTCTTATCCAGAAGTTATCTTGATGTCCCCACCTGTTGTCCACAAATGGTGCTGGATGCCCCGATAGTTGAGGAACACGTGTGTTCTTTCCCCCTGCTGAACTGGATGGCAGACAATTTTTCGGAACGTTCAGATGATTTCCTCTTGGAAGCTGTTGCAACTTATAGTGCTTATACCTTGATGGATTGACTTTAGCCCTGCTCATTTCATGGTGCATCCGTCGATGTGATATTTTTTCCCCTTTTACATGGTTAATTGCCCATCAACATCGTTCATAATTGACATTTCTTTTCTGACTTTTTCGCTTCCCTTCTATGGACTTCCAGTTCATGCCCTTGGTTCCGTTCTATCAAACTTGAACTCTGCGTTCTCGAATTTGCGCCCCTAGTGGTTAGTGGTACGAACAAGGGGGGGTGTAGTGACGATTCCTATCTCCCTATGTACAATGCTAGGTTGGCACCACCGCGTTAGTTGTTAGTGAGCCATCTTGCCACTTTTTCTGCTTTTGCACGCGACACTGTAGTTGCGTGTCATTACTTTTGAAATGCCTACTCCAGTTTACTTCACATGAGGACTGTCTGTTGATTGACATCCTTCACAGTGAGCAGCGAGCTTGTACTGTACATTGTGTACACACACAGTCTGGGTGACTAGACGGTGCATGTTGTTGTGTGCAGGTTGATCGTCCCACTAGTTAGCCATAACATGCACGCAGCTGCAGATACCTGATAGACGAGTGCTTGCCATATTGCAGTGCAGCACGTTTTAGTTTCATTGTGATGGAGGACTTTTGCAGGAGATGGGACTAGATGATCCTGTGATGTGATTCCACTGAGCTGATCTGTAAGGTGGGGGGTCCCCCGTTCTAGCTTAGGGACCTTCTATTAGTCGAATGATACTACTATTAGTTTACTGGCGACAGGAAGGTTGCTGTTTCCACTGTCAGTTTCTTATGATTGCTCCTTTCAATGTCTATGATATTGCAACAATGCTGATGCTTCTGGCCTTAACCATTTGTCTGCTTATGTTGGCCACAGTCCTGCATCTTAGGACGCGAGGTTCATTGAATGCACTCTTTCAACTTTACCTTGTCTGTGTCAATTCTGTTGTGGACTGATCTGAGAATAATGACGAACTGGTATGTCTGATTCCCACCATTCCTGAGGATATTGTAAGCCGCTTGTTCTGGCTTGTCTATACATTGGGACCACCGGGCCCAACCTCGGCTAACGAATGGGACACTTAGCTAGTCGGATGTGGGGTTCTGGGTTCTGAGGGGAGTTTGTGGTACGCCAAACATGTCTCCTTCGTGCCAGGCACCGCACCCTCTGCCCCTGTCTCCCCTGCTGCCGTCAATGCAGAGTCTGTGGACATTCAGCGCCAGCTGCAGGGTGCTCGGACATCGCTGCTGCGTGTCCTCCATGGCCACACCAGTCTGCTGACAAGGATGGTGTCGTACATGGAGGGCATGTAATCAGCGATGTCTGACCACCGGATGTTGCTGCGGTCCATGGACTCGTCACTGATGGCAGCGGTGGGTCTCCTGCAGCGCTCCGTCCCCCCCCGTACCCCGGCACCATCCGCACTTCCCACTCCCATGCCTGTCCCATGCACACCCAGACGTCCCCATGCACGCACCCCACCGGATACAGGCAGCACACAACCAGGGAAGGCCAAACGCACACCTCCTGTCACGCGCACACAGCGGGGAGAAGGCACAGGCACTGGGTCGGGGGGCAAACAGCAGCCACGCTGTCACAGTAGGAGTCCGCATTCCTCACGACCCACTACCTCCAATACCACTCCCCTTGGCTCTCTTGCCCAACAGTAGGACAGAGTGTCCTTCATGGCCAGTCCGTCCCTCAGCCCCAGTGTGACACCACCCCGCAAGCGTTTTTAGGGATTCCCCTGGCAGGGTAGTTGAGTCCCCCCCCCTGTCCACACCCTCACCCAGTTGCGCTGCGACCCATCCCTCCGACCACCCCCCTCCTTGGGGCCTGTGGTGCCTTCGGGTGCAGGAGAGACACTGGAAGAACTGGCGGCCGTGTGCAGCGCCATACTGCCCTCCTCCTTTGGCGCTGCCCCACCCCCTGTGGTGGAGTCATCCGTCCCTGCACCCACAACACCTACCTGTGCCCCTCCTGTCCCTGCGGTGCCTGGTTCTTCCCCCCCACATGATGCCCCCCCTTCTGTGGATGATATGGTACAGTGAACTGTGCAGGCGAGCTTGGGGAGACGCGTCCCAACGTGTCCCCCCCCGGGACTTCGCAACTGGCGTGGCCTATGGGCTTGTTGAATGGTGTACTGTAGCTACTTTTCTTCAAGATGCTGACTGTGTTTGTTATTTTTTCGTTTGCACACTATTTCTTTTCAGGTATTGCTGCTGGTGCTGCTGCTCCCTGAGTTGGGGTGGTGATGATGTGTTGGGTGTCTGGTATATGTTGTTGTGTCCTGCTCATGGGGTGGACCCTGGTATCTGCATGCCATCACAAGGTGTCTGCATATATTCGTAGGTCATGTTCGCTCTTACTGCATGGTGACATTGTCCCAAGGTGTGTTCCTTCCTCTGTGGCACCTGTCAGCTTCCGTGCAGAGTGTTTCCCAATTGTTGTGCTGAGCTGTGTCAACATTTCCTCGGTGTGTGACACATCCCTTCGACTTTGGCCATGCATGCTCTGCAATGTCTCCACCTGCATCGTTTGTGGCATCCTGGGTGGACACTGTACTTGTGTATGGAGTATATTGACATGACTTCATGTGGACATTTTCCCTTTTCCGCACTTTGCATGTGTGTACTCCCTGCCTCACACACATGTGTTAATTACGTGTTCTGCAGGGTATTTGGGCGCCTGCCTGACAATTGTGGGCATTGTATCTGTGTGTACTCCACCCTTTTACTTCCATGGGAGGCAACGACTTGTTGGCTGCCCAGGCACCTGTACATTCCTATCATTCCTGGAATGTGGGTGACAGTGTGTGTTCCCATTGGCTCTGTTAGTTTAGTGGTGTTTGACATGAGGATGCAGTCTTGTGGCATGTTCTCAGTGTGTGTATTGTGCTGCCTCCACCAGGGGTGGGTATGCATGTGTAATTTGTCATCACACCCACATGTGGTGTGTCATGCAGTGGGGGAAGGACGTCCATCCTCATGGGATTGGGACACTGCTGTCAGTGATGTGTTGTCATGGCACTCTCAACATTGTCGCACATTGTGGATGCCTTCATGCACCCATGGAGTTTTGCTCATCGGAGGGTGTTGTACACACCCCCATGTCTCTGTCCACTGCTGGGGGTCCTCTGCACCCACCCCTCATATGTCTGGGCACTGCTGGGAGTGATGGGCACCCACCCCTCATATGTCTGGGCACTGCTGGCACACCCCTATGTATCTGTCCACTGTCGTGGTACGAGCCGTACCCACGCGCTGATGGCCTGGGTGGGGCCCGTACCCCTAGGGCACCCCAACTTTGGGGGTGCAGCCTGTACCCATGCCTTTGGGATGTGGGTACAGGCCGTACCGGCGTAGTTGGTGTGACGTATGGGTGGGCGTGGTATGTGCCGCACACATGCGCTGTTGGCATGGGTAGGGCCCGTACCCCTAGGGCACCCCAACTTTGGGGGTGCGGCCCGTACCCATGCCTTTGGGACGTGGGTACAGGCCGTACCGGCGTAGTTGGTGTGACGTAGGGGTGGGTGTGGCATGTGCTGTACACACGCGCTGTTGGCCTGGGTAGGGCCCGTACCCCTAGGGCTCCCCAACTTTGGGGGTGCGGCCCGTACCCATGCCTTTGGGACGGTGGTACAGGCCGTACCGCCATTGTTGGTGTGACGTAGGGGTGGGCGTGGTATGTGCCGTACCACCATTGTGGTGGTGACTGGTACGCGTCCACGTCCACTTCCGTTGTGGCGGGACGTGGGATTGGTGGACACGCCCCCCGAAGTGACCAGTCCATGGTGGTAATTACTGTACATGATGTTTTAGTAATTGTGGGGTGTGGGTTATGTTTCCTGAACCTTGCACACACACACACCCCCCTTTGCCCCTGGGGGTTGTTCTGACCTTCTGCGGCGTCTGTGTCAGTTTCTGTATACGAGGTGGTAGGCTATGAGGGCCGGGATGACGCGTAGGTTGGGGTCCATCGCTGTCTGTGGCATGCCGGGGCCCCTTGTTCGCATCGTCCTCACTTTCCCGGGAGTTTTTGGCTCCCGTAAAAACTGCTGCGTGCGGAGTGACGTCGGCACGAATCGTACTTGCTGGTCCGTGAAACGCTGCCTGACTCCGTCTGGACGTCGCGTGTGCGCCGTCCAGACAGGGATTTGTATGTAATTTTTTGCCGGTCGGTGTTTTTTACGACTCGGGCGGTAATGGTATTTCTGTGCGAATCGTACTTGCGAGTTTGTAAGGTGTTTTTCCCGGGTACGAGTCGGACGGAAAAAACGCTCCGTCCGACCATTCGTACCTGGGTTTTACCGGATCGGAATCGACACCATAATGTTTTGGGCAAGTGTGGCATGCTTGAAATCGTCAATGTCTGCACTTATGTTCAGAAAGTCCATTAGAATGCTATTATTGATGTCCATTGATTTTAAATGTTCCGTGTCTTTTACTTGTACTGTTATCGTAGTTATGTCTTTGTTTGTCTTTTCCAGTCCATATATTGTGATTGTTATATTTTCCTGTGGTGGTTCTATTACCTGTGAAGCAAAGAAAATGTGTTAATGAATGTATGTAGTAGTACATTTTTTTGTTAATGCTGTTATTTTTTGCTTCTTGTACTTACTTGAAATTGTGTGTTGCGAGTCGTATTTAATATTTTTTGTCCATTGAACTCATGTACAGTTAAATTAGTTATTTTGATGTATGTTCCAAGTTGTATAGGAAAGTCCGTTGCTTCACTCCATAAAGTTATTTAAACTGAGTCCGTTGTATTATTTACTGTGATGGATTTTAATTTTGTTTCTTGGCCTCCAATAAATATTGTTTTAGTTCCTTCTTCCTCCGAAGTATAATAAGATTGTTGAGTTGTTGTAATGGTTTATAACTTGTTGTTATAGCCAATGTTTAGGTATTTTCACGTTTTTACTTGCATAAGTACCTATATGTATATAGACAAATATATACATGTATATGTACATATATGCATGCATGCATATGTATGCATATAAATAGGCACATATATATGCATGTATATGCATATATATATATTCAGTGAAAAAAACATAGGTTTCACACACGTTATAATTAGCTGGACATTTCACTCGTAAAAAACCAATGAAATTTCCCCGTTATAGTTAGTTAAGCTAACTATAACTCGCGCGCCCGCAATGCACTGCTGATGACGTCACATATTACATCACTAATGACATGGTCAGTGACATCACTCATGACATCACTGATGACATCTCAAATGACATCACTGATGACATCACTGATGACATCATCCATGTGATAGAGTGGCAGACCTCCTCTCACCCTAATATAACCTTTGATACACACATTCAAAAATAGAGACTGAAATTTTCAAAAAAATGGACATACCAATACTAATTACAACAACCTCTTCAATAATTCTAAGATCCACATAAACATCCACTTATTCACCAACAATCCTGTACAGTCACTCATTCGTGTACTCACACATCATATGTACTCATACACCTATACATCCTGTAACACAATGCCACTCATCCATAGAGTTACTCACACACATAGTTACTCATGCTAATAAAGAATCAAACATCCATTTACTTGCATATACAGTTATACACACACCACCACACTTACTTCTACGGAAACTTACACATACTTAGTCTTTTAAACAATCACTTATAGAAACACATACTTATTCATACAGGAACTCTTTGAATCTCTCACTCTCACATACACTCACTTATATACACCAATAGTCACATATACTAGTTTAAAACATATGTAGTTACTCATAGAGACACTATTGAGACAGCCATTCACTCACTAACACACCCATACACACACTCTTCCACCCATACAGTCCTGCACATATGCTGTCTTCAACACATACAAACAGTGAGTCACTCATTCATGCACTTATGCACTACGTAATACCCCCCACTGAACCATACAGACACTCAGACACTCATACTGATACTCAAAAAACCAACTAATAACCTATTTAGACACTCATGTTGTTGCTCACCAACCCATGCAGCCACTTATACACAAAGTGAGAGACTGATACAGGTATTTACACATTTAAACTTTACTCACTTAGCCATGTATTCAATAAGATACACTTAATCAGTCAGTAATACAATCAATTTTTCAAAAACAAATAATCCATTTAGACACTTATATACTCATTTATTCTTCCATCGACCTTGAGATATATAAAACATATTTAATTTTCAGAAAAACACACATTCACTGGATGATGTCATCAGTGATGTCATCAGTGATGTCATTTGAGATGTCATCAGTGATGTCATGAGTGATGTCACTGACCATGTCATTAGTGATGTAATATGTGACGTCATCAGCAGTGCATTGCGGGCGCGCGAGTTATAGTTAGCTTAACTAACTATAACCGGGAAATTTCATTGGTTTTTTACGAGTAAAATGTCCAGCTAACTATAACGTGTGTGAAACCTATGGTTTTTTCACTGAATTTGCAAGGTTTTTTAAATGCTAATTCCTAACTATAACGTGTGTGAAACCTATGGTTTTTTCACTGAATTTGCAAGGTTTTTTAAATGCTAATTCCTAACTATAACATGTGTGAAACCTATGGTTTTTTCAGTGAATTTGCAAGGTTTTTTAAATGCTAATTTCTAACTATAACGTGTGTGAAACCCATGGTTTTTTCAGTGAATTTGTATGGTTTTTTAAATGCTAATTCTTAGCTATAACATATGTGATTCCCATATTTTTTTTTATTGATTTTTTATGTTTTTTTTTTATAAATTCTTATATTAAATGTGTTTTTTTTTTATTAAAAAAACAAGTTTTTTTTAAAACTTTTTATTCTCTTAAAACACTATGTTTTTTTTCTAAAAAATCTGCAATATTTGAAGTTTTCTCTTTTTTTTTTTTACCAAACAGGTAAGATATATTAGTATAACTTTGAAAATATATATATTTTTTTTTTAGTGCGCGTACGGTAAGCTTACGGTAAGCGTACGGTTTACGCAATGTCCGTAATTTATCTACTCTGTTTGCGTATAGTTACGCAATTTGCGTAGCCGCGCGTACTGCGCGTGGGGCGCGTACGCGTGTACGCTACACGCGCACGTTACGCGGAAGTGTTGGGGAGTGACTGTTATGCGCATGCGCGCGAGCGCGTGTCTTTTTTACGCGCATGCGTACTTTTGCCGTAAGCGCACCATAAGCGCACCGTAAGCGTAACGTACGCGCACGGTGGGTCATGTGATCATGAAACACAACTTTTGATTGGTTGAAACTACTTTCAGTTCTAGAACTCTCCTACACCACACCCATTCCCCTCATTTCTGCTTGTGATCCCTTAGGAGAAGGAGCTGGGTTGTCTTTGTGATACGATGGCAGAACAGCAGAGCCCTTCTGAGAGTGAGGCTAGCAGCACTACCTTGAGGCAGAGAAGGAGGAAAGAAAAGACCTCTTTCATATGGGAGTATTTTACTTTTCCAGAGGACAAGAAAAAGGTAAATGCACCCTTAGTGACTTGTAAGCTGTGTGGCCGTGTACTTTCAAGAGGGAATCCCAACAAGAAGTATTCCTTCGGGAATCACACCATGTTGAGACACCTTAAAGATGTACACAGAAGGACACATGCTCGACATACTGAAGGTAACCCTTCAGTAAGTCAACCAAGCACATCCACAGCAGCTCAGCCTGGTCCATCATCTGCAGGGCCGAGTCCTTCTTCTGCAGGTCAGGTGAGCCCTTCATCTGTGGTGGGAGCATCTCCTTTTTCTTCTCCTCTGGAAACAAACCATCGTTTTTTGAGGGTTGAAATACGGTGCGCCACTTGTCATGATCTAATTTGTCATAGGGAGACCAGTGTTTCCCTAGTGAACAATAAAATAGATCAGCACATTTGTCGTACCGACTAATATTCCCATTCTTTCTTTCCTCTGTCCCTGCATGAACACAACGGCTCTTGTAAGAGCCAACCTTACCTTTCATCTATTTTTTATATATGTTTTTAAAACTTATTTTTTTTTTTTTTTTACCGTACGCGTACGGTACGCGTAATTATTATTTTTTTTTTTAAAAAAACACTAAAAATCAATTATCACATTACAAGGTCCTTGAGAGACTACAATGAAAAACTGAAAATGTGATTGTGGAGAAGTGGAAAAAAGGGACCATGAAATTTTTGACTTACCATACCCACTCAAAAAAATATTTATTAATTTAAATTTAATTTTAATTGCTTTAAAAATGGTTCTAGTTTTCGAAAATTTTCTATCTCAATCTGAAAAAAAAGAAAAAAGTATTAATATTTAATAAAACATTTTATAATACAGTACACATATTTACATATTTTTCAAAAAAATGTTTTGCCTTTTTTTTGCTGTTTTCAGAATATATTGCATTTCACTATAAATTGTGAAAGCAATTGCATTCATCATTTAACAGCGGGCAAAAAAAAAATTAACAATCTCAAAGATTGTTTTAAAAAAGCCCACAATCTCTTTTTACTTAAACATAACATTATAGAAATGCATAATATTCTAAAAAAATATCATCTAATATCAATACTTATTTCTTTAAAATACCGTCTGACATTTTTGTTTCAGAAGTATAATCACAAAAATATATCTCAAATAACTCCACACTACATCTGATTCCATTTCCTTTAGGCCAAATAGTAATTTTAAAATTCTTTTTTGATTAAATTTCCAATGGTAATCCAATAAAAATCTAAAGTTTAAATTGTACAGATCTCGCCGATTGTCTGTAACATTTTGGTTTCCGAAAGATTAATTAATAATTAAATAAGTCCACAATAGAATTGTTTACCTTTCCGCATGGCCAAATAGTAATTTTAAAAATCTTTTTGGAATAAATTTCCAATGGCAATCCAATAACATTCCAAAATTTAAATTGTGCAGATGTTACCGACTTTTCTAAATTTTTGGTTTTCCAAAGTTTCATTAAAAATTGAAAAAGTCCACATTACAATTGGTTACCTTTCCATTAGGCCAAATGATAATTTGTAAAATCATTTTTTTTGAAAATTCCAATGGTAATCCAATAAAATGGTAAAATTGTTTTGTACAGATCTTGCCAAGTCTCTCTAAAATTTTGGTTTCAGGAAGATTAGATAGGAATTTGCTAAATCAAAAGGCAAACGTTGCTTAAAAATCAATTGGGAATCATTACACAGTGTCCAGACTTTTTCACATTTAAGATAAACTGTGTAATGACCAGAAGTTACAGTAGGTCCATCATGGAAAATTATTGCAACTGTTACAAAAGTTTTTCCTGAAATTGATAATTGCTGTCCTGTAAACTTCTTTATTAAAGTATCTAATTTTGAACCATCAGCTTTACAGCGTTGCATCATTAAAATTACATGCTGTCCGTATTCTTTTAAAATTAACGTTGAAAACATGTCAGATTGACACTCACTGCATTCCATGCTATGATTAGCATCTTTAACTAATTTAGCAAAAGTGACTGTTTTACTTTCTGGCAATGTTAAATAAATAAACCTTTCAGAATCAACATTAGAGCCACATATATTATAACAGTTTTCACAACTATGTTCCCATTTATAAGAGAGACCAAATAAATTTTCAATGGGAACCCCTTCTTCTTCCAGTACCTGAAGAAAAAACATCAAGAATTCCTGTGCGTCTTGCTGTACATTTTGAGAAAACTGTGTTCGTCCTGAACATACATCTAAAAGTTTTCTAATTTCAGTAGCACTTTCTATTTGAGTTTTATCATTACTCAGCTTTTGAAAAAGGAGACTCAACTCAGAACAGAATCTTTTTCCCTGATTTACTATTATCTGCTCTTGCACACTTTCCAGATAAAATGCAACATTCAGCACTACATTAGCGTAGCAGTTGACACCAGAGCTATTTTCAAAATGACATCCTACAACCTGTTCTTCATTTTCCTTTTTCTTTTTGCTTGCAATTACATCACTCCTCTTTTTTTTCCTCCTCTCTACATCTTCATTACAGATATTCTCATTTCTCCTTTTACGAGAAACTACACGTTTCTCCAACACAGGATACTGACCTAAATGAGGAGCATAGCTTCTTCTTAATCTATTATACTCCTTTACACAATTTGTATCAGCACTAACTTTTGAGTCATCAAAGTCTATCATGAATAAACCTGATAATGTTTTCACTCGTGACAAAGCAACATATGCCATACCTTCTTTGAACACAGTTGAACCAATGTTCACAAATGCACAATCTACAGTCAATCCTTGAGACTTGTGAATAGTTACAGCATTTGCTAGAGAAAACGGAAACTGCTTCCTACGTACATATAAGTCTTTCACAAGCATGAAACGAACTGAACAACGACAAATATCTTTAACTTCTTCTATCTGATCAAATTTTATTTTTAAACATTCAATTCCATCTTTTTTTCTGATAATTAATAAAACCCACAACTCTTCCCATAGCTCCATTAACTAAACCTTTTTCAACATCCAAATTTCTCCTTAAAAATACTCTACAGTTCATGCAAACATATAGATTTTTTTCTAATCCAGCTGTTTTGGAAATGTTCTTCTCTAGTGAATCCAATTTATTTTTCAGTGTGCCTGTTAATGTGATAGTAATTCTTCCATCCTCAATTTTGTCCACTGCTTCCAATTTCCTGATATCTTCCTTTTCCAATTTCAAAAGCTCCTCATTGAATATTGAGCATTCACGTAGAGTTGGCATTAAGCAGATGACACTTTTCTTTTCTGCAATGTTCTTGTATATCTTCTCTGCAACTATTTCTTCCTTTGGAAATAAATTATGTAGCAACCGACTCTGTAATGCTTTTGTGCCAGCTTCAGTGAGTAGTCCAATTCTGATATCTTTCAGGATACTTCCATATTCTTCATCGTTTGCTTGTCTCATATTGGTAGTGAGTTCCTTGTACTCACAGAAGGACCAAATATTTGCATTACCGATGCTTCCCAATGACTTCTTTGTGTCTTCATGTGTCACAGTATTAAACAGTGGTTGTCCTTTAACTGGAGTAAGCTGTAGAAGATCCCCAAAAACTATGACATGTTTTCCACCAAATAACACGTCATAGTCTGTCCTTAGAATTTTCTGCATTCTTAAATGCACAAAGGCAAGCATTAAGTTTGATACCATGCTCACCTCATCAATAATGAGAACTTGCATCTTCTTCAATACTCTTGAAACTTCCAAGCATGCTTCTCCAGTTAGCTTGTTGTATTGTATTTTGTTCTCATGCTCCACTGGTAACATTAGCAAACGATGTAAGGTGATTCCTTTTATGTTATATGCTGCTAACCCAGTTGGAGCAGTAACCACACAAGACAAAGTAGAATCCGTTTTTTGCTGTAGGTAGCTTCTGATGACTTTTATTAAGAAACTTTTTCCAGTTCCAGCTTGTCCACGTACATACATCCTGATTGGATGAAATGATGTGCATGAGCACTCTTTTTTTTCATGTAGAAATCCGTGATCAATTTTGTTTCTGATCTCTTCATAAATTTGTTGCTGCTCTTCGTTCAGTTGTCTTTCCAAATTTTGTAAGTCTATAAATTCTTCTTGAGCTTGATTCATAGCCGTTTCCACTTCATTCATGGCTATTGATGCTTCATTTTCAACGATTGGTTGTCCTAGGGGATCTTGACTGAGTGTTCCTGAACTTTGGCTGTCCTGAGAACTGTCTCTAGCTACTTCTGCTGCAATTGTAGTTTCCTGTTCAATTTCTTCATTTAACATTTGCAGATAAGTTGAGAATGTACTGCATTGTATGCTGTCTTTGCAAGCATTAAAAGAATCTTCATAGCTTTGAAATTCTCCCAGTAGTTCATCCTCTGTACGCCATGGTTTAAACAGCTGTAAAAGAGCCAAGTAGTAAAATTCCTTTTTGTCAGTACTGTCGCAACTCAGCTTCCTGTGATTTATCAAACTTCCTTTTGTTTGCTTCACCAAACATCCTTCCTCACCAATGACTTTATATTTTCCATTGTTGATGTCTTCTGCGGCTTTCCGTGAATAAATGTAGTTCTGCAGCACTTCATAAAGACACATGTTCTCCAGATGATGACTTCTCTTTGGGTAATATGTGTCCAACATGTTTGATTTCAAAATATCTGTACTTTCTGGGTCATTCTCGGCCAAATATTCAATTTCTCCAACAGATTTCAGTACCCGATTTCTCATTGCTGCAAGGCCTAAACTTGCCCAAATTATTCTTCTTGATTTCGAGTAGAGACTTGCAGAAGATAACCTATCTGAACATTCGTAGGATCCAATTTCTCGATGCGATAACATCTTTAAACTGAAACTGTACAGCTTCTTACTGACAGTCTTCTCGTGAGAAATCTCTTCCCACATTTCCTTCAATTCTGTTTTTTCTGATTTCGTAATGTAAGACGTTACATATCGAGCAACAGCAATGGAATTGTCAGCTACATACTGTATATCCATGTTAGCATTCCACATGGATAAAATGACTGGGTTGTAGTCATTTATATTTTTTGATTCTTCTTTTCTTTTAAGGTTGTAGGTATTCTTAGGTGATTTTCTTGTGATAGTATGTCTCACAGATGACATAAAACTGTTTACTCTTCCATTTGAAAGAACAGGTCTAGGAAATCCAAATCGACATTTAGTGTAGTATTTATCTTTGCTCTTGTATTTCCGTCGACAGTATTTTCCACAACGATGACTTTGGAAACGTAAAACTTGCTCCTTTAACTTTTTCTCTTCTGTGCTTTTTGGTATAGCACATGTTGCATATTCTTCAATGTAAGATAACACTGCTTCATCAGCATCTGTTCCAAACTTTGGGGCATCCTTGATCCACAACAGCATATGAATATGAGGAGCACCTCTTGCCTGGTACTCTTTTCTCCAAAAGAAATCCACTACTTCTCCTAGAGGTGGATTTTTTTTATTACAGATGAAGGACATCATAGCCTCAAATCTATGATTGAAATATCTGCAAACATTAACCGGATCCAATGAGCACAGTTCTCCTGCTGTCTTGTATTCGATGTTTTTAATGTTTGAATTTGCCTCTCGTAGAAAATCCAGTAAATCATCCCAAGCGTACTCAGCACAGCTTAGGGTAACGAACCATGTTGGTGTTCCTAAATTCCGTAACATGCATTTTAATTCACCATGGCATCGGTACCAATATTCATTTGTCCCACGCTGACAAGCCATCAGATTGATCGGTTGTGTTTCCAAATGATCATCTCGGTGCTGCACTTTCTCCATAAAATCCTTAGCAGACACATTTTGTAAATGTACTCCACTTTTTAAAATGTGATTTACTGCATATGATAATGCAGACAAGTCGCTTTCAAATAAAAGATGGAACAAATAAGGAATACTTTGTCGAAATCTTGGATCTTCTGCATCTAGTCTTGTAGTCCGATACTCAGAAGCTGGAATCTGTTCTGGACGTTCATCGTATCGTCCTCCTTTTCCTTTAGGAAACAGCTGGGGAAAACATCGAGCTTCCAAGCTCTCCTCCCATACACTCACGGGAGTTCCTTTTGCTTTCTTCATCTGAAACAGATCAATATTGTCTCCCATAACTTCTTTTGAATGAAGAGGATGTATGCTAAAATGTTCATAAATTTCTTCTTCCTTTGACTTGTCCACTTTTTCAATTTGTCCAGTTGGTGTTTCTGTGTCTTCTTGTAAATCTTCTTCTTCTTCTTCTTCTTCTATATAAATTGATTCATACCATTTGTTATTCCTTTTCAAATACAAATTTGCTCTTTGTACTTTCCGTACATCTACCAGCTCCTGCCAAATCTTCTTATTCTTTGTAGGTACACCATTAACCAGAATAACTAATGGTTCAGTTTCCAAAGTATCTGCATCAATAGTTTCCATATGTTTTTTCAAATCCAAGGGCAAATACACCACTCTACCTTTTAAACCTCTCAGTAAATCTGAAGGAGGTAATTTACCAGTTTTGGGCTCCATACGTACTATGGTCTGGAACGGATGAACACATTGAATAAGTATAGACTCATAAGTATTTAATTCAGAAAGTTCGGCAGGAATAACATCCAATTCTAAATTATTATGTACAGCTCTGGTCGGCATTCTATTTTCTTCTAATTTGTTGTAACAGTATTTACAAATACGCTGAACTTCACCCAATTCAAAACAATTTTCAAGAAATATATATGTGGCAAAATCCTTCCACTTATAATTATCTTCATTTTCACTTTTTCTGTAGAGATCAACATTCCTGGTTTGTTTTCTATAACGAGTTCTGCGGCAACAAATACAAGTAATATTTGGTCTTTCATTAGAGATTGTTTCAAATTTTGTTATGTGATCATTAAATGTCTTACTTACAAATGGTTGTACATTCTCTTCCACTTCTTCCTCATTTACTGTGTCCTTTTCTGCACTGTTTTGTTCAGGACCAAAGTAACAAAACTGAATTTCATCAACAACCTTCTCTACATCTGATACTGACCCACGGAACAGAGCCCTATTCAATTCATCTAACTTTATTGCTGGACTTTTAGCAAAATACAACCGTCTCACAAACTTTCTCATTTCAGTATGATGAACAGCCAGCATTCTAAAATGATGGAAAACACTATTACACACTTTTCTAGATAGACAAGCCAGAGAATGACCCTGCAAACCAGTATTCTCTCTCACTCTGCATGGATCTAGACTTTGAAGCACCTTAATCTTCTGTTTTACACTTTTTTTACTATATTCTCTTAGAAACTCACGAAATTTATCAATAGATTCCTGACGCACAGTGCAAATACTACTACAATTCCAAGTGTACACTGGGGCTTTAGGACGTCTCCCCATAGCCTCATCCGCCATCACTTGTACCTCATCTCTTGGAACCATTATCTCCTTCTCCATTATGCAACCATTTTTCACTTCGTAAGCACGACCTCTGGTGTCAACTGCATGCAGCAAACTATTACTTTGAAAATAACTCTCTTCATTAAAAAAAGGTTCACTACTTGAACTATGCATCCATTTTCCTAAAAACACTTTACAAAAGTTTGTTCTGTTCACTACTCTTTTCCTTTTGCTTTGTCATTTCAGTACATTAACCATTTTATCTAATGTACGCATCCTATTCAAAATTAAAATGAATAGTTTCCTTTTTAATTCTAATGCCTTTGCTGCAATGGCTTCAATTTCTTTTTTTCTCTTGTAAAATTTAGCCTTTTTCTTATATTTCTTCACATCCTTTATCAAATTGGACATAACTCTTCTCTGAAACATTTTTCTACGTATCTCTTTAAACGCTGTTTTTCTGTTTAAGTTAATCTTTTTAGTTGCAGAAGGTATATTTGCATTAACTAAATTCTCAATTTTTTCCTGTCCTTTTCTATTGAAAACATTCTTTCCAGTACAGACATTTTGTACATTTTTCCTTTTTTTGAATATGTTCTTTAAAAAATCTTTTGTCTGCTTACCAGAAGATTTTTTCTTTTTCCCAACATGAGCATCTCCAACTAACTTAGGTCCTCCAGTTGTCTTCAAATATAGGTTTTTTTTGTGGTCTTTCTTTACTCTGGATTTTGTAGGCATCTTAAATTTTGTTCACTGCTCTTCAGCAATACCTGAAAAAAACTAAAAAAAAATTCCTTTATTTTATTTAAATATATTACTACATTTTTTATGTTCTTTAGAAATCTTAAAATACTATAAACCCCTTTCCTATAAATGAAAATCACAATAACACCTTCACAAATTAAATATCTAAAAATAATTCCTGTGTGCACACAAAGTCATGCTTTGAAATTAGACTGAAAACGAAATTTCTTTGCCAATTGCAAAGCATACTTTCTACTACTTTTTAGGCAAGTGAAAAGTACTTTTACAGACTGACACATTATGAATCCACTTTTCAGATTCTTAAAAAAGCACATGTCCAAACTGCTTTTTCAGACCAGCACCATGTGTAACCTGGGTGACTGACTACACTCCAGCAAGGGCAACCAGCCTTAGTGATGCTGAATGTTTTTGCATTACTGACTGAAACCTCAAACCCCACTCGCTTGTGAATACTGTGCATGATTCCACAGGGTAAGCAGCTGGGTGTGTGCTAAGAGTCTGCTTCTGCACCAAAAAATGGCTCCCCCTTTCCATCTAATGCAACTGTGAAATCACCAGAGCAATACGCAATAAATCTCTGCCTGTAATTCCTCTTTGCACACAGAGTCATGTTTTCATATTAGTCACAAAACGAAATTTCTTTGCCAATTTGAAAGCACACTTACTACTCTTTTTTTTGGCAAGTGATAAACACTTTTACAGACTGACACATTTTGAATCCACTTTTTAGATTCTTAAAAAAGCACATGTCCAAACTGCTTTTTCAGACCAGCACCATGTGTAACCTGGGTGACTGACTACACTCCAGCAAGGGCAACCAGCCTTAGTGATGCTGAATGTTTTTGCATTACTGACTGAAACCTCAAACCCCACTCGCTTGTGAATACTGTGCATGATTCCACAGGGTAAACAGCTGGGTGTGTGCTAAGAGTCTGCTTCTGCACCAAAAAATGGCTCCCCCTTTCCATCTAATGCAACTGTGAAATCACCAGAGCAATACGCAATAAATCTCTGCCTGTAATTCCTCTTTGCACACAGAGTCATGTTTTCATATTAGTCACAAAACGAAATTTCTTTGCCAATTTGAAAGCACACTTACTACTCTTTTTTTTGGCAAGTGATAAACACTTTTACAGACTGACACATTTTGAATCCACTTTTCAGATTCTTAAAAAAGCACATGTCCAAACTGCTTTTTCAGACCAGCACCATGTGTAACCTGGGTGACTGACTACACTCCAGCAAGGGCAACCAGCCTTAGTGATGCTGAATGTATTTGCATTACTGACTGAAACCTCAAACCCCACTCGCTTGTGAATACTGTGCATGATTCCACAGGGTAAGCAGCTGGGTGTGTGCTAAGAGTCTGCTTCTGCACCAAAAAATGGCTCCCCCTTTCCATCTAATGCAACTGTGAAATCACCAGAGCAATACGCAATAAATCTCTGCCTGTAATTCCTCTTTGCACACAGAGTCATGTTTTCATATTAGTCACAAAACGAAATTTCTTTGCCAATTTGAAAGCACACTTACTACTCTTTTTTTTGGCAAGTGATAAACACTTTTACAGACTGACACATTTTGAATCCACTTTTTAGATTCTTAAAAAAGCACATGTCCAAACTGCTTTTTCAGACCAGCACCATGTGTAACCTGGGTGACTGACTACACTCCAGCAAGGGCAACCAGCCTTAGTGATGCTGAATGTTTTTGCATTACTGACTGAAACCTCAAACCCCACTCGCTTGTGAATACTGTGCATGATTCCACAGGGTAAGCAGCTGGGTGTGTGCTAAGAGTCTGCTTCTGCACCAAAAAATGATGGCTCCCCCTTTCCATCTAATGCAACTGTGAAATCACCAGAGCAATACGCAATAAATCTCTGCCTGTAATTCCTCTTTGCACACAGAGTCATGTTTTCATATTAGTCACAAAACGAAATTTCTTTGCCAATTTGAAAGCACACTTACTACAATTTTTTTTTTGGCAAGTGATAGACACTTTTACAGACTGACACATTTTGAATCCACTTTTCAGATTCTTAAAAAAGCACATGTCCAAACTGCTTTTTCAGACCAGCACCATGTGTAACCTGGGTGACTGACTACACTCCAGCAAGGGCAACCAGCCTTAGTGATGCTGAATGTATTTGCATTACTGACTGAAACCTCAAACCCCACTCGCTTGTGAATACTGTGCATGATTCCACAGGGTAAGCAGCTGGGTGTGTGCTAAGAGTCTGCTTCTGCACAAAAAAATGGCTCCCCCTTTCCATCTAATGCAACTGTGAAATCACCAGAGCAATACAAAACAGCTTTCTGAGACCAGCAACATGTGTAACCTGGGTGACTGCCTACACTCCAGCAAGGGCAACCAGCCTTACTGATGCTGTATGTATTTGCATTACTGAGTGCAACCTCAAACCCTTAAAGTATTCCTTATTTTTACCAGTACACCTTAATTTGTCATGAAAACATAGTCCATATTATTTTACATGTTCCTCACATTTAAATTTCTCCCAAAACAGAAAATAATAAACACAACTTCAACAAAAGGAATTCCATTTCTATTATTCATTTCTTAATTCACCATATACATCCCCTCTCAAACTCTAAACTCACCTTTAAAATTAGTTAGCTGTGAAAGAAATGTGGCACTCAAACAGCAGATTATCAGAGCCAGGATCTCTGTTCTTTACACCTCTCTCCTCTCAGCAGAACCAGATAATGGCAAACTTTCCCTCTCTTTTTCCACACATATACATGTTAATTTCAAATCTCAGTGCTTCCCCCTTTTTTTCAAATGTAATCACACATTTCTATTGGTTGAAAACCAACCCTTTTCCAAAAGTACCCTTCCCCCAACTTGACTTCTGCCTAGTACCCTTCCCCCAACTTGACTTCTGCCTGCTACCATAGCAACAGCTCATGGAACACTGCTTTGTTGAGTTAGGTCAGAAGTTCACCAAACAATGTTTCAATTCCACAGAGCAAGAGTGCTTGACTTTTCAAACCTAACAGCAAATCCATAGTACTGTTCTTTGGTAACACATTTTTCTGTACCAATACAAAACATGCTTCTATTAATTTACACATACAGCCTAGTTTTTATTCTAGAATGGTATGAAACAGCCAATCAGTTCTTTTTTTTATAAAAAAAATATGTATGCCTCCATTTCCAAACTGTCTTTCATTTCTTTTTACCATTCTACTGAATTACACCTCCTGAGTGCATCCAGATCTCCTTTGAAGATGTTCACAGTGTGGATTGTAGGGCACAGCTATGTCTTCTGGAGTGAAAGGTATGCAGAGAAAACAGATATGGTGAGAGACCTTGCTTTGCCAAATGTAGACATTAAATGGATTGGTCAGAGAGGGTTAAAGTGGCACCAATTGATGCCATTGGTGAAATCCTTCATGCAAATCCAACACCCTGACCTCATAATAGTGCACTGTGGTGGCAATGACCTAGGCACTTTGACTGGGGTAGGTCTGGAAATGCTTATGAAGGAGACCTTTGCACAACTGTTTTCACTTTTCCCTAAAACTGCCTTTGCATATTCTAACATATGCCAAAGGCAAAAATGGAACTGGTCCAATCATTTCTGTCCGCAGATTGACAAAGCAAGAAAGCACGTCAACAAATCTGTTTCTGCTTTCCTCCGTGACTATGGTATGGGTTCCATTTACCACAACAACTTGCGTTACGACATGCAAGACATTTATAGAGGAGATGGTGTGCACTTCACTGATGAAGGGAACAGAGTCTTCCTCTTGAACCTTAGACTCTGCATCGGTACTTACTTGTAGGTACCACTAAAAAATCACTTCATAAACACAACGGCTCTTTTTAGAGCCCCCTAATATCTAAACTCTTAAATCTGCATTTCATTTCTTTTATTTTATTTTTTTTCTACCGTACGCGTACGTTGAGCTTACCGTACGCGTACCCCGCGATTTTTTTTAAAATCAATAAATGTTTTCTTTGTACTTTTCTGTCCTTCTTTGACCCCCTTACAAATGTTAGGGGGTCTGTAACTCTCTCCCTTGCCCCCTTTTCAAGATATCACTCTTTTTTTTCCTGAGTGAAACACACGAAATGGCGGCCGCCGCTTCCTGGTTTCGACCGATTCGAATGTTTACTAAGATCTAACAACCAATCAGAATCGCGCTCGCGCACGCCACCGTACGCGTACGGTAAGCGCACCGTAAGCTGGCTCAGATATATATATTGATTTAAAGGCTATTTACTCAGAATCTACTGAACAGATTTACACCAAACCTACAAAAGGCACTTCCTTGACCTGAGGACTACCTCTCTGCCAAATTTCAAGTAATTCTGTTCAGCCGTTCGGGCTGTAGCTGTGTCTAAAGGTCCTATGGAAAAATGCATGGGAAAAACGCGTTTTGGGACCCCCCTTTTATCTCAGCCCCCGCTTGACGAATCCCCCCGAGACTTTCAGGGTAGGAGCGTAGCGTAGCGCCCCACCTATTTTGAAATATTCGCGAGGATTCGTCGACCGGCGCCAAAGTTATTCAAAATAGAATGTTGCGGTTTTCCTATGGTAAGAGGGTCCTAACTATAACTACCTACTGGCGACCGCCAGTAGGTAATTTGTCTATATCCATATATGTATGCTTATAGATATGTGTATGTATAGTTTTTTTGAAGACTTATTCGAATGCATAAATCTATCTATATCTATATCTATATTCACTTAAAAAACCATAGGTTTGACACATGTTATAGTTAGGTGGATATTTCACTCGTAAAAAACCAATGAAATTCCCCCGTTATAGTTAGTTCAGATAACTATAACTCACGCGCCCGCAATCCTCTGCTCATGACGTCACATATTACATCACTCATGACATGGTCAGTGGCATCACTCTTGACATCACTGATGACATCATCCTTGTGATAGAGTGGCGGTCGCGCGAGTTATAGTTATCTGAACTAACTATAACGGGGGAATTTCATTGGTTTTTTACGAGTGAAATATCCACCTAACTATAACATGTGTGAAACCTATGGTTTTTTAAGTGAATTTGCAAGGTTTTTTAAATGCTAATTCCTAACTATAACGTGTGTGAAACCTATGGTTTTTTCAGTGAATTTGTACGTTTTTTTAAATGCTAAGTTATGTATGTATTATTATTTTTTTATATATTTATTTTACAATAAACTACGTATTAAAATTGTTTAAATTTTTTTTAATGGTTTTTCACCGTGCGCGCAGGCACCCCCGCGATTTTTAAAAAAAAAATGTAAATTTTTTTTATGCCTTTGGGGTCCTTCAGGGACCCCCTGACAAAGGCTAGGGGGTCAGGAACTCTCTACCCTGCCCCCTTTTCACGTTCGCCACCTTCCTTTTCCACTTTCGCACTGAAAACAAACAAAATGGCGGCCGACACTTCCTGATTTCGACCGATTCGAACGTTGACTGACATGTAACAACCAATCAGAATTACGCTCGCGCACGTTAAGGTGCGCGCACGGTGCACGCACGGTGCGTGGCTATAGATATGTATGTGCTTTTAACTGCAATTTTCTCAGGAACTACTGAACAGATTGACTCCATATATGCAAAAGGCACATCCCTGACCTGAGGACTACCTCTCTGCCAAATTTCAAGTAATTCTGTTCAGCCGTTCGGGCTGTACCTTCGACTAAAGGTCCTATGGGAAAATGCATGGGGAAAACGCATTTTGGGATCCCCCTTTTTTCTCGGCCCCCGCTTGATGAATCCCCCCCCGAGACTTTCAGGGTAGGAGCTGAGCGGAGCGCCCCATTAGTTTTGCGAAGATTCGTCAACCGGCGCCAAAGTTATTCAAAATAGAATTTTGAGATTTCCTATGGAAACACGGTCCTAACTATAACTATCTACTGGCGACCGCCAGTAGATAATATGTGTATATATGTATATAAATATGTGTGCAGATATATGCATGTATATATTGTATTACATATATGCTTATGCATATCTGTACATATATGTATGTATATATTGAAGGATCACCAGTAGGTAGTTATAGTTAGGACCTAGTTTCCATAGGAAAAGCGTTTTTTGTTTTCCCAATAACTTTGGCGCCGGTTGACGAACCTTCGGGAAATTTTCAAAACTAGTGGGGCGTTCCAATCAGCTCCTGTCTTGATCGTTTCAGGGTGATTCTCCAAGCGGGGGTCGAGAAAAAGGGAGGTCCCAAAACGTATTTTCCCCATGTTATTTTCCATAGGAAAGTTTAGACAAAGGTACAGCCCGAACTGCTGAACGGAATAACACCAAATTTGGCAAAAAGGTAGCCCTTGGTTAAAAAAGATACCTTTTTTTAATATGTTGTAAATCCATTCAGTAGTTTCTGAGAAATTAAACAAATAAAAACTTTATATATCTGGGCGGGACCTAACCACACAAGCACGAGCTTGGCTCTGATTGGCTGCCAACACTTCAAACAGGAAGTGTTGGCAGCCATCTTGTGCTCGGACGGAGGGAGAAAGAAAAGGTGAGGAAAAAGATAAAACAAGCATTTGCAATGCATCGGTCTCGCCTTTGGGAACTTATATGTCAGTAGACTTTTGTTCTATTTCATTTTTTACGAGTGTTTTCTTCATTAGAACAAGAAACTACGACTAGATGCCAAAGTGCCAGAGGCTGACTGGCATCTTCCGTGCATAACGCGCTCGCTGCTGCTGCGGACTCTTTGCGCGTCTGTGCATCTATGAGATGGAGTTCCTTGATAATGTCTGTAGGGGACTTTGTGGAGCGCGAGACAGTCCCGGGAACTTGCTGGTTCTGTGCAGTGCAGTGCTTGTTCTGTGCATCAAGCCACAGGATATCTCCGCTGCCCTGTTACTTATCACCTCACCTCAGAGACCTCCAGTGGAATCCTGCAGCAGGGACAGGAGCGCGCGCACACCAGTGATAGATGCAACCCGGACAGTGCACTCCACGACCGTTCAGGGAAACAGAAAACAGATTAGGGCCTCATTAATCACTGATGCGGAAAACCAAGCATTACAGTGTCACTGTGGGGCGATTTCTTTCACCGCTGGCCAAAGATAGATGGAAGCGCTGGTTTAGACCGAGATAAGACAGTCCGAGTGATCTGACTCCTCCATACGTGCTAGCGACGTAAAGCATGATCCCCTGCCCACCTCCTCACACCCTGACCCGAGATGCGCTGCTATCTCTGGGACATCCGTAAAGCTATCGGTATACACTCTACCTCATTTTTAATACCTCTTTACTGTTTTACTATTTTTTTGCACTTTTGCATAGCGCAAACTTGACCCAATGGCATTAAAGCACTATACAAGAGCAGCAGAGTACATTACACATGTAACTTAATATGTGCACTGAAAAAGTTTATTTTGTAAATGCACCTTATTTACAGAGCTTAGAAACGGAACAGGTGCGGGATGAAGCGCTACAAATATAAACGCGTCATCAGATATACTTTGGGTTTGCTTGAAAGCAGTGATAACAAAATATAATTTGAATGTTCCACGAAAAACCCCAAAAGCCCCGTGACACTCTGCACGCATCTATCTCCTGACAGACACAGTGCACATGAACTGCTCAGCGAAGGTGCTTTTCACTCCAATGTGCAGACTCCTAACGAGGGTAGAGGCGGGGGCTAGATGGCAAGAGGTGCTACACTCCACAGAATTTCTTGTTGCCATCAAAACTTAAAGGGTCTGATTCCATAGCTGGGGTGAAGCTATGGGGACCGCAGGGGTCTGAGGTTAGATCGAAAGTGACTTTAATAGAAATCACTCGCTGCCCGGGTGTCTCATTCCATCAGGACTGTGTCTGCTGATGGCCGTGAGGGGGAGGGGTCAGTCTTTGCTGGGGATGGCCTTGACAAGCCGGGCTGTCTCACCACCGCCTCGGCCCCCGGTGGCTTGCGATGATCTGTGTCCGCCCCCCTCGGAGACTCTGCTGAGGCAGGAGGGGGTCTGTGAGGGTCATGGCAGAGGGGTGGGATGGAAAATGACTGGCTTTGGATATGTGTTATGTTATTAAGCTACCATACCATGCGATATTAGACATGTTTATGTTGCTTTACTCTTCTGCCGCTAGTATGGCCTCACAGCGCTTCATAGAACAGCTACTTCTTGATTTTGAGGATTTTCACACAGAGTAGTCCAGGTTAGGGCTACGATCAGCACGGAGCGAAACATTCTGAGACATGTGAAATCCGCCCATTAATAAAACAATTTCACTCAGGAAAAAATATCTTGGAATTTTCGCTCCAGAACCTTTCCTATGACATAGTGAAACATCACGAAAGGACATGAAACACCGCGAATAGATGAAAACGTGTGGATTTTCTACGACGTTGAAATAACAACAAGTATTTGCAATGCAATAGGTCTCGCAGTTACCCGAGTTTAAGCTAATGGCATTGTAAATGACAATGCCTTTTATTTATGTTTTTAAAACAAAAACAAAAATAAAAGGCATTGTTATTTGCAAAGTCAATAGCTCAAACTCGCATAAATGCGAGACCTATTGCATTGCAAATGCTTGTTTCTTCAGGTGTTGGGAGATTAAGTGATTTGCCCAGAGTCACAGGAGGGTTTCCCACTTTCAAGTCAGCTGGTTTCGTTTTAACGCCACCTCCTTTTTAGTTTAATAAAAGCTTAATAAAGGTTGCTTCACAGTGAGGCCTATGGAAATGCACACACCCTCCAGCAAGGCTTCTATTACTTCACGACCTCCTGATCCCTCCATAGTCTCAGGGCGAGGGCCTTGCATGGGAGGGGTCAAGATAAAGGACACAGGTGCTGCTGCTCCAAGGGGGCCTAAGATTTAGATGGCCCATAGTCAGAGAATCCCGGACCCCCAGCAGGGCCCATGCATACTCCCATCCTCCCTGGCCCACCATTGCCTGAATGTGATGGCCTGGCAGGGGAGGGGTCAGGGCAAAGACGCTGCTTCTGGGTTTAGCCGTCCCCATGGGGGCTGAGGTAAGAATGGCCCAACAAATGAAGCAAAACCTGGCCCTACAGTAAGGCTGATGATGACACTTACCACCCTCGCCCGCCCACCATAGCCTGAAGTGCTATGGCCTGGCAGGGCAGGAAAGAAGCAGGGGCCCTGAAAAAATACGACCCACGTATCACCCTTAGGCACTAGCACTTTGGCCCATGCCCGCCTTCCCAATGCGACCCTGGTGGTGACAAATTGCTGCTTTTATTGGTTCCCAGGCTGGCGGGGATATGTCCTTGTCACTTAGGCGCTCCCACGTCTATAGCCTTCAGCTTCTGCAGCACATGGCCGTTTGATATCACAAGAGGTAGGGTGTGTCTGGTCTCCGGGGCTAGGAAGAGAACTTTATGCTTGGGAGAGAGCCCTCAGAGGAACCTAGTTGTTGGCATAACAGCATCTGTAACGCCCATGGCTGTTCCACAAAAGAGCACACTGATGTCAGAGCACAGTCCAACCTCAGGACTGTATGATTGGGCAAAATGGAAGACCCCAGCTTAAATCCGAACAAAAGTATACCGGATTGTGTTGAGGAAGCCTTGGCCGCCACAAGGTCGTGACTCTGTCCGACTTTCCTGATCTGTGGGATTTTTAAAACTGGAACTGTGTAGCATGTTTTAGACACCCTCTGCTTTTTGCTCCACCCGCAACCACGTGTCATCTTGCTAACAACTCAAACAAGCAAATGGACACTTTATGGACATTATAGTATGCAACAGTGGATTAACACTCACACAATTGAATCGCTATTGTTTCAAGTAATGCAATAACATAACTGATAATTAATTACATTCATTTTTTATAACATATACATACACGCCATACATTGATTTATTAATATAGGACTTTGGATTTATTCTGCATTGATTGCTAGAGTGAGGTCTAATTTTGCTTCACCTCCCTCTTACAGATTGACTCAAATATTTTTGTCACCTAAGTGTTCAGGCTAGTCTTTTGGGAGCAACTGTTTATGTTACCACTCCAGAAACCAAAACCAGTGATCCGAGGGCAGAGGCCCTGCAGATGACACACGAGGTTGGGGAGCCAAGTCGTGAGCACCGGCTGGGCAGCGAAGTGACAAGCACCACTACCCACAAAAAAGGTAATGAGGGCACTGAATAACACAGGATCTTCTCTTTGTATTTGGCAGGAACAACAAGGTTAAAATGCCCTAGTTCCAAAATGTAGAATTAGTGCTACAACGGTCTTCAGGAGGACCTGTGATGGATGCTGCCTCTGCCTCCCGTATGCTGGAGGCAGCACATGGGTCAAACAGTAGAGGTAAATGTCCTCCTGTAGATAGTGAAGCACGGTACGGTCATACTGCGGTGGGACGCACACCTCTCATGGCACTGCCCCACACTTCGGGGAGGACGCTTTCCATTAGCTGTGTTTTCTGATGACGTGTCGTGCCGGCCCCGTCCAACAACAGAACTCCTTTAGATCCAAGCAGACTCTTCCACTCTCTCAACGGAAGTGAAACCAGGCCACGCGGACACTTTCACAATACAACAGCCAGAAATGCAATTTTCGGTAAAAAAAACACATTCCTTCCTCCTAATTTATCAAATAAATGACTCATTGAAGAACAGCAGCCAGCTTCGATTGGTAAACAGCCGTTACAACGACTTTTTTACTTTGCGATACCATTACAACGCATGCATTACCACACATGTGTTGTACATCGCAAAGTCATTACTACGCATTTTTTTAGAATGCATAGTCATTTACCACGCATGCCTGTGTTTGTAAAGGTATGTATGGTAAATGGCCATGCGTTCTAAAATAATGTAGACGATCCACGTCGTTGTAAGGAAACAGAGGCTGTTCCGTTTCCTCACAACGACGTGCACCACCCCGCCCTCAGAGACGAAGTGAAGCAGGGAGCAGGAGGAGAGAGGAACCACGAGGAGAGAGAGGTAAGGGGGATTGGCAAGGGGTGGGGGTTACTTTTCTAGGGTTTAGGGTAGTGCAGTGGTGTTTGTGTGGTGTAGGGGGTCGTGCTGGGGGTAGTGTTTTAGGGTTTAGGATAGTGCAGTGGTGTTTGTGTAGTGTAGGGTAGTGTTTTAGGGTTTAGGATAGTGTAGGGGGCTCGTGCTGGGTAGTGTAAATGTAGTGAGAGAACTGTCACTTACCTTAGAAACTTTTACCACGACTATGCCTATACCATGCATGTTTTTGCGTTCTAAGGGCATGCGTGGTAAAGGCATAGTCATTGTAAAAGTTTGCGTTGAGATGGTATCTCGTTGTAATTGACAACGCGTACTAATACCAACGTTGTAATGGTACACGTTGTATTAGTACGTGTTTCACAATGCAAAGTTTTTGTTTTTTATTTCAACCAGAGTTTCTCCCACAATCCCAGGTATTCCCAAGCTGATGCAATTTTTTTCACTTGTATCTCAATTTGGCACCAGCATGATAAACTCTGATATTATTTTAATCATTGTATCTAAAATGTTTATACACATTGCTCTCACCAATGTACTGCTCTCTCAGTAAACGGAGAGTTTTTAAGCAGTCCACCTGTTTATACACATTGCTCTCACCAATGTACTGCTCTCTCAGTAAAAGGAGAGTTTTTAAGCAGTCCACCTATCACACGCTCTCACCACTCTGCCACCAAGCAGCAGCTGAGATCACCAGAGAAGAGACGCCGTGCGCATGCACATCTGCTGTCCGTGCACATCTCCTTTACCCCTTCGGAAGAAAAATCGACAACAATAGATCTCGCCAAACGAGCAGCGCATGCGCTGCGTCGCTAGGCGAGGCCAAAAAAAGGAGGTTCACGATGAATTTCACCTCCCCCCATTAAAAACAAGCGCTCGCCATCTGTTTTCATTCAGCCGCTTGTTTATATTTACATCGCGCTTTCACTTTCACTGAAAGCGAGATGCAAAAGTAAACACGGGGAAAACGAGTGAAAACAGATGGCTGGCCCGTATAAAGATAAGAATTTGCTTTGCGACAGCAGCAAAGTAGGCGATCCAGTCCGGATCGGAAGCGAAAGGGTGTCAACAAAAAACCCTCATTTCCAATGGCAGGCCACCGTTTAGCATAAACGGTGACACAAGCCAATGGAAATGAGGGGCGGGGCTTCGAGTCCCTTTATGAAAACCCCTCAACCACAATATTTCTCACCGAGCAAGCAGCTCTTTGTGCTGCAACGCCAAGCGAGACCTAAAAACAAGAAAAGGGGGCAGGGTAAAAACACCCTGACCCCCCCAGGCCTGCTCACAGAGTCCCATAGGGACCTCCAGGCCCAAAAAAAGCATTTTTTTTAAAGTTTCGGGCAGGGTCGTGCCGGTGCGCGACTCCGTCCGAAAATAAAAAAAAACGAAGCGCGGTCTCCCGTGCTTTGTTTTCAAAGCCCCCGGGTGGGCCAAGTTCCGGGCCATTTATCCCCGCAGCCCCGGGGACTGCCCCCCTAGGGCTTGTTTTGAATACTATGCGGGAGGGCACGCGGCCCTCCTGCAGCCCCGGGGACCGCCACCCCCCGGGGCTTGCTTTGAATAATATACGGGAGGGGGCAGCCCTGGGCACCACCACCCCCGGGGCTTGTTTTTTATTTTGTGGGGGGGCCCCCAAAGCCCCAGGGACCGCCACCCCCTGGGTTTTTCTTAATTATTCGTGGGGGCACACGGCTCCCCACTGGCACGGGGACCGCCACAGAGAGGTGGTCCAAGGCCATGCCCTTTTTATACCTCTCTGCAACGCAGCTCTGTGGCGCTTACTGGCGGTACCTGGTGGGCTAGTTGAACCCAAGGGACCCCCAGGATTCAAGTGGACTTAATCCCCAAACTTACAACACGCCAGAGGGCCGTTTGCACAGTGGTGAAGGGAGGGGTCATGCCTGATGTGGCAAGTGTGTACTTATTCATTGACTCCACCAAAACCCAAGCAGTTATAAAATCACCATGCACTGTCCTTACAGCAGTCTAATCATCCAGTCACTACGCATGTACTCATGCAATGACCCAGTCACTAACAAATGCACTGCTGCAATACCTTGAGCACTACCTATGCAGTCCAGTAATCTCCCTGATACTACCTATGCAGTCCTCCAAATCACTCAGCCAGTCCTATGTCCTTAGCCAATCACTGCGTCAAAACCCAACCACTTATAAATTCACCATGCACTCTTCTCGCAGTACTCTAATCACCCAGTCACTACCCAAGTAGTCATGCAATGATCCAGGCACTAACAAATGCACTGTTACAGTCCCTGTGTACTACCCATGCAGTCCTCTAACCACCTACACACTTCTCATTTGCTCCTTCAGTTCCCCTGGTAGTACCCATGCAGTCCAGCAACCACCCTGTCACTCCCCGTGCACTCCTCCAGTCACTCAGCCACTACTATGTACTAATCCAAACACTCTGCCAATACCCAAGCACTTAAAATTCACTCAGGCACTCTCCTTGCAGTATTCTAATGTTTCATTCAGTAGCTATGTACTCATGCAATGATCCAGGCACTAACTGATCACTGCTACAATTCCCTATGCACTACCCATACAGTCCTCTAACCACTTACGCACTTCTTATTTGCCCCTTCAATTCCCCAGGTATTACCCATGCAGTCCCACAATCACACTGTCACTCCCCGTACACTCCTCCAGTCACCCAGCCACTACCATGTATTAATCCAAACAACTATAACACCTATAGTTTTCTTACGACTGACAAGGGGATTGCTGGAGTGCATAGGTAGTCCTCAGGGGATTGTAGCACTACCTCTGTTAGTGCCTGGATCATTTCATAAGTACATGGTTAGTGACTGGATGATTAGAGTACTGCAGAGAGAGTACATGGTGAATTTATAAGTGCTAGGGTATTGGAGAACTGATTGGATAAGTACACGGTGCTGAAAAGGTGATTGGAAGAGTGCTCTTATAGTGACAGAGGGAATACTGGAGTGCATAGGTACTGCTCTGGCGATCGTAGTAGTGAATGTATTAGTGCCTGGGATATTGCATGAGTACATGTGTACTTAAAAATTCACCCGGCATTCTCCTTGCAGCACTCTAATCATCCAGTTACTACTCATGTACTCATGCAATGGCCCAGGCACTAACTCATGCAGGGCTTCAATCCCAAGAGCACTACCCATGCAGTACAGCAATCCCCCTGTCACTCCCTGTGCAATCTTCATGCAATGGCCTAGGCACTAATACATTCACTGCTACAATCCACAGAGCAGTACCTATGCACTTCAGCATTTCCCCTGTCACTCCATGAGCACTCTTCCAATCACCTTGTCAGCACTGTGTACTTAGCCAATCACTCCGCCAAAACCCAAGCAGTTATAAAATCACCATGCACTGTCCTTGCAGCACTCTAATCATCCAATCACTACCCATGTACTCATGCAATAACCCAGACACTACCACATGCACTGCTGCAATCCCTTGAGGACTACCTATGCAGCCCAGTAATCTCCCTGGTACTACCCATGCAGTCCTCCAATCACCCATCCAGTCCTATGTCCTTATCCAATCACTGCACCAAAACCCAAGCACTTATAAATTCACCATGCTCTCTTTTCACAGTACTCTAATCATCCAGTCACTACCCATGTAGTCATGCAATGATCCAGGCACTAACAAATGCACTGCTACAATCCCTGTGTACTACCCATGCAGTCCTCTAACCACCTACACACTTCTCATTTGCTCCTTTAATTCTCCTGGTAGTATCCATGCAGTCCAGCAACCACCCTGTCACTCCCCGTGCACTCCTCCAGTCACTCAGCCACTACTATGTACTAATCCAAACACTCTGCCAATACCCAAGCACTTATAAATTCACTCAGGCACTCTCCTTGCAGTATTCTAATGTTTAATTCAGTAGCTATGTACTCATGCAATGATCCGGGCACTAACTGATCACTGCTACAATTCCCTATGCACTACCCATACAGTCCTCTAACCACTTACGCACTTTTTATTTGCCCCTTCAATTCCCCAGGTAGTACCCATGCAGTCCCGCAATCACACTGTCACTCCCCGTACACTCCTCCAGTCACCCAGCCACTACCATGTATTAATCCAAACAACTATAACACCTATAGTTTTCTTACGACTGACAGGGGGATTGCTGGAGTGCATAGGTAGTCCTCAGGAGATTGTAGCACTACCTCTGTTAGTGTCTGGATCATTCCATAAGTACATGGTTAGTGACTGGATGATTAGAGTACTGCAGAGAGAGTACATGGTGAATTTATAAGTGCTAGGGTATTGGAGAACTGGTTGGATAAGTACACCTTGTCAGCACTGTGTACTTATCCAATCACTGCTCCAATACCCTAGCACTTATAAATTCACCATGTAGTATCTTTGCAGCACTCTAATCATCCAGTCACTAACCATGTGTTTATGCAATGACCCAAGCATGAACATATGTAGTGCTACAATCCCCTGAGGACTACCTATGCAGTTCAGTAATCTGCCTGTCACTACCTATACACTCCTCCAATCACCCAGCCAGCACAATGTACTTATCCAATTAGTCTGCCAAAACCCAAGCACTTATAAATTCACCATGTACTCTCCTTACAGTACTGTAACCATCCAGTCACTACCCATGTACTGATGCAATGGCCCAGGCACTAACACATGCACTGCTACAATCCCCATAGGACTACCCATGCAGTCCAGCAATCCCTCTGTCACTACCTGTGCACTCTTCCAATCACTCTGCCAGCACCATTTACTTATCTAATCGCTCTGCCAAAACCCCAGCACTTATAAATTCACCATGCAGTCTCCTTGCAGTACTCTAATCATCCAGTCACTACGATTGTACTCATGCAATGGCCAAGGCATTAACGCATGGCAAATACAGAGGAGGTCATGCTAATCACAGGGGTACCCCAACGCATAGTGTTCCCTAGTGTATGTAGGTGTTTTCACTGTATTCTAAGTGTCTTTTAGCATAGAACTGGCTCTAGGCCTGGCTAGTCAGAGTCAGTTACCACCAGTACCCATCAGCAAAACGTTGGGGGCACAGGAGGACTTTCTGCTCCTCCGTTGGTTCTTTCTGCACATCTCTTGCTTCTTCCTGCACTTTTCTTCGTCTTTCTGGACTTCTGCTGCCTCTTTCTGCATTTGTCTTGCTTCTTTCTGCACTTTTCTTCCTCTTTCTTCACATGTCGTACATTTATAGGCATAGTTAGAAATTAGCATTTAAAAAACCTTTGAAAATCAGTGAATAAACATAGGTTTCAGGGACGTTATAGCTACAATTTAGCATTTAAAAATCCTTTGAAATGCACTAAAAAAAACATAGGTTTCAGGGACGTTATAGTTAGAAATGAGCATTTAAAAAACTTTAGAAATTAACTGAAAAAACCACAGGTTTCAGGGACGTTATAGTTAGTTGGACATTTCACTCGTACAAAACCAGAGAAATTCGGCCGTTATAGATAGTTCAGCTAACTATAACTCGCACCCTCGCAATGCACTGCTGATGATGTCACATATTACATCATTCATGACATGGTCAGTGACATCACTGATGACATCTCAAATGACATCACTGATGACATCACTGATTACATCATCCATGTGATGATCTGATGCACCTCTTCATACCCTAATATAACATTTGATACACCACTCTAAGATACACACTACCATTTTTTAAACCATAGACACACCCATACCAGTTAGTACATACCCACTCACTAATTCCTAGGTCTACACACACATCCACTCATTCACCCATAAAGTCACTCAGACATGCAGTCAACCTTCAATACAGCATTATCATATGCACTCACATATCTATACAGACACTCACACACCGCCACTCATCCATAGAGTTACTCACACACCTAGTCACTCATGCAAACAATCAATCACACTCCCATTTACTCACCTATACAGTTATAGACACACCACCTCACTTATTCAAAAATATACTAACACATACTTACACTCTTAAACAATAACTAATACAAACACACACTGATCTATACAGCCACTCTCACAATCACTCACTCTCACATATAGTCATTTATACACTCACACATGTACCACTGAGGCATCCATTCACTCACCAACACACCCATACACACACTCACCCACCCATACAGCCCTTCATAGATGCACTCTTGAACCCATACACCCAGTGAATCCTCCACTCACACATCTATCCACAGAGTCACACCCCCTTCACCCACCGACACAGACAATCAGGCACCCAAACAGATACTCAGACAACCAATCAATAACCCATATAGATCCTCATTTAGCTACTCACCAACCCATGCAACCGCTTACACACCAACTGCCAAAATAAACTGTGTGAATGTCTGTATCAGTCACTAACCCATGCATGCATTCAGTAAAACACATTTAATCACTCACTTATACAGTCAGTCAGGCACCTACTAAATCATCCATGCAGACACTTATACACCCACTCATTCTTCAATACACCTTTGCAAATATATAAAAAAAAAATCAAATTTATAGAAACACACAGTCACTGGATGATTTCATCAGTGATGTCATCAGTGTCGTCATTTGAGATGTCATCAGTGATGTCATCAATGATATCACTGCCCATGTCATCAATGATGTAATATGTGACATCATCAGCAGTGCATTGCGGGGGCGCGAGTTATAGTTAGCTGAACTAACTATAAAGGCTGTTTTACGCCCCCAGAAGGCTGTGGGCTTGAAAAGGGCAAAATATTTGTGCACCATTCATGGTTTTAATTACCGGAACTACAAGTCCCAGGATGCTTGGGACAGTTGACCCGCCCATCTGGGGCGTAAAACAGCCTTCTGGGACCGGAACCGGAGCACCTCTTAAGCGCGATTGCCTCTGAGGAAGAGGGATACATACCCTTGAAACGCGTCAGGCTGGTCGCGTCTATGGCTGCTACATTGTAATCGTTTCCCAGTGTTCCGCTTGTACTCTGAAATGAAGAAATAAAGGCTTGCCACCTTTGGACGTGTGTTGGAGTGCAGCTCAATCTTTGGGACAAGGCAAGGGAGCATTCATTTCTGGCGGCGGTCCAGCCGTCGAGCAGCACCACCCCGGGATGAGAGGGGGCCACTCGGCAGGATAATGCCAGCCGTCTTTGTGGAAGCACCGACCAGGGATTAAAGCGGACCTGTAAAGCGATGGCCCATCTGTGGGCTTGAAAAGGGCAGAATATTTGTGCACCATTCATGGTTTTAATTACCGGAACTACAAGTCCCAGGACGCTTGGGACAGTTGACCCGCCCATCTGGGGGCGTAAAACAGCCTTCTGGGACCGGAACCGGAGCACCTCCTAAGCGCGATTGCCTCTGAGGAAGAGGGATACATACCCTTGAAACGCGTCAGGCTGGTCGCGTCTATGGCTGCTACATTGTAATCGTTTCCCAGTGTTCCGCTTGTACTCTGAAATGAAGAAATAAAGGCTTGCCACCTTTGGTCGTGTGTTGGAGTGCAGCTCAATCTTTGGGACAAGGCAAGGGAGCATTCATTTCTGGCGGCGGTCCAGCCGTCGAGCAGCACCACCCCGGGATGAGAGGGGGCCACTCGGCAGGATAATGCCAGCCGTCTTTGTGGAAGCGCCGAACAGGGATTAAAGCGGACCTGTAAAGCGATGGCCCATCTGTGGGCTTGAAAAGGGCAGAATATTTGTGCACCATTCATGGTTTTAATTACCGGAACTACAAGTCCCAGGACGCTTGGGACAGTTGACCCGCCCATCTGGGGGCGTAAAACAGCCTTCTGGGACCGGAACCGGAGCACCTCTTAAGCGCGATTGCCTCTGAGGAAGAGGGATACATACCCTTGAAACGCGTCAGGCTGGTCGCGTCTATGGCTGCTACATTGTAATCGTTTCCCAGTGTTCCGCTTGTACTCTGAAATGAAGAAATAAAGGCTTGCCACCTTTGGTCGTGTGTTGGAGTGCAGCTCAATCTTTGGGACAAGGCAAGGGAGCATTCATTTCTGGCGGCGGTCCAGCCGTCGAGCAGCACCACCCCGGGATGAGAGGGGGCCACTCGGCAGGATAATGCCAGCCGTCTTTGTGGAAGCACCGACCAGGGATTAAAGCGGACCTGTAAAGCGATGGCCCATCTGTGGGCTTGAAAAGGGCAGAATATTTGTGCACCATTCATGGTTTTAATTACCGGAACTACAAGTCCCAGGACGCTTGGGACAGTTGACCCGCCCATCTGGGGGCGTAAAACAGCCTTCTGGGACCGGAACCGGAGCACCTCCTAAGCGCGATTGCCTCTGAGGAAGAGGGATACATACCCTTGAAACGCGTCAGGCTGGTCGCGTCTATGGCTGCTACATTGTAATCGTTTCCCAGTGTTCCGCTTGTACTCTGAAATGAAGAAATAAAGGCTTGCCACCTTTGGTCGTGTGTTGGAGTGCAGCTCAATCTTTGGGACAAGGCAAGGGAGCATTCATTTCTGGCGGCGGTCCGGCCGTCGAGCAGCACCACCCCGGGATGAGAGGGGGCCACTCGGCAGGATAATGCCAGCCGTCTTTGTGGAAGCACCGACCAGGGATTAAAGCGGACCTGTAAAGCGATGGCCCATCTGTGGGCTTGAAAAGGGCAGAATATTTGTGCACCATTCATGGTTTTAATTACCGGAACTACAAGTCCCAGGACGCTTGGGACAGTTGACCCGCCCATCTGGGGGCGTAAAACAGCCTTCTGGGACCGGAACCGGAGCACCTCCTAAGCGCGATTGCCTCTGAGGAAGAGGGATACATACCCTTGAAACGCGTCAGGCTGGTCGCGTCTATGGCTGCTACATTGTAATCGTTTCCCAGTGTTCCGCTTGTACTCTGAAATGAAGAAATAAAGGCTTGCCACCTTTGGTCGTGTGTTGGAGTGCAGCTCAATCTTTGGGACAAGGCAAGGGAGCATTCATTTCTGGCGGCGGTCCAGCCGTCGAGCAGCACCACCCCGGGATGAGAGGGGGCCACTCGGCAGGATAATGCCAGCCGTCTTTGTGGAAGCACCGACCAGGGATTAAAGCGGACCTGTAAAGCGATGGCCCATCTGTGGGCTTGAAAAGGGCAGAATATTTGTGCACCATTCATGGTTTTAATTACTGGAACTACAAGTCCCAGGACGCTTGGGACAGTTGACCCGCCCATCTGGGGGCGTAAAACAGCCTTCTGGGACCGGAACCGGAGCACCTCCTAAGCGCGATTGCCTCTGAGGAAGAGGGATACATACCCTCGAAACGCGTCAGGCTGGTCGCGTCTATGGCTGCTACATTGTAATCGTTTCCCAGTGTTCCGCTTGTACTCTGAAATGAAGAAATAAAGGCTTGCCACCTGTGGTCGTGTGTTGGAGTGCAGCTCAATCTTTGGGACAAGGCAAGGGAGCATTCATTTCTGGCGGCGGTCCAGCCGTCGAGCAGCACCACCCCGGGATGAGAGGGGGCCACTCGGCAGGATAATGCCAGCCGTCTTTGTGGAAGCGCCGAACAGGGATTAAAGCGGACCTGTAAAGCGATGGCCCATCTGTGGGCTTGAAAAGGGCAGAATATTTGTGCACCATTCATGGTTTTAATTACCGGAACTACAAGTCCCAGGACGCTTGGGACAGTTGACCCGCCCATCTGGGGGCGTAAAACAGCCTTCTGGGACCGGAACCGGAGCACCTCCTAAGCGCGATTGCCTCTGAGGAAGAGGGATACATACCCTCGAAACGCGTCAGGCTGGTCGCGTCTATGGCTGCTACATTGTAATCGTTTCCCAGTGTTCCGCTTGTACTCTGAAATGAAGAAATAAAGGCTTGCCACCTTTGGTCGTGTGTTGGAGTGCAGCTCAATCTTTGGGACAAGTCAAGGGAGCATTCATTTCTGGCGGCGGTCCAGCCGTCGAGCAGCACCACCCCGGGATGAGAGGGGGCCACTCGGCAGGATAATGCCAGCCGTCTTTGTGGAAGCGCCGACCAGGGATTAAAGCGGACCTGTAAAGCGATGGCCCATCTGTGGGCTTGAAAAGGGCAGAATATTTGTGCACCATTCATGGTTTTAATTACCGGAACTACAAGTCCCAGGACGCTTGGGACAGTTGACCCGCCCATCTGGGGGCGTAAAACAGCCTTCTGGGACCGGAACCGGAGCACCTCCTAAGCGCGATTGCCTCTGAGGAAGAGGGATACATACCCTCGAAACGCGTCAGGCTGGTCGCGTCTATGGCTGCTACATTGTAATCGTTTCCCAGTGTTCCGCTTGTACTCTGAAATGAAGAAATAAAGGCTTGCCACCTTTGGTCGTGTGTTGGAGTGCAGCTCAATCTTTGGGACAAGGCAAGGGAGCATTCATACATTTATATATATACATATGTATATCAAAGAGAGGGATGATGCAGGAATTGCAGCAAAGACCAAGTGGCACACCAGAGGACTATACACAACTTTAATGAGCACAAACCTTGTTTGTGTGGACAATAAATTGGTGTATAGCCCTCTGGTGTGCCGCTTGGTCAATGCTGATATTCCTGCATTGTCCCTCTACTTGTGTATGCATGTATAGGCACATATAGATATATAAATGTGCATTTATATATATATATTATTTGTATATGCATATATGTATGCCTATATATGTGTAGATATATGCATATACTCTATGTATTTATATGTTTATGCATACATAATGTACATATATACAAAATGCATATGTTATGCATATAGATATGTATCTATCTATGTGACATATATACAGTAGTTAATATTTAGAAATGCATATATGCATACATTTATCATACCTTGTTTGTAATGTATGTATCTTTTGGATATGGTTTGGACAATAGCAGTACTAAATGTATGCATACATCTGCATGTAAATTTATATATATATTTTCTGTCTGTACACATTTGAATATACATTTGCTGTTACGTTAAAGCAATGTTTGTAAGATATTTGTATTGTAGTCGCTTAAAATTAAACATAATAGTTAATACTTTAAAATGCATATTAACTTTTGTAGGCAACATACCTCTGATATTGTTCCTGAAATGCTCATCAGTGATTTTAGGTTTGCTTCTTGGATGGTTTTTATTGGAGAAAGTGGTGGAGCAGGTGGTTACAGAATATATTCTGCTTCTTGAATTATCGCCTGCGGTATTGTTATTGCTGACATTCTAGAGATTTTTATCTGCTTTGTCAGGATCACAATATTGTTCTTGATAATAACATTTCTGATGATAATTCCATTCTGTTCTTTTGTCTGATTGTAATAATCATCATTGTAGCATGTAGCTTTTATTGATCCACTTTCATCTGCCAGAGCAAGATGATATAAGATTTTGTTCTCCTGTTTTGCATTCCTGTAATATGTTTTGCTCGAACATTTAATTATGTTTGCACGTATTGCCTTTTGATAAGGTTTACTTTCTTCATGTTTTGTTTGTTTAAGTTCTTGTATAGAAATCATCTGAAATGAGAAAAGCATATTAAATGATACATTTTGCACATTAAAATGCTAACCATAAGGCTTTGTGATCACTGTAATATGACTCTAATGTACCATAGTGTTGTAAATCTTCATTATTATATATATGGTCTAGTATAGAGTTGTAGTCTGTTGTGTAGTCTTGTAGTTTTTTGGTTACAGTTAAATTGGCTGTGCATATATTGTAATAGGAGTGTAGTGTTTTGTGATACTTTTTAAAAATCTATGTTGCAGTCGCCCATGATAATATATTTATAATTAGGGTAGAAGTTTATTATGGTTGTTAATACTTCTAATAGTGTTTGTATATGTACATGTGGTGGCTTGTATAGTATTACAAATAAGTAGTTGTTACTATTAATATGTTGAGTAAAATGTAAAATATTTATTTCGTGTTGTGTTTCATATATTGGTAATAAGAAATAGTTTTTTTGTAATAAATTATTATTCCATGCTTTGTTCGCTGATTGTGGAATTTGTCAAATATTATTAGGTGGTATTTTTCAATTAAAAAACTAGTGGTATCTGCTTTTTTAGTTGTGTTTATTTCTGTTAGGCATAGGATATCAGCATTCATGATATTATTGTCTGATATTATTGCTTTGTAATGTTTTTTGTAGTGAGCATATATTATGTACAATAATATCAAATGTTGTGTATATTGTCCTATTTTTCGTACTGAGATTTTCAATTGCATATTTGTTCTTAATCTGCTCATTTCTTCGTGTACTTTTGGATGTACAACTATTTTGTCTTTATAAAAGTTTTTAAATATATATGTTTGATAATGATTTTGCTCTGCTTAAAGCTACATAATGTAAGTGATGTATTTTGCTATTGTTAAAGTGTATATAAAGTGGTTCAGTAGTTTCGCCTTGTGTCCTACGTATAGTTCGTGCATATTGATTTGCTCCAATGGAAATTGTTTGCGTATAATTGTTATAACTTTTTGTGTTAATTGAAAATGTCGTGATATAGGATGAATTGGTGTCCAATTAGGTGAAATGTTTGTGTGATATATGTGCGTATTTTGCTGCCTTGTTAATTTTCCTACGTTCTCATTGTCAAAACTAATCCAAATTACAATTGGGGTGTCATTGATAGCTTCAACAAATTGTACTATACCTGTTGCACCATTTGTTAAGCCATCATTAACATTTATATTACAAGTTAAATCATAGCGTAATTTCAATGCAATATGTAATATGTATGCAAGGCCCATTGTTTTTGTTGGATCAGTTGGCAATTGTTTGAGTATTGTTTGCTTTACTTGTTCTGTTAGATCAGAAGCAACTGTATCCATTGCGATTGCTGTGTAAACAGGATCATTTTGCATTAAAACTTCATTAATAATGTTATTAACCTCTTTGTTTGTTGACATAATATAAGGTATAGTTTTGCTAATGCTGTCAGGTAGTTCTCCTTCTCGTAATTGTATCTGTATAATATCTGTGTTTGTTTGTTTCCCTTCTCTTAATCTGTTTAGTAGTTCTGCAAATGGTAGGTCATTTAGCTGTCTCATGATTTTTGTCAGTTCAAATAATCTGAAATGTGTTTGCCATAAATTTGTACTTAGTGGTCCATAGGAATGTCTAGAATTTTCAAATATGTATGTGTCAAAAACAGGTTTAATTGATAGAAATCTCCAATTGCTAAAATGGAGATTCCTCCCAAGGGTAGGTTAGACATTTTTATTTCTTGTAATCTGTTATGTATGAAATTGAACATATTTGTTCCTACCATTGATATTTAATCTATTATTAGTAATTTAAGGTGCATTAATTCATTTTGTAGTGCACTCCTGTTTTCATGAGTTAGGGGTTTATGAGTTAACATTTGTGAAACAGGTATCTTAAATGTGCTATGTTGTGTTTTTCCATTTATGTCATGTGCTGCTTTACCTGTTGGAGCTGTAAGCAATACATAGATGTTATCTGGATTTTCTCCTGCTTTTGTATTGTAGTAACGTAATAAGGTTTGGTAAAGTGCAGTAATAAGGAAGCTTTTCTCAACTCCTGCACCACCAGTACAGATTGTGTAGCAAGGTGTTTCTTTTGTTTTTATCCAATGTAAATGATGGTATATCAAGTTGAGTTGTTCTGTAGTTAGATTTTGCATTATATCATTATATTGCTCATTTTGTAGTATATTATTAGTAAATGTGTCTTCTACAGTTGTGCTTAAATGTTAAATCTAATGACAAGTCATATAGTAGTTGTTGTTCATTAAGTTGGGCTTCATTACATATGGTGTTAGCTGTTTCTGTAGCTATTGGAGATACTGGTAATGTGTGTATTGTATAATCATTGGTGTTGCTATTAGCTATGAGTGTTTTATTATGCTTAGTATATTTGTTATGATTTAAGTCAACTGTGTCTTTAATTTGTATATATTGTTGATAATAAGTATCCTTATCACCAATTATTTTTTTTCTTCTCTCCATATTTAATAAAGCATTAGTAATTTTCTATAATAATTTTCTGAGTCATTGTTTTTGTTAAATCTGCAATAATGAATGATTTGAGGTTTTTTGTGTTTTGTATAGTCTGTGGATATTGTTTCATAATGTAAGTTGTGTATCCCAAGTTCTTCCTCATCTGAGCTGTAAAAGTTATTTTCTGTAAGTAAATTGTCATGGTCAGTTTCTTTTCTCCTTTTTTGTTTTTTATCCTCTTCATTATACATGGATGCATAGTCAGCTAATGTACATGTTTCTAATGTTTTAGGCCATTTGCTGTATTTTACAATAATATTATCATATTGTATGCTACTGGATGTATCTTGCAATGAATTTATAGTATCTATGTCTCTTAATAAGTATGTACGCTTTTCTGCGGGGTTAGTATTAATGAATATAAAAGATCTAGAACTTTTCCGTAAAGGAATTTGAAGTATTAGATAGACTGCTTCTTGTGCAGTTATTTCTGTACAGTTTAAGAACTTGTTACCTATATGCTTGAGCTGATCTTTAATATTTGGATTATGATATACTTCTTTTGCTGCTTGTGCAATTATTTTGCTCATTCCGTGTTGTGATTTGATAATATATGAAACAATATATACTGCACAAGCATATGCATCTAGAATGTATTGTATATCTGTTTGCCTGCCATGCTTGTAAAATTGTAGCATTGTAGTTATTAACAAAGCATTCAGTTGGTGTTCTTCTTAAAAAAATAGTATTTTTTCTATAATAGATCATATACATAAAATATATTGTTTTATATCTAGTTGCATATCCTAAAAATCGACTAAAAGTATAACTTTGAAAGTCTTGTGTATTCATAGTTGTATGTATTAGTTCAATTTGCTGTAGCAGCTCTTTATCAGTTTTGTCTAGTGGTAATGGTTCTAGTATTACAGTTTTTGGCATGGGATATTTAGGGTACTGGTATTTGCTTGTTATTTTTTGTTTAATGCGGCAATTTTTTGTATGCCCTTGTTGTTGAAGAGGTAATAAAGATTCTATATATGGATCTTGTGTTTTTCCACATGCTACATATTTATCTATAAAAGTAATAACTTCATTTTGTTCTGATATATCATACTGTGGAGGATTTTCTATCCATATTAAAGCATGTATATGTGGTGATGCCCGTTGTTGGAATTCAACTCGATAACAGTAATCTATAATTTTTCTAATTGGGTTATTTTCATGTAATAAAATACAATTAAAGAATTTCCTAACTTGGAAGTCAAAATGTCTTGCACATGTTATTGGATTCTGTTGTATTAATGTGCATTTTGTTTCCCACGACATATTTTCAAATTCTTCTTTTGTGCATTCCTTCCTTTTTTCAATACGCAATAATATGTTTATTAAATGATACCATTTTGATTCTGCGGCTGATAATGTTAAAAATAAAGTTGGAATTCCTAATTGCCTAATCATTGCAAAAAGGTCTTTTTTGCAATGCTCCCAAAATGGTGGGGAACTACGAATAGTTTTAAGTATTTTATACCCTTCATTGAATTGCAAAATGCTTTCTAATTTGTTTTTGACTTCTTTTGCAGCTATAACTTTCCCGTTATTAAAGTTTTTTCTAAGTGATAAGTATATTTTGCCTTGTATTTGTTTTATGTGTAATTTTTTTAACTTAAAGAAAATATTTGTTATAGATTTAACTACTCTTCTATCATAGCTTCTTAATTCCCATTGACATATTGTGCTGTAATGTATTGGTACATGTCTATCTTTATTACTAGGCCTTCGCTCTCCGCCAAATATTGTAGGGAAAGCTAAATATTCAGAATCTATATCTTCATATAGAACTCTTGGTGTGTTATATTCTGCAGGTGCTACACTTAAGATATTAATGTTTTCAGCAGTAATAGTTTCATTAGTTAAAATTGTATCTAAGTTTCCTGCTGCAATGTTGTCTGAGGAATCAGATGTATTGTTTGTTTCAGTAGTTTCACTGCAATGTGTTATATCTACAGGCCTATATGCCCAATCTGGATTAACGGTGACTCCATATTCTTGGTACATAGTGCTATTATGCGCTAACCATATAGCTGCACATTTTACTTTATTTGGTCTAACATTTTCAAAATGTGTATAGGATTTATAACTTAATTTGCTTTTTAATTTTATAGGATTTGTTATGTTATCTTTAATTTGCCTGGGTAATATAGTAACTGTTGTCATAACATCTGCAGGTACATTAACAACAGCACCAGATAATGATTTCTGGAATCCATATGGCAGTGATTTGATTTTTAAAAAGGGTATTCTTGGTGATACTAATCTTTCTTCTAAATTATGCAAGTGTAATTCTGTTGGTATATTGGGGAAAGTCATTCCATTATAAAAAGAACAGGGTGGTATTTGGTCTTTACAAATATATGTGTAACATGTTTTGCATATATTATCTGTTCAGTATTTGCTAATGTTACATTGTATAAATGTTGGATGTTTTTTACTACTGTGTGTTCTTTGTACTGTTGGTCTATGCCATAATTGATTGAAAATAGCACAAGTGTACTCTGGGCCATATGATATTTGTGCATGAAAGTTACTAATTATAGCATTGGTTGTTTGTATGTTTATGTTTGCAGGACTGCTAATTGAAAAAAAATTCTGTGTTCTTCTGTACGCTTTCCTTTTCTGTTATTGGGTTTTTCCAGTAATTGAATACTAACTGGTGTTTTTTGAGTATTTACATCTGTAGTAGATATAAATGTATTGGTTTGTACATTTGTATGGTTGTTAATGTTATCTGCATTATTTATTAAAGTTGATGGTTGGTTTATATGTATTTTGGCATTGCATTTACTATTTGTTTGTTGTGCTTTTTCTGTTATTGTAATAGGTATAAGTGTATTGTTAATTTTATGTGTATCAGTTAGTTTAGAAAGCAAATTAATTTTGGATGTAGAAGGTTGTTGTATATTTACTGGGTTATTGCTGTTAGGATTTTGCATACTCTTGTTTTCTACTTGTAAGGTGGGTGTAAACAGTTTTGTTAATGTAGTTTCATGTATTTTTGTAGTGTGGACGTATATGTTCTTTATAGATGTAAGTTTTTTTGTGTGGTTTCTTTGTGTTTGTTGAAGTGATTTTTTGTCAATTGTGTTTATATTTATTAGAGTTAATTGAAATGTGACATTATGAGAATTTTTTAGCTTTAATCTATTAGCTAGCTTTATAATGTATTCTATAACTTTATTAAAGGTATTTATTTCAATAGCAATGCATGTTCCATTAGGGTGAGGCATTGCTTTTTTATCTTGGCTATGTGAATCAAATATAAAGTATGTATGGATAGTTTTAAATACTGAAATTACATATGTGTCTATGCATATTAATATACCAGATTGTGAATTTAGTGTAAAAGTTAATGTTGTTATAATGTCTGGATTTAAAGGATGTGCTGGTTTTATTATGTCTTTTATAAACATAACATAACATAACATAACATTATTTAAAATACTTGTTTCTTGTTCCGAATTAACTAAATTTTGTTGGTGTAAATTTGTATCTTGATATATTTGCTGATGTGTTGTAAAATAAGTCTTTGTTATATGTTGTCTTTTTGTCAATATGCTATTGGTGTTAGTTTTTGGAGCTATTATTGTATCAGTTTCAGTAATAGGTATGTATGTGTAAGGTATCTGCATATGTGTTTGTAGTATGCAAATTACATGTTGATGTAGTTGGTTGTAGTAAATTATTTATGTTGGTGCAGTTACTATTTGGTGTTGTGTTGTATGTTTCTGTAGTGCATTTAAGTGTTTTGCTAACTATATTTGCATATGTGTTAGTAGTATGTGTATAATATATTGTAGGAAATGGTTCTTGTGTCTTACTTATGCTATTGCTGTTAGTTTTAGAGAGTTTTTTTGTTTCGCTTTTGTGGTAGGCAAAAGTATATTGCTTACTATATTTGGATATGTTTTAGTTATATGTGTATTATCTAACGATGTAGATGGTTGATCTCTATTCAATATGCTATTGGTATTAGCATTTTCTATTATATTTTTTGCTGTTTCTATATTAGTTTGTACTGTAGGTTTAGATGCATTTGTACATGCTTCAGTAGAATGCACATAAATGTATTTGATTGGTGCAGTACCTGCATTATTTTTGGTTTTTTGCAATGCTTTCTGCAGCGTATCTTTTCTAATTGTATTTATATCTATGGGGGTCAATTCAAATGCAACATAATTTGCATTTGGGAGCTTCATACAATTGGCCAGATTTATAATGTATTCTATAAGTTTATTAAAAGTAATTATTTGTATAGTAATACATGTTCCATTTGGGTGAGGCATTCCTTTGTTATTACCGCTATGTGAATCAAATACAAAGTATGCATTGTTATTGTTTATAATGAATATAACATAGATATCCATGTCCAGTTTCTGCCTACCGGGGCGCCCTACCCTCTCCCTAACTATTGCTATTAACTAAAAGTGAGCAAACAGCTGAAACTCCCACATTTCTAGTGTATATACCCATGTATTTAAATTGACCCAGTTCCTGACCCTAATTACCACATACATTTCTTTGCAATAGGTAAGGATTTGTAAGTCTTCGATCATAATCAACTTTTCACTAATGAACATCCAACCCTTTAGTAAATATGTAATGTAATAATAAGGAACTATTTAGGGACTTTGACCAAATTATCCAAGAGCTCCTCTGCCTCCTGCACTGTTTTCAAATTATACATTTTGTTATTATGTATAATTTTTAAGTGTGCAGGGAATTTTAATTGAACAACCGCCCCCAAGTCATCCATTTTCCTTCCTAGCTCCCATTGTCGATCTAAAGTTACTCGAGCTAAATCCGTACGGATTTAAAATGCGAAGTCTCTAGGTTTCAATGATTTCTGCTTTAAGGCAGCGTTTAGTATCTTCTCTTTCAGGGAGAAATTCAAAAAGTTTATCAAGATGTTTCTTGGTTTTGTCTGGTTGGGGTACCTCCTCAAGGGGTCCCTATGAATCCTTTGTATATCCCTCATCAAGTCCTCCTCCGACTCTTCAATCTGGACAGATGTATTTTATGAGGGCTGCAATAAAAACTTTAAGATCTTCCCCCTCTTTTCCCTCTGGGACATTCAGAAGGTGTAGATTGTTGCGCCAGGAGTTGTTTTCTAATGATTCTAGTCTGTCCCGAAGCACCGCCTCTTCCTTCTTAAGTGCCAAGATGTCAGCTTTAGCTGCTCCCAGATCATCTTTAAGCTGCTACACAGAACTTTCCAAAGCCACAGTCCTGGACTTAAGAAGGTCGGGTTTTTTCTCAAGAGACTCACAAAAAAGCCTGATCTCTCCCTGATTTGTCGCTGAGACAGAAAACCCCTTTTTGATATCCAAGGAGAGGGTAGAGAAAAGAGCCTCCCAAAATGTCACAGAGGGATCCTCTTTCTCAGAAACTTTCCCCACTTCTCTACTGCTACTATCGTTGCCACAACCGCTACCATTGCCTTTGCTGCTGTCACTGCCACTGACCTCTGCGCTTTCTGCAGTAGGGTTTTCTCCTCTAATGTGCCCTCTGACTGCACCTAAGGTCATGATTGAACCTGCTCCCAAGATCTCAGGGTTACTTGATAGATCAGGTTGTTTAGCAGGTATAGGGGTAGATGTATTTTATGTCTCAACCTCCTCCATAAGTCCAGAAGAAGGCTGTCATTCTATCTCAGACTGCTTGAGCTTTTTTCTAAGGGTCTCCCACTGTTTTACCACGTCCAAGACCTTTGGGTAAATCTTGAAATAGGACCTTAGTGATGGGGTGATCTTTACTTTCGAGTCTAGGGAATTACGCCTCTTTCTGCTGGTTTTATGCTACTGTCCTTAATCTCGCAGAGCTGAAAAGAAGAGCTATCTTCAGGCTCTTTTTCCAAGGTGTTACCCCTCTTCCTGTATGCCCCGCTGTTATGTAAGGCAGATTTATCCTTCACGGGCGACTTGGTATTTTTGTCAAGAGATTTCTCTTTAGTAGATCCCTGCGCTGCTGCTCTTCATGTCCTGCCTCTTTTTGTAATTTTTTATCATCGAGGTTTTTGGTCCCTTTGCTTTAATAATTCCAGATGCTGAACTAGGCTGTGTTGTGCTGGTCTCGAGGAGCCCCCCCTCCTGGCCCACCAAAGTCTGCCCAGGACGACTCTGCGGTCTAAGGTGAACGGTAGGAAATGCTTACCGACCTCTGCTACTTTGCTACTCGGCGTGCCTCCCTCCTCCTGATTCCCCAATACCTCGCTTTGTTCCTACGTCAGACTCAAGGCAGTCGAGGCAGACCTACACCTCTCTGCAGGGAACTCCCTGCTTGTCTCTTCCATGCCGACACACTTCTCCAGCGTGACTGGCGCAGCAGACCTCCCCGCACTGCCTGTGCTGCCTCTGCCCTTTCCAGACTCGACTCGGAGGAGTCCGCGAGCAGCCACCCTGCGGCCCCATGTCAGCTCCAGGGTCGCTACGAACCAGCGCGGGAGGTCTACCAAAGCTCCAATGCACATCCCCCAAGCACCCCAGGTGAGCCAAACTTCACACAATCATAGGGAGGGGGCTCAAAAAAGAAATGGATTTTGCTGATTTTTGCCATCACTGCTTGCTACATAACTCCGCGGGACGAAAAGCACCTCCGACGGCAAGTGACCGCTTCACTCACGTCCGCCATGTTCTACAAGAAAGGAGAATGGTTCTTGTGTCTTACTTATGCTATTGCTGTTAATTTTAGAGAGTTTTTTTTGTTTCCCTATTGTGGTAGGCAAAAGTATATTGCATACTATATTTGGATATGTTTTAGTTATATGTGTATTATCTAACGATGTAGATGGTTGATCTCTATTCAATATGCTATTGGTATTAGCATTTTCTATTATATTTTTTGCTGTTTCTTTATTAATTTGTACTGTAGGTTTAGATGCATTTGTACATGCTTCAGTAGAATGCACATAAATGTATTTGATTGGTGCAGTACCTGCATTATTTTTGGTTTTTTGCAATGCTTTCTGCAGCGTATCTTTTCTAATTGTATTTATATCTATGGGGGTCAATTCAAATGCAACATAATTTGCATTTGGGAGCTTCATACAATTGGCCAGATTTATAATGTATTCTATAAGTTTATTAAAAGTAATTATTTGTATAGTAATACATGTTCCATTTGGGTGAGGCATTCCTTTGTTATTACCGCTATGTGAATCAAATACAAAGTATGCATTGTTATTGTTTATAATGAATATAACATAGATATCCATGTAAAGTAAGACGCCAGAATGTAAATTTAGGGAAAATTCTAATGCTGTTTGTATACCTGAATATAATGGTTCAATAGGTTTTAAAATGTCTCCATAATAAGGTTTATTAAGCTTAATAGAATAGATGTTATTATTGTGTTGTATGTAATTTGGTAAATCATCAGGATGCCTAAGTATTTCTTTATTAATGGAATGCATTTCTGCATATAAAGCATCGCCTAAGTTCATAATATAATGTAAATCCTCTGTAGTCCATGTATTTGTAAGTTTGTTGTAGTTATGTAAAATTGCAAATGTGCTATTTGGTAAGCATAGTTTACCCCTTGAATTGTTTGCAAATTTCTCATGTCCTTGATAATAATCTGCTTGTATTATTCTAATCATATTTGTATTAATATAGAACTTATGTGTTTCTGGACTGTTTGTATGTATTTACTTATATTTTTATGTATGTATTTACTTTTTGTATATATCTAAATATATTTAACTGTATCTATCTTCGATATATATATATATATATATATATATATATTACCTACTGGCGGTCGCCAGTAGGTAGTTATAGTTAGGACCACGTTTCCATAGGAAATCCGCAACATTCTATTTTGAATAACTTTGGCGCCGGTCGAAGAATCCTCGCGAATTTTTCAAAATAGGTGGGGCGCTACGCTCCGCTCCTACCCTGAAAGTCTCGCGGGGATTCGTCAAGCGGGGGCTGAGATAAAAGGGGGGTCCCAAAACGCGTTTTTCCCATGCATTTTTCCATAGGACCTTTAGACAGGGCTACAGCCCGAACGGCTGAACAGAATTACTAGAAATTTGGCAGAGAGGTAGTCCTCAGGTCAAGGAAGTGCCTTTTGTAGGTTTGGTGTAAATCTGTTCAGTAGATTCTGAGGAAATAGCCTTTAAATCAATATATATATCTGAGCCAGCTTATGGTGCGCTTACGGTACGCTTACCGTACGCGTACGGTGGCGTGCGCGTGCGCGATTCTGATTGGCTCTTAGATCTTAGTAAACATTCGAATCGGCCGAAACCAGGAAGCGGCAGCCGCCATTTTCTCTCACGCACTGATAGTCATGTTTAAAAAACAAAGCCCAAAAACATGTAACATTTACAAAAAATTAAAATATTACCTTTCGAAACGAAGTGCATCATATGTCCTCCATGTGCGCACGGTGCGCGAAGCGCATCGTGCGTACATGGCCCATCTAGCGTAACGTGGGCACGCGGTGCACGTAGCGCACCGCGTGCCCACCGTGCGTGCATGGCACTAACTGCGTTAAGTGGGCGCGCACGCCACGAATGGCGTAAAGTAACTTAGCATTTAAAAAAAACGTACAAATTCACTGAAAAAACCATAGGTTTCACACATGTTATAGTTAGGAATTAAATTTAAATAACCTTGCAAATTCACTGAAAAAACCATAGGTTTCACACATGTTATAGTTAGCGGAAATTTTACTGATAAAAAACCAATGAAATTTCCCCGTTATAGTTAGTGCAGGCAACTATAACTCACGCGACCGCAATCTTCTGCTGATGACATATGTGTCTTTATGAAAAAAAAATATTTGTAATATATGTATAGCTAAAAATGTATGGAAGAAGACATGGGCAAATAAGTGTCTAAATACAGTATTAGCATCAGCAGAGGATTGCGGTCGCGTGAGTTATAGTTGCCTGCACTAACTATAACGGGGGAATTTCATTGGTTTTTTATCAGTAAAATATCCGCTAACTATAACATGTGTGAAACCTATGGTTTTTTCAGTGAATATATATATATATATATATATATATATATATATATATATATATATATATATATATATATATATATATATATATACAGAGATGTATTTTTAGCTTGTTTTCTATTTTGTAGAGGTGTATTTATGAGAAAAGATGTCCAATAAAGTGTATAGTAAAAAGAATAGTACACCAGGGAACTATTTATTGTTCTTAAATATAAAATATGCAAAGCACTAAGGTGTAGCTGTGTATGTGGTCAGGAAACTACTTGAGCCTAAGCTGACACACAGAACAGGAGGGGCTGGGGTAGGACGTGATGTGATGCAATAACTCGTGTATTACTGAGAAGTGAGCATTGAGGGCACGTGGTCATTTTGTGCTTGCTTCCACTGCAGTTTGGGAGAAACAGACTGCCTATGCAAGAACATAAAACAAAGGCCTATTGAGAAACATTTGCATGCTTCCTTGGAAAAAAATAGCAATGCTTATCACTGGTGAGAATCAACGCAGGTAAAGGTCTGAGTATGCAATAAGTAAAAAATGGTATGTTAGTATGTACACGGTTGAAATAAAGTCAACAATGCAAAAGTTTTAAAGTTGGTGAATGTTGCTAAAAAGGCATGTAGCATGTTTGACAAACAGTTTCTATAACATCAGAGTATATGAGGTATTTACAGAGTAAAAGTATGCTGTGGGAAATTAAATGCATGTAAAAGTATTAATAACCAGGAGAACATTTTGTGAAAAGTCTCTGTAATAGTTTTACTTTGTAATAGTTTTAAGGTGTATATTACTGAAAAGTGAGTATTGGGAGTACATGGAATTTTTTGCTTGCTGCCACTGCAGTTTGAGTGACAAACCGAGTTTTAAAAACTACAAATGAAGAGATGAGAGTTTGGACTCACCTAATATAAATCCCCTGTCAATACCCACCATTTGTATATATTGTTGTAAATGGTTTTTGTGTCTTTTTAAAAAAATGTTTTACCTCATTTGCCTCCAACCCCAGACAACTAGAAGACTAGGATGACACTACTGCTACTCAATTTTTGAGACATAGGCCCTAGAGATGACACCCGCCTACCAGTAGCATACAAATCCACCTCTTGTTACTGACCTCTCGTTATCAAGGAGAGGGTGGTTGTGCTCTCTTCTGATTTCTGATAACCAATGACTGTTGCCGAAGGCTCACCGAAGATCGAAACTGGGAACCAAGAAACGGCGAGGCCCAGCACAGTCTGAGAGCTTCCCAAGAGGCACAATCATAGGATCAAAGAATATTTAACTGAAGGAGAATTAACCAGGAGACCAGTTTATCAAACAATCCCAAATGGCTTTCTTTCTACTACTCTTCAATCTAGACAAATCAGTCTTAGAGGTTTTATACAAAGAGGACAACCAGTCTGAGTGTATGGGGGAATGGTCTCAACCCATATCTTACATATTTCTCGTCTAGCCAACAGAATAGCGTAGAATAAGAAGCCTCTAATCGAGCCTGGGACTTCACTTAGTATACCAAAAATTATGAGGCTAAGGGAAATATGAACTGGGTTCCCCAAGATGTCAGTTAGAGTATTCCCTACTCTCTCCCAAAATTCAGAAATGGCTGGGCAGTCCCAGAAGATAGGTATATCAGAGGCATTCACCATGTCACATTTTTTACAACTGACAGGGGAACCCTTAGCCATTTTTGAGAGTCTAGCCGAGGATAGGTAAGACCTATATGTGGTAAAATAGTGGTTTCTCCTAAACCATGCTGGCTCTACAACTGTGAAAAAGGTGTTAAAAGATGTTTGCCACAGATCTACCCAGTCTATATCCGGTATGGAAGCTCCCCATAATTCTTCGGCTAGGCCAAAATCCCCATCAATAACCTCCTCAATGGACCAATAAAAGAAAGATACTTCTTTCTTCCCTGCCGGCCTCTGTACCAGTTGCATTTCCAGCATGTTACCTCTGCCTATAGTTTTTTTAAGACTCTGAGACCAGCTCTTCAGTTGTAGGTATTTGAATCTAAAAATACTTTCCCCTAATTTATCGTCTAATGAAGCCAAAGGCAGAAGTGAACCCTCACCGGCCAAGTCTCCCCACACCAAGAACCCAGCTGTTTTAAGAGGGGCAGCAAGTTTGTCCATCAAACAGCCCGGGGGCCCCCGGGGAATCCCACAGTGGAGCTAGACTTGAGAAATAGTCTAAGATTGGCAATTGTTTAATTCTGGCCAATGTACGAGCCATGCTCAATAAGACTTTAAGCCTGATTTTCTTGAAGAATTTCTGGTATCCATATTTAAAAAGAAAGCCCTCATGAGATAATCCTACTTGATCTAGCATAGCCAAAAACATTATCCCCCTCTCCGATGAATCCGGGGATTTCAGCAATATTCTTGAGTGTGTTAACTGGAAAGCCCAGGCGTAGTACTGTAGGTCTGGTAGTGAGAGGCCCCCTTTTTCCTTAGTTTTTACAGGCTATCCTCGTGGCTTTATAGGCCCACACAAAAGAGTTAATGGATTGCTGTAGTTTATCATTTGCCTGCTTCTCAAAATATAGGGGAATGGTGTTAACAAGAAAAGTAACTTTTATCAGAATTACCATCTTGATTAAATTAATTCTACCCAAGATGGTCCAAGGGAGTTGAGCCCATGATTTCATGAGTTTCTGACACTCTCTTGAGACATTCGCAAAATGTGTCCCCGAGATCTTATCTATATACTGGACAATCTTCACCCCCAAATATCTCATCTCGCTCTTGGTTTGATGTCGGCACCCCGGTAGATTCCATGACATGATCTCAGTTTTTCCTGCATTAACTTCGGTACCCGAGACTAGACCAAAATCCTGTGCTAAGCGGATGATGTGAGGAAAAGACAACTCCAAATCTGATGTGAGAATTAGAACGTCATCCGCGTATAGGGCAACCTTCCTCTCCCATGCTCCACACTTAAATGATGTAGTACCCGTGTCCTCCCTGAGACATTGAGCAAAAGGCTCTATGTACATATCAAATAGGAGAGGGGAGAGGGGGCATCCCTGCCTAGTTCCTTTTTTAATCCTGAAGGATTTGGTCAAACTTCCATTGACCAAAAGCCTCACCGAAGGGTCACTGTATATGAGATTAATAACTTGACGGAATTTTAGCCCAAATTTAAACTTCTAAAGCACGGCCGCTAGATAGTTCCAGTTGACCCTGGCAAATGCCTTGGTGGCATCCAGTGTCATTGCTGCCAAGGGGAGTGAGAAAGTGGAGGCAAAGTCGATAGTACCTATAAAATCATGGGTAAGATCAAAAAGATTCCTACCTCTCAGAAAACCCTTTTGATCTGCATGCAACAAATCACTGCCACCAAACCCAGCCTATCAGCCAAGATTCTAGTAAAAACCTTATAGTCGGTGTTTTAAAGTGAAATAGGTCTGTATGACCCACAATTAACTGGGAGCTTCCCTGGTTTTAAGATCATTGTTATGGTAGCTTCTCCCCTCAAGGTAGGAGGTCTAACGCCTTCAACTAATACTTTGTTCAAAAGAGTTGTCATGGTCGGGATTATTGCCTCTCCCAGGAATCTATATAATTCTACAGGGAGGCCATCTGGCCCAGTGGTCTTACCCGCCTTACAAACAGAGATAGCCTTCTTCACCTCCTGTTGAGATATCAAGAGCTTCAAGTTTTCCCGTTGGAAGGAATTTAAGGAGGTAAAATTAATCCGACTTAGCCATTCCTGTATACAGTTGCTATCTACCTCATTATCTTCATCATATAAGTCTTGAAAGAAGGCTAAAAAGGCTTCTCCGATCTCTTCATCATTAACTATCGATAATTTTGTGTACTCATGATCAATTTGTTTTATAAGATTTCGTACCCTATCAGTCTTGGCCTTCCATGACAAAACCTTGCTAGCCCCCTTGCCGTATTCAAAGTGGGCAAGCTTACTAGCTTCTCATCGTTTAGAAATCCGCATCTGTATAATATTCTCTAAGTGATCCTTCAAAGTTCTCAGTTTCGCAAAATGTGTCTGGCATATTATTGGGTCGGTCTCCTTATTTATCTTCCTTTCAACCACCTTCATTTCATGCTCAGTGTGTACAACTTCCTCCCTGTGCTGCTTATTCTTAAAGGAGGTCCTACTTGTTACTAAACCTATCAAATAGGACTTCAAGGCATCCCACACTACTGAGGTCTCTGCCGAACGTACATTTACCTTTAAAAAGAAGTCTGTCTCCTGAGATAAATAACAGGCTTCTGATTGATCTAAAAGAAGTGTGCGATCAAATGTCCACCCCTCGATTGTTCTTTTTCTAACAAATTTAAATCCATCCATACCACCGCATGGTCTGATAGATGAGGAGTCAGATAACCTATGCCTTTGACTTTGCCCCTCAAATCATTACTAATCAAGATGTAATCAATCCTTGATTTGTGTCCATATTTACGATTGTAAAATGAGACACCTAATTGGGCACCTGATCTTTCTCTCCAGATATCAGATAGGGCATTCTGCCTCATCAGCATCTGAATGTATGTCCTGGATTTAGACAGAGCATTTGCCCTACTACTTGGGTATTTGTCCATTTGAGGGTTCAATACTATGTTTAAATCTCCAGCTAGAATAGTCAAATCTGGATATCCCAACAGATTCGCGAAGATGGTTTTCAGAGTAGAGAGGTCATCCTGATTAGGGCCACAATAGCCTGTTACTGCTAAAAGTGAAACCTTAACCACTAACTTGACAATGACCCACCTGCCACTTGAGTCTGTCATAGTATTTAAAAGACGAGCATTGGCTTGTTTTTTAACCAGAATGGTTACCCCCATTATGTTAGCGTTTTGACTGAAACTAACACAGTGCTCTACCCATCTGAGCTTTCCTCAAATCCCACTTACTTCTTATCTCAGGAGATGTGTTTCCTGTAAGATAATTATCTGAACAGGGGAGTCTTTAAGATATATTTTCCCTCCTACTTTTTACTTGGAGGCCATTAACATTCCAGGATAAACACTATAATGTTCTCATGGAGGATTAAAAGGCAGAACCCTGAGTATGCCCGGTCCCCCATGTGTCGGCCCCAAACCAAGAACAATAGCCAGTAAAAAACGAACTAAACCAAGAGGCAAATGAGAATTATTTTTCTTTTGTACCCCAATGCTCCCCCACCCATGCTTCCCCTTCCCCACCCTTGAGCCCCTCCCTGGAGAACCCTACCTCCATTTACCTGGACAGATGGTCCAGTTTCTGCCTACAGGGGGCGCCCTACCCTGTCCCAAACTATTGCTATTAACTAAAAGTGAGCAAACAGCTGAAACTCCCACATTTCTAGTGTAGTGACCCCTGTATTTAAATTGACCCATTTCCTGACCCTAATTACCACATGCATTACTTTGCAATAGTTATGGATTTGTAAGTCTTCGATCATAATCAACTGCTCACTAATGAACATCCAACCCTTTAGTAAATATGTAATGTAACATTCCAATAAGGAACTATTTAGGGACTTTGACCATATTATCCAAGAGCTCCTCTGCCTCCTGCACTGTTTTCAAATTATACATTTTGTTATTATGTATAATTTTAAGTGTGCAGGGAATTTTAATTGACAACCGCCCCCAAGTCATCCATTTTCCTTCCTAGCTCCCATTGTCGATCTAAAGTTACTCGAGCTAAATCCGTACGGATTTCAAATGCGAAGTCTCTAGGTTTCAATGATTTCTGCTTTAAGGCAGCGTTTAGTATCTTCTTTTTCAGGGAGAAAGTCAAAAAGTTTATCAAGATCTTTCTTGGTTTTGTCCAGTTGGGGTGCCTCCTGAAGGGGTCCCTATGAATCCTTTGTATGTCCCTCATCAAGTCCTCCTCCGACTCTTCAATCTGGACCGATTTGTTTTATGAGGGTTGCAATAAAAACTTTAAGATCTTCCCCCTCTTTTCTCTCTGGGACATTTAGAAGGTGTAGATAGTTGTTTTCTAATGATTCTAGTCTGTCCCGAAGCACCGCCTCTTCCTTCTTAAGAGCCAAGATGTCAGCTTTAGCTGCTCCCAGATCATCTTTAAGCTCCTATACAGAACCTTCCAAAGCCACAGTCCTGGACTTAAGAAGGTAGGGTTTTTTCTCAAGAGATTCACAAAAGAGCCTGATCTCTCCCTGATTCGTCTCTGAGACAGCAAACCCCTTTTTGATATCCAAGGAGAGGGTAGAGAAAAGAGCCTCCCAAGATGTCACAGAGGGACCCTCTTTCTCAGAGACTTTCCCCACTTCTCTACTGCTACTATCGTTGCCACAACCGCTACCATTGCCTTTGCTTGCTGTCACTGCCACTGACCTCTGCGCTTTCTGCGGTAGGGTCTTCTCCTCTAACGTGCCCTCTGACTTCACCTGAGGTCATGATTGAACCTGCTCCCAAGATCTCAGGGTTACTTGATAGTTCATGTTGTTTAGCAGGTATAGGGGTAGATATATTTTCTGTCTCAACCTCCTCCATAAGTCCCGAGGAAGGCTGTCGTTCTATCTCAGATTGCTCGAACTTTTTCTAAGGGTCTCCCACTGTTTTACCACTACCAAGACCTGTGGGTAAATCTTGAAATAGGACCTTAGTGATGGGGTGATCTTTACTTTGGAGTCTAGGGAAGGACCCCTCTTTCTGCTGGTTTTAGTGCTCCTGCCCTTAATCTCACAGAGCTGAAAAGAAGAGCTATCTTCAGGCTCTATTTCCAAAGTGTTACTCCTCTTCCTGTATGCCCCGCTGTTCAGTAAGGCAGATTTACCCTCCACGGGTGACTTGGTATTTTTGTCAAGAGATTTCTCTTTAGTAGATCCCTGAGCTGCTGCTCTTCGTTTCCTACCTGTTTTTGTAATTTTTATCGTCAAGGTTTTTGCTCCCTTTAATTTAATAATTCCAGAGGCTGCACTAGGCTGTGTTGTGCTGGTCTCGAGGAGCCCCACCCTCCTGGCCCACCAAAGTCTGCACAGGACGACTCTGCAGTCCGAGGAGGAAAGGTAGGAAATGCTTACCGACCTCTGCTACTTTGCTACTCGGCATGCCCCCTCCTCCTGATTCCCCAATACCTCGCTTTGTTCCTACGTCAGACTCAAGGCAGTCGAGGCAGACCTACACCTCTCCGCAGGGAACTCCCTGCTCGTCTCCTCCATGCCGACACTCTTCTCCAGCGTGACCGGCGCAGCCGATCTCCCGGCACTGCCTGTGCTGACTCTGCCCTTTCCTGACTCGACTCGGAGGAGGCCGCGTGCAGCCACCCTGCAGCCCCTCCTCAGCTCCAGGGCCGCTACGAACCAACGGGGGAGGTCTACCGAAGTTCCAATGCACATCCCCCAAGCACCCCAGGTGAGCCAAACTTCACACAATCATAGGGAGGGGGGCTCAAAAAAGAAATAGATTTTGCCGATTTTTTGCCGTCTCTGCCGTCACTGCTTGCTACATAACTGCGCTGGACGAAAAGCACCTTCGGCGGCAAACGACCGCTTAACTCACAGCCACCAGGTTCTACAAGAAACGAGAATGGTTCTTGTGTCTTACTTATGCTATTGAGGGTAGTTTTAGAGAGTTTGTTTTGTTTCGCTATTGTGGTAGGCAAAAGTTCATTGCTTACTATATTTGAATATATTTTAGTTATATGTGTATTATCTAACGATGTAGATGGTTGATCTCTATTTAATATGCTATTGGTATTAGCATTTTCTATTATATTTTTTGCTGTTTCTATATTAGTTTGTACTGTATGTTTAGATGCATTTGTACACGCTTCAGTATAATGCACATAAATATTTTTGATTGGTGCAGTACCAGCATTTCTTTGTTATTTTGCAATGCTTTCTGCAGCAAATCTTTTCTAATTGTATTTATATCTATGGGAGTCAATTCAAATGCAACATAATTTGCATTTGGGAGCTTTAAACAATTTGCCAGATTTGTAATCTATTCTATAAGTTTATCAAAAGTAATTATTTGTATAGTAATACATGTTCCATTTGGGTGAGGCATTCCTTTGTTATCACGGCTATGTGAATCAAATACAAAGTATGCATTGTTATTGTTTATAATGGATATAACATAGATATCCATGCAAAGTAAGACGCCAGAATGTAAATTTAGGGACACATTTAATACTGTTTATATATCTGGATATAATGGATTGATAGGTTTTAATATGTCTCCATAATAAGGTTTATTAAGCTTAATAGAATAGATGTTATTATTGTGTTGTATGTAATTTGGTAAATCTTCAGGATGCATAAGTATTTCTTTATTAATGGAATGCATTTCTGCATATAAAGCATCGCCTAAGTTCATTATATAATGTAAATCCTCTGTAGTCCATGTATTTGCAAGTTTGTAGTAGTTATGTATACGTGCAAACGTGCTATTTGGTAAGCATTGTTCACCTCTTGAATTGTTTGCAAATTTCTCATGTCCTTGATGCTAATCTGCTTGTATTATGTTAATCAGATTTATATTAATATACAAATGATGTGTTTTTGGACTGATTGTATTTATTTACTTATAGTTTTATGTATGTATTTACTTTTTGTATGTGTCTAAATATATTTAATTGTATCTATCTACGTTATATACTATATATATATGTATATATATATATATATGTGTATATATATATATAAATATATATAATCTACTGGCGGTCGCCAGTAGATAGTTATAGTTAGGATCGGGTTTCCATAGGAAATCTGAAAATTCTATTTTGAATAACTTTGGCGCCGGTTGACGAATCCTCGCGAAATTTTCAAAACTAATGGGGCGCTCCGCTCAGCTCCTACCCTGAAAGTCTCTGGGTGATTCGTCAAGCGGGGGCCAAGAAAAAAGGGGGGTCCCAAAACGCGTTTTCCCCATGCACTTTCCCATAGGACCTTTAGTCGAAGGTACAGCCCGAACGGCTGAACAGAATTACTTGAAATTTGGCAAAGAGGTAGTCCTCAGGTCAGGGAAGTGCCTTTTGCATATATGGAGTCAATCTGTTAAGTATTTCCTGAGAAAATTGCATTTAAAAGCATATAAATATCTATAGCCGCGCACCGTGCGCGCACCGTGCGCGAGCGTAATTCTGATTGGTGGTTACATGTCAGTCAACGTTCGAATCGGTCGAAATCAGGAAGTGTCGGCCGCCATTTTGTTTGTTTTGGGTGCGAGAGTGAAAAAGAGAGGTGGCGAACGTGAAAAGGGGGCAGGGTAGAGAGTTCCTGGACCCCTAGCCTTTGTCAGGGGGTCCCTAAAGGACCCCGAAGGGTGAAAAAACATTTTAATTATTTTTTTTTAAAAATCGCGAGGTGCGCACACGGTGCGCGCACGGTGAAAAAACTTAAAATAAATAAATAAATAATACATACATAACTTAGCATTTAAAAAAACTTACAAATTCACTTTAAAAACCATAGGTTTCACACACGTTATAGTTAGGAATTAGCATTTTAAAAACCTTGCAAATTCACTTAAAAAACCATAGGTTTCACACATGTTATAGTTAGGTGGACATTTCACTAGTAAAAAACCAATGAAATTCCCCCGTTATAGTTAGTTCAGATAACTATAACTCGCGCGCCCGCAATCCACTGCTCATGACATCACATATTACATCACTCATGACATGGTCAGTGGCATCACTCATGACATCACTGATGACATCATCCTTGTGATAGAGTGGCGGTCGCACGAGTTATAGTTATCTGAACTAACTATAACGGGGGAATTTCATTGGTTTTTTACGAGTGAAATGTCTACCTAACTATAACATGTGTGAAACCTATGGTTTTTTAAGTGAATATATATATATATATATATATACATATATATAGTAAACTCACAGTCCTGACTGCAAGAAGTTTCTCCAGCAAACACGCAGGAACGGACCACCACGTAGTGAGATTTTCTTGAGTGCTCGTTATTTCCCAAACAGCAACATGACGCGTTTCGACCGGGTTTCCCCGGTCTTGATCACAAGACATGTCGAGACCAATCGTGATTTTATATACAATTGCACAAAATTAATCTCTGCCCAATTTATTCATAGAGCTAAACAACAGAATTTTGATAAAAGTAGCTGACGTGAGTCCTATATTCAAATACAATATCCATTAAAAAAACTTTTCCCGCAGGGTAATCGATTTTTTATATCTGTAATTGTTAACTATAGGATAATTCTCATTCAGATCACATTGTATGTTCTTAATACATATCAGTAATAGAGGGCAAGTGCCCAAATACTATTTGGCATTGAAATATTACCAACATATTGAATAAAAATCACTTATGGCTGTTGAAATTATAAAGTGCATAGTGCAAAATTCTGTGTCCTAAAATTGGACAAAAGTGCATACTAACCCTCTCGTGCAAAAAAATTGCAAGTCAACTATTAAAACCATAGGTAACTTACTAATTCATGAAAAAATTATTTAATAGAATAGGTGAAACAGACGCTTAGAAATTAAATATCATAAATATAAAGTACTAATACAGAATCATGTTTGTGTGCCAGGCAACAAGATATCATGTTGCAAAAAATAAATCAGACAAATACACAATAACCATATGTGCAAACTTTAAGCATAGAAAGTGCAAATCAGTTATACATAAATATGTGCAAAAATATGTGCAAAAAACGCTATGTCCAAACTCCATAGGATTAAATATCTCATAAAATACACATCTTAACTACAAACTTGAACCATAATATCAACATATATACTTATTATCAGTGAAAGACAAACAATTACCGGATCCCAATACCCCACAGACACCGAATAAAAACCATTAAAACCAGGAATCTAGTAAAACCAGTTAAAACTAAAATCCTGATAAATAATTGATTCCACATAAAAAATATATATATAAAGGATAGATTAGTTATTGTCTCATTTTTACCATTTACAGATATAGCAGCAGAGGGTCTCTAGTTTGAAAATTAAAGAAAATTGTACAGATCTTCCCCAGTGTTCAGGCCGTTTGGCATTTTCGTGTCTAACCATAAAATGTATTGACTCTCTAAGTGACCCAATTTTTTCTCTCTGTTTCCTCCCCTTATTGATCTTGGGACTGCGTCAATTACAAAATAACTGAGGTCATTTAAGTTATTCTGATACACTAATTTAAAATGACGTGAGACCAGATAAGTAGAATCCGGATTTACAAAAGCACGTAAATGCTGCAAAATACGGTTAAAAACCTGAAGCTTGGTGCTTCCTATGTATTGAAGATGACACGTACATTCCAAAACATAGACTGCATGGTCAGTCTTACATGTAAATAGTCCTTTGATTTTACAAGGGGTAGGGGAAAAAGCATCTAAAGATTCCTGTTTATTTACCCCAAATGTGCATGCCCTACAGGAACTGCACTTATAAAACTCTGTTCTGTTAGATATCCAATGTCCAGTTTCACATACTTCCGGACTGGTTCTTACTAGAGCATCCCTCATAGAGGGTGCCCTTCTAAAAGTAATGGCAGGCAGTGCGTCTAATTCTGGGGCAAGAGTAATATCAGATTTTAAAATAGACCAATTCTTGTTTATAATCTTTCTGACCTGCTTCTCCTGACAACTAAAAGTAGTTATAAGCCTGACCACTGTTTTTTGGGTTTCCGGAGTCTTTATTTTCTCTAATGATGTAAAATCATCATTATGTAGCCTCAATGATTCATTATCTTGATTATGTATTTTTGAAAGAGCAGCCTGTAAATCACTCATTTTGTACCCCCGTGCCATAATCCTCTGCACTGAGTCAGTTTAACAGACTACTAGGTCACTCTCATTGCTGCAAATTATCTTAATTCTTAAAAACTCCCCATAGGGGATGCTTTTAATAAGGTGTCTGGGATGGGTAATGCTTGCGTGTAATATAGAATTCCCAGCCGTGGCCTTTCTGTGTAATATAGTATGTATGATATTGCCTTCCACATATCTCTACATCCAGGAACTCAACTCTTTCATTGCTAATGGTGGCCATAAATTCCAGATTCAAGTTATTCTTATAAATTTCTTCAACAAAGCTTTGTGCCGACTCTTTCGATCCCTGCCACACCACACATACGTCATCAATAAAACGCCACCACTTAATGACATTATTTGAAAAAGCATCTCCGTGTGTGCGCTTGAGGACCTGCTTCTCCCACCAACCAACGTGTAACATCACAGTATATGAGGTATTTATAAACATTTGTGGTGCGGAGTAAAAGTATGATGTGAGAAATTAAATGCATGTAAAAGTATTAATAACCAAGAGAAAGTTCTGTACAAAGTCTCTGTAATAGTTTTACATTGTAATAGTTTTAAGGTGTATATTACTGAAAAGTGAGTATTGGGCGTACATGGACATTTTTTGTTTGCTGCCACTGCAGTTTGAGTGATAAAGCAGAGTTATAAAAATACAAATCAAGAGATGAGAGTTTGGACTCACCTAATATAAATCCCCTGTTAATGCTTAACCCACCAGAAGGGTTAGGGAGTTAAAATACAGCATGTAGTGGTGCTTGATGGCATGTGCTGTGTGTGCTAATACTGCCGTCACTCACACAGGTATGTGACATGCTTCATCATAGCCCTGCTTACAAAACACACTGGTGTAGCCGCGCACAGGGTGGAGCAATAGGGAGAGGGGAGACAATACAACTGAGAGAAAGACACATTTGATGCAGTGACTGGTAACGTCGGTAGTGATGAGGTGTAAGGTAAAGCTAGCTCAGGGTGTCAGTGTGCCTAAAACTTTATCCTTAGAGTTTCTGTGCAGAAAACCTAACAATGTAAAAGTTAAAAAGAAGTTGCATAATAAATATTACACGTGCTATAAGAAGTGACGGGAGAGGAACAAAGTACAAAAGAAAGTAAATGGTGTTTGAAAAACAAGATAAGTTTGGCGATTGTCTGTGTGTCTGCCTGGGAAGTTGCTGAGTTACATGAGGGGGGTGCGTGATGTGATGCAATAACTACTGTATTACTGAGATGGGAACATTGGCACAGCATGTAGCGGTGTTTGATGGCATGTGCTGTGTGTGATAATACAGCCCTCATTCACACAGGTGTGACATGCTTCATCATAGGTCTGCTTACAAAACACTCTGGCGTAGCCAAGCACAGGGTGGAGCAATAGGGAGGGGGGGAGGCAATACAACTGAGAAAAACACACAATTGACACAGTGAATGGGAACGTCGGTAGCGATGAGGTGTGAGGTAAAGCTAGCTCAGGGTGTTAGTGTGCCCAAAAATGTATTCTTGGACATTCTGGGCAGGAAACTTAACAATGCAAAAGTTAAAAAGAAGTCGCATAATAAATATTGCACATGCTCTAAGAAATGATGGGAGGTAAGAAAGTACAAAAGAAAGTAAATGGTGTTTGAAAAACTAGCTAAGTTTGGCCAGTGACTGTTTGTGTGCCTGGGAAGCTGCTGAGTTACACGAGGGGGGAGGTGATGTGATGCAATAACTACTTGAGCAATATGGAGGGGGGAGTCAATACAACTGAGAGAAAGACACAATTGACCCAGTGAATGGCAACATCGATAGCGATAAGGTGTGAGGTAAAGCTAGCTGAGGGTGTTTGTGTGCCCAAAAATGTATTCTTAGACTTTCTTTGCAGGAAACTTAACAATGCAAATGTTAAAAAGAAGTTGCATAATAAATATTGCACGTGCTCTAAGAAGTGATGGGAGATAAACAAAGTACAAAAGAAAGTAAATGGTGTTTGAAAAACAACCTAAGTTTGGCGTGTGGCTGTGTGTGTGCCTGGGAAGTTGCTGAGTTACACGAGGGGGGGTGCGTGATGTCATGCACTAACTACTGTATTACTGAGATGTGAACATTAGCACAGCGTGTAGTAGTGTTTGATGGCATGTGCTGTGTGTGCTAATACTGCCCTCACTCACACAGGTGTGACATGCTTCATCATAGGGCTGCTTACAAAACATTTGGGCGTAGTCACACACAGGGTGGAGCAAAAGGGAGGGGGGAGACAATACAACTGAGAGAAAGACACAATTGACACAGTGAATGGGAACGTCGGTAGCGATGAGGTGTGAGGTAAAGCTAGCTCAGGGTGTTAGTGTGCCCAAAATTTTATTTTTAGACTTTCTGGGCAGGAAACTTAACAATGCAAAAGGTAAAAAGAAGTTACATAATAAATATTGCACGTGCTCTAAGAAGTGATGGAGAAAAACTAAGTACAAAAGAAAGTAAATGGTGTTTGAAAAACAAGCTATGTTTAGCTGTGGCTGTGTGTGTGCATGGGAAGCTGCTGAGATATCCAAGGGGAGTGGGGTGTGTGTGATGTTATGCAACAACTACTGTATTCTGAGATGTGAACATTAGCACAGCGTGTAGTGGTGTTTGATGGCATGTGCTGTGTATGCTAATACTGCCCTCACTCACACAGGTGTGACATACTTTATCATAGGGCTGCTTACAAAACACTCTGGGATAGCCATGCACAGGGTGGAGCAATAGGGAGGGGGAGACAATACAACTGAGAGAAAGACACAATTGACACACTGAATGAGAACCTCGGTAGCGATGAGGTGTGAGGTAAAGCTAGCTCAGGGTGTTAGTGTGCCCAAAAATGTATTCTTAGACTTTCTGGGCAGGAAACTTAACAATGCAAAAGTTAAAAATAAGTTGAATAATAAATATTGCACGTGCTCTAAGAAGTGATGGGAGAAAAACAAGGTACAAAAGAAAGTAAATAGTGTTTGAAAAAAAAACTAAGTTTGGTGAGTGGCTGTGTGTGCGCCTGGGAAGCTACAGAGTTACATGAGGGGGGTGCATGATGTGCATAAAACAAAGTGCCATATAATGGCATTTGGAGGCATGCAGTACATAATTATGTTAAAAATATTCGCTAAATAGCATAAGTCTGTTATGAAATTAATACAGTATGTAAACTATTGAGGAACCACAATGAAGCTTAGAGCAAAGTTTATGTAATTTTCATACGATATACATCTATTTTAAAATAGCGATCATACACAATACCGATATAGCATATATGCTTTTACTAGACGCAACTTTAGATAAATTAAGCGGTGGGTGTAATAAATCCTATTTATGGTGCAGATTGCCAATTTTAATATTATTATAAGGCAGTAATGGAGGTGTTTAAAAAAGGGACGAAAACACTAAAAAATCCAGTAATGACTTCACAATATTTATATATTGTAAGGTTCTTGGAAGTGGCAGCAAAAAGACCTACGTTAAATGAAGCAAGTAGCTTATAGTACCTAAAAAGTATAAGTGTGTGTGCGTTAAACAATTAGCATTGTGTACATTTGCAAAAGTGCATTGTGTAGCTTGCAGAAAACGATATAAAAAGAGTATGTTTTAAATAAGTTTAAGTATGCATTATAGAAGCGCTAAAGTGGCAACATAATTTAAACATTTTAGCATTGTAATGTTCTAAATAACTTACCGTTTTGGGTGAATCGAAGTAATAAGGCTCCTAACTTTTAGGATGGATAGGAATGGCTCCGTTTGAACAAAACAACGGGAACAAATTCTTTTAAGTCTAAAGACCTAAAAAGGCTATAAAAAGATAGTTAGCGGATAGCAATAAGTTAGTAATATAAAAGGTTGTGTTTATGAAGTATTGATGTATAATTGTGTAATTTTCCAAGAAAAATTCTGACCCTCACTTTTAGTAATTTGAAGCAAGTTAAAGTTAAAGTACCACTAAAAGCAATGAGATTGGTAAAACAAATTGTATGTGGCCGCATGAAAAGCTATACATACTTTAAAAACCATATAAAGCTACAATAGCTATTGTTTTTTTTTGCAATGGGTATTGAAAATTCAATATATTAATCGGGAAAGCAGTGCAAGGAGAGAACAGCAGGTAGTAGAAATCGCTTTGTAAGAAAAACTAAAATAAAAACATTTTAGGGGCTTTGCCCATGTACTTTCCTGGTGTCTCATTGTAGTAGGTAATGCTACTAAAAATGAGTATATTAAATTATGCAATACTAGAGAATTATAACATTAGTATGTATATGTCTGCAATATATAAAACGATCACAGTTTTAAAAAAGACCCGATATTTATAAAGACACATAGCATACGCGACAAACAGCTTTTTTAGCACCATAATATAGTAGTTAAAAAAAAGATAAACAAAATAGTAAATGTGTTATATATTTTTAAAACAGCACGTAAAAGTATCAAAGCTAAACCATATGAAAGCTTTCAGTACGAGATGTAATTAAAAGCAAATTAGGCGGTGATACTAAAAACATTTATTTGGATGCAATTTGTTAACAGTTTACAAAAAGAAAGAAAAGAAATGCAGGTTAATTGTTTACATGAATAGGAGAAGAGATGCACGTATTTAAAGCAAGGTGGACAACACTATAAAGGCCTTAAGAGCTATATTTTTTTTCACAAGGCAAAGTACTTGAAAAGCGTCTACAAAAAGTTGGACATTACATGAGCCTACTTGCTTATAGCAGCCACAAATTATGGGTGTGTGTCGCAAACGTTTAGTATTGTGCAACAATGTGTAATTGTACAGCTCATGGTAAACAGTATTAAGGAATATTTTTTTGTTTCCAAATATTTGCGTGCAAACAAGATCAAAATAAAGCTTACAAAATGTTGTAATTAAGATTATGTTTAAGGTAGTTTAAAAATGTGTTAAAGGAAGTGCTAATACGGCAAAACGAAAGCCTATTTTCATTGCAATGCTATAGGTAACTCACCGTTTTTCTGGTAACAGAGATAGTTCGGTTTTCAGCTTTCTCGATGTATAGGAGATGGCTCCATCTGAAGAAATGTTCTCAATGCTTGCTTTTTCTGTTTAAGTACACCAAAAGGTAATAAAAGGTAGTTAGTTTAGAGCAGGGGTACTCACAAACTTTCTCTCGGGGGCCAAATTTACAGTGTGGTTTGTGGCCGAGGGCCGCACCGGTGGGGGCGGGGGCAGTGGGGGAGGGGGCGGAGCTAGAGCAAAATAAAAAAAACTGTGACCATGAGGTTGAACACAGGCCCCCTGCAGCAGACGCCTTCGTCCACTGAGCCACCAGACCCGGCATTCACACATCTCTATCTATCTATCTATCTATCTAGCTATGTCTCCCTCCCTCCCTCCCTCTATCACTCTCCCTCTATCACTCTCCCTCTCTCTGTCTCCCTCTCTCTCTATCTATTTCTCTCTCTCTCTCTCCCTCTGTCTCCCTTTCTCTCTCTCTCCCTCCCTCAGTCTCTGTCTCCCTCTGTCTCCCTCCCTCTCCCTGTCTCCCTCCCTCTCCCTGTCTCCCTCCCTCTATCTCTCTCTTTATCCCTCTGCCTCACTCACTGTGTTTGTCTCCCTCCCTCTCTGTCTCCCTCCCTCCCCCTGTCTTCCTCCTTCCTTCTCTCTCTCTCCCTCTCTCTCCCTCCCTCCCTCTCCCTCTCTCTCCTTCCCTCTCTCTCTCTCTGTCTCCCTCTCTCTATCTCTCTCCCTCTCTCTCAATCAGTTTGTCTCCCTTTCTCTCTGTCTCCGTCCCTCTGTCTCCCTCCCTCTCTGTCTCCCTCCCTCTCAATCTGTTCTCCCTCTGTCCCCCTCCCTCCCTCTGTCTCCCTCCCTCTCCCAGCTTGTCTGTCTCTCTCTCGCTGTCGCTCTCTCCCTGTCTCCTGCTCTGTCTTCCCCCTCTCCCTCCCTCTGTCGCACTCTGTCTTCCGCCCACTTTAAAATCACCGGGTTCTCTCACTAGCTGCTGGCCGACCCCGCCCCCCCCCCCGCCTCCGTCCGTCACCTCACCCGGCGCTGAGTCAGCTTCCCTGGAACACAAACAGCCGCCGCACCCAAGTACTTCACAGCTCTTTTAAAGGCCAAGTCACTTGTTAATGAGGCTTTGTTGTATTTCATCTCTTCTTAGCGCCCCTGCATCTCCTCTCATTCAGAGGGGAGATGCAGGGGCGCTAAGAAGAGGTGAAATACAACAAAGCCTCATTAACGTGACTTGGCTTTTAAAAGAATCGCCCGGCCCCCATAGCGCCGCGCTGTTGCAACCAGCGGTGCTTGCACAGGTACGATGTCTGCAAGGTCCGCGGGCCGCCAGGGAAGGCTTGCCGGGCCGCTGGCGGCCCGCGGGCCGTACTATGAGTACCCCTGGTTTAGAGGAATAATAAAAGAGTATAACACTTGTTGTTTAGGAAATGCATGTAGATGGGATGTTGTTGTCTAGCTGTATGTAAATTTTCTGTGGGAGTCTTCTTGTGAGGATGAAAGGGATGTCGCGGCTTGAGTTAATTGAGTTGTTAGAGGGTATGTGTGACTTGCGTTCTGAACTGCATGCCGAAGTATACGTCTAAATAGATAGTGTCGCTGATAATTCGATTTTGCTTCACGTTGTTTGCCTTAGCAAAAAAAGGAACATAAAAATAACGTTTTTGTTTTGAGAGATACTATTACTGTAAGGTATATAAACTACTGCTGCTCCGCTTTTGAGTTGAAATATGTTTTAACAGCATGATTTAAATTTTGCAACAAAAAAAAATACTCCTATCCTTCATTTTCATACGTTTTTCATTTCTATACTTGCCTTGACAAGCGGCATCGCGAAAATGCGGTAAATAGTAAAATTATGTGCATCAAACAAAAAAGCATATTCAGACCAAACGCAAATAATATACATAATGAAACTACAGGTGCAACATATAAACCTACTTTTACCTACGTATCACAAGTGTCCTAAAAAACCATAATCATGTCCTAGAAAACCATAATCACCTAGGAGCACCACAAAGTCATACCCATTATTTAAAAAGGCACTTTTTGTACATTAATAACACGTATTCTTACCTTTAACTGCATGCCCTCCTCCCTGGTGTTTGCTCGTGTATATACAGGAGCATTGCGCCGAACGTGTAAATAAATAATCACATTAAGTTTTTGTATAAGGATAACATTTAGATTGTATATAAGAATAGCACTACGAATAAAACCATATTTAAAGAAAAACATAATTCAATGATAAGACAAAATGCGAAGCATAAGAATACTACCTCTGTGTGTGCACAGCGCATATGTAGTTTTATTGGGCAAGCCAATTTAAAGCTAATAACATGAAGTATTTTAAAATTGATAATGATAAATGTGCATATTATAGAATAAAATAAAGTACATTAGTACCATGAAAAAGACGAAAAATATTAGGTATTAAAATTGGTTAATCCTATATGTAAAGACAGTACAATAAATTCAAACACAGAACATAAAAGTGGGCCTGTAACTCTGCATAGCTACGCTGCACTACTTTAAAACAAATAGCATAATATACACAATATTATGAAACATTAAAGTTTGTAAATGATATAACTAAATACGCGCACATTACAAGTAAGCCAAAGTTAATCTTATTGGTAATAATCAAAGAGTTGCAAATTATATGATAATATATAGCCACAATCTAGCCAAGCACAAAATACTAAATAGTTCAATTACTTGTAAAAAAAAAATGTTTTGCACAGAGGAAAAGAATATAAATTTGTATGTGAAAGCTACTACAAATGTTCACTGAAATGGTAGACTGGAGGGCGTCATTTACAATAAAAGAAAAACGGTTTAAAAGTCACAACGTGTGTGCTAAAGAACAGACCACTTTGCTTTTAGTTGCTAATTGCTAATTCCTAATTAACATAAAATGGCGACACAGATTACACTGCCAGACTTGCAGAACAGACAGTTAACAAATTGCTGTAAAGATTATATCTGCGCTATAGGAAGTATAGAAGTATATGTTTAACCAAATGTTGTCCGGATGGTGACTCTGATACTAATGAAACCCCTGAAAAGGTCTTAAGAGTGTATTTTTGTTAAAAAAAATAGGTATAAAAAAATATCGAATTGGCAGGATCTATATTTACTTGTTGCAAGGCAAAATTTAAGTTAAAATTAATTGCACAACTTAATAAAAACTGTACCTCTAAGTGTGCTTCACAGTGTTGCAATCCTATAATGTAGTCCAAAATTCCACATTTCTAAAAACAGATGTACTACATAAGTACCTATTCTCACCTTACCCATGCTTTCCTTCCTTTGTGTGCTTGTGTTAGTAAGGGGGCTCTCTATTAGCAATAGGGAGGGGTTTCGCAAGATCCCAAATAATAAATAGTCACGATACGCAGTACTATAGAGTTAAACCACAGTTAAACAAATCAATGATATTGTAAAATAATAAAACAAATTCTACCTTCCTTATTTTGCACTTTAAGATGCTGTTTGCTGGTGTTCGTGAGGGACATTGCGACCCGAAATAAATAGTAACATAATGCAGTACTATACAGTTACAAAAGCATTTTCAAACAAAACGTACATATAATACCTAATATTACCACGTGCTAAACATGCAGTGTTTATTTACAAAGACATTTACTCTTACCTTCAAGTTGTGCATTCCCTTCTGCTTTGTGCTTGCAAAGTGAGGGGCATCGCGACGATCCTGTAAAGAAATGCACGCATTAAGAAGTAGCACAGAGAAAAACCATTTTCAAACAAAACGCATATATTTGCAATAATAAAACATATTCTTACCTTGCTTTCCGGAGACTCCTCTTTCCTCTCTGCTTACATTAGTGAGGGGTACATTAAAGTGCACCACAATGTAAATAGCTATTTTTAAACAAAACGCACCTATCACACTAATTAAACCACGTACACAACAAAAAAACAGACTTCTGCCTTCCAGTGGCTGCGCTCGGCCCTGGTTTGTGATCGCAATGGTTATAGAGATCGCTGGTATAGCCAATGTTTGCCGATTAAATAAAAACATGCGCATATTATAAAATACAAAAAGCACATTTGTAACAGAAAGGCAAAATAAATTCAAAACGTAATAAAAAACGCATTTAAGGTACATTAAAAAGCACATTTATAACATTAAAAAAAATCTTACCTTCCTGTGGCTGCGCCCCGCCCTGGATTGTGCTCACGTTCGCCAAGGAAATTCTCACAAAATATCCAAAGTTTGCAGATTTGATTAAAAAACACTTGTATTATAGAATAACAAATGACATTCGTAACATAAATGACATAAAAAAATAACAAAGTGTTTCGTTATTAAGATAACAAAGCATATATCTTATAGAATAATAAAAACAGATGGTAAACATAAAAAAATAATCTTACCTTCCTGTTCCGGTGCTTCACTACTGTGTGCTCGCGCTACGTAGAAGCTCGGCTCCACGTCGACCTCCTAAAAAAAACACATTAAAAAGGAAAAGGGAATAAAAGCGTACATTAAGATAAAAAACGCATAAGTTATGCATTAAAAAACATGTGCTAAACAAAATTAAAAAAATATTATTTTCTCCCTGTGGCTGCGCTTTGCCCTGGTTTGTGCTTGCAATACTCGGGGAGATCGCGAGGATGAGCAAGGTTCGCAGATTGAATTAAAAAAAGCCAATTTAAACCTTATAACATCATGTTTCGTGTATCAAATAATGATGAGTGTGCATATTGTAGATTAAAGTTTGTAAATGATGTACTAAAATACACGCACATTACAGGTAAACCAAAGTAAATCTTATGAATAATAATAAAAGAACTGTACATTATACAGTATTATTTAGTTACAATCCTTTAGAGCAGAAAATACTAAATAGTTTAATTATTTGTTTAAAATGCATTTTTTGCACAGAGGAAAAGAAAACAAATGTGTGTGTGGAAACTACTACTAATGTTCGCTAAAAAAGGATAGACTGTAGGGCGTCATTTACAATAAAAGAAAGAGGGTTAAAAAGTCACAACATATGCACGCTAAAGAATTTACCACTTTGCTTTTAGTTGCTAATTCCTAATTAACATAAAATGGCGACACAGATTACACAGCCAGACTTACAGAACAGACAGTTAACAAATTACTGTAAAGATTGTATCTGAGCCATAGGAAGTATATGTTTAACCAAATGTTGCCCGGGTGGTGACCCTGATACTAATGAAACCCCTGAAAAGGTCTTTAGTCTGGATTTTTTTGTTACGAAAAGTAGTTTTCCATGCTGTTTGCTAGTGTGGGGGAGGGACATCGAGACCAAACCAGAAATAAATAAAAACCTAGCGCAGGACTATGCAGTAAAGAAAGCATTTTAACACAAAACCACATGCTAAACATTTACAAAGACATTTACTCTTACCTTCGTATTGTGCCCTCCTTTCTGCTCTGTGCTTGCATTAGTAATGGACATAGTGATGATCCTGTAAAGAAATGCACACATTAAGAAGTAGTATGGAGTAAAAGCATTTTCAAACAAATCGTATAAATACTGCAATAATAAAACCTCATACAATATTATAGATAAAAATACATAGTAACAATATGCACATATCCAACAAAATAAAACCGTACCTTCTTGTCTGTGCTGGCGTTGGCAAAGGGGATCACAGGTTACCATCAAACTTTGCACATTTTATTAAAAAACACATGTATTGTAGAATAAATAAAGCACATTTGTAACTTAAAAAAGGAAAAGCAATTTAACATAATGATAGCAAAACGCATATATTATACAATGATAAAACAGATGGCAAACATAAAAAACAAATACTCTTACCCCCCTGTATAGGTGCTTCTTCTTGCTGTATGCTTGTGTCCACCGAAGGAATTTGGCTAAAATAGCCAAGGTTTGCAGATTACATTAAAAAAACGTTCATATTACAAAAAGCACAATTCGCAAAATGTGGAAAAAAAATTAGACATAAAAATAACAAAACGCATATATTGTACAATAATAAAGATACATGCTAAATATTTAAAAAAATACTCTTCCCTTCCATGTGCTTTTCCCTGCTCAGTGGGGCTTCACGACGATCCTGTAAAAATAAGCGATAAAACACAGATTAAGAAAGGAAAACGGGAGGAGCCTAGCGCTTGACCAAGATGGCCGCGTGAGCTTAGACCTCCCGAGACCCTCGCGCCCTCCGTCGACTATCCTGTCTCTAATCCTGATGGTATGCATGGCACCGTGTTGCTGAGTTGTCAGGGAGGCGATTGATGCTACCCGCGGTCGGATCGCCCTTCGGGAACCGGACTTATGAATGGCGAAAGATTGCGGCCTAACTCCCGGAGATGCCAGGGGCTAGAGTTGGCAGGATGCCCGACTCCTAGTTGATCAACAACGGCCTGGTGAGGTGTGAACTGTCGGACGGAGGCCCTCGCTCTTTCACTTTCGATTTCGTTCCCTTTGTCTGCCCGGACACTGTAGAGCTCTGGGTGGCTTTATAACCCCAAGGACGCTCGGCGGGCTACTTTGGCAGAACAAGGCGGACCTGCTCACTCTTTATACCTCTCTCTGAGAGGGAACGGTCTTCACTGCATTGGACTGCCTGGAGTCCATTATGTCGGGCAAGGCAGAAGGAGATCGGCTGAAGACTAAGTCAACCAGGCGGGGAACGTATTCCCAAGTCAACAGTATGGACCGCTACGCCCTCCTGAAGACATCGCCGAGTGGATCGAGCCAGGCGCCGGATGCCCAGAAGGAGGACTCGCCTGGGACACCGGAGCTCTCCCTGCAGGATGTCATGGGCGCGCTTGATGGGATGCAGACCTCGATGGGGAGGCAATTCGAGGCCCTGGCGCATAAGGTGGATGCCATCCTGGTGGATGTCAACTTGATCCGCTCGGACCTGGGCAAGACAAACGAACGCGTTAAGGACCTGGACCACAAGACCACGGGCCTCACTGATGATGTTGCGGATTTGCAGAACGAGGTCCGGAAGCTGAGGGCCGAGAGTGACCTCGCCGCCCGCCGGCTGGAGGACTTCGAGAGCCGGTCCAGGCGCAACAACGTGCGCGTCATCGGGGTCCCGGAGTCCTCGGATGAGGCTTCGACGGACCTGCTTGTGGAAGATTTGGTCCTCAATCATCTGAAACCTAAGGGCCTGGGAAAGTTTTTTGCGGTGGAAAGGGCCCATAGGGTGCCGGGCGGACGGCCCAAGGCGGGTGCCCCGCCGCGGCCGATTGTCGCCCGGCTCTTTCATTTTCGAGATCGGGACGCTATCCTGCAAGCTTCGAGGGCGACGGGCCCAGTCCCCTTCCAGAATGTGTCGGTGAATTTTTATCCGGACTTCACCCAACAGGTGCAGAGACAGAGCTTCCTGGGGGTGAAGCGAAGACTTCGGGAACGGGACCTGAAGTATGCCATGCTTTTCCCCGCCAGACTACGGGTGGTGCATGAAGATCGGACATTCTTTTTTGACTCTCCTGTTATGGCCGATGAATGGCTGGACGCTTTGCCCCGGCGACGGACCGGGGACGACACAGCCGAGCATGGAGACAGTGGCCGGGATGGACAGGGCTGATATCTCAAAGCCGGCCTGACTTGATTTGACCATGCTTGAAGATTTGAACAGAGTGCAGTAACGGTGGAGGGTTGCGGGAGGACGAGGGGTGCTCTTTTCCTCCCTTAGGGTACTTTTTGTAGATTTTTGTTTTTGTAGGGCGACAGGCACACTGCAAGTTGGGGGGGCTTTTTAAGCTGCAGCAGGGGTGCAGGGTGGGGGGAGTTATGGGGAGTTTGAGTTTGTTGTTGGGGGGTTTATTTCTGCAAGGCATGATGATTATCCTCAGGGCTGTTCCATGGTGGCGCCTCGGGTGTGGGGTGGGCCTCTTTCCGTTTGAGGATGGGGGGTAGAGGCTTAAGTGTTATAAGCTGGAATGTTAATGGTTTGGGGGATCGCATTAAGAGGGGGATTGTTTTGCAATTTCTGAAACGTTCAATGCCAGACGTTGTCCTGCTGCAGGAGACGCATCTCATAGGCAATACGTGCTATGCCCTGAATAGGAAGGGGTATAAATTCATTGCACACTCGGGATTCTCTTCTGGGTCCAGGGGTGTGGGCATCCTCGTTAGAGCATCGCTGCCTTTTGAGGTGGACTCCACCATTGTTGACGACAGGGGGAGGTTTGTGGCGGTGGCGGGGCGGTGGGAAGGAAGGACTTTGGTTTTGGTTTCGGTTTATGTCCCGCCGGCCCTGCAGGCCTCCACATTTGCTGAACTGGGCAGGGCTTTGCTGACTCTCCCGGGGGGCATGCTGGTAGTGGGAGGGGATTTCAACGCTGTGGGTTCCGGACTGTTGGATAGATACCCGCCCAGGGACACAGGGGGGGCTCAGAAATGGCTTCCAGACCTCCTGGACACGTTTGGCCTGATAGACTGCTGGAGGCTCCGGCACCCCACACAGAGTCAATACACGTTTCACTCCGGGGCGCATGGTAGCCTCTCCAGGATTGACTACCTGCTCACTCTGGCCGCGCATGCCTCGTTGATATCCGAGGCGAGGCACATGGCGCGTGGTATCTCTGATCACTCGCCAGTGTGGATCCGGCTGGATCTAGGTCGGGAGGGAGGAGGGAGGGTGGCCCCCATCAACCCATGGTATTTCCGAGACCCCAAGATGCGCAGCGCCCTGGTAAAGAAGGTAGATAATTACTTTAAGGACAATCTGGGAACCGTGGACTCGGCGGTGTCGCTGTGGGAAGCTTTTAAGACCGTGCTTCGGGGGGAGGCCCTCTCCCTGGTGGTGACTGCCAAGAATCGGAGGGATTGCGAAGTGCGGCAAGTGGAGGAGGAGATTGCGGCCCTTGAGGGGGATATGGAGGAGGAGGTCACAGAGTCCTCATTGCATGAGCTTTGCTTGAAGCAGGCGGAGTATAGGGACCTGGTGACGGACGCCGCCAAGACCCTCAGCAGGGAACAACAGGGCCGCCTGTATGACGTTGGGGATAAGGCAGGGAAACTCCTGGCGTAGCTGGACAGGAAGGAACGGGTCAATAGAGTGGTGCCAGAGTTGATTGGAGAGGGGGGAGAGGCGATTGTGGAACCTGAGGGGATTGTGGAGTGTTTCGCGGAGTATTTTCATAGGGTTTATTCCTCTGTGTCGGACAGGCCGCCCGAAGATTCGTCTGATCTCCTCCGTGATATCGAGTTGCCCTGCCTCTCTGACATAGATAGGGAAGATTTGGATGGCGACATCACGGTTGACGAGGTGGCGGGGGCGATTCGCGCGTTGAATTCGGGTAAGGCCTCTGGACCGAACGGACTGCCGATCGATCTGTACAAACTGTTCCCGGATAGGGTCGCCCCTCACCTGCGCGCCATGTTTTTGGAGGCGCGGGGGGATGGGATCCTTCCGTTGGATCAGCGGCTGGCGTCGATCGTGGTCATACACAAAGAGGGTAAACCCCGAGATCGATGCGCCTCCTATCGGCCCATTTCACTCCTCAACGCTGAGCCGAAAATTCTGGCCAAACTCCTGGCTACCCGTTTGATTAGGGTACTTGGCGATCTGGTCCACCCGGATCAATCTGGCTTTATCCCGCACCGAAACACAGCATTGAACCTTAGGCGTCTTCATGGCGTCATCGCCAGGGCGGGCACGCTGCGTGAACCGGCTGTTGTGGCGTCTCTTGACGCCACGATGGCCTTTGACACGGTGGAGTGGGCATATTTATGGGCCGTGCTGGCCAAGTTTGGTTTCGGTCGCGGGTTTGTGAGTTGGGTCCGGTTGCTGTACGAGGGGCCACTAGCGAATGTTGTGGTGAATGGTCGGGCATCTACCCCGTTTCAGCTTGGTAGGGGTACTCGGCAGGGCTGCCCCCTGTCGCCTCTGTTGTTCGCCCTCGCCCTTGAACCGTTGGCTGCGTGGATACGTTGGCACCCGGATATACGGGGCCTTCGGTGGTCGCCTGATCACGAGGACCGTATTTCGCTTTATGCCGATGATATCCTGCTGTATCTTGCCTCACCTAAGAAGTCACTTATAGTGGTCTGTGACGTACTCGCATCGTTCGGTAGGAACTCGGGGCTTGTGATTAATTGGGGCAAATCGTACTTGTACGTTCTTAGTGGCGAGGTCCCACCGATCCCTAGAACATGTTCGATACAGGTTGCCCAGCAAGGTTTTGTGTATTTGGGGATTTTTATATCCATGGATCCTGCTGTGCGCTATGAGAGGAACCTGCTCCCCCCCCTGGCACGCTTGAGGCGAGATGTTGAAGGTTGGCGGAGGCTGCCGCTCTCCCTTGTTGGGCGTGCGGCCCTGTTCAAAATGATGTCTCTTCCCCGCTTCCTCTACGCCCTCCAGAACACCTTGGACTGGGTACCGGCCACATACTTTCGGGAGGTCGAAGGCCTCCAAAGGACGTTGCTGTGGGATGGGCGGCCGCGAATAGCTATTTCAAAGTTGACGCTCCCATGGTATGATGGGGGCATTGCGCTCCCAGACATCCGACGGTACTATTGGGCCACGCAGCTGAGCGCGATCAACCATGGGTTTTACGGCCCTGCCCTCAGCCCTGGGTATGCCATGGATAGGTGGATGCTGCGCGGCGGCAACTACTACAGGGCGTTGTATTCGCGGTCCCTAGACTCGTCCCTCACGGGGCCCACAGGTGTGGCGGTGCGCGTATGGAAGATGGCGACCGACTCGCTGGGCTGGAAGGATAGGCTAACCCTCGCTACCCCATTGTTTGAATCGGAAAGGTTGGGAAGACTCTGGCATACGAAGGGCTTTGATAAGTGGGATCTGATAGGTATATCCAAGGTGGGGGATGTGCTGAATAAGGGGAGGGTGAAGTCCTTCGAGGAGTTGCAGACTGAGTTTGAGCTAGGGCCCTCAGAGTATTTCAGGTATATCCAGCTGCGTCACGCCCTCCGATCAGTCCTCGTGGAGGGTGAGAAGGTGCCGGAATCCTCTCCCCTTGAGGACCGAGTCCTTGATGGTCATATGCCCGAGAGCACGATTTCGCTCATATATAAGAAGTTGATCAACGTCCGGGCAGACTTGCTATTGGGGCTGAGAGAACAGTGGACCAGGGATGGCCTTGAGTTGGATAATGAGGACTGGCAGTCAGCGGTTTCTTCGCCTAAGGAGGTTGCGATCCCGTCGCGTCTGAGGCTGGTGCAGCTTAAAATACTGCACCGGGTGTATGTTACGGGGCCAAGGCTGGTCCACATGGGATTCTCGGAGGACGGCCTGTGCAGAAGGGGATGTGGTATGGTGGGTACTTTCCTGCACATCATTTGGGAATGTGGTGTCATTGTGGAGTTCTGGAGGGGAGTCCATGCAGTTATGGGGGAGGTGACGGGCATTGTGGTACAGCCGGAGGCGCGGTGTTGCCTCCTGAACGTCTGGGGGCCCACTGATCTCGATGAGGCGCAGACCCAATGGGTGACTCTGGGCAACATGGTAGCTAAAAGGGATATCGCGCGATTATGGGGCTCCTCGGGACCCCCTACACTGACCGCGTGGAAGGAGAACATGGATTGGAGCATGTTTAGGGAGAAGACGGTCTACTGCTCTAGAGGTCGCCCCCGGAAGTGGCATGCCATCTGGGGGCGGTGGAACCAATACAGGGGGGGAATATGTCTTGCCCCGGACCTGGAACCTCCCGAGGAACAGCTTTCCCCCTGACCTAATTTCCAGCACAGTTTGGTTTTAGTAACAGTTCTGGGCCTCTGCTGTTCCCCTTCTTCCTCCGCACACAGTCTTATACTTAGTAGATGAGTGGGGTCCTGCCTCCCCTGGGGGCTTTCGCCATGGGCTTTCAATGTTCTGCCTTGCTGGGGTTTGTTGTGTGTTTTTTCTGTGTTTATTTAAAATTGGACCTTTGCATTACTCATCGAACTGTATTGGGGACACATTACTGTATCTAACTTGCAATGCTGCCGAACCTTCGGGCTGTCGGCTGAATAGCTGTATCCTGAATTTCGAAATAAAGGTTTTCAAAAAGAAAAAAAAAAAAAAAGAAAGGAAAACGGAATAAAAGCGTACTCAAGCTTACATGAAAATAAAAAAAAAAAAAATATGGACAATTGCCTGGAAATGTGCATGGTACACATTAAGAAGCACATGCTAAACATTAAAAAAACGTACCTTTCCGTGGATCCTCCGGTCCCTTGTAGGAGATGCGCCCACAGTGCGTGCTCTGCGTCCCCGCGCCACTCGGCGGGATTAAGGATTAATTGGGATAAGTCGGTGGTTATCCCGTTGACACCGGCGACAACTCAACCGGTGCTGGACTACCCTTTGAAATGGCAAACAGACCCAGTGAAATATCTGGGGATCTGGATTCACAGAGACTCAGACCTTGTCATAAGAGAAAACTATGGCAGAGCAATGCTCAAACTGGAGTCGCCAGATGGGCACAGCTGCCTCTATCATTAGCAGATAGGATAGCGCTGCAGAAAATGATTGTATTACCTAGATTCTTATACCTCTTCACTAACATCCCGATTTGGCTGACGAAAGCCTTCTTTGTAAAACTGCGATCCGTTATGCAGGAACTGACTTGGGCAGGCAAGCGGGCTAGGGTCAGCTGGACGGTGCTGACGAGGCCATACCATATGGGTGGTTTCGGAGCACCGGACTTGCAGTTATATTACTACTGCGCGCAAGCGCAACATGCTCACTGCTGGACTCAAAAGCATGGCTACATTGCACACATGGCTGTGGAAACGGACAGTATACAACCAGCTCCATTGATGGCATTCATATCAAACCCGAGGCCCCACATACATAGGAATGCGATACAACCCGTGATTTGCACATCGAAGGCGTGGCATACACTGGCAAGTAGGGCAAACAAGCTGCCGGTATATGCCCCAGCGCTCCCGCTAGCTAGCCATCCCAAATTATCAGTCACACAGGAGAAAAAGATGCTGTCCCTGCTAGAGGACATGAAAATATGCACTATGAAAGATATTTTCCCAAATGGTAGATTTATACAAAGAAACGACCCGTCACTAAGCATACACAACACACCACTGAAGGTCTTTGCCCTTATGCGATTGCAAGCAGCGATCAGAGGGCTCTACAACACTTACCCGGCGGAGCCACCAACGTTAAAGACACTACAGGTTTTACTAGCAGCACCAACTCGGCAGAAATTGGTCACTCGGCTATACAACTCGGCGCAATCAGAGCACTGCGAAGTAGACACCAGATCTCTAGCAAAGTGGGAGACACTGCTTGGAGACAAGATAGAGGAGCGGGACTGGGAATATAGTTGCACACAACTACAACTACTGACATCAAACTGCAACCTAAGGATAATACACTTTAAATTTCTTCACCAATTTTATTACACACCGACTCAACTTTATAGATATGGCCTAAGACAACATGATAGGTGCCACAGGTGCAATGCGCTGAAAGCTGACTTCCTGCACCTGGCGTGGGCATGTCCTATGATACATACTTATTGGCAAGAAGTTACGGGGGTGATAACCAAAATGCTGATAGAGCAGGTTCCAAACACACCTCTGATATGTTTATTGGGGATATATAAATTGAAACTTTTGAGGAGGCGAAAGTTTCTGGCGGTAGCACTATTACTCGCGAAACGACGGGTGGCTATTAGATGGGGTAGTAAAAGGCCGCCCAGGTTGAAGGACTGGCTCTCGGACATGGCATATTGTAGGGAAACAACAAGTGACAAAGCTGTTCCTAAGGGGGTTGGGGGAAGGGGTACCATGTATGAAGATATCTGTTATGGATATTGGAGCCCTCACACAGCCATCGGGATATTGTGAATCACATACCCCTCAGGATGTAATGAAACATCATCGGGCTGCTCCTACGTCGAGTCGGCTGGTGCAATACCCGACGGGCTCTTGTTTAGAGAGCACTCTTATGGAGATCTTCTATATCCACGATAGCCGATTGTTCAACTGTACCGAGTGTAGGGCTTGATGATGATGTAGATGAATGTTTAAAAAGGGGAGAGAGTACTATCTGAACAATTTTATTACGAAGTCTCCTCGCCTGATTAAAAAATATATGAGGTGAAGTAATAGTAGCTCAGATCTATGTTCTGGGTTAACTATACTGCCTCGTCTTGGTCAACATGTTTCTCACTATTATAGAGCTATACTCAAGTGATTCGTCAGGACCATGAAATTCTATCTACAAGTCTATCTAAGAAAATCAAGTGATAGACAACTGGCGTTAATATAACACTGGTGTTATTACCTGCTTCTCGGTCTACCTGTATAGAAGGTTGGAGACCAAAAAAAGTGTTAACAAACGCTCATCCATAAAACAGTTATCATACATAGTGCTGGTGGAACGTGCATTTGCATTCAAAGTGCACTTTCTGTGTAGGGGGGGGGGGATATTGTTAAAAAACACACACAAAACCACGTGAAGTGATCACTCTGGAGATAATTACATCAGTACTAGTTGGACTTACCCTATCTACTCCATAGGATAAACCACAGCAGTTCCTGGTAGGCTTGCGCAAGGAGTTCCCTGCGTTCTGTGATGGTGTATAGGAGCAGTATTAAATGGGAGAGGTTAGGTAAATCCAGCACTCCAGGGTCATTAACACCCCTTCTCTTGAATGTTATGTAATTCATAACCAAATGGGAAACAGTAAAAATTATATATATATATATATGTATATATACATAGAGAGCACTAGGGTTACTGAAAATCCTTCACCTAGATCACTGTCAATCACACATTCAAATACGAGGCTATAATTAAACTCTAGTACAAGCCAAACTAAACGAGCGCGTCATACGAGCATGACTTTACTATACCTCGGTACAGTGGGAGCTCATCTCTCATACGTGCCTAGAATGTTGCTTTGTTAGTTGCCGTATGTGTATGTCCGTCTAAAGCCATATGAGGTCCAAAAAGGTTCCTAAGCGCGAATTGGCTATGTGGAGTCTGAACCGGAAAAATACAGCGGTTTGTTCGCACACTGGAGGCGTGTCATTCGTCGGTCTATCCGGCGCTATCAGGCACTTTGCGGGTGTCCGTCTAAAAACTACATGGGGTCCATAAAGGTTCCTAAGCGTGAATTGGCTATGTGGAGTCTGAACCAGAAAAAACAGCGGTTTACTCGCACACTGGAGGCGTGTCACTCGTCAGTCTACCCGGCGCTATCCGGCACTTTGCGGGGGTAGTACGAGCTCGTCAATGTTTTTCGAGACAAAGCGTCTCGGTCCATAAAAGTGATTTCCATTAATGGACGTGCTTATGATTGGCCAGCAACGGAGTAATCGGGCTAGAAACCGAGTATGCATTAACCATGTTTGTATCGGTATGCAGGGTGTACGAAATGTAAACCGTAAGAAAGTCAAAACGATAAAACAGTAAAGGCAAAGGGTTTTTTACTTACTGACACGCCGAGTCCGTGTCGCTCTCAGACCTACCCCGCACTAGCAGGACTGGGGGGCAAGGGATTGTGAGCTCGTGAGAGTTTAAAACCGGCTCGGCATGACAATCCAGGTGAATCTAGATCGTGAAATTCACTCATTGAAACGGCTAACTTGGCCGCCATGTTGGGTGAACTACGAGAAAAACGATTCCTGTTTAAAAATAGCGTCACTACTGAGGCAACCAGAGTTGTGTGGGAGATCTTAGAATTACTGGAGTTTGCCTGATCTGATCCGTGAAGTGGATGTGCGTACTCAAAAATATTTTTACTCAAAAAATTTTCAGCAGTATAAAATTTTTTTTTTTTTTTTTGAAAAATTAAACCAATCAGGCTGATTAGATCTGAAATTATGTATACACCACGCGTATATCGTGTCAGTAGGCTATTGTCTCTGTATTCTGACACAATGTTAAGGCATGTTAGTATAAGTGTGTCAATCCCTGTATAATTAGGCCTAACGGGAATCATTAGAGAACATAATCTATGCAATGTTTTCAGTATGTCATTCCGTATTCAGTGTGGCTTACAGGAAGGTGTAGTACAATGCAGCGGATGAGCTACCTATATGTTGGGAGGTAGGAATGGTGGCTCTGAAAATGGGTATATCCTACCTTTCAAGGAGGCTTTAAGGAACACCAAGGGATGGCGTCATTGAGTCCTGAATTATCTGTGCCAATTTTAAACACCCACCTTTGTTCTTTGATCAGTAAGGCCTCCTTGGTTATGTTAGGAAATGTTTCCAAAATAAGCCAACTAAAGGAGTCGGGGGGATGTCCTTTCTCTACAAAATGGGTGCTCATTTTTGTGTTTGCTCTTTTGCATCGGAAATTGCTGCGATGTTCTATGATGCGTGTCTTAGCACAGCGTGTTGTCATGCCTATGTATCGTAGTGTGCATGGGCATGTGATCATGTAGACACAGTTGGTAGTATTACAATTGGTATGGCGTCGCATCTCCCACTTGAAATTATCGTTGATATCAACTGTCTTGTGTATGCCAGTTAAGTGACATACAGAGTATGAGCCACACGGGTAATGCCCGGTCACGGGAGGCAGTTCCCAAAGTGTTCTTTGTGTTATCTGGTCTTGTGTTCGTGGCCGCGTGTGTATTATAAGGTCCCTCAAGTTCTTGGTGCGTTTGAAGGAAAACCTTGGTGTTTCTAGGGACAATGAGCCCGTGTTAAGTATCGTCCAATGTTTTTTGATTACCCTCGTGATCTGGTTAGATACCGGGGTAAACGAGGTTACACACGTGATGTTCTCTGTTTGGTTCTTGGTTCTTGGTTCTAGCAGGGCCTCTCTAGGGTTGTTGCGAGCCCTTTTGTTGGCTTGGGCAATCTGTTTCGCTGGGTATTCACGCGCTTTCAGATTCCTAGTTAGTCTTTCAGCTTCAGTCTTGTAGTCATTAAGATTGCTGCAGTTACGTCTTATCCTCATAAACTGCCCCACAGGAAGGTTATCTCTCAAACTACGCGGGTGATGGCTTGTGTACAGTAACAAACTGTTGCGATCCGTTGGTTTTTTATATAGTGTAGTAGAGAGTGTACCTTCATAAAGGTTGATGTTAAGGTCTAGGAAAGGGATGCTCCTGTCTGACACTGCGTGTGTAAATTTGAGGTGTGGGTCCAAGGTATTGACCCATTGGCAAAATTCCAGACAAGTTGACATATCACCTTTCCACAGTATCAAAACATCATCGATGAACCTCTTCCAGAGGTAAACATCGGTGTAGAAGGGGTTAGTTTGGGTAAAGATGTAGCGAGACTCGAAATCGGACATATACAGACAGGCCAGACTGGGCGCAAAGGTGCTACCCATACAAGTACCTTGGGTCTGTCTGTAAATCTGTCCTTTGAATTCAAAGAAATTCTCTGTCATGGCTAAGGTAGCACAGTCCATGATAAAGCTTATTGGCGTGTTGTATTGCCATAGTTCATGTTGAAGGATGTTCTCCACAACTTCGAGTGTGGCTCTCTGGGGTATGTTGGTATAGAGGGCCTGCACATCTAAACTCAACAGTAAAGTGATTTCGTCTGTGGGGGGTAGAGAAGATAGGAGTCTCAAAAGATCTGAGGTGTCTTGTATGTATGAATTTGTCTTATGTACAAGCGGTTGGAAAAAGAAATCACAAAATTGTGACAGGGGTTCCAACACTGAGCCAATACCCGATACAATGGGTCTCCCAGGAACAGGGAAGGTGCCTTTGTGGATCTTCGGGAGAGTGTAAAAATAGGGGGTGCGTGGGTTCTTTTTAATCAGAAAATTGGCTTCTTTCTTACTGATCCAGCCTTGGCTCTCGGCCGAGAAAACCAAGGCTGTGATAGTATTCAGGAGACGTTGGGTTGGATCAGTAGTGACTGGGGTGTAATAAGTTCGGTCACTCAATTGTCGTCTACATTCTAATTCGTAGTCCACCGTATCCATTATCACTGTGGCTCCCCCTTTGTCTGCCTGTTTGATGGTGATGGAGGTGTCATTAGACAAGTTGGAAACTGTCTCTATTTCAGCTTTAGACATGTTGTTGAAATGTCTAGCGTTGATAATTTTCGCTAGGTCCTTAAGAACAGCCTGTTCAAAAGTGATTACCTCAGGTGGGACCATATTGGTACTGGGGGTAAAAGTGGAAGCGTTGTGTAAGCCACTGTCTGTCTGTTCAGGGGCCTCAGTGTTGGTAAAGAAGGCTTTCAATCTAATCTTCCGAAAGAATTGTTGAACCTCACATTGTTGTTTAAAGGTATCAATCTTTGGAGTGGGTACAAACCCCAAGCCCTTCTGTAAGACCTTTTGTTCCATTTCACTAAGGTTTCTCTTTGAGAGGTTAACCACTAGGTTTTCTTCTTGTTGGTCGTGTGGCTCCGTGTCTCCATGGTTCTCGGAGTGTCTTCCCACTGGATTCGTGTTCCTTGTCGCTGATTGCTTTTTCTTCTTTGCCCGCGCCCTCTGCCCCAGCCTCTGCCTAAAAAAGGTTGGTTAAACATTGGGGGGTAAAATTGGGTCGGGGGGCCTTGTGGAGGCATAGGATAAGGTGGTGGACCCTGTTGGTGCATCGGATATTGCCAAAATGCTGGATGTTGGTAAGCCGCCATTTGAAAGTCAGGATAGGGCTGGCGATTTCCTCTGCGAGAGTTACCATGATTCATTGAATCAGTACTGGAATTGCTATTGCTCGATGAGCCTCTTCTAGAGGAGTTGGATCCAGATTCTCCCGAGTTGTTAGAATTGGGAGGTATGAAGTCTTCCTTCAGGTAAGGGTAGATTTTTTCTTTGTCAAAGTTATTGACATCCTTTTGTAGTTTTTTTACTTTTTGTCTCATGAGATATTCGCGATGTTCGGCCATCTCATGATTAATTTCAGTCAGCTTGGTCTTGAAGAGTGTGGATGTGGTAGCACTCTTTAATGTGCTCTCCATAGATTGGATCCTGGTGAGGAGGGCCTCCGCTAGTCTCTTCGCTGTACTAATGATTAATATGAGGAGGTCTCTGGTACATTTCCAGGAGACTTTTGACCAGTCGATTTTGAAGGTACCATCTTCCAAGAAAATTCGTGGGAAGATTTTGACTATCAATCCATTTGGTGCGATATTAGCCCTCAGGTATTCAGTCATTAGGGCGCCATGCAGGGTAATTTTGACCCAATCCCTTTTCATGGATGAAAGGGACTGCCAGTCTTCTGTCTGACTCCCTGTGGCCGCCCCACCATCTGCACCCAAGATTGATGGTGCATTGAGTATTTCATCAGCTAAGTCATCGCCAAAGCTGAGGCCTTGGCCTTCCATTTGAATAAGATGGGAATCGCCTATTAATTAAGAGTGAGACTCAAAATGTGGTTATGGGTGAGGGTTGCAACCCGGTAGGTTAACAACAGGGTAAAAGTCTAAAAAGGGGGATATACGCAGGTTAACCCACCATTAAAGGCCCCACGGACATGAATCCGTACAATTGTCAAGCAACAAAAAGGGGGGGGGGGCAAAACGGGCTTTTGGTAAGGTCCAGCTAAGTGTGCCCAACGTATGAAAACAACAAGTGACAAAGCTGTTCCTAAGGGGGTTGGGGGAAGGGGTACCATGTATGAAGATATCTGTTATGGATATTGGAGCCCTCACACAGCCATCGGGATATTGTGAATCACATACCCCTCAGGATGTAATGAAACATCATCGGGCTGCTCCTACGTCGAGTCGGCTGGTGCAATACCCGACGGGCTCTTGTTTAGAGAGCACTCTTATGGAGATCTTCTATATCCACGATAGCCGATTGTTCAACTGTACCGAGTGTAGGGCTTGATGATGATGTAGATGAATGTTTAAAAAGGGGAGAGAGTACTATCTGAACAATTTTATTACGAAGTCTCCTCGCCTGATTAAAAAATATATGAGGTGAAGTAATAGTAGCTCAGATCTATGTTCTGGGTTAACTATACTGCCTCGTCTTGGTCAACATGTTTCTCACTATTATAGAGCTATACTCAAGTGATTCGTCAGGACCATGAAATTCTATCTACAAGTCTATCTAAGAAAATCAAGTGATAGACAACTGGCGTTAATATAACACTGGTGTTATTACCTGCTTCTCGGTCTACCTGTATAGAAGGTTGGAGACCAAAAAAAGTGTTAACAAACGCTCATCCATAAAACAGTTATCATACATAGTGCTGGTGGAACGTGCATTTGCATTCAAAGTGCACATTCTGTGTAGGGGGGGGGGGGATATTGTTAAAAAACACACACAAAACCACGTGAAGTGATCACTCTGGAGATAATTACATCAGTACTAGTTGGACTTACCCTATCTACTCCATAGGATAAACCACAGCAGTTCCTGGTAGGCTTGCGCAAGGAGTTCCCTGCGTTCTGTGATGGTGTATAGGAGCAGTATTAAATGGGAGAGGTTAGGTAAATCCAGCACTCCAGGGTCATTAACACCCCTTCTCTTGAATGTTATGTAATTCATAACCAAATGGGAAACAGTAAAAATTATATATATATATATATGTATATATACATAGAGAGCACTAGGGTTACTGAAAATCCTTCACCTAGATCACTGTCAATCACACATTCAAATACGAGGCTATAATTAAACTCTAGTACAAGCCAAACTAAACGAGCGCGTCATACGAGCATGACTTTACTATACCTCGGTACAGTGGGAGCTCATCTCTCATACGTGCCTAGAATGTTGCTTTGTTAGTTGCCGTATGTGTATGTCCGTCTAAAGCCATATGAGGTCCAAAAAGGTTCCTAAGCGCGAATTGGCTATGTGGAGTCTGAACCGGAAAAATACAGCGGTTTGCTCGCACACTGGAGGCGTGTCATTCGTCGGTCTATCCGGCGCTATCAGGCACTTTGCGGGTGTCCGTCTAAAAACTACATGGGGTCCATAAAGGTTCCTAAGCGTGAATTGGCTATGTGGAGTCTGAACCAGAAAAAACAGCGGTTTACTCGCACACTGGAGGCGTGTCACTCGTCAGTCTACCCGGCGCTATCCGGCACTTTGCGGGGGTAGTACGAGCTCGTCAATGTTTTTCGAGACAAAGCGTCTCGGTCCATAAAAGTGATTTCCATTAATGGACGTGCTTATGATTGGCCAGCAACGGAGTAATCGGGCTAGAAACCGAGTATGCATTAACCATGTTTGTATCGGTATGCAGGGTGTACGAAATGTAAACCGTAAGAAAGTCAAAACGATAAAACAGTAAAGGCAAAGGGTTTTTTACTTACTGACACGCCGAGTCCGTGTCGCTCTCAGACCTACCCCGCACTACCAGGACTGGGGGGCAAGGGATTGTGAGCTCGTGAGAGTTTAAAACCGGCTCGGCATTGTAGGGAAACCATGGAGACGTATTCGGAAGAACTACCTCTTTTGTCCAGACCGCGAGATTTTTGGGAGCCACTGAAACAATATCTTCTAAACATGCAGGTAGACACGGTAGATATATAAATAGATGACACGATATAGACACAAATGACATTTGGTTGTGGCTCCTCCTCCTCTCTGTGTGCCCGGAGGGGACGGCTGTCCACAACCCAGGTATCAAACATTTTATTATCCTATTTTCAAAATGGTACGCTGATGAAACTGGAGTTGAAACTGTGGATGTCATGCAATGTAGAAATGGTGGTTCCATGGGCAGCTGGGAGTTGTATATCTTTGTCGCATGTATTATTAACGTACACGGACAGTTTTTTTTTGTTTCTGATTTACACTGCTGGAAAAATAATACAAATTAGTAACATGGTATGTATGATATGTAACTGTCTTTCGGACCAAATAAAGAATTTTTTTTTTTTTAAAAAACGTACCTTTCTGTGGCTGCACCCCGCCCTAGATTGTGCTCACGTTTGCCGAAGAACTTTCCAGATAAGACCCAAGGTTCACAGATTCGATAAAAAGCACGTGTATTTTAAAATAACAAAAGCATATCCGCAACATAAAAAGTTGAAAAGTATTCCTACATAAACATAACAAAACAAATTTTTTATACAATAAACACGTGCTAAAGATAAAAACAAATACTCATACCTTCCTTTCCAGGTTCTCCTTCCTGCTCGTGCTGCGTACTCGCTGGGGCTTCACGACGACCCTGTAAAAAAACACACACACAAATTACGGAAGGAAAACACAAGGAAAGCATACTTAAGCCGACATGATGATAAAAAAACGCATATGTTATTCATTAAGAAACACGTGCTGAACATGAAAAAATAATCTTACTTTTTGTGGCAGCGCCCCACCCTAGATTGTGCTCACGTTGAAAAAGAACTTCCCAGGAAATAACACGGTTGGCAGATCCGCTCAAAAAACACGTGTATTGTAAAATACAAAAAAAACATTTATAACAGATAGGGGAAAATAGTATTTAAACATTAAGTTTAAAAAAGCATTTAATATACATCGAAATGCACATGTCAAAGATAAAAAAAACTTTACGTTTATGTGGCTGTGCCCCTCCCTGGATTTTGCTAGCGTTTGCCGAAGAACTTTCCAGAAAATACCAATGTTCGCAGATTCGATATAAAAGCATGTGTATTTTAAAATAGCAAAAGCATATTCGTAAAATAAAAAGTAGAAAACTGTACCGACATAAATATAACAAAACGCGTTTATTATATAATATACCCATGCTAAAGATTAAAACAAATACCCTTACCTTCCTGTCCAGGTGCTCCTTCCTGCTCACGTTGCGTACTAACTGGGGCTTCACGACGATCCTGAAAAAAAAAAAACACAAGGAAGGAAAATAAAATAAAAGCGTACTTAAGTGCATATTAAGATAAAAAAAGTGCATATGTTATACATTAAGAAAGACATACTAAACATTAAAAAATAAATCTTACCTTTCTGTGGCTGCACCCCAACCTGGATTGTGCGCACGTTCGCTTAAAAACTTCTCAGACAATACACACAGTTGGCAGATTCGTTAAAAAAACACGTGTATTACAAAATACAAAAAGCACAATTGTAACAGAAAGAAAAAATAATTATCCCAACAAAGGTTAAAAAAAACATTTAATATACATTTAAAAGCACATGTTAATATAAAAAAACTTTTTGTAGCTGCACCCCACCCTGGATTGTGCTCACGTGTCAAATAACTCCTCAAAAAATACATACGCTAAAAAACACTTGTATTATAAAATACAAAAAGAACATTTGTAACAGAAAGGGAAAAATAATATTTAAACATAAAGTTAAAAAATCATTTAATATACATTAAAAAGCACAAGTTAAACATAAAATAAACCTTACCTTTATGTGACTGCGCCACGCCCTGGATTGTGCTTGCATTCACCGAAGAACTTTCCAGAAAATACCAATGTTCACAGATTCCATATAAAAGCACGTGTATTATAAAATAACAAAAGCATATTCGCAACATAAAAAGTAGCAAACTGTCTCTACATAAATATAACAAAACGCATTAATTATGCAATATACACATGTTAAAGATAAAAACAAATATTCTTACCTTTTTGTCCAGGTGCTCCTTCCTGCTCACGTTGCATACTCACTGGGGCTTCACAATAATCGTGATAAAAAAAAAAAAATGAAGGAAGGAAAACAAAATAAAAGCGTACTTAAGTGTACATTAAGATAAAAACGTGCATATGTTATACATTAAGAAACACGTACTAAACATTGGAAAATAAATCTTACCTTTCAGTGGCTGCACCCCACCCTGGATTGTGCACATGTTCGCTAAAGAACTTCACAGAAAATACACACAGTTGGCAGATTCGCAAAAAAGCATGTATATAATAAAATAACAAAAGCATATTCGCAACATAAAAAGTCGAAAAGTGTTCCAACATAAACATACAAAAGCGCATTTATTATACAATAAACACATGCTAAAGATAAAAACAAATACTCTTACTTCCCTGTCCAGGTGCTTCTTCCTGCTCGCGTTGCATTGTCACTGGGGCTTGACAACGATCCTGTAAAAAAAAAAAAAAAAAATCAAGGAAGGCAATCAGAATAAAAGCGTACTTAAGCGTACATTAAGATAAAAAAAACGCAAATGTTATACATTAAAAACATGTGCTAATCATTGAAAGAGAAATCTTACCTTTCAGTGGCTGCACCCCGCCCTGCATTGTGCTCACCTTCACCGAAGAACTTCCCCAAAAATACACACGGTTGGCAGATTCAGGTATATCATAAAATACAAAAAGCACATTTGTAACAGAAATGGAAAAACTGTATTTCAACATGAAGTTCAAAAACTCATTTAATATACATTAAAAAGTACATATTAAACATTTTAAAAAAAAACTTACCTAGCTGTGGCTACACCCCGCCCTGAATAGTTAAAAAAACGTGTATAATCCAATACAAAATACACATTTGTAACAGAAGAAAAAAAGTTTTTCAACATCAAGTTAATAAAACGCATTTAATGTACATTAAAAAGTACATGTGAAGCATAAAAACAAATTACCTTTGTGTAGCTGCGCCCAGCCTTGAATTGTGCTCGCGTTCACCATGGAACTTCCCAAAAATACACATATAATACAACAGTAGAATAAAAACACTCACCTTACCTTGCTGTGCAAGCGCTCCTCCCTCCAGGAAACGCGCACTCCTCCCTGCTCTCTGCTTCCATCAAAGGGGCTGGGGGTCACAACTAACAGCTCGAACATAGCACCGGAAAAAACGCACTCCTCCCTGCTCTCTGCTTCCATCAAAGGGGCTGGGGGTCGCAACAAAGAGCTCTAACATTGCGCCGGGAAACACGCAGTCCTCCATGCTCTCTGCTTCCATCAAAGGGGCTACGGGTCGCAACGAGCCTGCAAAACAAAAAAAATAAACACACATTCAAAAACAAACGCACATATAATACAACAATACAAAAAAACCTCACCTTACCTTGTTGTGCAAGCGCTCCTCCCTCCGGGAAACGCGCACTCCTCCCTGCTTCCATCAAAGGGGCTGGGGTTCACAACTAAAAGCTAAAACATAGTGCCGAACAAAACGCACTCCTCCCTGCTCTCTGCTTCCATCAAAGGGGCTGGGGGTCGCAACAAAGAGCTCCAACATCATGCCGGCAAACACACAGACCTCCTTACTCTCTGCTTAACGAGCCTTCAAAACAAAAAATAAACACACATTCAAAAACAAACGCACATATAATATAACAATACAATAAAAACACTTGCCTTACCTTGCTGTGCAAGCACTCCCCCCTGCTCTCTGCTTCCATCAAAGGGGCTGGGGGTCGCAACTAACAGCTCAAACATAGCGCCAGAAAAAACGCACTCCTCCATGCTCTCTCGTTCCATCAAAGGGGCTACGGGTTGCAACGAGCCTGCAAAACAAAAAAACAAACACACATTCAAAAACAAACTCACATATAATACAACAATACAACAAAAAAACTTGCCTTATCTTGTTGTGCAAGCGCTCCTCCCTCTTCTATGCTGGCATCGACAAAGAGCTAAGCCACCGCAACAGTCCGGTGAACACAAAAAAAACATTAAAACACACATTATAATACAACACGCCCACTAAGATAAGAAATACCTTTATGACAGAAGAAAAGCAGACGAGCCAGTCCAGGTGGGCCAGCCCAAAATGCGAAAAGGGAGGAAACCCAAACAGCTAATTTCCAATGGCAGGCCACTGTTTACCATAAACGGTGACGCCAGCCAATGGAAATAAGGGGTGAGGCTTCAAGCCCTTTTCTCAAATTCCTCATTGACAATAAATCTCGCCGAGCGGGCAACAAATGCGCTGCAACGCTAGGCAAGACCTAAAAATACAGGTCTTTGGGCCTCTTACCAACCTCCTTTTCGAGATTTTAAGTTCTATTCATATACCCATCCACTAATAAACCCTGTTATACCTTTAGTGCCTGCTGAGAGATTTAGCGGGGGTCCAAAAAAGTTTGCATTATTTCTCATACAGTTTCATTTGCATTTCTTATCCAATCGTATAACATTTCCAAAAGGTCAAACTAAAGTAGCCTTTGTTTTGTCAAGTATCAGTGGAAATATCGGTAGCTAATTGTAGTATTCCATTAATAGAGAGGAATTATCCTTTTTCTTTATTCTGCGAGCAAATATGGAACTTGTTCAACAGAAACTTACATAATATTTATGTGGAAAATGAGTTATTACATTTGAAACATTGCCATCAGGATATGTTAAGTTATATTACAACATTTAATCATTTAGTTAATGAGACTAGTTGACCTGAAGAGAAAAGAGCATCATAATTTTATCTTTGGCTGCAAACTGAGTTGAAGGATACATTGGCACAGATGGTATGTCCTCATACTTAGGGGTCGATTCCGATTCCGTTTGATAAATGAACCGGCCGACACGGACCAGGATTGGAGTCCAACGACATGTACAGGTGCCATACGACCCATGTAGTACGATGCAATGCCCGTGACGTACAACCGACTCGTACGGAATACAAGCCGTATGACCGAGCCGTACGGAAACCAGTGATTCGCCTGGAAACGGGATGCGATTTGCACTGACCGACACGCACCAGGAATGAACCCGACCGACACGTACCCGCGATGTCCGACCCGAGCAGTACGATGCAATGCGTGTAAAAACAGACCGACTCGCACGGAGCTCAAGCCGCATGACCGACACGCACAGAAAACAGGGACCTGAAGCAATAGAGATCTCCGCGACTGACGCGTATGAAACACAGAAGAAAGTCAGCGTGAAAGTCTCGGAGAAGCCCGCACGAGCCAACATCAGCGTCCGTCTCGGTCAGAAGAACGTCTCCTTCATGCCTAAAAAACACAAACGAAAAAATACAAAAAAAGACCAAACAAGCACTGACAAAGTCAATAAATATATATTTTTTTAAACTTGGAACAAAGACACACCCACAACTCCACCTATATAAAGGCCAAAAATCCCTACCATGATGCTTTGCAAATTCAAGAGATCAGCCAGCAGAGAACACCATCAGACAGCAATCACAGACACACTCACAACTCACCCATCACACAACCTTCACACCATTAACACCTCTACAAAAGCACTTTAACATACACCCAGCAAAACTGACACTCACCCACCCTCACTTGCACCCTCACACACACATCACTCCCCACCACCATCCATCACCATGCCCCCAAAGAAGAATCCAAAGTTCACAGATAGTGAGTTAGAAGTCCTGGTAGATGAAATCCTCAGAGTAGAGCCACATTTGTTTGGTACATTGGTCCAAAGGACCCCCATGTCACAGAAAACAAAGATGTGGGCGAGGATTGTGGACAAGGTCAACGCACAAGCACCAATGTTGCGCACAAAGGACGACATCCAGAACAGGTGGTATGATGTGCGCAGGAGGGTCAAGAAGCTCCTCGAGAAGGATCACGCCTTGAGGTGGTGGCCCTCCTGCCAAACCAGAATAATTAAGGTCCTGGGAGGAGAAGGTGCGGGACATCCTACCACCAGAGAGCGTTCATGGTCTATCAGACATACCAGAGCCTGGTGAGTACACAACCAATATACTCAATATTGTGTGGCAATACACACACATCACTGTCAAGGGGACAGTGAAACCATGCACCGTTAGCAAAGCCACAGTAATCAATAGATAATCATCTCAAGATGTGTATGCTAGTCAGACAAACACAATACCTGCCATCTCATAGTGATTTGTAGCTGTGTCATGACATGTACAAACCCACCAACAAATAGAGCAAGGCAGTGGCACAAATCTAAATAAACACTGTCAGACATTTTGCCACCACAGACACACTACCTCACAGTAAAGCTGACTGACAGGAAGGAATAGTGGGTATGCTGGGGAAGTGAGTGTATCCAAAAGCATGATGGGGTTTGTAGTCACAGATAATGCTCCCCCTCCCAAATGGCCCATCAAGACCTCTCTGAACCATGCCCACATCACAGGAAGTGAAAAATAACTGACAAGATGGCTGACACTTGGTTCTGCTGAGGGGAGCACAAGACCCTGGTAGGGGTTGTGCTCAAATCAGAAGCAGGACACCACTGCCTGACATCCTGAAAGTGACTTGCACGCCCTGCAACGGAAGGAAGTTTCATGGTGGGATGTCTGGCCGGATGGGAAGGAGTACTGACAGCTCTGACCATACTTACCAGCATGTTTCGTCACACACACCCCTCAACACAAACGCCACACAACTCACCGGGGACAATGCATTGCCTCACACTCTATTGAAATATCACCCAAAGATACACCACACTGGGTTCTGCTGTGTGAAGCACAGGGGCTCTTTTTGGACTTGTAGCCAACAAACACCAGGACTGCACTATCAGCCATCTTGCCATTGCTGTCACACTCCCTCACAGGGAAGCAGAGTCAAAAGGAAGGAAGTATGGGCATGCTGGGAAGGGGGGTATAGCCAAGAGGATGATGGGAGTTGCAGTCACAGACAATCCTCACCCACTTACATGGCCCAGCAAGCTCACACTGAACCATGCTCACCTCACAGGGAGTGGAAATTGACTGACAAGATGTCTGACACTGGGCTCTGTTGTGGGGAGCACAAGGCCCTGCTGGGAACTGGGCACCAACAAACAACAGGGCAATACTGACTGACATCCTGAAAGTTAACCTGCACCCACTGCAATGGTGGCACTTCATGATGGGATAACTGGCCTGGGGGAGAAGGAGGTCCTGACATAAAAACAAATACCACCGATGCTGGCCATACACCCACCTTCTCTGCTAAAACACATTGCACACGTGGTACCAGTCACTCACAAAGTAAATGCCCGGGCAAGATGGCTGACACATGGGCCTGATAAATGATGTGTCTGCAAATTACACATATGCACTGGCCAACCCAAACACGTTCGCACTCACAGCCATTGCAACCGTATGTCTAAACTCACTGTCTGGGGATGCAGTGTCCAGGGGTGCCCCCTGGCCTGGCTGTGAAGGTGTGTCTTGCAGATGACAAGTGTGGAGATCCATATATAGTACATAGCACAAAACGCACAGGAACTCACATATACATCATTGACAGGGGACACCTGACAGTGAATGGAATGCACAAACCAATATGGTCTCATTCACACTAGGTGCTGTTGTGAGCTGCATTCCACTCCTACATTGTTCTGCAACATATGCATCCTTCACACAACACACTACTCACTGTCATAGACACTGTAGACACAAGGTCTAACCTGGACGGCATTGGAGGAGACATGCTACTCACAGCAGCAAAACCGCAACACACACAACACTGGCTATCACTGTCATGAGCATAGAAAAGCCAGAGAGCTGTCGTGCTCAATCCATATCACCATGGAGAACATTGACAAGATAAATCACTTCTGCATGTACAAAACTCAGCACCAGCACCATTAGCTACGGTGTCATCATCACTTGTATGAAATGAGATGGGAACTAGGAACACAGAAAAAAAATCAGATTCTCCCAAGAGATCTCAGGCATGCCGGACTGTGACCATGTTGTACCAACATACCAATGTGACACACAAAGACTAGCAACAACTGCTACCACACATGCCCCAATCTTGCAATATATCCTAAGTGGAACTGCACGTATGTCCTCGTTAAAGGTCAAATGTGGACAGGGATGACACACCTGTGTCAGCCACATGATGGCCCTTGAGTAGCAATGGCCATATACAGTCAAATCTATAAATGAACTGGTCATGCACACACTTCGACATGCACATTGAAATGCTTCATGTTGGCTGGACAATGTGCTACAACAATATCAATCTCTGTCCGTGACAACTTTGGACAATGCAGTGTACAGGCACGCATCCTGACGTACAGTTGCAAATGTCATGTATGTGAACCATTGATGCCTGTAGAAACATAACTTACATTGTGTGTCTCTTCCAAACATAGGTGGTGCTGGGGACACAGCAGCAAATGAAGAGGAGTCCCTGTCCCAGACTCCGGTGGACCCTGAGCTCTCTAGTGTGGATCAGTCTCTGTCCTGGCACCTCCGGTGTGAGTCATCATGCAGCACCAGCAGTACAAACATCTGCACCCCCTACATCCACACCTCCAACATCTGGCAACAGACAGAGCACCCCCGCCAACACGGACAGACCAAGGACACAGAATTCCGACAAGCTACGGACAACACCACCAGTAACAACACCCAAGGGGGCCCAGGGTCACCTGTGTGTGCCACCGCAGGTCCTGCCCGTGTGGCTAGGGGTGGTGGGAGGGGTGGTAGGCAGAGGTCACGGCTTGCAGAGGGGTCTGGACTGCATGATGACCCCCAACTGGTACGCATCATAGATGCGTACCAGGATAGCACCGGAGGATTCGGCCAGGTAGTGGGGATCCTCATGGACATTCAACAGGAGCAGGCTGCCCATCATGATCGCATGGAGTCCAAGTGGGATGAACTTACTGTGGTGCATAGGGACATACTGACATGCCTCCGACAGATAAGCACCAACATGTCCACACCTCCCTGTGTTCCCACAACATCTGTTGCCGCTAGATCTGCTAATGCCACAGGGAGGGAGGATGACTCTGGTGGAGAGTCCTCTGCACCGCAGACGTCTGCACCTGAGGATCCCCCCCCGGAAGAAGAAGAGGGGTTGTCCGAAGAAGGACAAGTGAGACGCAGATGGCCATGCACATCCCACAGGGACACAAAACCTGTTCTGGAAAATGTTCTTTGTGTGCAAACCGTTCACCTTGCTGTATATAACCCAACTCGCCAACATTACATGGAGGGTTTATGTTGGTCTAATGTAGCAGATGACTGTGGACTTTACTCTGGACATTTCAGCTACCAACACTTCCAACTCATCTGTGAACTTTGGATTCCAAACCCAATGTACAGCACCCACCATCCTGTGCACTATCCTCACACATGTTTGTAAATAAACTCACTATTACACTATACTTGCCTCTGTTGTGATTCCAACTTGGTATGTGTCATGGAGATGATGATCTGCTAAAGAACACAGTGCATGCTAACTACTACAGCAATGTGATCACCGTTATGTGAGTCATGGTGATGTGACACATATGAGGGAGACACACCACTAGGGCACCACAACACATACTCACCATGGCCATGTAACTCATCGCCTACAATGATGTTGACCAGAAATACAGTGGAATGCACAGACACCACACCTATCCACAGTCAGTAGTGACAAGCCCACAGGTGAGGTACGCAAATATCAGATGTGTGAAGACAGACAACGCACATAACAAAGTGAAGGACAGGTTCATTACACATCAGCAACATGTTTATTCCACAACAGTTGCAAGGTAATTCTACGTGACAGTGGACACACGGTCACCAAGTGTCGAAGAATTGAAGTCCAGGGGTGTGTGGTACATCCCTTGATGGGAATCGACAACTCCCACCCTGGGATTGGATTCTGGGTGTTGGGGGTCAGAGTAGACCAAACAACAGGCAAAGTACCCTGGAAAGGACAGACATAAGACACAGTCAAAAGCACAGCAGAACAGGATAGAAATGCAATACACATGCACAAAACATGTCAGAAGAAACCTACACAGAAACAAGTTAGCATGTCGACACTATTGTGGAGTACAGACTACCTGAAAGGACACATCACTGCATGCATCCAGTCAAGTAGCACACAGTCACACTCAAACAGCAACAGAGCAGCACCAACACATTTCAGGCTAACTCAATATATTGACATAACAACCCTGTAAACTCACATTCAGGTGAAGAAGTTGTTGATGAGCTGTGTGCGGACGTCACCCTCATCATCATCATCACTGGCATCGTGGCCCAGGCCCGGATACTCCACAGGTGGCGGATGTAGGTCATCGTCATCCTGGATGAGAGGCAACTTCTTCCGCACTGCCATGTTGTGTAGTATGCAGCATACAATGAACGTTTTGCACACCTTTGCAGGGTCATATGGGAGGGCTCCTCCGGTCTTGTCCAGGCAGCGGAAGTGGCTTTTCAGGAGACTAAATGTCCGCTCGATCACTCTCCTGGTCCGACCATGTGCCTCATTGCATCGCATCTCGGCTGGTGTCACAGGGTTCCAGAGGGGTGTCAGCAACCATGGCATGTTGGGGTATCCGGAGTCAACTACATACAAACAATTGCACATTAGCTAAGTTTTGAAAAAGGGTGGAATACAACGTTGCCAAACACACACAATGGTAAACAGTCAGTACACGCTGGTTTGGCATCTGTGACATCATTGTCGCAATGAGACTACTCCTCATGATGTAGGCATCGTGCGCAGAACCGGGGAAACGTGCACACACATGTGTGATTGACATGTCCGCTAGACATACCACCAGAGCATTGATGGAGTGGAAATGTTTCCTGTTCCGGTATGTCTGCTCATGTGCCCGTGGTGGTACCAGGGCCACATGTGTACCATCAATAGATCCGACGACATTCGGCATCCTCCCCAGTGTATAAAAAGCAGCCTTTATGTCAGTGAGTTGACCTGGGCTAGGAAACTTGATGTACAGGTCAAGGAAATGCAACATCCCCTCCAAGACATCGCGAAGCACACGACTGAACATAGTTTGCGACATACCCCAGCAGTAGCCACAGTGTACTAGAAGGTACCGGTAGCAAAGAAGTGCAGGGCTGCCATTACCTTCACCTTTGGGGTCAGTGCAGTAGGGTATGTCCGGCCAGGTAGCAGATATGACGCCAACTGCTCCGCCAACTCCTCAATCAGTGGCCTGGTGAAGCGGTACCGTCGGATGCAGTCGCATTCCACCATGGTTTCAAGGTCTGGGAACGGTCTATGGACAGCTGATGCCCTGCAGTACAGAGATGAACAAAGGAAGATTGTACATTCATCCACCCATGTGGCTATTACCAAGCAAAAGATCACATGATACATGATGACAATACACACTGAACTGAGGTGTGTGCTGTTGGGTATGGACACATATGTCACCTACATGCCCATCATCTCACATCTCAAGTCAACATGTGTATATAAGATCCATGTAGTGCAATGGCAAATCATTAGGCTGTGTCACAGTACCTATGTACTGCTGTCACGTTCCAAACACACACCATAGTGACAAGTGAGGACTGCTGTCTCCCAGGCATCACAGCTCTTTGACAGGCAGATACCCAGGGTCCCTGTATTGCCACATGGACACTGGCATGACATGGCGTATAATGTACACGCCACAAAACAACCATGAGTCCCACAGGTAGTGGCCCCTGTTGTCTCTGCAGGCCATATATGGACGTCTCTGAGACACACACACAACATCAATGTTGATGCACAAACCACATGGATGTGGAGACTGTCTCCCATTGGGCACATGAATTCAGACACATCTGAGACACAACATGCACACAGACTGTGGGTGTACATCAGAATTGTGGCTATGGGTCTCACTGTGACATACATACCACCCCACCCAGGACTCAGGGTGTATGTGACATGTCATACACATATCCAACCTGCAACTGTGTCCATGACTCATGCTCATAACTGTATAGTTGCACATCACAGTTAATGTGCACAACACACAAAGGATTCTGTCCCCATGAACCCGTGCACAGCCTGGGAGTGGCTGCACCAAAGTGCCACACAACAATCCAAATGTTGCCCCCCCCTACACACACAGGTAATGCAACCTTACATGCCATGGGATACAGCGTGGCACATGCTGTGGTGTGGTAGGTGTGCACCTGAGTCCCTGGCAAGTAATTGTGTGTGGAATCCGTTAACAAGTCACACCAATGTCAACCGACACGGGTGACTTCTACAAAGACGCATCACACAGCTGTGGACCGAGCCATGCGCACGCCTTGGCCATTGACTGCAATGTTAACTGACACAGGTGACTTTTATGCATACGCGTCGTGCAGGCATAACCTGAGCCGTGCGCACACATAGCCCATTGAATCGTATGGAGATGGGTGCGTGTGGAGTTTCAAACTACGCGTCGTACAGTTAGTTGACCTAGCCGTGTGCACTCCTTCGCTATGGACTGTTATGGAGACGGACGCGGATTCAAAACTTGTACGAGTCGTGCGCTGGAAATTCAGTTGGCTGCCTACAACAATGTTGCAATTCCTAGGGTTAACAAAACAGAAATAGTGCCAATGCTGCACTTCACTTTGAAAGGAATTTCAACCATGAACTGAATAAAACAGGTTCACTCTTAACCACTTTTTTGTTGAATTTACTCAAAATTATTTTCATGCAATAAATTAGCTTATTGATTTGCACGGTTTAACTGTAACAATTAAAGCATTTCACAAATAATAGAACAATACAACATTGATATTTACATTACATAGACATATATAAGCGACACCACCACTAGCATACTCCAATCACTCAGACAAAAACACTCAAACTTCACAAACACACTAACTCCACACTGTTAGAAAAAACGATTTACAATTGAATGTACAAAATACATTAGGCCATCAGCAAATATCATTTAGAATACTTATAATAAATTGCATTTAGTTGTTTAGCAGATGATTGGCCAAAAGCGAAGATAGGTCTACGCGTTTCGAATCCCTTCGCCTATGGGGATTCTCATCAGGACCAACACTATCTGAAACAAAACGGACACAACACTGAATTAAACCGAATGACCCTAACCAAATCAGAGAAATAAATGAACCGCACACCTTTCTCAAACATCTTACCTACAGCTTGAAAGTGCACAATAAAGGCTTTAAATATGAAACATAAATCTGTCAGGGTCCCTACAGACAAAGAGGGAAGAAAGCGAAGAAAAAGAGGAGGGGAGTCAGTAAAAAGTCAAGGCTGTTGCTCTGAGACTTTGAGGTGCAGTTGTCACTTTAAATAGAAATCTTACTTGTCAGGCTAATGTGATGTCTCAAAAGATGCTTCTGTCATCTGGCATCCCGGTATAAGTTGACTGTGCTCACGATTAAGTTTTCGGCATACTTTTTGTAGAAAAAGTCCCTCTTTGGTGAATCTTAGACTGTGTATTCTAAAGAGGATGGAAGACATAGACGCAAGCCTTCCGTTAATTTAAACTATTTCACCGCTAGCAAGTTCTATCTAGTCGCTGAACTGCAGGTCTACGTGCCGTTTTACCTGTTCAGCAGTCCTCACAGAGCCGTCGGAGCACTCCCAGTCCGTGTAAGAAACGCCATTGTAGTGAGCTTTGCACAGGAAATGGCAATTCCTAGGGTGTCATGAAGGTGAAATTTTGAACAATGCGAAAAATATGTACGAGCCGTACAATTCCATGGATTGGCCAGATTCATAGGAGGCAACCGTGTTGGACCTATCATTTAGGACACATGGCACAGATTCTGCCTCTGCAGCACAGATATAAGGCTGGCTGGCCCCCAGAGAGCTCACTTGCCTGCACTACATGCTACAGGACCACATCTCTGCTACCACTGCTGCCATCTCTGCATCCTCTGGCTACTGCTATGACACGTACTCTGGAGAGAGCCCCAGCCTTCACAGAGGAGGAGAACCAGGCCCTGTTGGACGGGCTCCTTCCACAGTACTGCAAGCTGTATGTGAAACCTGGGGAGCAGGTGAGTGTGCAGTCCACTGCCTTCCTAATTGTGCATGTTGTATGACTAGCAGTACTAGCAGTGTGTACATCAGTGGCAAGCGTACGCACTGAGTACTTTCAACCCCCAAAGTGTGTAGGTACATGTGATGAACAGGTGTTCTGCTGCAAAAGTGCATTTGGGCAAGCATTAACTTCCCAGGCAATGTTACCATGCCAGACATGCAGGACAATTGTCCATATCCATGGGTGCACTATCTGTGTACCTCATTTACCTTTGTGATGACTACATGTCTATCCAACTGTGTGCAGCACAAATATGTGGCATGTGTGGTAATGGCCTTTTCACTTTGTCATCCACACAGGTTGATGCTCACCAGAAGCAGGAGATCTGACTGACCATCGCCCGGGCAGTTAGATCAGTGGGGGTCTACAGGCGCAGGATCCGCAACTGCCAGAAGAGGTAATCGCTTTGTTCGCCATAAGTTGGCAGGGTATGCTCAGACGTGAGTCCCTTGCTCACTTTGCCACTGGATTCAAGCAAGCCTGGCTGAAGACGGCTGAAATGCCAGAAACCGGTCCTAGGAAGCTTGTTTCCGGTCCAGGGAAGGCATGGCTTGGCAGTTCGGGCTGGACTGTTCCCATGAGGCACAGGGTCAGACTGATTTGCATATGGCCATGTCTGAACTGGGGTGGCAGAGTGGGCTAAAGAACGGTGATGGATTAAACCCAGATCTGTTGACTGGGTGTGAGTGTTTGATTGGTTCTGATGCTCCGTCCATCACCACCCCCTTTTGTAATGATCAGCCGTCAGGCAGGCCCTGCTTCCAATCTCCCGCAAGTGGTCAAATCACTGCCTTGCAGTGCCTTTGGCCATGCATAGCATGTGGTTCGGCCATACCCACACTATGTACTGAATTCAACCATACATGATTTGGAGTCGTATGTGACATGATTGTTTAAAAAAAGTTTCATAGAAAACAATAGGAGTCAAAAAACAGTGCACATTCAATAAGTGTGGATGACTGTGCACACTCTAAGGACGACAGGTGGTGATGTAGGACATGTACAGAACGTTGGTTCACTACAGTCAGGAGGACTTGGACTTGGACACTCAGACACCCTCTGTGGGCAACGGTTGACAGAATAACGTTAGGAAAGGGTTTGGAATTTGCCCTGGTTAGAATTGGTCCAGAATTCGATGTGCACCATGTAAGGAAGGGTTGAATGTTCCTCTCAGTGAAAAAGAGGTCCAATGCAACAGTTTGAGGCTTTACATCGCAAAAACTTTTGAAATGCAGAATTACAAGGGCAACAAACTTTTGTACTGGATTGAATGTTTTTTGTTTCTTTTTTGGGGGGAGCTTCAATGGGCCCTGATATCTTGTTACTAACAATGATTGTTCAGCGTCTTTTTTGGTTATTCGTGAATAGTAATAGATTTTTCTGTAACAGGAGGCATTGGTTGGGAACGGGTTACTTTGACTAAAGTGTGTATTTGAGGATGAAACAGCCCTCCTTTTTATCGTAGCTAATCGGAAAGTAATGTAGGTCTTACTGGTGTTTGAGCACACTTAAAGTAGCACATAGCCATAAAGTTAGCAGCTATCTGTAGTAGTGATAGCTAGGAGTAATGCAGGACTGGCTTACTGGAAAGCGAGTAATGTAACTCGGGTAGAGTAAATTACTGCAAGGATAACAGTATTATTAAGAGGTTGTTGCCTAATTTTGAAGCAAAATAGGGCTGAAATGTTCCTGGAGCACCTTGGTATGATGATCAGTCATTTTTTAGGTAAGATGTACCATGAGAGCGGCAAAGTTGGGAACTAGTCATAAACTAACATTTTGTCTATTTAACAAGTGAAGCTTCACAGAATGCTCACAAGCTATTTTGACTAGACAGTGTTGAAAACCAGCCCCTACAGCCTCCCAGAAGAGAAGAGAAAAAAGCAAACAGTATGTAACAGAGAAAAATACCCTCATGTGATGTGTGGAAAAATACAGTGAAGGGCCTGGATGGTTAGAGAGTGAGAAGGGTCTTGAATGGACAATTGCTATTTTGCCTTTATAAGACACCACCACATACATTTCGTGGAGGCTCAATGTAGACTTGGACCTCTGTGCTGCTTCAAACAGTTGATCTTCTCAGGATGTGCATCAGGATCAAGTTGGACTTATTTCCAACTGAGAATCTATGTGCCAACATGAAAGAAGATATCACAACACCAGTTAAATCGCAAGTATATGGGTTGATATTTGTTACCGCTTTCCTTCCCAAAAAAAATATTATTTTATCTTCTTAATTCCATTATTGGCTTGCATTACAATAAATGCATGCTAAATCCTCTACCCCAAGGTTTGGTGTAATTCTTCGAGGTGGGAGCTGCTAGACTGCACCTCCATCCCTAGAGCATGTGTCTGAGCTTTGAAGCTCCAACTTTTGCTGCCGGGCTGGGTTAGTTTCTCAGTAACAGACACTCCTGGATGGATATTTGGCTTCCTGACACATATGATCATTGACTTAAAAGTACCATCGATCACCAGTCCGCGACATGTAAGGAGAGACTTGCAGAGGGTGTTTCTGTATCGTTGATGACATGGAAAGGAATCAATGAGCATTATAATATTTTTTTTATATTTTTCAGCGTATGTATTGATTTGTCAAAGTTTTGCCTGAGCTCTGGGAAGGAGGGAAGAGTGTACCCAATGTAGGATTTTAGGCTTTGAGGGCTTATGTCCATGGTATGTGGGGGAGATCTGAAGGGGATTTTTGAGGACAGGCAGTACATACCACTTCCTTTTGTCATTGATGTTGGTAGGTGAAACCAGAGTGGGTTTGTCAGACATGGGGGATTGTTGAAAGAACACCTGCAGTTTTGATGTGGTGGGTTACACTGATAGTGGTGGTCAGTTGTTTCTTATGCAAAGTACATTTTTGTAAGTAATTAGCATCTATGGATCCTACAGAAAGAAGTGCGGCTTCTGATAAACAACCAATTGCTTTGTTGAAGGTTTCAAGGTGAGTTCTTAATATCTGAAAATATTTCGGTACACTGATGAAAATGCTTTATTATTATTAAGTGAGTACTCTGTTTGGTGGATCTTTGTTATCAGCAACTACATACACAATCTTACGGCCGAAAACATTTAGTCCCATCTACTTAAATAATGATGTATACCAAGATATGTCTAAACATTAGATGTTTAGACATATCTTGGTCGATGTTTTACAGACTTTGAAATGGCAGTACTCTCACAAAAATATACAACAGATTGCAACTGATAGACTAATGAGTATAGTATATGGTTGATTATTAGATGACTAGTTCAGTGGGCTCATTAAGATGAAGGAAGCAGTGCAGTCAGCAAGTGTCTATATTTTGCACTCTTATTTCAGTCAATATCTGGTCTCTTATCATCAATATCTTATTAAATAGAGACTTGATAACTTGTAGAGTTTGTTTTTGCTTTTAAAGACCAGGATACCTATGGGTCTTGTCTGCATTTTACAAAAAGTGCTACATATATAAATAAATAAAGAGCAATTATCTAAGGGTTGTGCCATCACACTTAAAACTCTTCCTGTTGCCGTTAGGGGACGGGTGACCAGTCCAACTGCTACTAAAAAGAATACTATAAAGAATAACAATGAAACCTTTACTAGGGCAGAGAGCCTACCTACAGCATTGCTGCTGGATATAATTCGCTGGGGGAAAAAGGCTAGAAAGTTACGTCCCTTGAACCACTCAAAAATTCCCAAAATATTCCATCATATCCCCTCACTCTCCGGGATATCCATGGATGACTTAGGCTCTGTGGACTTCCAGAAAGGTAATTATCCAAAGTTGTAATTTTTTCCCTCCCTGCATCGCCCTTATGGTAATGACGGCAGAAGTTGAGGCTGGTGTACAAGTCAGTTACCCCTGCCAGAGTGAATTCTAAGTCACCTGCCCCAAATTTAGAGTCTATCCCCTCCTTTTATTTTACTTTGTTTGTGGGTTACTTGCTAGCCAGTGGGAGCCGATTACACCTTTCCCTATGACAGGCTGAGGCCAATGGACAGGATGTCTTGGCAAGATAGACAGATTCCTAAGAATCTGAGGGTAGCACTCATAAGTGGCAAAGAGAGGTCCCAGATTGGGAGCAGGGTAAAAGATTTGTCCCTTGATGCAGCTTTCGGACACCTGGCAGCGATACGATAAGACAAATGGGTCATAGTGCAAGGAATCCTCTCTCAAACTGAAAATCCTAGGTCCGAATATCCACAGGTTTGAGTGTCTTATGAAGAGCGGTGATTTGGTATATAGAATAGAGACCTATCACATGGTGTTCCTACCAGAGACTTGGTTGAGAGAGGATAAGACCATAGATAGCTTTGTAGTGATGAATAGTAAAGGCTCAAGTTGGAGGACGGGTAGGGCATAATCAGGGGTATTATCTATAACATCTACTAAGGTGATTAAGAAGATACCACAGGTCATTAATGTGTCTAGTGGCATGCAGCTCTCTGTTGTAGAGTTGGTCTGAATAGTAATGTTTGCAGTTGTTTTCTTTTGCTAATGTATGTCCATTTGTAAGAGTGTCAGAGACTGAATGACTGTTTGAACTATCTCAATCAACTTTTTCATGACCTTATAGGCAAATTTTCTGAAGCAACTATAGTAATGGCTGGGGATTTAAATGTTCATCTGTACCTTGGGCAGGAGGGCACACAGATGGAGGATGTTCTCGATTGGTATAATATTCCCCTGCATCGTCTCCTTCCAGCCCTACAAAGCGGAAGGCTAAGAATCTGAGTCAATGGCAGGAGAACAATGGTCTTGTCTGCTTGAATGGTGGTTTTAAAAATGATATGGCAGTATCTGCAACGTTCTGACAGGGCCTTTTGGTGGGGCCCGCTTGCTATATGATTACTCTAGCCGGGCAATTTGGACTCTTGTCAGTCTTTAAAGTGGCAAGTTATGAGGGCAGTGACCATTGGGCCACATAGGCTGAGCCAGTGCAGAAGGTACTGCCTTTGGAGTACTGTACCCACGGAAGCTTACAATTCGTCTCGACCGTGGCCACCTTCAGCTTTTAGCAGTATACCAACTAACAGAAAACACTGAGATTTTCTCTGTGTCATTTTCTCTGTGTGTCATGTGAATAGACTTTTGTGGTTTAATGACATTTTGACCACTGTGTCGGACTGCATTTCTGTCAACATCCATAATGGTGGCCATAGGATATCTGTCATGTTGAAGGGAAGAGGTGGTTTGACTCAGTCTATCAGCAATTGAAATGCTTGGTGAGACGGGCAACCAAACAAGCTAGGATGCGCACAGAAGGTGGCTCAAATCAGAAGCTGGCTAGGCTCAAGTGGCAATACAGACAACTGATTAAAGAGAAAAGAGCCTCTTTTTATCACAGCAAGTGGGATGAGATGAAAAAGATCATTCAATCTGGGGATCAACGCACGTTTTGGGCAAAAGTAAATGATTCCAGAGGCCTCACTGGGGGGATTCTAACTTGTATGATTCCTGAGGATATATGGGCAGCATATATGACTGATCTGTTTGATAGTCCCTCTACTTCAGATAGGTTTAAATGTACATTTGATAAGAATCTCCCCCACACTTGGTTCTGAGTAAAAAATGAAAGGGTGACCGGATCAAGCTCTCAAGAGCCGCAGGCACTGACAGTATGCCAGCAGTAATAATTAAATCTAATAGCGACTGGTGGGCAATGGTACACTCTCCCCTGTTTTGCAGGATAGCTTCAAGGGGTCTTTACCCCCAGTCTTGGACGGGGTCAAAAGTGAAACCTGTGTTAAACAAGCATTGGCATAGCCAAAAGGTCTCGCCTTTGAGACCTTATAAGTGTTCAACCAGAGCTATTGGCTTTGCTAATGGCTTTAAGCTATGTTGTAGAGCAGTATGTTGGAAAGTTAAAATAAAAAAATTTGTAAACATTTTTGTTACCTTATATATAACCAAGAAGTCAGTATGGACAACAGAACAATCCTATTAAATAAGTAATGGAAAAGCAACATGTTTCGAATATACTTGAGTTAGAGCTATCGGCATTGTAAATGACAATGTTTTTTCCAATGTGCCATGGAGTGTATATATGTGGTGTGTAGCGGAATTATGTAGGTTGGATTGAAATTGTTAGTTGTGGAACTGTGTGGGATGAAATTGTGGAGGGGAGTTGTCTAGTAGAATTAAGTGGCATGGTGTGCAGTGGAAATATGTGGCTAGTAATTATGTGGTACTGAGTGTAGTGGAATTATGTGGAGAGGGATTGTGTGTTATGTAGTGGAATTATGTGGAATGTATTTTGTGTTGTGGAGTGGTATGTAGTGGAGTTTACTTAATTATGTGGTGTGATGTTGAATTGTGTGGCATGATGTGGAATTCTGTGGTGTGGAGTGGATTTATGTGGTGTGTTGTGTAATTGTGTTGTTGAGTTGAATTATGTGGTTTGGTGTTGAATTAGCCGGTGTGGATTGGAAATGTGGGGAGTTGAATTTTGAGGTGTGAAACTGTGGATAGCTTTGACTTTTTGGTGATGAAAAAAACAAATAGGTAGGAGCTAAGCTCCAGATCTGTGTCTTTGGGTGTTTTAAAAAAAGAAAAATTCTAAAAAGTTTCTCTTGTTAACAAAGAAGCTTTGACAGTAGTAGGCACAGAGATGTGCAATGATATGTGTTGTTCGTCACTGTCATATTACCTGAAAAAGCAAGTTGGAAGGGATAATCTAGTGGCAGTTGTTCTAAATAACAACTCTTCACAGCCTTGTGTTAGTAATTATGCAGACCTATAAAACTACTATGTTTGAACTGTTTTAAAGTTATTAAACTAGATTCTGTTATCCATAATTGTACAGCAGACAAAGAATCTGTGCAGTAACTACAGTTGTACACAATGGCTTACTGCACTGGACATCGCTACTAGATTTATGCTGTGATTAATACTGAGTGCAGCGCATTGAAGTAATTTCTTATTGGTGGCATTAAAGCGAGTGCTGGTCACGAGGCTCGGTCTATAAACCATGCAACTGGTTGTGCTGGCTTGGCTTGTGGCGACAAAAGAAGCACCAGGGAAGATATGCAATATAGAAGTAGATGCCTGAAATTCCACTAGAATTGAAACTCCAAAATCTATTGTAAAGGTAAGAAAAGTACTGGAAGTGGTGATTTTTTTTAATAGAAATGAAACTATGTCAAATTAAAACTAAAGGGCATATTTACAAGCCCCTATCGCCACTGGAACATCACTTTTTGTGTCTTCTCGTGGCGATAGGGTCCTTGCCTGGTGTACAAGGCAGTGTTAAGCAACTTAACGTGGCTTAACGCTGCCTTGTACATAAGGCACCCTTTCAGGCTATGTTTAGCGTGAAAGGGGCGTGCAGTGGGTGTTGTGGTGGGCTTTCTACCGCAAAACCCATTGTATTTGATGCTGCCCCTATCTACAAAGGTGGCATACATAGGAGGCAGTGCCAAAATTAAGACTGGTCTTAAGTTGGCGAAATGAGGAGAAATGCATTATTTATCCTCGTTTTTGCTTTTTCCATGTGTGCTGCCTTGTGCAGCACACATGGAAAAAGCAAAATGCCATGGTTTGTTTATGTACAGGAAGGTGCCCCTTCCTGTACATAAACAAACCTTTTAAAAAATGACATTTTGTTACTTTCATGTGTGCTGCATGAAGCAGCAGACATGAAATTTACAAAATGGCATTTTAGGATTGTTTATGTGCAGGAAGGGACACCTTCCTACACATAACCAATCCTCCCCTGCACACAGACACCCTTGCACTCTGGTGCAAGGGTGCCTGTGTTGGCACTACATTGTTATGCTTAGCGCCATCCCAGGGGGAAACGCAAGGCTGCACCACATTCTTGTAAATATGGCAGAGCCTTGCATTTTCAAAGTGGCGTAGCGTGTTGTTAAGCCCAGGAGGCTAACAACAAGCTCCGCCACTTCATTGTACATATCCCCTTAAGTGTTCCGATTACTTGCTTTACATCGCCTGGGGCCAGTGGCAGATGGTTGGCTGATAAGATATCTGCTATTTTCCAGAAATGAGAAAGACAGGAGAACAAGTACAGGGTAGGGGTGCTGTGAAGGGGACGGCACATGGAGAAACGGCGGGTGTAGGAGGAAACCAGTAACAGGCAAAACAAGTCAATGAAAGTAATGTGCAACACAGATGTAGATGCCTGAAAGCCCATTAGAAGTGCAGCTCCAACATCTATTGTAAAGGTAAGAAAAGTACTGGAACTGGTGAAAATAGTTTTAAACAGAAGTGGAACAATGTAAAATGAAAACTAAGTGCTTGTTATAAAAGAGGCGCTCTTGTGATTTGGCACCCTATGATGACCCCCGACTACCATCATTTTAACTGACTTTAGTGTGTTATTTTACCCTAGCCTTAATGTAGGACGGTCCTGCATATGCCTGCTTTTCTTCTGTTTTATAATCTTGCTTTCTTTTAGTGAGAGCTGTCATGGAGTAGAACAGTACATTTATAAGTGCTTACTATTGGCTTTGACATGGTCTCATGTCATCTTGCTTTCTGACTTTGCCTTGCTGCTGCGTGCGGAGAATTATGAGTTCTTACTATTGGCTTTGACATGGCCTCATGTCTGACTTTGCCTTGCTCCTGCCTACATAGCAGTGCTTGCGATTCATATTCAAGGTCTTTTCTGCTCCTGACTTGTTTTTCGCACCTCACTGACCAGAGTGAACTGGATATTATCTGTGGAATGTACAAACTCTGTCTCAGAATCAAAATACAGAGGCTTGGCCATCCACTGTCTTGGCCTTGACGCAGACTGGTACAGCCTGCTCGGTTTTCCAATGAGAAAGGGCAGGGTTTGCTAGAAACTTCGCCTCACGAAGAAGAATGATATTTAAGCTGGAAGCTTTCGTAGGTGAGTTGGAAGTTCACCACAGAATAGACGTTTTGCTGTGGATTGGTGCTGGAACTTGAGTCCTGACTGACACTCCTACCTGGGCTGTTTAAAGGGCTTTCCCAGTTAAAGAGCGGGCAAGGATGTTGCAGAATCAGTCGGTGAGGTGTTCCTAACCACTCTCTTTCTCTCTCCCTTTCTCTTGTATATATTTCTATTCTTTGTCATCTATGTATATATTGCATTCTATTTTAATTGTTCATTTAACCATTCATTTGACATCTTAGAATCTGCATTTACTGATATATTTGGCCTACCATTTTGAACATTGCATTAATAAATGTATGTGTGTTATATTCCATATATTTGGATTGGTTTATTTACCTCGCCTTAAGTGAGTGTTGTGTCTTACCTCTGCCTTAAGGGAGTGTTGGGGTTTTGGGTGTGGCTTGATGGTGAGCAGGCACATTCATTGCATCTTGGCGTCATTCTCACAGGATTCAAGCGTTGATTTTTAAAGGGGAAGAAATATGTTTTCTAGGAAATCAAAAGCAGATTCTCAGATACCAATTGAAATTCCTGGATGGGAGGTAGTCCCATATAGTGCATTAGCTCATGAGTGGCTAATTGTGCTGGTTTGAGTGAGAATTGGAGTGCGTGTTTAGCTGGCGCCGGGCCAGTGCAAGTGCTTGCGTGTTTGCAAAAAGTGCCTGTGAAAAAGGGAGAGGACCTCTCTACATTAGGAAGAAGAGGTTGGATCCTTTTAAATGCTTATTGTCTCATGCATGAAAAAAATGTTCAGTTGCAAAGTGAATGTGTGAAATTAGAGAAATAATTTGTTGAAGCCACAAATACCTCTACCATGTTAACCTGTCAGAATAAATTATTGCAGGATAAGCTGGAAATTTACCAGACTGAAGCAGAAAAGGATGCAGTTCCTATTGCACAATACAAGTATAAGAAAAGGAGAGGAAGGGTTAACAAGAGAAAAGTACATTTAGCTATTGCTAAGGTTGGAATTGACTGGGACCCTGAAACGTGGGATGGAAATATTTGGGATTCTTTGGAGTTTTCGGACTCTGGAGGCGAGAATGATAAAGTTGACGAGCGTAGTCAGGCTGACAAGCAGAGTGAGTTAATGGAACGCAAAGTGAAACAGGCGCAGCCCATATATCGTTGAAAAATCCAAGGTGGTCCTAATTATCCACAGGGAGTTGCGATGGACTCTATGGAGGATTTTACTCAGCAGGAGATTAATGACGTTTCAGACAGATTCCGGCAGAGACCCAGAGAGTCTCTGCTTACGTGGATGGTTAGGTTGTTTGATCTGGGCGCTTCTGATGTAATGTTAGATCATGGCGACGCAGTGAAATTCTGTATACTTAGTTCTGATTCTACAGTGCAGGAGCAGTTTAGGAATTACAGTGACAATAATCAAATCAGCTTGTTGCAGTTGGCAGTGATTGGTTGTAGTCAGAAATACCCGACAGAGTCAGACTGGCCAATGAATGACAAACCTTGGTATACATTGAGAGATGCTATACAGAGGCGGTGATATAAACTGCTATTTTTCTGTACAATGATCATAGGTTGATGGATAGGCTGTTGAATGCGTCTGTGTGAAATAGAATAATTTGTACAGCTCCCCTTGCATATAAACAAGTGATGATGACTTTGCTAATCAATCAAACTGGTAACACTTTGGCGCAGGTGGTTGAGACAGTCCGTGAGTTGGGAGAGTTGGGGGACTGGATAAAGACGGAAAGAGCTTCCAGGTCTGAGACTCGTACAGACAATAACAGGCTGTCTAGAAGAGATATGTTTATGGCTTTGTTAAAAGATGGTGTGGAGAAAGGAAAGATAGATGGAATACAGACTAAAAGTCTGTGGGAAATGTACCAGAAAAGAGGTTTGGATAAGAAGGAAGGAAGCAGGAGAGTGACTAAACAAAATAAAATGCAAAGACAGTCAGATGAGGGCGAGAGCGAGGAGCAGGGGAAGGAGGTGGAGCCACCTGCCCGCTCAAGCAGGAAGGAAGGGAGAGACTTAGAAAGCGAATGGCTCACTGAGAACTGAAGGGAGGAGGAATTCCTCCGTCGAAGCTATGAAAAGATTGTACCAGGATTTGTCTTGGGCAAAGGTTGACAGATACAAGGCAGATTGGGAAATAGGTCAAGCTCCGGCACAAAGATGGACTCGCAAAGACAATAGACCTTATGTTGACATAGAAATTCATTGGAAACATCGTAATGTTCAGAAAGCCCGAGCCCTAGTAGATACCGGAGCAGAGGCCACTTTGATATATGGAAATCCCAGAAAGTTTAAAGGACAGTATTTCACAATCGCAGGCTTGGGTGGTAAAGAGACACCAGCAGTGCAAACAAAGGTTCAAATGAAAATAGGGAGAATACCAAAAAGAGAATACACTGGATTGATTGTGCCCCTCTCTGAAAATATTATTGGAATTGATATTTTGAAGGGAATGACTTTGTATTTGGAGGATGGGTACTATCAATTTGGATCAAAGAAATACATTTCAGTTTGCGCTGTAAGGGTGGGTCACTTGAAGATTCCCCCCGTGAAGGTGCCCCAGGCTACAAAGGTAATTCATTTGAAACAGTACAGAATTCCAGGAGGGCATAAAGAGATCAGTGCAACCATACAGGACTTGATAGAGGCAGGGGTGTGACCCCAATCACTACCGCTTGGAATAATCCCGTGTGGCCTGTGCGCAAAAATTATAATACTTGGTGCATGACAGTTGATTATCGTGAATTGAATAAGCATACACCACCTTTGACTGCTGCTGTCCCAGACACTGTTACTTTAATTGAGAAAATACAGAAGCACCCTGGGACTTGGTATGCGACTGTTGACATTGCCAATCCTTTCTTTTCAATACCAATTGCCCCTGAATGTCAAGAGCAATTCAGTTTCTCATGGGATGGTACACAAATGACATTTAAAAATGTACCACAAGGGTACTTGCATAGTCCACGATCTGTCACCGGCTGGTGGCAGAGCATTTAGATGAGGTGTCAGTTATTCCTGGAGTACAGCTTTGTCATTACATTGATGATGTGATGATACAGGGAGAGACACAAGAACAAGTGCAGACTCAGTTAGACAGGATTGTGGAGCATTTGCAGAGCAAGGGATGGGAGATAAATCCCGTCAAACTACAAGGACCCTCTCAGAGTGTGAAGTTTTTGGGTATTCAGTGGCATCAGGAACATAGAGAGGTGGTGCCCCAAGTGAAACAAAAGATCAGAGAATTTGCAGTGCCCCGAAACAGAAAGGAAGCCCAGAGGTTCATTGGTTTGTTTGGTTTTTGGAGACAGCACATCCCTCACTTAAGTCAGATTTTGGCCCCTTTGTACAAAGTTACGCGAAAGAAAAATGCATTTGAATGGGGAGGGCAACAGCAGATTGCATTTGAATTGACAAAAGAGGCTATTCAGCACGCTTTGGATTTGTGGCCAGTGTGGGAGGGGGATGTTGAGCTGAATGTGACAGTACAAGGGTCATATGCTAATCGGAGTTTGTGGCAGAAGCAGGGAAGAACGAAAGTACCTTTAGGGTTTTGGACAAAGAAATTGCCAGACGCTGAAGAGAGGTACACCCCCTTTGAAAAACAGTTGCTTGCATGCTAGTGGGCTCTGGGGGAAACTAAGCAATTGACTATAGGGCATGATGTGATTTTGAGACCTGAAATTCCAATAATGCAGTGGGTGATGAGTTCCACCAAGACTCACAGAATTGGACATGCACAGGAAGCCAGCACAATGAAATGGAAGTGGTATATACAGGATATGGCCCGAGTAGGTCCCAAAGGCACCGCAGTGTTGTATGAGCAGGTGGCGCAGGTGCCAATGGAAGAGACAGAGGTGTTGCATGATGTACTTGAAATACAGGAGTCTCCTGTAAAGTGGGGTAAGCCATTTGGTGAATTGCCTGTGGAAGACAGGAAGCATGTGTGGTTTACTGATGGTACAACCAGGAATGTAGCAGCTAAGAGGCACTGGAAGGCGGTGTCATACAATCCTGTGACCCAGAAATTGTTGACCACTACTGGAGAAGGAAAGAGTAGTCAGTTTGCAGAACTATATGCTGTGTAACAAGCCTTAAAACAAGAATTGCCAGGAACATGTCATATTTACACTGATTCATGGTCCACTGCCAATGGGTTAGCAACTTGGCTTCCCACGTGGCATGCTCATATTTGGATGATAAATGCAAAGGAAGTGTGGGGCAAGGAATTGTGGAAAGAGATTTGGACCTTGTAGACACAAAGTACAGTTACCGTGTATCATGCAGATGCCCACTGCTCCACCGACTCACTTGACCACTGGTTTAATTCCCTCACAGATGAAAAAGCTAAGATGTCAGAGGCCGAAGTGGCAACGCAGGATTCTGACCTGGTTGGGATTGCGAAGTGGGCACATCAGAAATGCAGACACTTTGGAGAACAGATTACTAGCAGGTGGGCAGAGAATAGAGGGATACACATTCCCCTAGATTTGATTAAAACCGTGATTTTGCAGTGTCCTGTTTGTCAGCATGCCCAACATAGATCAGTCCCACAAATAGTGAGAGGACAGCTAGGTAGAGGAAAATTACCAGCGCAGATTTGGCAGATAGATTACATCGGGCCTCTGCCAACTAGTCGACGATGTCAATATGTGTGCACGGCTCTGGATATTTGATAGCGTTTCCATGTAAATGTGCTACTTAGGTGAATACATTGAAAACATTAGACTTGCTGATTTTGTATTATGGAATTCCATTACAGATTCAAAGTGACAATGGGTCTCATTTCAAAGGCAGATTGGTGCAGGAATATTGTGTGCAACATAATATTGAGTGGATCTTTCACATTGTGTATTACCTACGGGCTGCGGGTTTGATTGAGTGCATGAATGGATTGTTAACAGATCAATTGAGAAAGTTGTCTGATGGCTCTTTGAAAAACTGGAGAGATTGTTTTAGCGAAGCCTTGCAGATTTTGAATAATAAACCTTTAGCAAATGCAGAGACTCCTTGCAGATTCAGCCACATGTGGCTACCAATACCATTCTTTACTGTGAGACAGCTCCTGGAGCTTTGGCTCCATACCAGGCGACACCGGAGGCTGCAGGTCTTGACCTGCATGCGTTGAAACTGTACAGACTGAAACCAAGAGATATTACACTCATTGAGACAGGAGTGGAAATTCAGATACCCCAGAGCACTTTCGTTTGATTGCCCCTCCATCTGGATTGGCTCTAAAGGGCATCGAAGTGCTGGGAGGAGTTATTGATGCAGACTATCAAGGTGAAATCAAAGTCATCCTACTTAACAGTGGTGATGCAGATCTGATCATACATTCTGGAGACAGAGTTGCTCAAATGGTGATCATGCCAGTATACGGAGGGGTAGTTAAGAAGGAGACTGCCCCAGCCCTCCTCACCGTATGTGGGGAAGGAGGGTTTGGATCTACTGATAAGAACCCAGGAGCCAAACTGTGGGTAGAGTCTCCGAATAGACCACCCCGAACAGGCAGAAATTATTGCAACAGGAAAGGACAATGTCCTATTGATTGTGAAGCCAGGGCAGGAAAAATGGGAACATGTGCCTGCTGACAAATGTTACTTGCGAGAATGAGTAATACCTGTTTTCTTTCTGTTCTTTTAGATCACAGTATGGCGTGTCTGTGCTCTGCTTGTGCTCGTTGGAGTCCTTTTGGGCATGTGCATGTGGGGCCGGGGGGGACGAGGAGCCCCTTACCCCTAAGTGGCCAGCCGACCGCGCAGATTGTACAGACAGTCCTCAACAAATTATACTTCTGCATGTCAAATATGAAGAGTACCATGGATATTGTTTCCATGTGCCTCGTAGCTCTACCTACCCCTGTTGAAGTGCTTTTGCACATCTTTAATGTCACAAATGCAGACGGGGCAGTGGATGAACATGATGTGAACTCTCATCTCTCACCATATGAATTGTGCCGGTTTTGTCCAGAAACTACTACTGCTGATTGGAAGAACATGACACAAGTGATCACATTTAACATCACTGAAACCGACATCTGTTACAATTTAACTTGCGACCCAACTATCATTGATAAATGTGCTCAAATTCGACTTGACGGAAATACATCCACTATGTCTTGGTAGGAAGAAGTTTTATGTCAACATAGACATGACAATGTTTGTGCGAATGTGCAAAACAACATGGTGTGCAAAAATGTGGTATCTGCTGCCAGTCATTTCAGACATGTCAAGTTGCATGTAGGGTGGTTATTCTCATGTGGGAATGTGACACATACATATATTCCAGCGAACATCACAGGAGGACCATGTGACTTTACTAGATTAGGTCTGATGATGTTTCTATTAGATCCAGGATCACATGCTCAGAATACAAGAGAAGCTGTTCAGCTTAGGGAATATTGTGACTCTTAAGCTCATTTGTTATCCAAATCTGAATATATTAGTTTAGCTGCTTCATTAGTAGGAATTCCAGGCCTAGCCATTTATAACTCTAGAACTATTAGTAGATTGGCATGTTTAATGGTGAAAAATATTAATGATATATCAATTGCCTTAGTGGAAATATTATTAGATGTACGGGGTGCTAGAAAAGCCATATTACACAACATTTACTGCTGAAACATGATCATGGATGCTCAGATTTTGAGGGAATGTGTTGCTTTAATCTGTCGGATCATTCTAAGTCAATCCAATCCCATATTGATGCTTTACACAAATTAGCCAAAGAAGTCAAGCAGGATGTGGAACAGGGATGGTGGGATTGGTTGTTGATTTTGGTAAACTTCGCTCTATTATAGGTGGGATAGCAGTAGCAATATGTGTCTTGGTATCATTATGTTGTTGTATTCAGTGTGTGCCTAATCTTTTATCTATGCTTCATCCCCAAGTGGTTGACTTTAGACCAATGTATTATAGGAGTCCTTAGTCAAGGGATGGGCCGTTATGAGTGGAGGAAAGATATATTGACTATTGACTCCGTTTTAGATAACTGACTTCATTTTATGCTATTCCTAAGTATCTTACAGTTCAGGACATGAGTTACTGCTTCAACATGTATTTTGAAAATGCAGTTTTTTCTTTACTAGTAGTGGTGTCTTTAGTTGAGAGATTTTGTTTTTGATATATGTGTATGATGATAGTCGAGGGTCATGGGGTGGAATGTAATAAAAGAGGCGCTCTTGTGATTTGGCACCCTATGATGGCCCCAGACTACAGGGCCAGACGGGCCATTGTGGGAACCGGGCAATCCACTGGTGGGCCGCACGGGTGGGGGCCGGTTTTGGCCCCCTGGGGGCCGTTTTTGTTACGAGCCGTTTTTTGCAGCATAGCTGCAAAATCGGCACTGTGACAAAATTGGCCGAAAACCGGCCCTGGCAAAGAGCTCGGTGGCACCACAACCTCCGGGGGGGGCAGCCGAGCACTTTGCCAGGGCTGGTTTTGGTTCCCAGTCCGGCCCTGCCCAACTACTATCATTTTAACTGACTTTAGTGTGTTATTTTACCCTAGCCTTAATGTAGGACGGTCCTGCATATGCCTGCTTCTCTTCTGTCTTATAATGAGTGCTGTCTTTTAGTGCGTGCTGTGTGCTGCGTGAAAATAACTGCTGTTAAAAAGACATACGGGAAAAATAAAAGTGAAAACATTAGTGTATCTGTTAGTTTCGCCAAGAAAACAGAGAGATGTTATTGGGATAACCGGGCCACTTTAGACCTTGACAGTATCCTAGAGACTACCTTAGAGAAACTGCCCAGCTGGGCAGGAACAGAAACAGCAAGCTTTAATACATTTATGCAACAAGCAGTGGAAACTGCAAGGAAGGTAAATCAAAGGAAAAGTCTTAAAGTGGTCCCCCGATTCCTCCTGCTGCTAAATCTTGAAATAAATACTCTAGTTAGGGAACAGTATCTGAATTATTCCTCGGAAAGATATTATAGAATATTATTATTAAAAAGGATGATGAATCGGGTAAAGGCCAGGTTAAGAAAGGAGAGGGAAGATAGTATTTGGATAAAACTTAGAGAAGCAGCCTTTTGGTCTTGTTGTTGCGGAGGGTTGTGCAGCCAGAGCCCGACCACTTCCTGTGGCTATTGAAGAACATAAATGGGTTAGCTTTATTCGGGATCTATATGCAGCTAATGAGGCGGCAATTAAGCACCTCACACCAAAGGAAGACTTTACTTTGTATGGATCGCCCTCTGAAAAAGAAATAGAAATGGTGAACAGGGGAATGCGTACCTCAGCGGCAATGGGCCCCGATGAAATACCAATTACAGTCATAAAACAAAACAATACACTGTGTAGCATAATTCTTTGCCTGCTTTTTAAGTATTGTTATGAAAATAAAATGGTTCCCCCCTCTTGGAAGGGAAGTATAATAGTCCCTCTGTTCAAGAAAGGAGACCGAGAGCTTCCTCACAATTATCGTCAGATTGTGCTTCTTGATGCGTTGAGTAAAGTCTTGGCTAAATGCCTCTTGACCCAAATTAGCGATGGACGGATGCCATTAAAATTTTACCATTGGCGCAAACTGGGTTTAGAACGAAACATGGAACAATTGATAATTTAACTGCCCTACAGGTAACAAATGAAAAATATGTTGAAATTAGAGAAGGAAGGGCGAATACAGCTTTTATAGGCTTCTCCACAGCATTTGACACAGTAGATAGTCCTTTGCTGTGGAGTAAGCTTTTATACTTGGGTTTGCCGGGCACCCTATTGTTAGTTTGTTAGTTAGTTTGTGCACTCCATATGGAAACTTAGTGCAGAGTCCCAATGGGAGGGGGAAAGAGGTCTCTCACAAGCTATCCCCACCGCAAATGGTTTAAAACAAGGATGTTTATTGGCTCCCCTGCTTTTGTCCCTATATAGCTCTGATCTCCCTCACTATTTGGCCCAAAGTTAGGGCATTGCCCCGGTAATTGGGGGAAAACCGATTGTCTGTCTACTCCATGCAGACGACATATCATTTTGGATCTAACGCCCAGGTGATTAAATAGTCATCTGCAGGCACTCCATAATTTTGTGGAGGCTCATCATTTAAAGAATAATATATCAAAAAGTAAAATTATGTGTATGCATGGAAGAAAGAAGCCGAAGTACAGAAATTTTGTATAGTCTGCAGGTTGCCAAAAATTGGAACTTGTAGAATCATATACCTTTTTAGGGAAAATAGTGTGTGGCAACCTAAGTGATAAAGTCCATATAGAAAATAACATCTCTAAACCACCATTCAGGGGAAAAGCTTAGGCTCCCTTCATAAGTCTACCGGAAAAAGACATTTTGCACTTTTATTGGAGGTGTTTCGTGCAAAAATCCCCGTTTCCCTGCTGTATGGTATGGAATTGATTGATGTAGAGAAATCTTTTTTTTTTAATTTTAAGAAGTTTAGCCTCAGTTAACTCGGCATGTTCCGCGGCAGCCCTCAGGTTAGAGTTTGGATTGAGAAGTACCTGGGCACAGGGTCTCACGGGGATAGTGCGTTGGGTCCTAGGTCTGGCAAAGGGTGATTTTGGTACATTAAGATTTTTACTTGTAATTTTTAAAAGAACAGTCATTCATTTTTAGAAATGTTAGGACTGCGATTGATTTGCTGCAATTAGATCAGTCCCTGCTCTTTACCTTATTGCCATACCAATTAAGGCCACCCTGAAACAGGCCACTCGGGAAACAAGTTTCACAAGGGATGCACTCTGAAGAGGAGTATCCATCCGGTCATTGATTCCTGGTGATAAATAAAGTGATAAATAAAGTACAAGCATATATTTCTTGGAATCTGCCACATGTTTTTTTTTGGCTATTATTGAGTCAGGGTATGCTCCCTTTAAATCCATTATTGTCTAAATGGTATGGTTCATCACCGATTTGTAATTTCTGCAATACTGGCCTGCAAGATGTTAATCATGTATTATTTATTTGCCCAGCATTATTATTGTGTCGGCGTAAATGGATGATACCAATATGTCTACAGCTATCTATTTTTTCGGCCTCATCAATAATTGATTCTCTTTATGAGTCACCAAATGAAATGCTCTGTCCTAGAATTTTTGACTTTTTTAAGTGTTTTCTAAACATGTACTAAGGCTCATTAGATGTAGGGAGCAGCTGCTAATACTTGTTTTTTATCCTATGTTATTTACCTCCTACATTTTTGCACTAAGGGCAGTAAGGATATTTTTAATCATTTTGTACCGTATATTATATTGTTGTTTTAATCTGAAGATATTTTTTATATTGTTGGATTCCGCTTAGCACTCGCTGATGCCTTGTTGGGTAGGAACATTTTCTGTGTTCATTTTATTATCAAAATAGAATCTTTATTATTGGGTTGGTGGTTTTCCCAGTTTATGTGGACCTCCACGGAGATCCGTAATTATAAATAAAGTTACTAGATTGATTGATAGTGTAAGTGTACATGACATAACACGATCACTAGGAAGGCACGTAACAAGATTTAAAGGTCTGGTTTGACTCCTGCTCGAAATGGAAAGGCGGGGGAGCAGCTGTGCGTGAGGAGAGCCTTCCAATGCCACAGTGTAAACACATGAAAATGGGAAGGAACAAATAGCGCCAAAACTAGCACAAGTAGACGGGAGTGGAGGAGTACAAACACAAGGGGAAGTCACGATGGGGGGGAAACAAGCACACACAGGAGGGACAAATACAACCGGTGCACCAATGACTAGCCCGCATTTCAGAACGGCACACTCCATAAGGAATGGAAATCGAGGGGATTGCCAAGACCGCACAGAGGAGATACTGCATGTCGAGAGACAGCGAATGCGCGCTGGCTAGGCTCGACCTAAAAAGGGGAATGGTTCGGATCCCTCACATTACAGACTGATTAGCTATTTGGACATCTCAGCTAGGATGTTTTCAAAATGTATTTTGTCAAGTCTGGAGGATTGGGCCTCCGAACACAAAATTATTCCAATCCAGCAAGGAGGATTTTGGGATGGTCACTCAACTACAGGCCATCGCTCTGCTCTCAGGGCCATTATTCAGAAGGCCCTTGAAGTAAATCAAAGGCTGTGTTGTTTTATTGTCTTTCTGAGAACTTTCGACTCAGTGGACAGGGAAACTCCTGTGGAGGAAACTCGGCTTCTAGAAGCTTCCAACTGTCCTCCTTAATGTGCTACACACTTTACAGATGGACAATTTGGCACAAGTTGAGCGTGATAAAACAAGTAGGTTGTCTCAAAAAATCTCCATAAAGAATGGCCTTTGGCAGGGGTGTGTCTTAGCTCCCCTGCTCATTAGTTTATTTCTAGCAGACCTCCTGTCATTTATCACTTAAGCAAAGTCATTCTCCACTAAAGTTTGGAATCAAAACATCTCTTATCTGCTATAGGCAGACAATTTGGTTTTACTGGACTACACCCCGATCGGCCTGCAGAGAAAATTAGATGCCCTTGAAGTATACAGCAAATAGAACTTGTTGAAAATTAATCTAAATAAGAACAAGGTGTTGGTCTTTGTGAAAAATGTACATAGCTTTAAGTGGTTTCTGTATGTTTGGGAGGTGGAGATGTTGACTACTTCCAAATACCTAGGCCTGTCCTTTAACAGAAATTTAAAATGGGACACACGCATGGGTTGCATTAAACAGAGGTCATTGTTGCAAGTCAGTTGCCTGATCAGGTTCAATTGGAAATATGGAGGTCTGGCCCTTACTCACTTGATGAAGGCATATGAATGGAAAATACCCCCTTTGGGGCTGTATGGTGCTGAGTTACTTGCCCTTGAGCCTTCCTGTGACTGGGACCGGTTGGAGGGGGTGGCTGCTGCCAAACACCATGGTCCAGGGTATAATGAGGGAGTTGACTCTGACCTCCTGGAACCTGTTGGCGTCGTCTCAGGATTTAAGATTTTTTATAAGCTTTCTGTGGAAAGTGAAACCTCAAAGTTGTCTAAACTGTGTTGGATTCAGATCCAAGTCAGAGAAAGGAAATGGGCTAGGAAACGGTTAATGGTGCTTGATAACAAGCAATCCAATTGGGGTTCAAGTGTAGCTTGGTCCCCTTTCCCCAGCATACAAAAGCTGAAACAATCTGAGGGAGAAGTTGCTGGGTCTCTCAATTTGGCATACCTGAGGAAGAAGCCATCAATCAGCTTCACTTTAAATACTCTGGGCCTCGAAACGGTTTACCCTTACTTGGCTCAGTTGCCTGAACCCAGATCGCGGATAGAAATTTTAAGGCTGAGAGTGGGATGCAATCCAATTTACTCGTCCCGCATCTAGTATAATATTATTCGGGCGGTAATGGTCTCTGCCCCGGCCCTCTGAATGTAAAATGTTCCTTGTTGCATGTACCTATGGATTGTATTTTTTATTTTGCCATTTGTATCAAGTTTTTAATGCCCTTGTTTTTAAAATACAGAATATTTCATAGACTGGAGGCGATAGACTTGCTGTCAGAAATGTGTTACCTTGATGTGGCAGCAGGAATTGATTGTTTTATGCTTCCTGTTAAACAGAGTCTGAAGGATGGGTTTCAGGAGGGCACACTGTTGGAGGGAGGGTCGATAGGTTTTAAATTAATTTTATACTGTATAGGTGTTTTTTTGGTTTTAGAGTATTTTATGGCTAATTGTCCAAATAAACTTGTTTGCTACTACTACTTATTAATTAGAGACTTGATAACTTGTAAAAAGAATTTTTGCTTTTAAAGTCCGGGATACCTATGGGTCTTGTCTGCGCTTTACAAAAACTGCTACAAAAAGACATAAATGGATTACTGAATAAAGATCAATTAATTAGCACCTGAGTACTTTACAGGAACATAAAATAAATATATACTTTGGCAATTTCCTGGCTGACTTAAAACAATGTTTACTCATTGGGAAGTGGTGGTGGGCTCGCCTGCCTGGTAAAATCACCCCAATACCGTGCAATTAGGAGTTGAAAGCCTTGGAATTGGGAAGTAACATGTTAGTCTGATTTTTCTGATAGTAAAACCTCATGGAATGGACCATTCCAATATGTTTTAATTTATAGACTTACCACCTACTGTAGTGTAGTTCCTATTTCCCTAATAGGCACTGCGCATTGGAATAATATACACTATAAGTTTGGCATAGGACTGTGGTCAGTATGCCCCTATCGAGTATATTAAACTTAATTACTTTGTGCCAGCTAACTCAGAGGCCACTAGAAACTCCTTGTAAACAAGAAGGGGGTAGTTTCTGGCAACCTCATAAACATGACAACTTTGTTTCCTTTTAGAATCGGAACGCTCTCAGAATTGTGGAAACAACAGATAACAGTTTCACTCAGCTAATCGTGCATCCTTAGTTTCTTCAGAGCTACACAGAAAGAATAGATGGGCATTTCAATAAAAGGATTTATTGAACAGTCTTCTTGTGTAAGAGATATGAGCTGTTATAATCGTAAGACAGTATGCGAGATAGATTATGTACAGCATAAGCAGTAGAAAGAAATAATAATGCGCTCACATTATCTTTTAGCCATGACACATATTCATATACATAAATAACACAAGCTAAAAATCATGAGTACTCATTAGATGCTTCTCTACGCCAGTATACCTAACCTAAGTGTAGTACAAGGTAAGAAGTAGGTTATGTATGCTATAGTATGGTATGCTATAGCATGGTATGCTATAATATGGTATGCCAAGAGTCCCTCTAGGTTCTAGTCAGCTCCATACCTTGAGAATGAGAGAGGTGGGAATCTCTTTTCGGGTCTCGAACTCTAACACCCCGCGAAGGGAGTCAGAACACTGGAAGCTGTATTCTCTGCGAGCAGGGATGACAGCGTCTCTTGTCAGTGCGTCAGGCCGGGACACGGGCTCCTCTAAAGTAGAGGTCTCCTCCTACTTGCTTGGGCAAGGGAAGGTATATTTATACCTGGTAGGTGCCTTGGAATGTTAGCATTGATGTAAAGTCGGGCAGAGGAAGACGTCAGGAATGAACCCTTAAGGAATAACGGTTCATGCATAATAAATGAGTTCTTGGAGAAATCAGTAATCCTGGGCTAGGGAAACTCCCAAGAGCTTAAGGGTCTGGTTTCTAAGAACTCGTTCTGACGTTGGGTAGGACGGATGTAGGTGACCATGTCTGTATTTGGATAGCATGGCTAATGCCTAAATAAGGACTGGGATCTTATGCCTATATAAGGGCAATGCAAATTGTGCCGAAATAAAGACGTTTCAGGAAAACCTATATACGGACACCTAAAGCGGAATACAACACTACGTGCATGAGCCTGTGGGTGGGGTAAGGGAGGAGATTGAGGGAGGAAGGTAGGGAAGGGGAAGCTTTGTTCTGTGGGGGGGACATTCTATACTCCCACCTGTTACGGAAAAAACATGTAGTGATGCTATGCAAGTTTTCTGATCAGAATTACAATGTGTAAAAATTGGGAAAAGCTCCCCCACACCGAGTAAAAAAAAACGAGTGTGGAAAAACCTAACAACTTATAGTCAGGTGGAGCGAAATTAACTCATAAACATGCGTTTGTTTCACTTGACCCAACTTGCAATCAGAGTCTAGGTATCCTGCACTGTGGCAATATTACAAAGAGAATGTGCTGTTCACGACAGCAGGGTGGCTCAGTGAGGTGAACAATCAGTGCTGACAAATGCAGTCATCTGACGCTCCCAAATTTGAATTCTGGAATGGTAGACTCAGTCCTCCATCATTCTGGGGTCAGCAATTTGAGTATTATAAATAGGGAAATAGCAGCATCTTTTATCTTAAAGTGCTGACAAATCCTATGTGATCTTAAGCACTATGTAAATGAAAAGTTATCTGTTAGTAACAGAAGATGCCAGCTGCACAGCTGAATTTCAAGTAGCTTATATATTTTTAATTACAAATGGTAGTTTTTCCTTTGATTGTGCTGTTGGTACCATCTGGATGCACAAATATAACGGGGGTGACTCTGCACATCCAAACACGCCATCCAGGTGTGTCATGACTTATGTTTAGACTCTGCATAGAATCCACACGGATTTCACTGCTTTTGTGGCCCTATTCGGCATCTCAGTTCCATTAGCGAAGGAGGTGTGGACACCTGGCTCGAAAAGTTCAGCTGGTGAATAATCCTCACCATACCTAATATATTTAGTAACTTTTCCCACGATGTCTGGTAGAAAGAGCAGAATGGAGATGGGCGCGCGCTTTTCTCAAATGGCAAATGTTTTGCCAAGCAGAACCATTCCTACACATATTTGTCGACAAATGCAAAAGCGTCCCAGTAGTACAGAGGCGTGGGGGAGTAGAATAAATGGAAGCATTGGTATCCTCTCGGTAATTTTGATTTAAATGAGGCGAGCTTCCAACAAGCTAAGGAGCACACCCACCGAGGCAGACGCCATTAAGGATGCGGTACATGGGCGCGTGCAGGGCAGCTTACACTAAAGGCAGCGCCGGTGAAGCAGCGGGAAGCCGCTCTCTGCGACCTCCAGGAGGGATGAGGCAGAAACAACGTTTGCATATCCCAGAGGATAACACAAGAAACAAAAGGTGAAATTCTTCTGGGAGGCGTTTAGTTCGCATTTTGGTGTCCCAGATATTCTGAAGACTATTCAAGAGCACTGAGACAATCACTGACTGTGAATATGTTCCAATGAATATTCATTGTAATTTCTGAATATCTGAATATCTATCTGGCTTGGTCCTGGATTCAGTTTCGACATGTCTGCTTTTAATTAAAGAGTGAACCGAGGAACAGTGCGCTTGGCAAAGTGTGATTTCAGCCTTTCAGAATACTATATAGATTTTGAGATAAAAATACCGAACACGTTTCAGAATACACACGCTCGGCGTTGAGCGCATCCATCAAAACGTATGTTGGGCTTGAACCCCTTCAGAAATAAAAGTAAACATAAATCACATTTTCTGTCACTAGAGCTGTCATTAGAGAAGCCCAATGTCGCTCTGCATTGGAAGAAAGATTAACAGTGCACACACTAAGCAATGGGCTTGAGGTCGACAACAATCAGAATGTGGTGTTATGTTAAGGATGTTTGTATGTAGTATTTCTACCATTTTTATAATCATGCAACACCTTTGAAACCCCTGTGCCCTTTCTGCACGGTTCTGGGTTTTTTCAGCAATTAGCACCAGGGTGGCTTGGTCTCCTGTTCTGTCTGTGAAGTGAAGTTTGGAATATTAAATATATTGTGCAATTATGTTTATTGGGTTAATATATTATCATAATTTGCTGTATAATTTGTACAAGCGTGAACAGTTTTCTACTGCTCCACTGGAAGTGTCTGTGTGTTGTCAGGTTGCCAGTCATCTGGCTGTCAAGCTGTGTGTTATGTGCATGGGTGTGGTATGGCTTACCCAGCGTCCCTCATGGTTCTCCAGAAGCGAAGTTTAGTGAGCAGTAAAGTGTCCTTCAGAGGGGGAGACAAAACTTAGACAACTATATCACGTTGGTGCTTTGTGGTGAAGGTGCACTAGAGTGCAATTTGTTCTAAGATGGTCTTTAATACGGAAAAATAAAAATTGCCTCTCTTACGAGGAGTTGATCTAGTCCATCTAAATAAATAAAGAATCTTTCGGCCTTGTTAGTCATTTGGGGACTTATTTACTAGCCCCTTGCGCCGCTAGTGCATTTCTTTTAATATGGGAAAAAGTGACATATCGGTGGCGCAAGGGGTTGTAAATAAATCCCTTGGTGCACTATTGTTCATGGATTACTACGCTTTACCTTGATAGATACAATCAGTCTAACACTTAAAGAATGTTATTCTATTCACACTCACAAACATGTTGACTTTCTGTCTTTTTTCAATTTTTATTACATTTTGTTGTTTGGGTTCCTTGTTGTCACAGGCCTTTGCTTTCCGTTTGCAGATTTGTGGAAGACCAGGATTTAGGGAAAGGAAAGTCTGAGGGTGAGCTGGCCAGACGCAATGGTGCCATTACAAGCACTGGAGTCCCACATGGCTTTTTGGAGGGAGGGTCACATTGCTTTGGCTACTGGCTAGAAAGCAGAGCTCGACACTTACTGTAGGTAGGACCTGGACGCATTTCTTTGCGGGGGCTCCCCTTTCGCATGTTAGGGAAGAAAGTTCCTCCTCTGCAGGTCAGGGGAATAAAGGAGGGGGCAAGCTGCTCTTGTTTTGGACGGGTTGCTGGCACCTGCAAATGCTTAAATAAAAAAAAAGTTCAGTTAATCTACTGTAAAAAATGATATGAGAGAATAACATTGAGGGCATACAATACAAATTAAAACATAATAACTGCAAAAACTTTAGTTATTATGATTTTAGATTTAGAACTGCTGATATTGTTCACCGTACATAAACAACAAACACTTGCAAAACAAAAAAGGTCTCACCTGCTAAGTCCCTGAAGCAGACCTACTAGCTTTGCCAATGCTTGTTTTTTTTCAGGGGGGGCATTGAATAATGTAAAACAGAAAATGCTGTCAATGTGTCTGCATACATTTGCAGGCAAGGTGCCGATTTTGAAATGCTCTTATTTTACTTTATGAGAAAAAATGATTCCATGGATCCATGTGTCTGTGTGCATGCTGAGGTCCAGCGGGCCATCTTGGAATTCCTCAAAGAAACTCATTCCAAGGTGGCAACCTATACATGCCTTGGGTGGCCATATTGGAATATTTTTATTCATAAATCAAAAGCACTCCAGGAAAGGCTTCTATGTGTGTGCGTGCATGCTTACACACCAGCGGCCATCTTAAAATGTGTTTTGTTATACCTTATAGTTCATTTACTGTTGGAAGATGGCCGACAGCTATTTTGTATCTGTTAAATAGGAAACAGAGTATGGACAGGGATACCGTGCAAAGAGACAGAAGCAGCCGACAGTAGAAGTGTGTAGCTCTTCTATAAAAAGAGATTTAAACTCAAGTGCTCACTCTGTTTTGTTGTGCCCCACAGACACTCAAGTCCCATGGCCTCTCCTGGGTATCTTCAATGATGCAGCCCTCTTCAGCCCATGTAATGTTAAAGCCTGCCAAAAAGGACATAATTTACAGCTTGCTGTCCATCCAACATGTGGGAAAATAAATATATATATCTCGCACACAAAGGAAAGAATGTCTGCACTCTCAGGCTGTGCCACAGTGGGTGTTTAATTACACAAGGTTACGTAATTAAACCCCAACCGCGGCACAACCTGAGAGTGCGGACATTCTTTCCTTTGTGTGCGATTGATTGACGTCTTGCTCTGCCGCCATCCCGCGTCACTTGCCTCGGGCCACAGATCCTAGCTGGAGCGTTTCTGTGGAAATATATATATATATTTATATATATTTTGCTCCATAGTCCACCTTAAGGCGCAGCTGCACTCTTCACGACGGGTTGCAAGCACGCACGGAGGTGGGTCCATGCCAAATATCAACGCTCCAGTTTTAAAGAAACTTGCTGCACTCACGGGGTCCCTTTAAAATAACTTTATTTGCAAGGACGCGTTTCGGCTGTATGCCTTCTTCTGCTTGCTTCATAAATAAAACGTCACTGGCATGATTGTGCTTTTAAGTTCATACCTGGATCTTCATTGGTCCCTGCACAGTGACAGGAGAGGGGATTGGATGATCATGGGCCAATGGCAGTGCCCCATTTCAGATTTTACATATCATCCGCGTACTTCGGCGTTATTAAAAATTTGGTTCTTAAGCTGTATGCCAATGTTCTTTTTCATATTGGACCCCCAGATGGGCACCTCCGAAGCGCACGAATATCCATGTGAAGCTTGCAACCCATCGTGAAGAGTGCAGCTGCGCCTTAAGGTGGACTATGGAGCAAAGTATTGTATACATGGCGTCTTGCACCGCCTGAAGGGAATCCTAGCAGGAAACGTCAACATAGTCGACAGTCATACAGACTGTTGGAGCTATCTACCGACTCCTGCGTGACGTGCTGAGAACCCTGGCGGTCAGACGAGGGATCCCGCAAGATAACCGTCCCCACAGCGTTAATGGCCAGATTCGTGTGCTTCGGAGGTGCCCATCTGGGGGTCCAATATGAAAAAGAACATTGGCATACAGCTTAAGAACCAAATTTTTAATAACGCCGAAGTACGCGGATGATATGTAAAATCTGAAATGGGGCACTGCCATTGGCCCATGATCATCCAATCCCCTCTCCTGTCACTGTGCAGGGACCAACGAAGATCCAGGTATGAACTTAAAAGCACAATCATGCCAGTGACGTTTTATTTATGAAGCAAGCAAAAGAAGGTATACAGTCGAAACGCGTCCTTGCAAATAAAGTTATTTTAAAGGGACCCCGTGAGTGCAGCAAGTTTCTTTGAAACTGGAGCGTTGATATTTGGCATGGACCCACCTCCGTGCGTGCTTGCAACCCGTCGTGAAGAGTGCAGCTGCGCCTTAAGGTGGACTATGGAGCAAAGTATTGTATACATGGCGTCTTGCACCGCCTGAAGGGAATCCTAGCAGGAAACGTCAACATAGTCGACAGTCTTACAGACTGTTGGAGCTACGGCTATCTACCGACTCCTGCGTGAGGTGCTGAGAACCCTGACGGTCGGACGAGGGATCCCGCAAGATAACCGTCACCACAGCGTTAATGGCCAGTACAGGAAAAGAGTGTGTTTATTCACATGGATATTCGTGTGCTTCGGAGGTGCCCATCTGGGGGTCCAATATGAAAAAGAACATTGGCATACAGCTTAAGAACCAAATTTTTAATAACGCCGAAGTACGCGGATGATATGTAAAACCTGAAATGGGGCACTGCCATTGGCCCATGATCATCCAATCCCCTCTCCTGTCACTGTGCAGGGACCAATGAAGATCCAGGTATGAACCTAAAAGCACAATCATGCCAGTGACGCTTTATTTATGAAGCAAGCAGAAGAAGGCATACAGCCGAAACACGTCCTTGCAAATAAAGTTATTTTAAAGGGACCCCGTGAGTGCAACAAGTTTCTTTGAAACTGGAGCGTTGAGATATATATATATATATTCAGGAAAGTCGTTGCGAAAACCCCACTCTGCCTCCTCTCGACGCCGGTGCCAGCAGCGGTCACAGCTCCGCTAATTACGTTTTCAACTAGGAAGAAATCCGGGAGATCCCAAATAATATCCAGCGGCACACCAAAGGACCAGCACAATAAAGAAATGTTATTGTGTCACACAGCACTAAGTTACAGTTGAAGCGCCGTATATTACAACACATGAGGACAGTGACCAATATAGATCTCAACTACCCTGTAGCGAGGCATTACCAAGAAAAACATCAAAGTAATGCCAATCTGATAAAATTTTTGGGAATTGACAGAATTTTGCCACATCCCAGGGGAGGAGATCGGGAAAAACTCCTACGAGTTACTGAATCAAAGTATATTATTGAGCTCAACACAAAAATCCCTAATGGGATGAATTATGGAGAAGAACTTGCTACCCATATAGGCTAGAAATAATATAAATTTGAGCCTTACTTTTCTATTAGCTCTCCATTTTTGAAAGTAGAATGGCCATAACCTTTTTAATTATTCACTTTTTTATGTGATAGAAGGAGTGGGTTGACATTTCCCATATAGGAACAATTCTGTCGGTATATAGACCAATTGTTTATTAAATAAATGAGGTTTCTTCCACAAGGCTAGGCTTAGCGTAGTGGATTAGATCCTCCTAGATATGGGTTCTAGCAACACCCACACCTACTTCTATCAAATACATTTTTTCGTTATTAGTATATTTGTTTTCTATATTCACCTTGTGTATCTATTATTATTAATTTTGTATATTTCTTCTTATTCACTATATCATTAACAGTCATTGACTTATGCCCATGAATATACTCAGTAAGAAAGTACATTGCCAAACAAATGGTGCATATCAATACATCTGAATAGGTTTTTGCCAAAGAGTTATCGCAAAGAGATTTGAAAAGCAGTAATTGTGGAGTTGAAATAAGTGTTTGTTTAACCTGGGGAAATTGTTCAGTATGAAATGTTATGAAGTTGGATATATTGTCTCATATACGTAATACATTATCATGCAACAATTTGACACTTGCATTTAATAGTTACAAGCATTGACGACTGGGTTATGGTACATTACCTATGAGAGAATAATAATTTTTAGTATAATTAATTTTATCACATTAGGGTATTTTTCCCTGAATTGATAATATATTAAATGATTTCCTTAATGAATTGAAATAAGGAAAATAGAAGGAAGAAAAAATAACCTTTTGTCTGCAGAATTTCGTATTGGCGAATTTTTATTTTTTCAAATGAATCAATATATTTCCTCAAGGTGAAATGTAATTTAATCCCTTCACGAGGTAATTATTGCTATTATGGGTTTTCAATGTATGATTATTATGTATCACCATAACGTGTGCAATGTTTCTTCACTTTCCATGAACACTGACCTGTATTTCTATGGAAAGTTGGGCACAGGTCGCTAACTTTATAAAGGCTTCGCCGAAACGCGTTGTTCTGTTTGTGTGACACAATAACATTTCTTTATTGTGCCGGTCCTTTGGTGTGCCGCTGGATATTATTTGGGATCTCCCAGATTTCTTCCTAGTTGAAAATATATATATATATATAGTACCCCTCATAGCATGGAACAGTCCCATTGCCCATCACTACCTTTCATTATGGATGTTAGCCCAGCTCTGCCCTCCCATCCTGTCAGGGTTTGCCCATTGAGGCACACCTAATCTCTCTATTGTGTATGGCTGTCTAGGAGGAATACACAAAGCTCAACTGTCAGCTACATCCAATCGTGTGACCCAGAGACAGGCTGCAGGACACTTACGCAGGAAAATGCCAACTTTCTAAAAGTGCCATTTTCAAAATTGTAATGTAAAATCTGACTTCACCACGAGAGAGGATTTTTCATTATAATTCCAAAGACACCAAACATGAACTGGTTAACTATTTCCTTTTGGAACTTACAACTTATAAAAAGTAATATGGTAACTCCAATGTTATCCTAAAGGAGAGGTAGGACTTGCAGTAGTGAAAAACAAATTTAAGAGTTTTTCACTACCAGGACATGTAAAACTAAAAAGTGCATGCCCCGCTTTTTAAGTACCTTGCACCCTGCCCTCAGGGCTGTCCAAGACCTACCCAAGGTGTAACGTGCATGCATTAAAAAGGAAGGTCTGATATGACAGTTTACAAATGTGAATTCACAGGCTGCAATGGTAGGCTAGAGACATGGTTAAAGGGCTACTTAAGTGGGTGGCAAAAGCAGTGCTGCAGCCCAATAGTAGCATTTATTTTACAGGCCCTGGACACAGGTAGTACCACTTTACTAGGGACTTACAAGTAAATTAATTCGCCAATTGGGTATAAGCCAATTCTATCATGTTTTAAGGAGAGAGTATAGCACTTTAGCACTGGTTAGCAGTTGCATGGTTTAAGTAGAGAGCACAGCACTTTAGCACTGGGTAGCAGCTGACAGTGACACCAACCAGGCTCTGGTGCTTCTTGACCTTTACGTGGCTTTGACACGGTCAACCATGACATCTTGGTGGACCGTGTCAAGGTCGCAGGCTACAGGGCTCTGCACAGGACCCGTGGAGGTCTACACTTTGGTTTGTCGCTATGGGTTTCCCCCCTATGTCCAAGAACTCAGTTAAGAGCCTCGGTTTGCGGATCAATGCCATATTGTATATGAATCAATTGGATTCTGTAATCTCCTCCTGCTTTCTACAGCTCAGAAAAATTAGAAAGATCAGCAAAGTCCTTTCACTCGAGGCCCTTACTCAGGCTATCATTGCTTTGGTCACCTCGAGGTTAGACTATGCCAGATCCCTCAACTTGGGCCTTCTTAAATGTCTGACACAAAGATTCCAACTGGTTAAACATCAGGCAGCCAGATTACTGTACCAACAACTTCGGAACTGTCCCACTCCCCCTGCTGAGGAAATTGCACTGCCTGCCCATAGAACAACACTCAATTTTTAAGGCTAGCTGTCTTCTTTTTAAGTCTCTTCAGTCCTCTGCTCGCATACAAAAATACATCCCCTCTTGCAATCTGAAGTCCACATACTCAGATCTTCGTACCATGCCTACGTTTAGGAAAATGAATGTAGTTGGTTTCAGATTCTCAGTACTTTCCCCCTCACCTGGAATGCCCACCCACCTGAAATCAGGTTTATCGCTGCTACTCTGTGTTTAGAAAGCTTTTAAAGACCTGGCTTCTCAGACAAGCATTTGTGCAATGATTCTTTGCGTGCTATGTGTCAGTTACCTTAGCACCATGAAATAGTTTGGTGAACGTGCACTCTAGAAATGCAAATAACATAACACACACACGTGTATGCATTATATATTTATAATCTGGCAGTGCCAGATGGAGTTTGGCTGTATAGCCTGGCATTCAGCCGATCTGCCACATGGGTTGTCAGTAAGGCTTGGCCTTTGGCAAACTTGCTACAGAGGTTGGGTACAGGGGTTGCCAGGACCAATGCACAGTGGATTCTCTTGCAGTGACTACTCTTGCAGTGACTAGACGTTAATAGAGACGATCTCTTTCATTGAGTTTAATAAGTAGTTCTCAAAATAACCTTTTCTGATATGGGTTTTGAGGAGATGTTGAGTTTTTTTTGGGTAGGGTATGTTAACTGAACTTTGGTGCAACTGTACTGGCATGTGTCCACCTATAAACCTAAAATACTTTGTTTAATTGGTAGACTTTTCTGTAGTGGATGTTTTTGTTCCCCATCCTGGGGTCTTGCTCTCCACACAACACATGTATTTTGCACTCCATGCAATAGAACACACACTTGCTTGTAACATTATTTGATGTTTGTAGATCCTTTATAGCTGATTCATGGGGTCTCTTCTGGTTTTGCCAATGGAACGTCAGATACTCTTTTTTGTGCTCTGACCAATGCTGTGTCTTAAGAAGTATTAACTGCTCATCAGGGACCATGACCCATGTCCAGTAATTACTGCTGCAACAGAAATATTTCTGTTACAGTCTGTCAGTCAGAGCATTTGGATTTGTGATCCCAGCTTAGAGTGCACAGACATGAGAGAAGCATCTATGTCCAATGAGGAACCTTATTTATTAAATATTTTAATTCTGCTGATAGTACGTGAACCCAGGTTCGTGGACAATTTGTAAACAGTCAATATATTTCTCTAATTTAACTCTTTAAAAGCCCACCCAAAACTATTTTCCAATACTAGGCGAGGGAATGAGTTATAGTTACTTGAGATAACTATCACTGGTGAATTTAATTGGTTTTCTTACTTTAAAATGTTATGTTTTCACCTAATTATAACGACTTTGAATCTTTGTTTTGTTCTGTTACCGGTGCAGTAAAAGGTGCGAGCCCTGGTGCCCACCCAGTGCACCCACCATAGTATAGTTAGAGACAGTGGGAGAAACACCAAGGCCCCTGCAGCCCCAGCCGGCAACCCACATATGCAGATCTTCCAAGTACCACGCATTAGGCATTAGACTAGTGCATTTCAGGGTGGTGGTCCGCATCACTGCACTGAAATGAATTGTCATGCATAATAGTTATAGTGCCTTGGCTGTCAAGCCGTTAGCGCTACTATACTGACTAAACAAAGCTGGAGTGGATAGTAGCACTGCTCACGGCACTGGGTTTGAGGGATGGCTGACCTAGAAGCTGCTAACTGGTGGCTAGTGCTACAATGTATCAACAGAAACCTTTAAGGGGGCGTGGTCTGGCCATGGAGCATGATGGCCACTTAATTCCGGAGCTCCGCGCTGTGGGGAGCCCCCGACAGCAGAGAAGTACACCCTGGAGCGAAACAGGCTGCGAATTTCTTCTAAAAAGCCGACTGAACAACTAGAGGCTGCTACGATGAATTTGGAACTGAATAATTGTTCCTAGACACGGAAAGCAGAGGGGCGTCTGTAACCTGACAGGAGTGTCTGAGGAGACTTTGTGTTTCTGATTACTGCTTCATTTTAGCTGTCAAAAAGAGGACAGATTTTCACAGAGTGCCTCTCGTCTCTGAGATTCCTCTTTTCTCCTCTACATGGTCCAGTCAGGTGAGGGGAAAAAGCAGCTTCGGTTTGATATAATGCAACATTGCTACCCGTTTTTTCTCTTCAGACAATGAGCTCTTATTTATAAAAACCTTGAAGCTATTCTTACATAGTATTGTTGAAAGCCTCTGAGAAGTATCTGTGTACCTCAACAAGCCGCAACCTTGCTTTGTATTTTTGCGCTGTTTTCTGTGTTTTCTGTGCCGCTCAATTTATGCTTATGGCCCAATGGATATTAACATTTTAGCAAGGTCATATGTATCTGGGATACTTGTCCTCCTTTCTATACAGCTCAGACAAACAAGAGAAATACATTACTTCATCTTAGTGATTTTCGGTGCTACCGGTCCAAGTCTGTGCGTCTTTTGAATTTTCTCTAATTTCGTTGTCTCAATAGTGAAACTTGATCCCACCTACATGGAAAGAATCCGGATCAGATTGTGTGAAGTGTATAATAATCTGGGATGGTCATAATTCCTCTTCTCTACAACTCTAATACAGAAGTATATTACATCTAACATACAAGACGGTGTTATTGAATTTTCTATCATTACTGTCACAGTCTATTTTAAGTCATCTAGACTATATACTGGCTTCTAGTTACTAGCCGTCCGTTGTTGTTCGGTCCTCTCACATTAATAATATACTCATTTTCTATTACTGGTAAAACTGCTGCTGCAGCGCAGATATTTGACTTTAATTATTTTATGTCCTATGAGATTTCTCACTTGTTGGGTCGCTCTGGTTATTGCTTCCAACTGCCTTGGTGGAATTACTGATCCCAAGGTTTCTTCTCATATTGCAGTAAACACCAGAAAACTAATATGGCTAATCTGGGAAATCTGCTAAACCACTATTCTTCTCAGAAGCTTTAAATCAAGGCCTTGGCTCATAAAGTGCCTAACTCTATAATGACCTCTTCAACTGATCTGACTATGGAGTGAATTTTACAAGATATATCTGCAGTCGGCCGTCACCTAGAGGGTATGAAAAGCTCTTTATCTGTACTCACAGCCGAAACCAAATTCATACGTGGAGATATTTGCGAGATTCCATACTAAGGTGAATAATGTTACTACCCAGATGAGTACAGTGGAAAATCACCTTTACTCCATACCGAACCGAATTCAAGAACTTATCTTCCTAAGGAGTAAGGTGAAAGGCTTGGAAGACAGAAGTCATCGAGATAATGTTCGTCTTTTTGGCTTTCCAGAAAAGATAGAAGGTCCAGATGCTAAATCTTTTTTCAGAGAGGTTCTTCCAAAGATCACAGGCCTTACTTTTGATCCACCACTGGAAATGCAAAGAGCTCATCGCGTTGTTCCACTCAAAACAGGGAAAAATCTATGGCCACGTAGACTCATTGTCTGTTTTTTAAGACACGAACAGACTCGACAATTGATCACAGCGGCTCGTACTCACGGGCCATACATGTTTGAAGGGTATGAGATTGGAGTTGCAGCGGATTTTTCCAAAGAAACCAATGATCGACACAAAGCTTTCCTTTCTTTCAGAACACTTCTACGTTAGCTTGATATTAAATATGGCCTTTTTTAACCTGCACATTTCAGACTCACCAAAGATGGGATTTCCAAAGAGTTCTTTAATCCAGATGACCTTCGTAACTTTCTAGACAATCTCTCTCCACAGAACATGGAATGTATGTCGTCTTTGCAAACATCTGGATCTCAACCCTCATTGTTCAACCCAACAGGTCCTACAAGTGGGTCACGCCGTATCCCAGAGTCGGGGTCGAGACTTATATCGAATTTCCCATCGTTTGGGGGATCGTGCACAGGCTCAACATGCAATCGCTACTCTCACGCAGGAAAGAGACAGGGACAAGTCACGCTCTCCTCCTAAAGCTTTTTCGTCAGACGACAATGCTTCATGAACTCGATAAAAAAAGACAGAAGGCTCTCTCTTACTAAATCCTGTTTTTAAATCCTTTCACTTCTCCATTTAATCTGAAGAAGGTGTTTCATTAATGATATTGATGAATACTGAAGAACAGTCAAAAGCCATCTACTCTACCATATATTGAAACTTGGATTTGATGAGTATCTAAATATACATTTATTCTGTTAAAGCATTATCTGTGCAGTTATACTTATTTAATACTATGTTATATTAACTTAAATTCTATTAAATTATATTATGCTATATTATATTATATCCTCTTTTCCTAAGGACTTTCTTATCCTTTCCTACTTCCTAACTAATGTAGATGATGGAGTTTAACTAGCGTATACTGTTATAATATGAATTTTTTATGAATGATATGACTTAAGATTTAGTATATACAAGTTAAACTTTAAAATAGTATAGATCTTCCTCTTTGTTCTAAAAATGTATACTGACATATTAGCCTGGATGTTTAGCCCCAATATTTTCTGTTTTCTCCTTTCTATATCTTTCTTTTTCTTTTTCTCCTTCTATTTACCAATTTTTTCATTACACTATTTATCTATTACATTATCTTGATGTAATAATATTTATTTAATCAATTGTGATAACATTTAATTATATTAGATACATATTTATTGCATTTTTAAACGTATTTGTCATATTACTTAGGCATGATTATATTTGATATTTAATATCATTATTATACCATCCAAGATTCCACTTGTGATATTCTATATATTCCTCTTTTTCTTTTTCCTCTCCTCTTTTTCTTTCCTCTTCTTTAGCATTATATTTTAACATTTTCCATGGCTTCCCCTTATATATACAATGGTTTGTATACCTCAACATTCCAATACCTACTCACCCTTACAATTGTAAGTTCAATTGTTTTACATTTTAGGATAATATTTATATGCCTCTATAAATTGTCACATTTTCTATATTTTATATACAGTCTATATGCTTATATCTTTTCCTTCCAATAGGTATTCTTATATTCTTCTTCTATATAGATACTAGGATTATTATCTATAAGTTATGCATTATTATCTTTTTGACATGAACAGTTACCTCATTATTTATTTATTGCATTGTTCAAATGTATGATGACATCATCTTGATATGATTATACCAAATGTGATAGCAATCTTTTATATGAATATTACTTTATGTTATTATAAGTGGATATTCTTTGTTCTTATTTTCTTTTCATTCACTATTCCTTATATCCTTCTCTTCCTCCTTATTTTTCTTTTTATTACTATTTTAGTAAAAATGTGCTCACAATTCTATGAATAACTTCAGCACACTGATATAACATTAATTACATCTGATAATTAATTCAATTTAATGTTCATTAACTCTTACAGTGGTTGTATGTAACACTTTTCATTATCTTTCTATTTCTATTTCCTCTCTTCATTATCTCCTTATATTTTATTTATATATATATTTTATATTATAATCTCTGATGACTTACTCATTTTCATAATTCTAAAAATCCTTTAATGCTGCTCAATTTTTGACATACTCATGCCCTTTTTTTATACTTTTCGCTCTGGGGGCTCCCTCGGCGCGCAGAGCCCGAAAGACAAGACCCGCAGAGAACAGTTATACTCCCCTTATTCTGCACTTTTACCCTGTGCAGTATTTCTACCCTTTCTCTCCTTTTTTCTTTTCTTCTTTCCTTTTTCCCTTACCCCTGTATTCTTTTTCTTTCTTTACTTTGGCTTCTTTAGTAATTTCCTTTTATATTCCTAAGTAACTTACACTCATCCCCTATACTTATTCTTTTCCCATTTTTCACTCCTCCACATCTAGCCTCTTATCCTCTCAACTAACCTACACATGGCTGTAAAGATTTCCTCCACTTCCCATCCGCTACGCATTATTTCATGGAATGTTCATGATCTTATGCATTTTATTAAGCGTAAGAAAATACTTTCCTATCTGCAAGCGAAAAAATGGACATCATTCTTTTTGCAAGAAATTCATTTAGTCGCTCTAGAATGCTTTAAGTTACGACGAGATTTGGTGGGAAAACTCATTCACTGTGGGCTTACGACACAACTTCCTCCTCACAAGAACCATCCATGAAAATGTGGTGTAGCCATCCTTCTTCACAAATCCTTACCCGCTACTTTAATCAAGACTTGAACTGATCCAGATGGTAGATATATTTTTGCAAAACTGAAAGTAGGAGATAGATTCCTCTGTGTGGGCTCAGTTTATGCTCCAACAGGAACCAAACACACTTTCTTTCTCAGTCTGAATCATTCACTGGTGGAAATTGGTGCATTCAGTTACATTATTGGCAGCGATTAGAATCTTGCCAGAGATCCTATAACTGATAGAACGGGTCCCCTGGATAGAAGTAATGAGGGAGGCTGAGCCTTGTTGGGAGACATAACATCAGCTCATGGATTAGTGGACCAGTGGCTTCTTTGCCACCCTTCTGATCAGGAATACACCTTTCTCTCCTCTACCCACGGTACACAATCCAGAATAGAATATTTCTCATCTCACATTCAATGGTTGTAATAACTCCTGAATCCTGCATTCTGCAAGCTGCACTATCAGATCATGCCCCTATCCTTATTACTCTAGAAATAGGTTTAACTTCCCCAAGCCATAACCCATGGCGTATGAATATCCAAAGATATCGCTCTCCAAAAGGCAAAGCTCTACTCCCTTCGCACGTTTCTGATTATTTAACAATCAATAAGTGATCTGTTACTTCTGGCAGAATTGTTTGGGCATCCGCTAAAGCAACTATTCACGGTCCGCTGACGAGAGATGCTGCGGAGACCAATAAATCAGCGTCCCTACGTCGTACTGAATTAGAGACTCAATTACCTCCTTAACACTTATATACGTCTCATCCCACATTACCCAATCATCGAACACTTGAACTTGCTAAACTGGAGCTCAATAACTTATACATCACCAAAGCTGAGTACACTCTTCAACATCTAGAGGGCAGACATTATGAGCAGGGAGAAAAAGCAGGTTGTCTGTTGGCAGCACAATTGAAACAGCGTGAGGCAGCTATGGCCATTCCCGCCTTAAGTTCAGAAAGAGGTGAGATTCTTACGAGACCACAGGATATTGTAAACTTTTGCATCCTTTTATAAAAAATGTTATACCCCTGAAACATCAGTAACTGAAGACCAACTAGTTTCATATTTAGCTGATATCAACCTCCCTTGCCTTACGGATGAAGGTAGTGCACTGCTTGGTGGTGATATTAGCAAAGATAAAGTTACTGCAGCCATCACCAAACTGCCTTATCACAAATCTCCAGGAGAAGACGGTTTTCCTGCAGAATTGTATAAATTGACCGGGACAGAAACAGTTGATACTTTATTTACTGCCTTTCATCAGGCGGTGCAAACACAGTCACTTGGTCCTACTTCTAACAAAGCGTTTATCGCGGTTATTCCCAAACCTGGTAAGGTTCCGCTGGCCTGTAGTAGTTACCGACCTATCTTCCTCATACATAGTGATGTCAAAATGTTAGCAAGTATTTTAGCAGCATGTTTATGTAAAGTTATTCCCTCTCTCATACATCACTCACAGGTTGGGTTTTTTCCAGGTCATTCCTCTAGGAATCATCTCCGAACTCTGGCTCGCACTTTATGGTCTGCAAATAAGATGGCAGAAGATGCTGTGGCCCTCTCACTAGATGCAGAAAAAGCATTCAAGCTCATTGACTGGAAATACCTTTTTGCAGTTATGAAACGATTTGGTCTAGGTGATCAGTTTAACTCTAAAGTTCGTCTCTTAAATGACACTCCGACAGCCCAAATGAACTGTGGTGGGTTTTTATCAGATCCCTTTCCAATTTCTCCACTTTTATTCTAATTAGCGATAGAGCCTCTTGCCTCCCTCATTCGCTCTTAACCGCACGTTCAAGGCATACCTATAGCAGGAGGTACTTCCAAACTGTACTTGTATGCTGATGATATCCTACTCACGTTAAAAGATCTCCCTCAGTCTTTCCCAGCTTCACTTACGATCATTGATGTTTTTGCGACCCATTCTGGTTACAAACTGAACTGGGACAAAAGTGAGGCTCTTCTGATTTCTCCTGGTACCACTAAAGCGTCAATTGATGGATATCCCTTTTGTTGGAAATCATTCCAATTAAAATATTTGGGAGTTTTGGTCAACAAAGGTTTATCAAGTATGATCACAGACAATATCACACTTCTAATATCACAAATGGAAACTGATTTTGCAAAGTGGTCTCTCTTGGGTTTTGCAATGTGGGCAAGAGTACAAGCAGTTAGGATGGTTACTTTACCTCGCTTTAGCTATATATTTGTTATGCTCCCACTTCTTGCTCCCTTATCTACACTTCGCAAAATAGATGCCCGAATCCGATCTTTTGTCTGGGGCTCTACACGGCCTCGTTTAGCTGCTTCTAAATTAATGGCTCGTCGCTCTTACGGAGGTTTGGGATTACCATCCTTTGAACATTATTCTTTAGCTTTACATCTCTCCCAACTAGTTAATTTACTTCCAGGTACAACTGATCCTACACAGTGGGTCGCAATGGAATACTCTCTACTTATTCAAAGCGATGGTCTAAATTTTCTTTATGGATCCCGAATTCCTCGTTCCTCCCCCCTGCATCCAGTGATGCAAGCTACTTATCAAACATGACACCGTGCACACCATATCCTCCGAGTCGCCCACCGCTTACACTATAAAGCTCCACTTTGGGGCAATGAAAGTATCAGTATAAATGGACAAGCGCTCCAATGGTCTTGCTTCAAATCAAGAGGAATACAAACGCTTGATCAAGTAATCCTAAATGGAGAACTAAAATCATTTAATTCACTTAGTGACGAATTTGGTCTCCCACCACACCAGATCACACCTCACTTGTAGTTGCAGGTCTGTCTCAAAAGATGGCTTGGTTCTCCTCTCTGGTCTTTGAATTCTTCACCCATTTTAGATTATCTTCTTACTTGGGGTAGGCATAAAGGTTTATATGGTGTCTTGATTCATCATCTATATTCACAACCACTTCTTACTGTTCTCCAGGAGAAATGGCAGGAGCCTCTACACATCACTATTGAAAAAGACAATTGGTTGGATATGTTAGAAGCCCTTAACAAGGGTACATGAGAGGCACGTTTAATGTTCTGTCTTTTCAAGACCTTACACAAATGGCATTCGACTCCTCTAAAATTAGATAATTATAAAATAAGAGCAGGACTACTAATGCGCTCTAAATGTTGGAGATGCTCTGGCGTTAATTGTGATCTCCCTCATATACTCTGTACTTGCCTTTACATGCAGAGTTTTTGGACATATGTAGGGAACATTCTGAAGAACCTGTGAGTGATGTATCTTAGCAGTCCTCTTACCTCTTCTCTTATTCTGTTACATGATTTTAGAAGTCTTGCTACCATTACATGTCCGCAAAATCGTCTTTTGCATACTGCACTTTCCACAGCAAAAATTTGCATCCTAAGACAGTGGAATGCAGGAAGAATGGATGGTGGCAATGATCCGAACGGCCTCTCATAAACGTCTTCTACATAGATTGCAGGATCAAGAGGAAATTATCCAGCAAGTATGGGCACCCTTTCTCCGTGATCCCTGAATTCTTTCCATTCTTATTATACCCTATAACCATATATCCCAGCCTTCTTCTTTCTCCATTACTCGATATTATTATTCTATCCGGGTAAAGAGTCTACTCTTCTCTATTCTCTTTATATGTTTTTTTGTTTTTTAATTATATATATTTCTATATATATTTGTACTTTATAGTTACTTTATCTTTTAGTTTTTATCCCCTTACTTATATCCACAGTTATATCTCTATACTCATCTCATTTAAAAATTGCTCTGTAACTCTTTATATACTGTGATCTCAAAGCCTCTAACATATGCTATATAAGATACCTCTCTCTTTTACTATACGTTCTCTATTTTCTATAAATTCCCTCTTGTTAACTTCCATTTTTTTTTAGCATTCAACTATTCACTTATCGTTATTATTTTGTATGAATCATTGTCTCTCTGTATGAATTCATGTTATTTTATGATATTCTTTATGTATTTCTGTTCTTTTTTTTATGTATCATTAATTCTTTCTCAATAAAAAATTATGAAACAATAGAAACGTTTAAGATTCCCCACCATAGTACTGCATTAAATTCTGATTGACGTCAAAGGCACCGGCGCCAAGCGACATCACGTCCTGCTGCCTGCAGAATCATTTGTGGGAGGCAGGTTGACCTAGACTGCGTCAAAGCAGTGCTGCACACACAGCCACAGGGCGGTACATTAAAATCAATCATGAACGCGCCGGCCCCAAACCCACGGGACATCAGCCCATGTGGAGCCCACTGTGCAGCAATGGGGCCAGAATGAATATAATACTGGGGGTGGTTTACTGTGCACGTTTGTGGAGGGAGTCACGAGTGACTGTTGCAGCAGCCAGGAGTCTGAGAAGACGGATGGGGGCTGCTGGCACATAAACCGAATTGCCGTGGCAAGTCTCTTAAGTGAGTGACAGTATAACTGTGAGACTCGGTGCTAGCCGAGTGTTAATCCACAAATTAGCTTTTTTAGTGGCAGCACGATCAGCTGCCTGCGGGTCGCTGTCTGGATTGGAGTCTTCATTTTCTGTTTCACATAAAATTAAGACTCCAGTCCAGACGCAGGCTCACATGGGGGCATATTATCAAGCCAGGCGATAAAATGATCGCCGCTTTAGCGGCAGAAAACTGCCGCTAAAACGGCGATAATGGGCTTGATAATATGCTCTATGGAATTCCAATTGAAGCTCATGTTAGACCTCCTTCACATTTAACATGGGCTTCAATTGGAATTCCATAGAGCATATTATCAAGCCCATTATCGCCGTTTTAGCGGCAGTTTTCTGCCGCTAAAACTGCGATAATTTAATTGCCTGGCTTGATAATATGCCCCATGATCTCTGATCGAGCTGCTGCTAAAAAAGCTAATTTGTGCATTAACACTCGGCTGGCTCAGTTCAAGCAAAACAGTCAGAAAATGTAACTCAAGTCCAGACACATTCTGTGGCCTTCCATATATCGTCTTTTTGGAATGTTTTCCCGTTAACGCTTTGCAGCTACACACAAGCATTCATGCATATCCAATTAAAAAGCGAACTCAAAATTTCACTTTCGCTGTTCTCAACATAAAAACAATTAAAGTTTATAACTGAATCAGAATACAAAGAAAACTACGCATGTCCAGGATGAAAAAGCAAGGTACATGCAACTGACCATACGCCAAAACATATTTAGAATTATCATCGTTTTTAACCATTTGTTTAAAAAATGCAAGATTTTCGGTAAAAATGAATATTTAAAAGCATTTATTTCAAGTTAATATCTTTCATTCTTAATGCATTTGATTTGTAATTTTCAATAGTTGGATTTTATTTTGGCTCCTTGTGACTGCACTCTGTTTCCCCTGTATGGGTTGCTCTGCAGAGGTACAGGAAAAGCCAGGCTGCCTATTCTGTAATGACAAATACACACTACACACCATCCTAATGAGGTGACATTTGTGTCAGAAGGTGGCTTTGAGTGTCACATGGAGCGGGAGGAGGATACACTTTGTGATGGTTCGGTCTGGGGCTTCTCAGCACAGTTTGATCAGTTCATGCAAAGAGAGGATAAAGCACATGGTTCTGCTTAAGTCCACCCATAGGAGATCTATCCTGTTTTTGTTGGGGGTGGGGTGGGCAGGAGTTATGGAAGATGAGGCTCATTTGTAGGCAGTATAGCCTCTCATCCTGTTTGGTACAGTCGGGTCCCACAGTGCCCTTGCATTTCTGGTGCTTTGCTGCAGTTTTATGATCTACCTGGAGTTTCTTGTTGCTCAAATAGGTGTAATTTCTGATATTAATAGGTTTCCCTCTTCTTCATTGCTTGATTTTGCTCACGAGAAAGTGTCACTAATAGTCAATAAATGTCACTCCTAATTACACTGAAATTATGAATATAGTACACATGGCAATGTGAAACCTTGGCAGCTATGCATACAGTAAGAGCTGGCATTGCTCCCTCCCACAGGAAGCAGCTTCTAATGCTGTTCCCTGCAGGTGTGAGCAATATTTAGATCTATTTCCTTCCTGGCATCACTGGGGGCAGAGAAACAGATCTCAAGTCACTTTCAGCAAGCAGGAGGTTTTTTAAAGCTCCTGCCAGCTGGGAGAACACTTGGTTTTCACTCCTGCTTGGTAGGAGACATAGAAATGCTTCCTCCAAGTGAGTGCAAGCACAGGATTCCCTGCCCGCAAGCACTTGACCCTGGGATGGGCTCCTCGTGTCCTCAAAGCTCAGGGTGGGGAACCGCGTGCCCCCCGTAAAAATAAAATTTTGGCCCCTGCAATGGGCTCCCTGTGGCTTCTAATGGCTCAAAGAGTGTGGCCATGCATCCCTTCCCCTTTTTAAACACAGCCCAGGTTAGGGTCTTCCAGGTTTATACTAAATAAATGCGGCCTAACAGCCATTTAAAAAACATTCTGAGTCTTGTGGTTTTTGTGGAATTTCTTGCTGTTTTTTTCCTTTTTGGTCACACAGGGCGCTCCCTCTGGGTCCCCCATATGTCATAGGGAGTCACTGGGTCCCCCATGGGGCATAGGGGTCAAGGTATCCCTATCCTGCCCTCATATATCTTTTTCACTATCGTAGGAGTCTGACTCCTGTGGGAGTGAGATGGTCCAAGGGAAATTAAGCTCCCTAGGCCAATCAGAACGCTAAATTTTAAATCGGTGTTCCCACAAGAGTCTCGGAGACTCTTGTGTGCCCAACTACCAATATATAAAATCGTTTTGATGCATGATATCTCAAACACCACTGAACAAATTTACACAGAATTACAAAAACACAATCTGCAAACCAAGATCTAGCTTCCTGCCGAATTTGCTGTAATTCAGTTTCGCAGTTTTGGCTAAAACATATTTTAAAGAAGTCTATGGAAAATGCATGGGGATTTTACGTTTTGGGACCCCCCTTTATTCTCAGCCCCTGCTTGACAAATCACCCCAAAACTTTCCAGGTAGGAGCTGAGGTAAATTCACTTTTTTGGGGAAATTTTTGCAAAGATTCTCTTAATGGGGAAAAAGCCATTAGCAAACCTAAAAATGCTCAGTTTATAGAGAAACAGACCTGACTATCACTACTTGTGGCAAGTGCCACAGTGCCACTAGGTAATATATATATATGTGTGTGTGTGTGTGTGTGTGTGGGAGAGAGAGTAAGAGAGAGAGCATGGCAGTGTCACGACAACTTGAATTTGGAGTATATATATATATATATATATATATATATATATATATATATATATATATATATATATATATATATATATATATATATATATATATATATATATATATATATATATATATATATATATATATATATATATATATATTCACTGAAAAAACCATGGGTTTCACACACGTTATAGTTAGGAATTAGCATTTAAAAAACCTTAGAAATTCAATGAAAAAACCAAAGGTTTCACACATGTTATAGTTAGCTGGACATTTCACTCGTAAAAAACCATTGAAATTCCCCCGTTATAGTTAGTTCAGTTAACTATAACTCGCGCGCCCGCAATGCACTACTGATGACGTCACATATTACATCACTCATGACATGGTCAGTGACATCACTCATGACATCACTGATGACATCTCAAATGACATCACTGATGACATCATCCAGTGAATGTGTGTTTTTCTGAAAATTAAAAAAGTTTAATATATGTATATCTCAAGGTCGATGGAAGAATAAATGAGTATATAAGTGTCTAAATTGATGATTTGTTTTTTAAAAATTGATTGTGTAACTGACTGATTAAGTGTATCTTTATGAATACATGGCTAAGTGAGTAATGTTTAAATGTGTAAATACCTGTATCAGTCTCTCACTTTGTATATAAGTGGCTGCATGGGTTGGTGAGTAGCTACATGAGTGTCTATATAGGTTATTAGTTGGTTTTTTGAGTATCAGTATGAGTGTCTGAGTGTCTTCATGGTTCGGTGGGGGTTATTATGTAGTGCATAGGTGCATGAATGAGTGACTCACTGTTTGTATGTGTTGAAGACAGCATGTGTGTAGGACCGTATGGGTGGATGAGTGTGTGTATGGGTGTGTTAGTGAGTGAATGACTGTCTCAATAGTGTCTTTATGAGTAACTACATATTTTTTAAACTAGTATATATGACTATTGGTGTATATAAGTAAGTATATGTGCGAGTGAGAGATTGGAAGAGTGCCTGTATGAATAAGTATGTGTTTCTATAAGTGATTATTTAAAAGACTAAGTATGTGTAAGTTTCTGTAAAAGTAAGTGTGGTGGTGTGTGTATAACTGTATATGCAGGTAAATGGATGTTTGATTCTTTATTAGCATGAGTGACTATGTGTGAGTAACTCTATGAATGAGTGGCATTGTGTTACAGGATGTTTAGGTGTATGAGTACATATGATGTGTGAGTACATGTATGAGTGACTGTATAGGATTGTTGGTGGATGAGTGGATGTGTATGTGGATCTTAGAATTACTGAATAGGTTGTTGTAACTGTTATTTGTATGTCCATTTTTTTGAAAATTTCAGTCTCTATTTTTAAATGTGTGTATCAAAGGTTATATTAGGGTGAGAGGAGGTCTACCACTCTATCACAAGGATGATGTCATCAGTGATGTCATTTGAGATGTCATCAGTGATGTCATGAGTGATGTCACTGACCATGTCATGAGTGATGTAATATGTGACGTCATCAGTAGTGCATTGCGGCGGCGCGAGTTATAGTTAGCTGAACTAACTATAACGGGGGAATTTCAATGGTTTTTTACGAGTGAAATGTCCAGCTAACTATAACATGTGTGAAACCTTTGGTTTTTTCATTGAATTTCTAAGGTTTTTTAAATGCTAATTCCTAACTATAACGTGTGTGAAACCCATGGTTTTTTAGTGAATTTCAAAGGTTTTTTAAATGCTAATTCCTAACTATAACGTGTGTGAAACCCATGGTTTTTTCAGTGAATTTGCAAGGTTTTTTAAATGCTAATTTTTTTTTTTCTTCTTTTTTTTTTTACATATTTTTATTTTAATTTTCTATCCTTTTTTAAAGAGTATGGTTAAATTTTTCAAATTCTACAATATGTTTTTATTTTACATTTTTTATAAAATAAACAGATAAAATTTATTAGCAATACATTTTTTCCTTTTTTTTTTCTTTTTTTTTAGTGCGCGTACGGTAAGCTTACAGTAAGCGTACGGTTTACGCAATGTCCGTAATTTATCTACGCTGTTTGCGTATAGTTACGCAATTTGCGTAGCCGCGCGTACTCCGCGTGGGGCGCGTACGCGTGTACGCTACACGCGCACGTTACGCGGAAGTGTTGGGGAGTGACTGTTATGCGCATGCGCGCAAGCGCGTGTCTTTTTTACGCGCATGCGTACTTTTGCCGTAAGCGTACCGTAAGCGTACCGTAGGTCATGTGATCATGAAACACAACTTTTGATTGGTTGAAACTACTTTCAGTTCTAGAACTCTCCTACACCACACCCATTCCCCTCATTTCTGCTTGTGATCCCTTAGGAGAAGGAGCTGGGTTGTCTTTGTGATACGATGGCAGAACAGCAGAGCTCTTCTGAGAGTGAGGCTAGCAGCACTACCTTGAGGCAGAGAGCGAGGAAACAAAAGACCTCTTACGTATGGGAGTATTTTACTTTTCCAGAAGGCCAGCAAAAGGTAAATGCACCCTTAGTGACTTGTAAGCTGTGTAAGCGTGTACTTTCAAGAGGGAATCCTGACAGGAAGTATTCCTTTGGGAATCACACCATGATGAGACACCTTAAGGATGTACACAGAAGGACACATGCTCGACTTACTGAAGGTAACCCTTCAGTAAATCAACCAAGCACATCCACAGCAGCTCAGCCTGGACCATCATCTGCAGTGCCGAGTCCTTCTTCTGCAGGTCAGGTGAGCCCTTCATCTGTGGGGGGAGCATCTCCTTTTTCTGGTCCTCTGGAAATTAACCCTTGGTTTGCGAGGGTTGAAGTACGGTGCGCCACTTGTCATGATCTAATTACTTATAGGGAGACCAGTATTTCCCTAGTGAACTGTAAAATAGATCAGCACACTTGTCGTACCGTCTAATATTCCCATTCTTTCTTTCCTCTGTCCCTGCATGAACACAACGGCTCTTTTAAGAGCCAACCTTACCTTTCATCTATTTTTTATATATGTTTTTAAAAACTTTTTTTTTTTTTTTTTTTACCGTACGCGTACGGTACGCGTAATTTTTTTTTTTTTTTTTTAAAAACACTAAAAATCAATTATCACATTACAAGGTCCTTGAAAGACTACAATTAAAAACTGAAAATGTGATTGTAGAGAAGTGGAAAAAAGGGACCATGACATTATTGACTTACCATACCCACTCAAAAAAAGATTTATTCATTTAATTTTTTTTTTAATTGCTTTAAAAATGGTTCTAGTTTTCGAAAATTTTCTATCTCAATCTGAAAAAAAAGAAAAAAGTATTAATATTTAATAAAACATTTTATAATACAGTACACATATTTACATATTTTTCAAAAAATATTTTTGCCTTTTTTTTGCTGTTTTCAGAAAATATTGCATTTCACTATAAATTGTGAAAGCAATTGCATTCATCATTTAACAGCAGGCAAAAAAAAAATTAACAATCTCAAAGATTGTTTTAAAAAAGCCCACAATCTCTTTTTGCATAAACATAACTTTATAGAAATGCATAATATTCTTAAAAAATATCATCTAATATCAATACTTATTTCTTTAAAATACCGTCCTATATTTTTGTTTCAGAAGTATAATCACAATAATATATCTCAAATAACTCCACAATACATCGGGTTCCATTTCCTTTAGGCCAAATAGTAATTTTAAAATTCTTTTTTAGTTAAATTTCCAATGGTAATCCAACAAAAATCTAAAGTTTAAATTGTACAGATGTCACCGATTCTCTGTAACATTTTGGTTTCCGAAAGATTAATTAATAATTAAATAAGTCCACAATAGAATTGTTTACCTTTCCGCATGGCCAAATAGTAATTTTAAAAATCTTTTTTGAAAAAATTTCCAATGGCAATCCAATAACATTCCAAAATTTAAATTGTGCAGATGTTACCGATTTTTTCTACATTTTTGGTTTTCCAAAGTTTCCTTAAAAAATGGAAAAATTCCACATTACAATTGGTTACCTTTCCATTAGGCCAAATGATAATTTGTTAAATCTTTTTATTTGTAAATTCCAAATGGTAATCCAATAAAATGGTAAAATTGTTTTGTCCAGATGTTGCCAAATCTCTCTAAAATTTAGGTTTCAGGAAGATTAGATAGGAATTTGCTAAATCAAAAGGCAAACGTTGCTTAAAAATCAATTGGGAATCATTACACAGTGTCCAGCCTTTTTCACATTTAAGATAAACTGTGTAATGACCAGAAGTTACAGTAGGTCCATCATGGAAAATTATTGCAACTGTTACAAAAGTTTTTCCTGAAATTGATAATTGCTGTCCTGTAAACTTCTTTATTAAAGTATCCAATTTTGAACCATCAGCTCTACATCGTTGCATCATTAAAATTACATACTGTCTGTATTCCTTTAAAATTAATGTTGAAAACATGTCAGATTTACACTCACCGCATTGCATGCTATGATTAGCATCTTTAACTAATTTAGCAAAAGTGACTCTTTTACTTTCTGGCAATGTTAAATAAATAAACCTTTCAGAATCAACATTAGAGCCACATATATTATAACAGTTTTCACAACTATGTTCCCATTTATAAGAGAGACCAAATAAATTTTCAATGGGAACCCCTTCTTCTTCCAGTACCTGAAGAAAATAAATCAAGAATTCCTGTGCGTCTTGCTGTACATTTTGAGAAAACTGTGTTCGTCCTGAACATACATCTAAAACTTTTCTAATTTCAGTAGCACTTTCTATTTGAGTTTTATCATTACTCAGCTTTTCAAAAAGGAGACTCAGCACAGAACAGAATCTTTTTCCCTGATTTACTATTATCTGCTCTTGCAAACTTTCCAGATAAAATGCAACATTCAGCACTACATTAGCGTAGCAGTTGACACCAGAGCTATTTTCAAAATAACATCCTACAACCTGTTCTTCATTTTCCTTATTCTTTTTGCTTGCAATTACATCACTCCTCTTTTTTTTCCTCCTCTCTACATCTTCATTACAGATATTCTCATTTCTCCTTTTACGAGAAACTACACGTTTCTCCAACACAGGATACTGACCTAAATGAGGAGCATAGCTTCTTCTTAATCTATTATACTCCTTTACACAATTTGTATCAGCACTAACTTTTGAATCATCAAAGTCTATCATGAATAAACCTGATAATGTTTTCACTCGTGACAAAGCAACATAAGCCATACCTTCTTTGAACACAGTTGAACCAATGTTCACAAATGCACAATCTACAGTCAATCCTTGAGACTTGTGAATAGTTACAGCATATGCTAGCGAAAACGGAAACTGCTTCCTACGTACATATAAGTCTTTCACAAGCATGAAACGAACTGAACAACGACAAATGTCTTTAACTTCTTCTATCTGATCAAATTTTATTTTTAAACATTCAATTCCATCTTTTTTCTGATAATTAATAAAACCCACAACTCTTCCCATAGCTCCATTAACTAAACCTTTTTCAACATCCAAATTTCTCCTTAAAAATACTCTACAGTTCATGCAAACATATAGATTTTTTTCTAATCCAGCTGTTTTCGAAATGTTCTTCTCTAGTGAATCCAATTTATTTTTCAGTGTGCCTGTTAATGTGACAGTAATTCTTCCATCCTCAATTTTGTCCACTGCTTCCAATTTCCTGATATCTTCCTTTTCCAATTTCAAAAGCTCCTCATTGAATATTGAGCATTCACGTAGAGTTGGCATTAAGCAGATGACACTTTTGTTTTCTGCAATGTTCTTGTATATCTTCTCTGCAACTATTTCTTCCTTTGGAAATAAATTATGTAGCAGCCGACTCTGTAATGCTTTTTTGCCAGCTTCAGTGAGTAGTCCAATTCTGATATCTTTCAGAATACTTCCATATTCTTCATCGTTTGCTTGCCTCATATTAGTAGTAAGTTCCTTGTACTCAAAGAAGGACCAAATATTTGTATTACCGATGCTTCCCAATGACTTCTTCGTGTCTTCATGTGTCACAGTATTAAACACTGGTTGTCCTTTAACTGGAGTAAGTTGCAAAAGATCTCCAAAAACTATGACGTGTTTTCCTCCAAATAACACGTCATAGTCTGTCTTCAGAATTTGCTGCATTCTTAAATGCACAAAGGCAAGCATTAAGTTTGATACCATGCTCACCTCATCAATAATGAGAACTTGCATCTTCTTCAATACTCTTGAAACTTCCAAGCATGCTTCTCCAGTTAGCTTGTTGTATTGTATTTTGTTCTCATGCTCCACTGGTAACATTAGCAAACGATGTAAAGTGATTCCTTTTATGTTATATGCTGCTAACCCAGTTGGAGCAGTAACCACACAAGACAAAGTAGAATCCGTTTTTTGCTGTAGGTAGCTTCTGATGACTTTTATTAGGAAACTTTTTCCAGTTCCAGCTTGTCCGCTTACATACATCCTGATTGGATGAAATGATGTGCATGAGCACTCTTTTTTTTCATGTAGAAATCCGTGATCAATTTTTTTTCTGATCTCTTCATACATTTGTTGCTGCTCTTCGTTCAGTTGTCTTTCCAAATTTTGTAAGTCTATAAATTCTCCTTGAGCTTGATTCATAGCCGTTTCCACTTCATTCATGGCTATTGATGCTTCATTTTCAACGATTGGTTGTCCTAGGGGATCTTGACTGAGTGTTCCTGAACTTTGGCTGTCCTGAGAACTGTCTCTAGCTATTTCTGCTGCAATTGTAGTTTCCTGTTCAATTTCTTCATTTAACATTTGCAGATAAGTTGTGAATGTATTGCATTGTATGCTGTCTTTGCAAGCATTAAAAGAATCTTCATAGCTTTGAAATTCTCCCAGTAGTTCATCCTCTGTACGCCATGGTTTAAACAGCTGTAAAAGAGCCAAGTAGTAAAATTCCTTTTTGTCAGTAGTGTCGCAACTCAGCTTCCGGTGATTTATCAAACTTCCTTTTGTTTGCTTCACCAAACATCCTTCCTCACCAATGACTTTATATTTTCCATTGTTGATGTCTTCTGCGGCTTTCCGTGAATAAATGTAGTTCTGCAGCACTTCATAGAGACACATGTTCTCCAGATGATGACTTCTCTTGGGATAATATGTGTCCAACATGTTTGATTTCAAAATATCTGTACTTTCTGGGTCATTCTCGGCCAAATATTCAATTTCTCCAACAGATTTCAGTACCCGATTTCTCATTGCTGCAAGGCCTAAACTTGCCCAAATTATTCTTCTTGATTTCGAGTAGAGACTTGCAGAAGATAACCTATCTGAACATTCGTAGGATCCAATTTCTCGATGCGATAACATCTTCAAACTGAAACTGTACAGCTTCTTACTGACAGTTTTCTCGTGAGAAATCTCTTCCCACATTTCCTTCAATTCTGTTTTTTCTGATTTCGTAATGTAAGACGTTACATATCGAGCAACAGCAATGGAATTGTCAGCTACATACTGTATATCCATGTTAGCGTTCCACATGGATAAAATCACTGGGTTGTAGTCATTTATATTTTTTGATTCTTCTTTTCTTTTAAGGTTGTAGGTATTCTTAGGTGATTTTCTTGTGATAGTATGTCTCACAGATGACATAAAACTGTTAACTCTTCCATTTGAAAGAACAGGTCTAGGAAATCCAAATCGACATTTAGTGTAGTATTTATCTTTGCTCTTGTATTTCCGTCGACAGTATTTTCCACACCGATGACTTTGGAAACGTAAAACTTGCTCCTTTAACTTTTTCTCTTCTGTGCTTTTTGGTATAGCACATGTTGCATATTCTTCAATGTAAGATAACACTGCTTCATCAGTATCTGTTCCAAACTTTGGGGCATCCTTGATCCACAACAGCATATGAATATGAGGAGCACCTCTTGCCTGGTACTCTTTTCTCCAAAAGAAATCCACTACTTCTCCTAGAGGTGGATTTTTTTTATTGCAGATGAAGGACATCATAGCCTCAAATCTATGATTGAAATATCTGCAAACATTAACCGGATCCAATGAGCACAGTTCTCCTGCTGTCTTGTATTCGATGTTTTTAATGTTTGAATTTGCCTCTCGTAGAAAATCCAGTAAATCATCCCAAGCGTACTCCGCACAGCTTAGGGTAACGAACCATGTTGGTGTTCCTAAATTCCGTAACATGCATTTTAATTCACCATGGCGTCGGTACCAATATTCATTTGTCCCACGCTGACAAGCCATCAGATTGATCAGTTGTGTTTCCAAATGATCATCTCGGTGCTGCACTTTCTCCATAAAATCCTTAGCAGACACATTTTGCAAATGTACTCCACTTTTTAAAATGTGATTTACTGCATAAGACAATGCAGACAAGTCGCTTTCAAATAAAAGATGGAACAAATAAGGAATACTTTGTCGAAATCTGGGATCTTCAGCATATAGTCTTGTAGTCCGATACTCAGAAGCTGGAATCTGTTCCGGACGTTCATCGTATCGTCCTCCTTTTCCTTTAGGAAACAGCTGGGGAAAACATCGAGCTTCCAAGCTCTCCTCCCATACACTCACGGGAGTTCCTTTTGCTTTCTTCATCTGAAATAGATCAATATTGTTTCCCATAACTTCTTTTGAATGAAGAGGATGTATGCTAAAATGTTCATAAATTTCTTCTTCCTTTGACTTGTCCACTTTTTCAATTTGTCCAGTTGGTGTTTCTGTGTCTTCTTGTAAATCTTCTTCTTCTTCTTCTTCTATATAAATTGATTCATACCATTTGTTATTCCTTTTCAAATACAAATTTGCTCTTTGTACTTTCCGTACATCTACCAGCTCCTGCCAAATCTTCTTATTCTTTGTAGGTACACCATTAACCAGAATAATTAATGGTTCAGTTTCCAAAGTATCCGCATCAATAGTTTCCATATTTTTTTTCAAATCCAAGGGCAAATACACCACTCTACCTTTTAAACCTCTCAGTAAATCTGAAGGAGGTAATTTACCAGTTTTGGGCTCCATACGTACTATGGTCTGGAACGGATGAACACATTGAATGAGTATAGACTCATATGTATTTAATTCAGAAAGTTCAGCAGGAATAGCATCCAATTCTAAATTATTATGTACAGCTCTGGTCGGCATTCTATTTTCCTCTAACTTGTTGTAACAGTATTTACAAATACGCTGAACTTCACCCAATTCAAAACAATTTTCAAGAAATATATATGTGGCAAAATCCTTCCACTTATAATTATCTTCATTTTCACTCTTTCTGTAGAGATCAACATACCTGGTTTGTTTTCTATAATGAGTTCTGCGGCAACAAATACAAGTAATATTTGGTCTTTCATTAGAGATTATTGCAAATTTTGTTATGTGATCATTAAATGTCTTACTTACAGAGGGTTCTACATTCTCTTCCACTTCTTCCTCATTTACTGTGTCCTTCTCAGCACTGTTTTGTTCAGGACCAAAGTAACAAAACTGAATTTCATCAACAACCTTCTCTACATCTGATACCGTTCCACGGAACAGAGCCCTATTCAATTCATCTAACTTTATTGCTGGACTTTTAGCAAAATACAACCGTCTCACAAACTTTCTCATTTCAGTATGATGAACAGCCAGCATCCTAAAATGATGGAAAACACTATTACACACTTTTCTAGATAGACAAGCCAGAGAATGACCCTGCAAACCAGTATTCTCTCTCACTCTGCATGGATCCAAACTTTGAAGCACCTTAATCTTCTGTTTTACACTTTTTTTACTATATTCTCTTAGAAACTCACGAAATTTATCAATAGATTCCTGACGCACAGTGCAAATACTACTACAATTCCAAGTGTACACTGGGGCTTTAGGACGTCTCCCCATAGCCTCATCCGCCATCACTTGTACCTCATCTCTTGGAACCATTATCTCCTTCTCCATTATGCAACCATTTTTCACTTCATAAGCACGACCTCTGGTGTCAACTGCATGCAGCAAACTATTACTTTGAAAATAACTCTCTTCATTAAAAAAAGGTTCACTACTTGAACTATGCATCCATTTTCCTAAAAACACTTTAGAAAAGTTTGTTCTGTTCACTACTCTTTTCCTTTTGCTATGTGATTTCAGTACATTAACCATTTTGTCTAATGTACGCATCCTATTCAAAATTAAAATGAATAGTTTCCTTTTTAATTCTAATGCCTTTGCTGCAATGGCTTCAATTTCTTTTTTTCTCTTATAAAACTTAGCCTTTTGCTTATATTTCTTCACATCCTTTATCAAATTGGACATAACTCTTCTCTGAAACATTTTTCTACGTATCTCTTTAAACGCTGTTTTTCTGTTTAAGTTAATCTTTTTAGTTGCAGAAGGTATATTTGCATTAACTAAATTCTCAATTTTTTCCTGTGCTTTTCGATTGAAATCATTCTTTCCAGTACAGACATTTTGTACATTTTTCCTTTTTTTGAATATGTTCTTTAGAAAGTTTTTTGTCTGCTAACCAGAAGATTTTTTCTTCTTCCCAACATGAGCATCTTCAACTAACTTAGGTCCTCCAGTTGTCTTCAAATATAGGTTTTTTTGTGGTCTTTTTTTACTCTGGATTTTGTAGGCATCTTAAATTTTGTTCACTGCTCTTCAGCAATACCTGAAAAAAACTAAAAAAAAAATCCTTTATTTTATTTAAATATATTACTACATTTGTTTTCACATTAGTCACAAAACGAAATTTCTTTGCCAATTTGAAAGCACACTTACTGCTCTTTTTTTTGGCAAGTGATAAACACTTTTACAGACTGACACATTATGAATCCACTTTTCAGATTTTTTAAAAAGCACATGTCCAAACTGCTTTTTCAGACCAGCACCATTTGTAACCTGGGTGACTGCCTACACTCCAGCAAGGGCAAACAGCCTTAGTGATGCTGAATGTATTTGCATTACTGACTGAAACCTCAAACCCCACTCGCTTGTGAATACTGTCCATGATTCCACATGGTAAGCAGCTGGGTGTGTGCTAAGAGTCTGCTTCTGCACCAAAAAATGGCTCCCCCTTTCCATCTAATGCAACTGTGAAATCACCAGAGCAATACGCAATAAATCTCTGCCTGTAATTCCTATTTGCACACAGAGTCATGTTTTCACATTAGGCCCTTAAACGAAATTTCTTTGCCAATTTAAAAGCACACTTACTGCTCTTTTTTGGGCAAGTGATAAACACTTTTACAGACTGACACATTATGAATCCACTTTTCAGATTTTTTAAAAAGCACATGTCCAAACTGCTTTTTCAGACCAGCACCATTTGTAACCTGGGTGACTGCCTACACTCCAGCAAGGGCAAACAGCCTTAGTGATGCTGAATGTATTTGCATTACTGACTGAAACCTCAAACCCCACTCGCTTGTGAATACTGTCCATGATTCCACATGGTAAGCAGCTGGGTGTGTGCTAAGAGTCTGCTTCTGCACCAAAAAATGGCTCCCCCTTTCCATCTAATGCAACTGTGAAATCACCAGAGCAATACGCAATAAATCTCTGCCTGTAATTCCTATTTGCACACAGAGTCATGTTTTCACATTAGGCCCTTAAACGAAATTTCTTTGCCAATTTGAAAGCACACTTACTGCTCTTTTTTTTGGCAAGTGATAAACACTTTTACAGACTGACACATTATGAATCCACTTTTCAGATTTTTTAAAAAGCACATGTCCAAACTGCTTTTTCAGACCAGCACCATTTGTAACCTGGGTGACTGCCTACACTCCAGCAAGGGCAACCAACCTTAGTGATGCTGAATGTATTTGCATTACTGACTGAAATCTCAAACCCCACTCGCTTGTGAATACTGTGCATGATTCCACATGGTAAGCAGCTGGCTGTGTGCTAAGAGTCTGCTTCTGCACCAAAAAATGTCTCCCCCTTTCCATCTAATGCAACTGTGAAATCACCAGAGCAATACGCAATAAATCTCTGCCTGTAATTCCTATTTGCACACAGAGTCATGTTTTCACATTAGGCCCTTAAACGAAATTTCTTTGCCAATTTGAAAGCACACTTACTGCTCTTTTTTTGGCAAGTGATAAACACTTTTACAGACTGACACATTATGAATCCACTTTTCAGATTTTTTAAAAAGCACATGTCCAAACTGCTTTTTCAGACCAGCACCATTTGTAACCTGGGTGACTGCCTACACTCCAGCAAGGGCAAACAGCCTTAGTGATGCTGAATGTGTTTGCATTACTGACTGAAACCTCAAACCCCACTCGCTTGTGAATACTGTGCATGATTCCACATGGTAAGCAGCTGGGTGTGTGCTAAGAGTCTGCTTCTGCACCAAAAAATGGCTCCCCCTTTCCATCTAATGCAACTGTGAAATCACCAGAGCAATACGCAATAAATCTCTGCCTGTAATTCCTATTTGCACACAGTCATGTTTTCACATTAGGCCCTTAAACGAAATTTCTTTGCCAATTTGAAAGCACACTTACTGCTCTTTTTTTTGGCAAGTGATAAACACTTTTACAGACTGACACATTATGAATCCACTTTTCAGATTTTTTAAAAAGCACATGTCCAAACTGCTTTTTCAGACCAGCACCATTTGTAACCTGGGTGACTGCCTACACTCCAGCAAGGGCAAACAGCCTTAGTGATGCTGAATGTGTTTGCATTACTGACTGAAACCTCAAACCCCACTCGCTTGTGAATACTGTGCATGATTCCACATGGTAAGCAGCTGGGTGTGTGCTAAGAGTCTGCTTCTGCACCAAAAAATGGCTCCCCCTTTCCATCTAATGCAACTGTGAAATCACCAGAGCAATACACAATAAATCTCTGCCTGTAATTCCTATTTGCACACAGAGTCATGTTTTCACATTAGTCACAAAACGAAATTTCTTTGCCAATTTGAAAGCACACTTACTGCTCTTTTTTTTGGCAAGTGATAAACACTTTTACAGACTGACACATTATGAATCCACTTTTCAGATTTTTTAAAAAGCACATGTCCAAACTGCTTTTTCATACCAGCACCATTTGTAACCTGGATGACTGCCTACACTCCAGCAAGGGCAACCAGCCTTAGTGATGCTGAATGTATTTGCATTACTGACTGAAACCTCAAACCCCACTCGCTTGTGAATACTGTGCATGATTCCACATGGTAAGCAGCTGGCTGTGTGCTAAGAGTCTGCTTCTGCACCAAAAAATGGCTCCCCCTTTCCATCTAATGCAACTGTGAAATCACCAGAGCAATACGCAATAAATCTCTGCCTGTAATTCCTATTTGCACACAGAGTCATGTTTTCACATTAGTCACAAAACGAAATTTCTTTGCCAATTTGAAAGCACACTTACTGCTCTTTTTTTTGGCAAGTGATAAACACTTTTACAGACTGACACATTATGAATCCACTTTTCAGATTTTTTAAAAAGCACATGTCCAAACTGCTTTTTCAGACCAGCACCATTTGTAACCTGGGTGACTGCCTACACTCCAGCAAGGGCAAACAGCCTTAGTGATGCTGAATGTGTTTGCATTACTGACTGAAACCTCAAACCCCACTCGCTTGTGAATACTGTGCATGATTCCACATGGTAAGCAGCTGGGTGTGTGCTAAGAGTCTGCTTCTGCACCAAAAAATGGCTCCCCCTTTCCATCTAATGCAACTGTGAAATCACCAGAGCAATACGCAATAAATCTCTGCCTGTAATTCCTATTTGCACACAGTCATGTTTTCACATTAGGCCCTTAAACGAAATTTCTTTGCCAATTTGAAAGCACACTTACTGCTCTTTTTTTTGGCAAGTGATAAACACTTTTACAGACTGACACATTATGAATCCACTTTTCAGATTTTTTAAAAAGCACATGTCCAAACTGCTTTTTCAGACCAGCACCATTTGTAACCTGGGTGACTGCCTACACTCCAGCAAGGGCAAACAGCCTTAGTGATGCTGAATGTGTTTGCATTACTGACTGAAACCTCAAACCCCACTCGCTTGTGAATACTGTGCATGATTCCACATGGTAAGCAGCTGGGTGTGTGCTAAGAGTCTGCTTCTGCACCAAAAAATGGCTCCCCCTTTCCATCTAATGCAACTGTGAAATCACCAGAGCAATACACAATAAATCTCTGCCTGTAATTCCTATTTGCACACAGAGTCATGTTTTCACATTAGTCACAAAACGAAATTTCTTTGCCAATTTGAAAGCACACTTACTGCTCTTTTTTTTGGCAAGTGATAAACACTTTTACAGACTGACACATTATGAATCCACTTTTCAGATTTTTTAAAAAGCACATGTCCAAACTGCTTTTTCATACCAGCACCATTTGTAACCTGGATGACTGCCTACACTCCAGCAAGGGCAACCAGCCTTAGTGATGCTGAATGTATTTGCATTACTGACTGAAACCTCAAACCCCACTCGCTTGTGAATACTGTGCATGATTCCACATGGTAAGCAGCTGGCTGTGTGCTAAGAGTCTGCTTCTGCACCAAAAAATGGCTCCCCCTTTCCATCTAATGCAACTGTGAAATCACCAGAGCAATACGCAATAAATCTCTGCCTGTAATTCCTATTTGCACACAGAGTCATGTTTTCACATTAGTCACAAAACGAAATTTCTTTGCCAATTTGAAAGCACACTTACTGCTCTTTTTTTTGGCAAGTGATAAACACTTTTACAGACTGACACATTATGAATCCACTTTTCAGATTTTTTTAAAAGCACATATCCAAACTGCTTTTTCAGACCAGCACCATTTGTAACCTGGGTGACTGCCTACACTCCAGCAAGGGCAAACAGCCTTAGTGATGCTGAATGTATTTGCATTACTGACTGAAACCTCAAACCCCACTCGCTTGTGAATACTGTGCATGATTCCACATGGTAAGCAGCTGGGTGTGTGCTAAGAGTCTGCTTCTGCACCAAAAAATGGCTCCCCCTTTCCATCTAATGCAACTGTGAAATCACCAGAGCAATACGCAATAAATCTCTGCCTGTAATTCCTATTTGCACACAGAGTCATGTTTTCACATTAGTCACAAAACGAAATTTCATTGCCAATTTGAAAGCACACTTACTGCTCTTTTTTTGGCAAGTGATAAACATTTTTACAGACTGACACATTATGAATCCACTTTTCAGATTTTTTAAAAAGCACATGTTCAAACTGCTTTTTCAGACCAGCACCATTTGTAACTTGGGTGACTGCCTACACTCCAGCAAGGGCAACCAGCCTTAGTGATGCTGAATGTATTTGCATTACTGACTGAAACCTCAAACCCCACTCGCTTGTGAATACTGTGCATGATTCCACATGGTAAGCAGCTGGGTGTGTGCTAAGAGTCTGCTTCTGCACCAAAAAATGGCTCCCCCTTTCCATCTAATGCAACTGTGAAATCACCAGAGCAATACGCAATAAATCTCTGCCTGTAATTCCTATTTGCACACAGAGTCATGTTTTCACATTAGTCACAAAACGAAATTTCTTTGCCAATTTGAAAGCACACTTACTGCTCTTTTTTTTGGCAAGTGATAAACACTTTTACAGACTGACACATTATGAATCCACTTTTCAGATTTTTTAAAAAGCACATGTCCAAACTGCTTTTTCAGACCAGCACCATTTGTAACCTGGGTGACTGCCTACACTCCAGCAAGGGCAACCAGCCTTAGTGATGCTGAATGTATTTGCATTACTGACTGAAACCTCAAACCCCACTCGCTTGTGAATACTGTGCATGATTCCACATAGTAAGCAGCTGGGTGTGTGCTAAGAGTCTGCTTCTGCACCAAAAAATGGCTCCCCCTTTCCATCTAATGCAACTGTGAAATCACCAGAGCAATACGCAATAAATCTCTGCCTATAATTCCTCTTTGCACACAGAGTCATGTTTTCACATTAGTCACAAAACGAAATTTCTTTGCCAATTTGAAAGCACACTTACTGCTCTTTTTTTTGGCAAGTGATAAACACTTTTACAGACTGACACATTATGAATCCACTTTTCAGATTTTTTAAAAAGCACATGTCCAAACTGCTTTTTCAGACCAGCACCATTTGTAACCTGGGTGACTGCCTACACTCCAGCAAGGGCAACCAGCCTTAGTGATGCTGAATGTATTTGCATTACTGAGTCCAACCTCAAACCCTTAAACTATTCTTTTTTTATACCAGTACACCTTAATTTATTGTGAAAACATAGTCCATATTATTTTACTTGTTCCTCACATTTAAATTTCTCCCAAAACAGAAAATAATAAACACAACTTCAACAAAAAGAATTGCATTTCTATTATTCATTTCTTAATTTACCATATACATCCCCTCTCAAACTCTAAACTCACCTTTAAAATTAGTTAGTTGTGAAAGAAATGTGGCACTCAAACAGCAGATTATCAGAGCCAGGATCTCTGTTCTTTACACCTCTCTCCTCTCAGCAGAACCAGATAATGGCAAACTTTCCCTCTCTTTTTCCACATATATACATGTTAATTTCAAATCTCAGTGCTTTCCCCTTTTTTTCAAATGTAATCACACATTTCTATTGGTTGAAAACCAACCCTTTTCCAAAAGTACCCTTCCCCCAACTTGACTTCTGCCTAGTACCCTTCCCCCAACTTGACTTCTGCCTGCTACCATAGCAACAGCTCATGGAACACTGCTGTGTGGAGTTAGGTCAGAAGTTCGCCAAACAATGTTTCAATTCCACAGAGCAAGAGTGCTTGACTTTTCAAACCTAACAGCAAATCCATAGTACTGTTCTTTGGTAACACATTTTTCTGTACCAATACAAAACATGCTTCTATTAATTTACACATACAGCCTAGTATTTATTCTAGAATGGTATGAAACAGCCAATCAGTTCTTTTTTTTATGAAAAAAATATGTATGCCTCCATTTCCAAACTGTCTTTCATTTCTTTTTACCATTCTACTGAATTACACCTCCTGAGTGCATCCAGTTCTCCTTTGAAGATGTTCACAGTGTGGATTGTAGGGCACAGCTATGTCTTCTGGAGTGAAAAGTTTGCAGAGAAAACAGGTATGGTGAGAGACCTTGCTTTGCCAAATGTAGACATTAAATGGATTGGTCAGAGAGGGTTAAAGTGGCACCAATTGATGCCATTGGTGAAATCCTTCATGCAAAAGCAACACCCTGACCTCATAATAGTGCACTGTGGTGGCAATGACCTAGGCACTTTGACTGGGGTAGGTCTGGAAATGCTTATGAAGGACACCTTTGCACAACTGTTTTCACTTTTCCCTAAAACTGCCTTTGTGTTTTCTAACATATGCCAAAGGCAAAAATGGAACTGGTCCAATCATTTCTGTCCGCAGATTGACAAAGCAAGAAAGCACGTCAACAAATCTGTTTCTGCTTTCCTCCGTGACTATGGTATGGGTTCCATTTACCACAACAACTTGCGTTACGACATGCAAGACATTTATAGAGGAGATGGTGTGCACTTCAATGATGAAGGGAACAGAGTCTTCCTCTTGAACCTTAGACTCTGCATCGGTACTTACTTGTAGGTACCACTTAAAAATCACTTCATAAACACAACGGCTCTTTTTAGAGCCCCCTAATATCTAAACACTTAAATCTGCATTTCATTTCTTTTTTTTTTTTTTTTTTTTACCGTACGCTTACCGTACGCGTACCCCGTGATTTTTTTTAAAATCAATAAATGTTTTCTTTGTACTTTTCTGTCCTTCTTTGACCCCCTTACAAATGTTAGGGGGTCTGTAACTCTCCTCCTTGCCCCCTTTTCTTGTTATCACTCTTTTTTTTCTGAGTGAAACACACGAAATGGCGGCCGCCGCTTCCTGGTTTCGGCCGATTCGAATGTTTACTAAGATCTAAGAGCCAATCAGAATCGTGCTCGCGCACGCCACCGTACGCGTACGGTAAGCGTACCGTAAGCGCACCATAAGCTGGCTCAGATATATATATTGATTTAAAGGCTATTTTCTCAGAATCTACTGAACAGATTTACACCAAACCTACAAAAGGCACTTCCTTGACCTGAGGACTACCTCTCTGCCAAATTTCTAGTAATTCTGTTCAGACGTTCGGGCTGTAGCCCTGTCTAAAGGTCCTATGGAAAAATGCATGGGAAAAACGCGTTTTGGGACCCCCCTTTTATCTCAGCCCCCGCTTGACGAATCCCCCCGAGACTTTCAGGGAAGGAGCGGAGCGTAGCGCCCCACCTATTTTGAAAAATTCGCGAGGATTCGTCGACCGGCGCCAAAGTTATTCAAAATAGAATGTTGCGGATTTCCTATGGAAACGTGGTCCTAACTATAACTACCTACTGGCGACCGCCAGTAGGTAATATTACCTACTGGCGGTCGCCAGTAGGTAGTTATAGTTAGGACCGTGTTTCCATAGGAAATCTCAAAATTCTATTTTGAATAACTTTGGCGCCGGTTGACGAATCTTCGCAAAATTTTCAAAACTAATGGGGCGCTCCGCTCAGCTCCTACCCTGAAAGTTTCGGGGGGATTTGTCAAGCGGGGGCTGAGAAAAAAGGGGGGTCCCAAAACGCGTTTTCCCCATGCATTTTTCCATAGGGACTTTAGTCGCAGCTACAGCCCGAACAGCTGAACAGAATTATGTGAAATTTGGCAGAGAGGTAGCCATAAGGTCCATGAAGTGCCTTTTGCAGGTTTGGTGTAAATCTGTTCAGTTTTTCCTGAGAAATTAGCATTTAAATCAATATATATATCTGTACGCGCGTACCGTGCGCGCACTGAGCAAGTCCTGTGAGCGCACCCTGCCGTGCGCGAGCGCACTTCTGATTGGTTGTTACATGTCAGTAATCATTCGAATCGGTGGAAATCAGGAAGTGGCGGCCGCCATTTTGTCTCTCGCATAAAGAGGGGGTGATAAACAAAGGGGGAGAACTTGAAAAGGGGGCAGGGTGGGGAGATATTGACCCACTAGGCATTGTAAGGGGGTCACAGTAGGACCTTGTAGGGCAAAAAAAAAGATTTATATTTTGAAAAAAAATATCGCCGAGTGCGCGCACCCAGCGCACACCCGAAAAAAAACTTTAAAAAAAAAAATAATAAAAAATCGCATTTAAGTGTTTAGATATAAGGTGGCTCTAAAAAGAGCCCTTGTGTTTATTGTTTGTTTTTTGGTACCTACAAGTAAGTACCGATGCAGAGTCTAAAGTTCAAGAGGAAGACTCGGTTGCCTTCATCAGTGAAGTGTACACCATCTCCTCTATAAATGTCTTGCATGTTGTAACGCAAGTTGTTGTGGTATATAGAACCCATACCATAGTCTCTGAGGAAAGCAGAAATAGATTTTTTGACGTGCTTCCTTGCTTTGTCAATCTGCGGACAAAATTGGTTGGACCAGTTCCACTTTTGCCTTTGGCATATGTTAGAATATACGAAGGCAGTTTGTGGAAAAAGTGACATCAATTGCACAAAGGTGTCCTTAATAAGCATTTCCAGACCTACCCCAGTTAAAGTGCCTAGGTCATTTCCACCACAGTGCACAATAATAAGGTTAGGCTGTGGGAGATGTAGAAAGGTTTTCACCAAAGGCATTAATTGGTGCCACTTTAACCCACTCTGACCAATCCATTTGATGTCTACATTTGGCAAAGCAAGGTCTCTCACCATACCTCTTTTTTCTGCAAATTTTTCACTCCAGAAGACATAGCTGTGACCTACAATCCACACTGTGAACATCTTCAAAGGAGATCTGGATGCACTCAGGAGGTGTCTTTCAGTAGAAAGGCAAAAAGAAATGAAAGACAGTTGAAAAATGGGGGCACACATACTTTTTTTTATAAAAAGAACTCATTTGCTGTGTCAAACCATTCTACACTAAAAACTAGGCTGTATGTTTAAATTTTAAAAAGCATGTATTGTATTGGTTCAGAAAAATGTGTGAACAAAGAACATTAGTTTGGATTTGCTGTTAGGTTTGAAAAGTCAAGCACTCTTGCTCTTTGGAAATGAAACATTGTCTGCTGAACTTCTGACCTCTCTGCTCACACCTGCGTTCCATGACCTGTTGCTATGGTAGCAGGCAGAAGTCAAGCTGGGGGAAGGGTACATTTGGAAAGGGGTTGAAGTTTTCAACCATTAGAAATGTGTGATTTAATTTGAAAAAATGTGGGAAGCACTGAGATTTGAAATTAACATGTATATGTGTGAAAAAAGAGAGGGAAACTGTGCCATTAACTGGTTCTGCTGAGAGGAGAGAGGTGTTCAGCTCAGAGATTCTGGTCTGATAAACTGCTGTGTGACTGCCACATTTCTTTCACAACTAACTAATTTTAAATGTGAGTTATGAGTTTGAGAGGGGGTGTTTGTGGTTAATTTTGATATAAAAAAAAGAATTATGATTATTTGTTTAAAGTTGTGATTTACATTTTCTGTTTTGCGAGATATTTAACTGTTTTGAATATGTAAAATATTATGGAGTATGTTTTCTCCATAAGTTAATGTGTACTGGTAACAATGAGGAATACTGTTTTGTGCCTACCATCAAACCATGAGTCTGTGTGCAGAGAAGAATTGTTGACAGAGATTTAATTTGTGTTGCTGTTGAAAAGTAAGACTTGCAGTTGAAAGAAAAGGACAGCTTCTTTTTAATTGTGATGGTTAGCATTTAGCAGAATCACTTTGAAATAAAAGAGAGGAAAATGGCAGCACATTTGAAAAAAGCATTAGTTCTGTAAGAATTGATAACTCAGGAAAGGGGCAGCCTGTGTTTTGTGCCTACCAACACAGCATGAGTCTGTGTGTATATAGGAATTGTTGTCTGAGATTTAATTTGTGAAGTTGTTGTTCAGTAAGAAATGCAGTCCTAGGAAAGGGGCAGCCTGTGTTATGTGCTTAAAATGATGACATGAGTCTGTGTGCACACAGGAATTGTGGGCAGAGATTTAATTTGTGAAGATGTTGTTCAGTAAGAAATGCAGTTCCAGGAAAGGGGCAGCCTGTGTTATGTGCCTAAAATGATGGCATGACTCTGTGTGCACACAGGAAATGTGGGCAGAGATTTAATTTATGAAGTTGTTGTTCAGTAAGAAATGCAGTCCCAGGAAAGGGGCAGCCTATGTTATGTGCGTAAAATGATAGCATGAGTGTGTGCGCACAGGAACTGTGGGCAGAGATTTAATTTGTGAAGATGTTGTTAAGTAAGAAATGCAGTCCCAGGAAAGGGGCAGCCTGTTGTGTTTACACAAATTATCCCTTAGCACACATGCACTGTTACATACATCCCTGCAGTCTTCATGCAGTTCTGGAAGTCTCTTTGCTCATCTGTCTTGCACCAGACAATACACAGTGTTCAGAAACACACTCTTGGCACACACGCAGCAGCTTCTCCAACACTCTCATGTGTAGTACTCAGCTCTGTGTGCTGTTTCAGATAGCACTGTGTAATGCAAACACATTCAACGTCACCAAGGCCTCATTTAAATTGATCTAGTGTAATTACTCACCCTGTAACACATGGACATGGTCTTAAGGAGCTGTTAGGACATGTGTTGTTTTCTGCTTCTGTAAATGATAAGGGAAATGTATCAGGCTGTAACAGTAATTTGGTACTATTCAGGGACACTGTTTTGTTCCAAAAAACATAGCATGAGTCTGTGTGCGCACAGGAATTGTGGGCAGAGATTTAATTTGTGAAGATGTTGTTCAGTAAGAAATGCAGTCCCAGGAAAGGGGCAGCCTGTGTTATGTGTGTAAAAAGATGGCATGAGTCTGTGTGCACACAGGAATTGTGGGCAGAGATTTAATTTGTGAAGATGTTGTTCAGTAAGAAATGCAGTCCCTGGAAAGGGGCAGCCTGTTGTGTTTACACAAATTATCCCTTAGCACACATGCAGTGTTACATACATCCCTGCAGTCTTCATGCAGTTCTGGAAGTCTCTTTGCTCATCTGTCTTGCACCAGACAATACACAGTGTTCAGAAACACACTCTTGGCACACACGCAGCAGCTTCTCCAACACTCTCATGTGTAGTACTCAGCTCTGTGTGCTGTTTCAGATAGCACTGTGTAATGCAAACACATTCAACGTCACCAAGGCCTCATTTAAATTGATCTAGTCTAATTACTCACCCTGTAACACATGGACATGGTCTTAAGGAGCTGTTAGGACATGTGCTGTTTTCTGCTTCTGTAAATGATAAGGGAAATGTATCAGGCTGTAACAGTAATTTGGTACTATTCAGGGACACTGTTTTGTTCCAAAACACATAGCATGAGTCTGTGTGCGCACAGGAATTGTGGGCAGAGATTTAATTTGTGAAGATGTTGTTCAGTAAGAAATGCAGTCCCAGGAAAGGGGCAGCCTGTGTTATGTGTGTAAAAAGATGGCATGAGTCTGTGTGCACACAGGAATTGTGGGCAGAGATTTAATTTGTGAAGATGTTGTTCAGTAAGAAATGCAGTCCCTGGAAAGGGGCAGCCTGTTGTGTTTACACAAATTATCCCTTAGCACACATGCAGTGTTACATACATCCCTGCAGTCTTCATGCAGTTCTGGAAGTCTCTTTGCTCATCTGTGTTGCACCAGACAATACACAGTGTTCAGAAACACACTCTTGGCACACACGCAGCAGCTTCTCCAACACTCTCATGTGTAGTACTCAGCGCTGTGTGCTGTTTCAGATAGCACTGTGTAATGCAAACACATTCAACGTCACCAAGGCCTCATTTAAATTGATCTAGTCTAATTACTCACCCTGTAACACATGGACATGGTCTTAAGGAGCTGTTAGGACATGTGCTGTTTTCTGCTTCTGTAAATGATAAGGGAAATGTATCAGGCTGTAACAGTAATTTGGTACTATTCAGGGACACTGTTTTGTTCCAAAACACATAGCATGAGTCTGTGTGCGCACAGGAATTGTGGGCAGAGATTTAATTTGTGAAGATGTTGTTCAGTAAGAAATGCAGTCCCAGGAAAGGGGCAGCCTGTATTATGTGCGTAAAAAGATGGCATGAGTCTGTGTGCACACAGGAATTGTGGGCAGAGATTTAATTTGTGAAGATGTTGTTCAGTAAGAATTGCAGTCCCAGGAAAGGGGCAGCCTGTTGTGTTTACACAAATTATCCCTTAGCACACATGCACTGTTACGTACATCCCTGTAGTCTTCATGCAGTTCTGGAAATCTCCTTGCTCATGTCTCTTGCAGCTGACAATACATAGTCTGCAGAAACACACTCTTGGGACACACGCAGCAGCTTCTCCAACACGTGCGTACTACTCAGGTACTACAATGCGTACTACTCAGGTCTGTGTGTAATGCAAACACATTCAACGTCACCAAGGCCTCTTTTTCTTTGCTCTACTCTAAACACTCAGCCAGGTTGCAGATACTTATGGTATGAAGTAGCTGTTAGGAAATGTGCTCTTTTCTGCCTCTGTGATTTTCCAGGTAAAATGAGTAAGGCTGTAACAGCAATTATCACTTGATCTACCAGAGTAGTAAATGTGCTTTGAATTTGCAAATCAAATTCTGTTTTCTGCTTAGAAGCACACCATGAGGCTGTGTGTGCACAGGAATTGTGGCCACAGATATAATTTGTGTTGCAGTTGTTCTGTTAAAAAATGCACTTGCAGGAAAGGGGCAGCTTCTTTTTTTCAACTGTGGTGGTTAGTACTGTGCACAAATTAGTAAATCACAAATGAGAGACAAATGGAAAAACATTTGAAATAAATGAAAAGTAAAAAAAAATATTTTAATGAATTATAATTACAAAAAGGATTTTTTTTAGTTCCTTGCGGGTATTGCTGAGCAACAGTGAAAAAAAAAATGCCTTTAAGGACAAGAAAAAGGAAAGAAAAGCAACAACAAGTATATCTGGACAAAACTGGGAAAAAAAAAATAGCAGGAGAAGCTGGTGATGGCAAAAAGAAAAAGTCTACTGGTAAGCAGAGCAGAGATTTCTTAAAAAAGATTTTCAAAAAACAAAAAAATGGCAAAAATAACTGTAAAACAAAGAGAGTTTTATGTACAAAGCAACAACACAGTCAACAGCAAAAAAAAAGCTAATGTACAATCAGAAGTATGTCAAACAGATTTAACACGAAAATTAGATTTTAAAAACATTCGTCGAAAAATGTTTCAGAGAAGAGTGATGTTAAATTTGCTAAAGAATGTGAAAAAATATAAGAACAAATCAAAATTTATTAAGAAAAAAAAATGTATAGAAAATATTGTAAGTAAGGCTTTGGAAATAAAAAGAAAACTTTTTATTGTAATTTTGAATAGGATGCGTAGATTAGAAAAATTAGTGAATGCAATGAAGTCACAAAGCAAAAGGAAAAGAGAAGTGAAAAAAAGTAACTTTTGTAAAGTGTTCTTGGGAGAATGGAAACACAGTTCAAGTACTGAACCATTTTTTAATGAAGAGAGTTATCTTCAAAGTAATAGTTTGTTGCATGCAGTTGACACCAATGGTAGAGCATATGAAGTTAAGGATGGTTGTGTGATGCAAAAAGAGAAAATGGTCCCAAGAAATGAGGAAGAAGTAATGGCTGCTGAGGCTATGGGGAGTCGTCCAAAAGCCCCAGTGTACACTTGGAACTGTAGTAGTATTTGTACTGTGCGTCAGGAATCTATTGATAAATTACGTGACTTTCTAAGAGAATATAGTAAAAAGAGTGTAAAACAGAAGATGAAGGTGCTTCAAACACTAGATCCATGCAGAGTGAGAGAAAATACTGGTTTGCAGGGACATTCTCTGGCTTGTCTATCTAGAAAAGTGTGTAAAAGTGTTTTTCATCATTTTAGGATGCTGGCTGTTCATCGTACTGAAATGAGAAAGTTTGTGAGAACATTGTATTTTGCTAAAAGTCCAGCAGTAAAGTTGAATGAGTTGAATAATGCTCTGTTTCGTGGATCTGTATCATATGTAGTGAAGTTTACTGATGAGATTCAGTTTTGTTACTTTGGTCCAGAACAAGAAAGTGCAGAAAAGGACACAGTAAATGAGGAAAATGAGGAACAGAATGTAGAACTCATTATTACTAAAAATTTTGAGGATGAAATGACAAAATTTACAATCACCTCTAATGAAACACCAAATATTACTTGTATTTGTTGCCGCAGAAGTCATTATAAAATTCAAACAAGGAGTGTTGATCTGTATAAAAAAAGTGAAAATGAAGATAATTATAAGTGGAAGGATTTTGCAACATATATATTTCTTGAAAATTGTTTTGAATTGGGTGAAGATCAGCGTATTTGTAAATACTGTTATAATAAGTTAGAAGAAAATAGAATGCCGACCAGAGCTGTACATAATAATTTAGAATTGGATGCTATTCCTGCCGAACATTCTGAATTAAATACATATGAGTCTGTACTCATTCAATGTGTTCATCCGTTCCAGACCATAGTACGTATGGAGCCCAAAACTGGGAAATTACCTCCTTCTGATTTACTGAGAGGTTTAAAAGGAAGAGTGGTGTATTTGCCCTTGGATTTGAAAAAAAATATGGAAACTATTGATGCAGATACTTTGGAAACTGAACCATTAGTAATTCTGGTTAATGGTGTACCTACAAAGAATAAGAAGATTTGGCAAGAGCTGGTGGATGTACGAAAAGTACAAAGAGCAAATTTGTATTTGAAAACAAATAATAAATGGTATAAAGCCATTTATATAGAAGAAGAAGAAGAAGATTTACAAGAAGACACAGAAACACCAACTGGTCAAATTGAAAAAGTGGACAAGTCAAAGGAAGAAGAAATTTATGAACATTTTAGCATACATCCTCTTCATTCAAAAGAAGTTATGGGAGACACTATTGATCTGTTTCAGATGAAGAAAGCAAAAGGAACTCCCGTGAGTGTATGGGAGGAGAGCTTGGAAGCTCGATGTTTTCCCCAGCTGTTTCCTACAGGAAAAGGAGGACGATACGATGAACGTCCAGAACAGATTCCAGCTTCTGAGTATCGGACTACAAGACTATATGCAGAAGATCCAAGATTTCGTCAAAGTATTCCTTATTTGTTCCATCTTTTATTTGAAAGCGACTTGTCTGCATTATCTTATGCAGTAAATCACATTTTAAAAAGTGGTGTACATTTACAAAATGTGTCTGCTAAGGATTTTATGGAGAAAGTGCAGCACGGAGATGATCATTTGGAAACACAACTGATCAATCTGATGGCTTGTCAGCGTGGGACAAATGAATATTGGTACCGACGCCATGGTGAATTAAAATGCATGTTACGGAATTTAGGAACTCCAACATGGTTTCTTACCCTAAGCTGTGCCGAGTACGCTTGGGATGATTTACTGGATTTTCTAAGAGAGGCAAATTCAAACATTAAAAACATTGAATACAAGACAGCTGGAGAATTGTGCTCTTTGGATCCAGTTAATGTTTGCAGATATTTCAATCATAGATTTGAGGCTATGATGTCCTTTATCTGCAATAAAAAAAATCCACCTCTTGGAGAAGTAGTGGATTTCTTTTGGAGAAAAGAGTACCAGGCAAGAGGTGCTCCTCATATTCATATGCTGTTGTGGATCAAGGATGCCCCAAAGTTTGGAACAGATACTGATGAAGCAGTGTTATCTTTCATTGAAGAATATGCAGCATGTGCTATACCTAAAAGCACAGAAGAGAAAAAGTTAAAAGAGCAAGTTTTACGTTTCCAAAGTCATCGGTGTGGAAAATACTGTCGACGGAAGTACAAGACGAAAGATAAATTCTACACAAAGTGTCGATTTGGATTTCCTAGACCTGTTCTTTCAAAAGGAAGAGTCAACAGTTTTATGTCAGCTGTGCGACATACTATAACCAGAAAATCTCCCAAAAATACCTACAACCTAAAAAGAAATGAAGAGTCAAAATTTATAAATGACTTCAACCCAGTCATTTTATCCATGTGGAATTCTAACATGGATATTCAGTATGTGGCAGACAATTCTATTGCTGTTGCTCGGTATGTGACATCTTACATCACTAAATCTGAGAAAACAGAATTGAAGGAAATGTGGGAAGAGATTTCTCACGAGAAGACTGTCAGTAAGAAGCTGTACAGTTTCAGTTTTAAGATGTTATCGCATCGAGAAATTGGATCCTACGAATGCTCAGATAGGTTATCATCTGCAAGTCTTTACTGGAAATCCAGAAGAATAATTTGGGTAAGCTTAGGCCTTGCAGGAATGAGAAATCGGGTACTGAAATCTGTTGGAGAAATTGAATATTTGGCCGAGAATGACCCAGAAAGTACAGATATTTTGAAATCAAACATGTTGGACACATATTACCCAAAGAGAAGTCATCATCTTGAGAACATGTGTCTCTATGAAGTGCTGCAGAACTACATTTATTCACGGAAAGCCACAGAAGACATCAACAATGGAAAATATAAAGTCATTGGTGAGGAAGGATGTTTGGTGAAGCAAACAAAAGGAAGTTTGATAAATCACAGGAAGCTCAGTTGCGACACTCCTGACAAAAAGGAATTTTACTACTTGGCTCTTTTACAGCTGTTTAAACCATGGCGTTCAGAGGACGAACTACTGGGAGAATTTCAAAGCTATGAAGATTCTTTTAATGCTAGCAAAGACAGTATAGAATGCAGTACTTTCTCAACTTATGTCCAAATGTTAAATGAAGAAAATGAACAGGAAGCAAAAATTGCAGCTGAAGTAGCTAGAGACAGTTCTCAAGACAGCCAAAGTTCAGTAACACTTAGTCAAGATCCCCTAGGACAACCGATCATAGAAAATGAAGCTGCAGTAGCCATGACTGAAGTAGAAACGGCTATGAATCAAGCACAGGAAGATTCAATCGACTTACTAAATCTGGTACAACAACTGAATGAAGAACAAAAAGAAATTTATGAAGAAGTCATCAAAAAAATTGATCATGGATTACTACATGAAAAGAAAGAGTGCTCATGCACATCATTTGAACCAATCAGGATGTATGTGAGTGGACAAGCTGGAACTGGTAAAAGTTTCTTAATAAAAGTCATCAGAAGCTACCTACAGCAAAAAACAGCTTCAAATTTGTCCTGTGTGGTAACTGCTCCAACTGGGTTAGCAGCCTATAACATAAAAGGAATTACCTTACATCGCTTGCTAATGTTACCAGTGGAACATGAGAACAAAATAGAATACCACAAGCTAACTGGAGAAGCATGCCTCGAAGTTTCAAGAGTGTTGAAGAAGATGCAAGTTCTCATTATTGATGAGGTGAGCATGGTTTCAAATTTAATGCTTGCCTTTGTGCATTTAAGAATGCAACAAATTCTTAAGAGAGACTATGACGTGTTATTTGGAGGTAAACACGTCATAGTTTTTGGAGATCTTTTACAGCTCACTCCAGTTAAAGGACAACCAGTGTTTAATACTGTGACACATGAAGACACGAAGAAGTCATTAGGAAGCATTGGTAATGCGAATATTTGGTCATTTTGTGAGTACAAAGAACTCACTACCAATATGAGACAAGCAAACGACGAAGATTATGCAAGTATTCTGAAAGATATCAGAATTGGACTACTCACAGAAGTTGGCAAAAAAGCATTACAGAGTCGGTTGCTACATAACTTATTTCCAAATGAAGAAATAGTTGCAGAGAAAATATACCAGAACATTGCAGAAAAAAATACTGTAATCTGCTTAATGCCAACACTACGTGAGTGCTCAATATTCAATGAGGAACTTTTGAAATTGGAAAAGGAAGAGATTAAGAAAATGGAAGCAGAGGACAAAATTCAGCATGAAAGAATTACTTTTACATTAACAGGCAAACTGAAAAATAAATTGGATTCACTAGAGAAGAATATTTCCAAAACAGCTGGATTAGAAAAAAATCTATATGTTTGCATGAATTGTCGAGTGATTTTAAGGAGAAATTTGGATGTAGAAAAAGGTTTAGTGAATGGAGCTATGGGAAGAGTTGTGGGTTTTATTAATTATCAGAAAAAAGAAGGAATTGAATGTTTAAAAATAAAATTTGATCAGATAGAAGAAGTTAAAGACATTTGTCGTTGTTCAGTTCGTTTCATGCTTGTGAAAGACTTATATGTACGTAGGAAGCAGTTTCCATTTTCTCTAGCATATGCTGTAACTATTCACAAGTCTCAAGGATTGACTGTAGATAGTGCTTTTGTAAACATTGGTTCTAGTGTGTTCAAAGAAGGTATGGCATATGTTGCTTTGTCACGAGTGAAAACATTATCTGGTTTATTTATGATAGACTTTGATGACTCAAAAGTTAGTGCTGATACAAACTGTGTAAAGGAGTATAACAGATTAAGAAGAACCTATGCTCCTCATTTAGGTCAGTATCCTGTGATTGAAAAACATGTTGTTTGTCGGAAAAGGAGATTTGAGAATATCTGTAATGTGGATGAACAGAACAAAAAAAAAGGACAGTGATGTGATAGCAAGGAAAAAGAAAAAGGACAGTGTTGAAGAGGTTGTTGGTTGCCATTTTGAAAATAGCTCTGGTGTCAACTGCTATGCAAATGTAGTGCTGAATGTTGTATTTTATCTTGAAAAGTTGCTAGAACAGATACTAGTAAATCATGGAAAAAGATTGTGTTCTCTGCTGAGTCTCCTTTTTGAGAAGCTGAGTACTGATAAAACTGAAATAGAAAGTGCTACTGATGTTAGAAATCTTTTAGATGTATGTTGTGGTTCTACACAGTTTAAAGACAATGTCCAGCAAGATGCTCAGGAATTCTTAATATATATTTTGAGTGTACTAGAAGATGAAGGAGTAGAAGTAGAAAACTTATTTGGTATCTCTTACAAATGGGAACATTGCTGTGAAAACTGTATGAACACATGTAGTAGTAATGTTGATTCAGAAAGGTTCATATTTTTACCATTACCACAAAGTAAATCAGTGACTTTTAGTAAATTAGTTAAAGATGCCAATCACAACATGGAATGTTCTGAATGTAAATCAGACATGTTTTCTACATTATTTTTACAGAAATATGGTCAGTATGTAATTTTAATGATGCAACGTTGTAGAACTGATGGTTCAAAATTGGACACTTGAATAAAGAAGTTTACAGGACAGCAATTATCAATTTCTGGAAAAACTTTTGTTACAGTTGCAATAATTTTTCATGAAGGACCTACTGTAACTTCTGGACATTACACAGTTTATCTTAAATGTGAAAAAGGCTGGACACTGTGTAATGATTCCCAATTGATTTTCAAGCAACGTTTGCCTTATGATTTACCCAATTCTTATTTAATTTTTCAGAAACCTAAATTTTGAAAACTAAAAACTGCATCTGAAGGAAGCATTTTTTGTAATTTTAAAGGATTATAATTGAAGATATCACTTAAAAAGGATTTTGAAATTACTATTTGGCCTAAAGGAAAAGTAATAAAAACAATTGTGGATTCCTTTGACAGAAATTATTTTGGCATGTGTGCTTTTGCGACAAGGTTTAAAGACGGTTTGTCTAGAAAATTTTTATTCATCTAGAGAAGTACTTGTAATATATATGTAATATTTCTAACAAGGTATATTTTAGTGAGGAAAGTTTTAGGGCTTTTTTTAAGCAATCTTTCAGATTGTTTTTTTTTTGCCCGCTGTTAAATGATGAATACAATTGTTTTCACTATTTTAAGTGAAAAATAAAAAATTCTGAAAACAGCAAAAAAAGGGCAAAGAATTGCTTTGTAAAATATGTAAAAACATGTAATGCTTTTTGTAATGTATGATTGAATATTAATACTTTTTTTCTTTTTTTGCAGAACTGGAAAGAAAAAAAAAAAAAAAAAAATCTGTTCCTTTGCAAAATACTTTTTAAAAAAAAATTTTAGATTTTTTTTTTTTTTTTTTAAATAAGTGAAAAATATTAGTATTATTCAATCCTCCCTTTTCATGCTTCCATTTCTTCACCTCTTTTTGTACATTAAATTTAAAAAAAAAAAAAAAACATTTAAAAAAAAACCTTGGGTGCGCGTAGGGTGCGCGCACCTAAAAAAAAAATCCCTCCCCAAAAAATTTTTGGGGTTTAGTTTATAAGTGGCTCTTAAAAGAGCCCTTGAGTTAATGGAGGGAAACAGGAAGAGAAAAACGAAAAAAAAGAAAAAACATCTATGGTCTACTTGCAATCATGGGCATCAAATTTTCTCTGAATGAGATCAAGACTGGTCTCACCCACAGAAATAAGTTTACCGCAATCAGTGCAGCATGTAGACAACCTAGCCAAACAAGGTGGTCCAAAAAGAGGTGTGGAAGAAGGCAAAGGCACCACTGCAGAAGAAGTGCTCGGCTGAGCTGCCGAAGATGTGCTCGGCTGAGCTGCTGCAGATGTCGTCGGTACAGCAGGTGGAGGGTTTGCTCCAGAAGCTTGACGAAAAGTTACTGGATGCATTTTGTCAACATGCCTCAACATAGTGTGAATGCTAAAAGAATATTTCTTGTTAGGATTCCCACGTGACAAGACTTTTTGACAAAGTACACATGTAACTTTAGGTGCATTTACCTTTTTTTGTCCCTCTGGAAAAGTGAAAAACTGCCATATAAAGCTGTCTTTCTGCTTCCTGATCCTCTGCCTCTCAAGAGTGTCCTGGTCACTGTCTGAAGATGGTTGCTGTTCAGCCATTGTCTCTCAACAACAGAATAGCTCCTTCTCCAAAGGAATCAGAACTAATAATGAGGGGAGTAGGTGTGGTTTGGGAAGAATCTGGAACTGAAAGTACTTCAAACCAATCAAAAGTGATGATTCTTGATCACATGACTTGCCATGAGGGGATTGGGTGTGGTGTTGAAACAATTAGAAACTGAAAGTAATGATAACCAATAAGAAGTGCTGTTTTATTATGCATAAACCCGAGGTGCGCGCACTGCGCAAGCTCCGAGCGCGCACCTCGTGATTACGTATGCACGAATGCGTAGGAGCGCATGTGCATACGTCATATGCGCGTACCTAGCGCGCATACGTTGAACACGCGTATACGCGACCGTTATTGCGCGTAATTTTAGCGTATGCGGAAGTAAACCGCGTGGAGGGCGTAGGACGCACGCACGCATGCATTCGTACGTACGTACGCATACGTACTGGGTGCGCGCTCCCAGCGCGCACTATGACGTATATTTGCGTACGTAAATAACGTACGACGGTATTCATAAAAAACTTACGAAATTGTACTAGGAGCGCGCTCAGAGCGCGCACCCCAAGAATTTATATAAAAAAAAAAAAAGTGGAGAAAAATTCAGTGCAAAAATTAAAAAAACTGTTCAACTTTATCCTAATTGAATTTTTTAAAAAAAAAGCAAAAACAAATAAAAAGATACAGATAATATATAAATGAATACATAGGAATTTTATTTTTAATAAAAAAAAAAAAAATTAATTAAATAATACAAAAATTAGCATTTAAAAAAACCGTACAAATTCACTGAAAAAACCAAAGGTTTCACACACGTTATAGTTAGGAATTAGCATTTAAAAAACCTTGCAAATTCACTGAAAAAACCATAGGTTTCACACATGTTATAGTTAGCTGGACATTTCACTCGTGAAAAACCAATGAAATTCCCCCGTTATAGTTAGTTCAGCTAACTATAACTCGCGCCCCCGCAATGCACTGCTGATGACGTCACATATTACATCACTCATGACATGGTCAGTGACATCACTCATGACATCACTGATGACATCTCAAATGACATCACTGATGATATCATCCTTGTGACAGAGTGGCAGACCTCCTCTCACCCTAATATAACCTTTGATACACACATTCAAAAATAGACACTAACATTTTCAAAAAAATGGACATACCAATACCAGTTACAACAACCTCTTGAGTAATTCTAAGATCCACATACACATCCACTTATTCACCAACAGTCCTATACAGTCACTCATACATGTACTCACTCATCATATGTACTCATACACCTATACATCCTTTTGCACAATGCCACTCATCCACAGAGTTACTCACACACATAATCACTCATGCTAATAAAGGAAGAAACATACATTTACTTGCATATACATTTATACACACACCACCACACTTACTTCTACGGGAACTTACACATACTTAGTCTTTTAAACAATCACTTATAGAAACACATACTTATTCATACAGGAACTCTTTCAATCTCTCACTCTCACATATACTCACTTATATACACCAATAGTCACATATACTAGTTTAAAACATATGTAGTTACTGATAAAGACACTATTGAGACAGTCGTTCACTCACTAACACACCCATACACACACTCATCCACCCATACAGTCCTGCACACATGCTGTCTTCAACACATACAAAGAGAGAGTCACTCATTCATGCACCTATGCACTACGTAATACCCCCCACCGAACCATGCAGACACTCAGACTGATACTCAAAAAACCAACTAATAACCTATATAGACACCCATGTAGCTACTCACCAACCCATGCAGCCACTTATACACAAAGTGAGAGACTGATACAGATATTTACATATTTAAACATTACTCACTAAGCCATGTATTCACTAAAATACACTTAATCAGTCAGTTATACAATCTATTTTTCAAAAACAAATCATCCATTTAGACACTTATATACCCATTTATTCTTCCATCGACCTTGAGATATACATACATAAAACATATTTAATTTTCAGAAAAACACACATTCACTGGATGATGTCATCAGTGATGTCATTTGAGATGTCATCAGTGATGTCATGAGTGATGTCACTGACCATGTCATGAGTGATGTAATATGTGACGTCATCAGCAGTGCATTGCGGGGGCGCGAGTTATAGTTAGCTGAACTAACTATAACGGGGGAATTTCATTGGTTTTTCACGAGTGAAATGTCCAGCTAACGATAACATGTGTGAAACCTATGGTTTTTTCAGTGAATTTGCAAGGTTTTTTAAATGCTAATTCCTAACTATAACGTGTGTGAAACCTTTGGTTTTTTCAGTGAATATATATATACATATATATTCACTGAATAAACCATAGGTTTCACACATGTTATACTTAGCTGGACATTTCACTCGTAAAAAAACATTGAAATTCGCCCGTTATAGTTAGTTCAGGTAACTATACATCGTGCGACCGCAATCCACTGCTGATGACGTCACATATCACATCACTGTTATTCACTAAGATACTGTTAATAAGTCAGTTATACAATTAATTTTACAAAAAAAACATCCATTTAGACACTTATTTACCCGTTTATTCTACAGAACGACACATATTCACTGGATGATGTCATCAGTGATGTAATATGTGACATCATCAGCAGTGGATTGCGGTCGCGCAAGTTATAGTTACCTGAACTAACTATAACGGGGGAATTTCAATGGTTTTTTACGAGTGAAATGTCCAGCTAACTATAACATGTGTGAAACCTATGGTTTTTTCAGTGAATTTGCAAGGTTTCTTAAATGCTAATTCCTAACTATAACGTGTGTGAAACCTATGGTTTTTAAGTGAATTTGCAAGGTTTCTTAAATGCTAATTTCTAACTATAACGTGTGTGAAACCTATGGTTTTTTTTGTGAATTTGTAAGGTTTTTTAAATGCTAATTTATGTATGTATTATATTTTTTATATATTTATTTTACAATAAACTACCTATGTATAAAGTTATAGATTGACTGTATCCTGTAATATGGAATGGCTCGTTTAAAATTTTTTTTTTTTTTAAGGGTTTTTCACCGTGCGCGCACCCCGCGATTTCTTGAAAAAAAAAAAAATGTTTTTTTCACCCTTCGGGGTCCTTCAGAGACCCCCTGACAAAGGCTAGGGGGTCAGGAACTCTCTACCCTGCCCCCTTTTCACGTTCTCCACCTTCGTTTTTCACTGCCACACACAAAATGGCGTCCGACACTTCCTGATTTCGACCGATTCGAATGTTGACTGACATCTAACCACCAATCAAAATTACGCTCGCGCACGGCAGCGTGCGCGCATGTTGCGTGCACGGTGCGCGCTTATAGATATTTATGTACTTTTAACTGCAATTTTCTCAGGAACTACTGAACAGATTGACACCATATATGCAAAAGGCACATCCCTGACCTGAGGACTACCTCCTTGCCAAATTTCAAGTAATTCTGTTCAGCCGTTCGGGCTGTACCTTCGACTAAAGGTCCTATGGGAAAATGCAAGGGGAAAACGCGTTTTGGGACCCCCCTTTTTTCTCAGCCCCCGCTTGACGAATCACCCCGAGACTTTCAGGGTAGGAGCTGAGCGGAGCGCCCCATTAGGTTTGAAAATTTGGCGAGGATTCGTCAACCAGCGCCAAAGTTATTCAAAATAGAATTGTCAGATTTCCTATGGAAACTCGGTCCTAACTATAACTATCTACTGGCAACCGCCAGTAGATTATATATATATATATATATATATATATATATATATATATATATTACCTACTGGCGGTCGCCAGTAGGTAGTTATAGTTAGGACCACGTTTCCATAGGAAATCCGCAACATTCTATTTTGAATAACTTTGGCGCCGGTCGACGAATCCTCGCGAATTTTTCAAAATAGGTGGGGCGCTACGCTCCGCTCCTACCCTGAAAGTCTCGGGGGGATTCTTCAAGCGGGGGCTGAGATAAAAGGGGGGTCCCAAAACACGTTTATCCCATGCATTTTTCCATAGGACCTTTAGACAGGGCTACAGCCCGAACGGCTGAACAGAATTACTAGAAATTTGGCAGAGAGGTAGTCCTCAGGTCAAGGAAGTGCCTTTTGTAGGTTTGGTGTAAATCTGTTAAGTAGATTCTGAGAAAATAGCCTTTAAATCAATATATATATCTGAGCCAGCTCACGGTGCGCTTACGGTACGCTTACCGTACGCGTACGGTGGCGTGCGCGAGCGCGATTATGATTGGCTCTTAGATCTTAGTAAACATTCGAATCGGCCGAAACCAGGAAGCGGCGGCCGCCATTTTCTCTCTCGCACTGAGAGAGATGATTAACAAACAAAGCACAAAAACATTTAAAGGGGCTGTTTTGACAGCTCCCACACACATAGCCATGTACAGGGAGTCCCCAAAGATCCCCCAAGGCCAAAAACGGAATTTTTATTTTTTCGCTAATTTCGCCGATTACGCTTACCGTACGCGTACGGTAAAAAAATATTTAAAAAAATAAAATATCCACACTAACCCCACCCCGTGTGCAATTGGTGACCGAAGGTCACCCATTGTGCATGGCTTATCACATAAGTAAAAAACGACAAGATTAAAAAAAAAAATATTAAAATAAAAAATTATCCACACTCTCTCCACCCCGTGTGCAAATGGTGCCCGAAGGGCACCATTTGTGCATGGCTTATAACTACTGCGAAAAATTTAAATATTACCTTTAAAAACGAAGTGCATCATATGTCCTCCATGTGCGCACGGTGCGCGAAGCGCATCGTGCGTACATGGCCCATCTAGCGTAACGTGGGCACGCGGTGCGCGTAGCGCACCGCGTGCCCACCGTGCGTGCAGGGCACTAACTGCGTAAAGTGGGCGCGCGGTGCGCGAAGCGCACCGCGTGCTCACTGTGCGCGCACAGTGCGCGAAGCGCACCGTGCGCGCACGGAACAAACTGCGTTAAGTGGGCGCGCACGCCACGAATGGCGTAAAGTAACTTAGCATTTAAAAAACCGTACAAATTCACTGAAAAAACCATAGGTTTCACACACATTATAGTTAGGAATTAGCATTTAAAAAACCTTGCAAATTCACTGAAAAAACTATAGGTTTCACACATGTTATAGTTAGCGGAAATTTTACTGATAAAAAACCAATGAAATTCCCCAGTTATAGTTAGTGCAGGCAACTATAACTCACGCGACCGCAATCTTCTGCTGATGACATATGTGTCTTTATGAAAAGAAAATATTTGTAATATATGTATAGCTAAAAATGTATGGAAGAAGACATGGGTAAATAAGTGTCTAAATACAGTATTAGCATCAGCAGAGGATTGCGGTCGCGTGAGTTATAGTTGCCTGCACTAACTATAACGGGGGAATTTCATTGGTTTTTTATCAGTAAAATTTCCGCTAACTATAACATGTGTGAAACCTATGGTTTTTTCAGTGTATATATATATATATATTACCTACTATCGGTCGCCAGTAGGTAGCTATAGTTAGAACCTAGTTTCCATAGGAAAAGCATTCTTTGATTTGCTAATAACTTTGGCATCGTTTGATGAATGTTCATGAAATGCTAAAAAAAAAAAAGTTCGATCCAGATCAGCTGCTATCCTGAAAGTTTGGGGGTGATTTGTCAAGTGGGGGCTGAGAAAAAAGGGGATCCCAAAAAGTGTTTTCTCCATGTTAATTTCCATAGTAAATGTTATTACAGGCTACAGCCCAAACTGCTTATCGGAATTACACCAAATTTGGCAAAAAGGTAGAGCTTGGTTCAGAAAGCGACCTATTTTTTAAATGGTTTAAATCCGTTCAGTAGTTGCTGAGGAATTCAAAAAATAAAAGTCAAAAAATCAATTTCCCATACGAAACTTTAGCCAAGGCTACAGCCCGAACTGCTGAACGGAGTTACACCAAGTTTGGCAACAAGGTAGTGCTTGATTCAGAAAGCAACTTTTTTTTTAAATGGTGTAAATCCGTTCAGTGGTTGCTGAGAAATTCGAAAAATAAAAGTTTTGATACCTGGGGCAGCGATGGGTTGGCGCACCCACCGACCACACGCTTCACTGTGATTGGCTGCCACAACCACGAGCTTCACTGTGATTGGCTGCCAACACTCCAAACCAGAAAGTGTTGGCAGCCATCTTGTGACTCAGTAGAACCAAGTCACAAGATAACAGTCGAAAAAAGATTAAAAAAGAAGAAAAGGGGGCAGGGTAGAAACACCCTGACCCCCTAGTCCTGCTCAGGGGATCCCACAAGGACCCCCAGGCCCAAAAATTATTATTTTGTTTTAAAAAATGTCCAAATGCGTGCTGGGTGTGCGAATCCGGATGGAAAAATACAAAAAATTGAAGCGGGGGGCTCCCCCACTCCATTTAAATGAGCTTCTGGGTGGGTCAGGATCCGGGGGGGGCAATCCGAAAATTATATTGCCGGGGCCTGCGGGGCCTCCACTGCCCCGGGGACCACCACCTCCCCGGGGCTATGTAAATTATGTGCGGGAGAGCACACGGCCCTTCCACAGCCCCGGGGACTGCCACCTCCCCGGGGCTTGTTTTGTAATTGTTGTGGGGCCTCCGAGGCCCCCCAAGTCCTGGGGATCGCCACCTCCCTGGGGCTTTGAAAATAGAGAGAGGGGGCCGTGGCCCCCCTCCTGGAGCCCTTGATGGCCCTGGGGACCGCCACCATCGAGGGCCGGCTCCTGCAATGTCCCATGGAGCCCACCCCCGGGACATTGTTGTTTGCTATGACAGGGTGGAAGCATGCCTCACACATTGTCATAGCAAACCCTGGTTTGCATTGTTGAAGCGAGAGGAGGAAAACCTGCTCTCGCTTCAATGAAGCAAAGTAGGATTGCTTTTGGGCAAGGGAAGCTGTATGTTAGAAGCTCCCCTTGCACAAAAGCAATGCTGGTTCTGGCAGGAGGCCGGGTGCTGGCGGGAGCGTGGGGGCATTGGGGCTCTCCCCATGGTCCCCAATGAAGAGGCCAGGCCCTGGGGGATGGGGTCCCCAGGGCCAGTAGTGGACAGGGAAAGGGGGACAACGCAGCGCCCCCTTCCTAATGATTAATAAAAACATTCAATAATTGGGCATGCCCCAGCGGATGGGGTCCTCAGGCGAATATAACTTAATGGAAGTGGACTGTTTTTTTTTAGAAAAGTTTGGAGTGGCGATCCTAAGGTGGCTTTCAGCACGGCCTCCTAGTGTGAAAGCGCTTGGTGTGCGGCTCTAGGCCCGACCCCCAAGTGTGAGCACGCTGGGTGCATAGCTCTCTGCGCGGCACCCGAGTAATTCACAGGTCTTTAAAAAACCATTTACCTGTATATGAGGCTTTGTTGTGATTTCACCTCTTCTTTGAGCCCCTGCATCTCCACTCTGCCTATGAGTGAAAGAATTAGCTCTCCCCCTGAAAGTTTTATCAGCCTAACCCCGAAATGTGGCTCTAGTTGCGCCCTTGACTGGCATACGCCGGCTCAGCCCACTCCGCTTACGCTTACAGAACTCCGTAGATTCTATCCGCTGTATGTCAATGATCCAGCTGTGGGGCTGGGAATATCTTGCAGACAGAATTCTGGGCCTTTCCCGAGGCCTGGATTGCAATCCTGACGCTCCGCCGGAGTTGCCACTGGTTGGCAGCCAATTATAGCCAAACTCGTGCTCGGGGGGGTTAGGCTCCGCCAACATATGTACTTATCCAATCACTCCGCCAATCCCCAAGCACTTATAAATTCACTATAAAATCTCCTTGCAGTACTCTTATCATCCAGTCTCTACCCATGTACTCATAGAATGACCCAGACAAAGTTACATAACCGAGGTCTTCCCCACTGCCAGAGGTAACATGGTTGCGTGAGCAGTCAACAGCACAATCTAATGTGGTAGGGACCAAGGCCATCATGCATACATAATGAACACACGGACACAGTTAGATAGATAGTGGAACTGGCTACAGGTACGTGCCCTCGGCCCCTTTTTATTACCAGGGTCACATGTCCGGTGACGTCTGTGCTGGATGAGTGTGGGGTGAGTGTAAGCTAGCCCTCATGTAATGGTTGGTGCTGACAACAACTACAATAGGGATAATCAGATCACACACAGAGATTCAATCATAAAGGGTCCATAACTTGTGGTGCACTAAGGCAGGGGTACCAGATCTTAAATCACGCACAAAAAGATTGTATGGTAAAGGGTCCATGTCCATGTGCTCTGAGGTAGGGGCACCAGAGATGAGCGTGCTGATGTGAAGAAATTGTTAATGTCCCTTTGGGATATTCCTGCTGCATGAGGTGACATTTTTGCATCCGGTGTCTACAGCACGAAAGTCAATCATAAAGGGTCCATGAATTGTGATGCACAGAGTTAGTGGCACCTGAAGAGCTCAGCATGTGGGCAGCCAGCAATGATGGCATGTCCTTGCAGGACAGGATTGGATTGGATATGTGTGAGAACTGCTGAACGCAGTGTAGGCTGGAGGCAGCAGTCAGCAAGGGCCTACAACTATGTGGTGTTGACTTGTGGTGCACTGAGTTAGTGGCAACAGTGGCGCTCAGCTTGTGCGCAGCCAGCGATGATGCGTGGTGCGGGTGGGCCGCACTGGGAGCAATGTCTGTTGCCTACTGGACTACGTCATCTGCAATCGCGGCTCGATCTGAATTGTGAGCCCTGCTAACCACAGTGTAGGCCGGAGGCAGCGGTCAGCAATGGCCCACAGCCACATGGTATTGACTTAAGATGCACAGAGTTAGTGGCACCTGAAGCACTCAGCGCGTGAGCAGCCAGCGATGATGCGTCATGCGAGCAGGCTGCAGTGGATGCAATATCTGTTGCCTTCTGGGATCAGCAATTAATAATTCAAGATTTAATTTGAATTTTGAGCTCTGCTGACCTCAGTGTAGGCGTATGGAACAAAACATGAAATATGTATGGAATACATTGTCGAAATGTGTAGGTTTCAGGGACATTATAGTTAGTTGCCTTTTGGACTCTGAAATTAATTAATCAAGACTGAATTTGAATTGTGAGCCCTGCTGACAGCAGTGTAGGCCGGAGGCAGCGGTCAGCAAGGGCCCATAGCCATGTGACGTTGACTTGAGCTGCACAGATTGAGAGCATTTGGTCTTCTTAACCGATTATATTGTCTTGCACAATTTGCATTGGCACTAATCTTGAATTGTGAGCCCTGCTGAGCGCAGTGTAGGCCAGAGGCAGCGGTCAGCAATGGCCAACAGCCATGTGGCATTGACTTGAGCTACACAAAGTTAGTGGTACCTGAAGCACTCAGCGTGTGCGCAGACAGCGATGATGCGTGGTCTGGACGGGCTGCACTGGATGCAATGTCTGCTGCCTACTGGACTGCGTCATCTGCAATCGTGACTCTATCTGAATTGTCAGCCCTGCTTACCGAAGTGTAGGCCGGAGGCAGCAGTCAGCAAGGGCCAACAGCCACGTGGCGTTCACTTGAGCTGCACAGAGTTAGTGGTACCTGAAGCACTCCGCGTGTACACAGCCAGCGATGATGCGTGGTCCGGGCAGGCCGCACTGGTATCAATGTCTTTTGTCTAATGAATTCTGCATCAATAAGGCCATGTGGCGGTGACTTGTGGTGCACTGAGTTAGTGGCACCTGAAGCATTTAGCATGTGCGCAGCCTGCGATGATGCATGGTCCAGGCGGGCAGCACTGGATGCAATGTCTGTTGCCTACTGGACTGCGTCATCTGCAATCACGACTCAATCGGAATTGTGAGCCCTGCTGTTCGCAGTGTAGATGAAAGGCAGTAGTCAGCACAGACATCAAGGAATGCTTTTTGTCACTTCTTCTTGACAAAATCCGAGGACGTAGAGTACAATGCTCTCTGCAATTAATAAATGAAGACTGAATTCAAATTGTGAGTCCTGCTGACCGCAGTGTAGGCGTATGGAACAAAAGATGAAATATGTATGGAATATATTGTTGAAATATGTAGGTTTCAGGGACGTTATAGTTAGTTGTCTACTGGACTCTGAAATTAATGAATCAAGACTCAATTTTAACTGTGAGCCCTAATGACCGCAGTGTAGGCTGGAGGCAGTGGTCAGCATTGCCCACAGCCAAATGGTGTTGACTTGAGCTGCACAGAGTTAGTGGTACCTGAAGCATTCAGCGTGTGCGCAGCCAGCGATGATGCATGGTCCGGGCGGGCAGCACTGGATGCAATGTCTGTTGCCTACTGGACTGCGTCATCTGCAATCGCGACTCTATCTGAATTGTCAGCCCTGCTAACCGCAGTGTAGGCCGGAGGCAGTGGACAGGAAGGGCCAACAGCCATGTGGCGTTCACTTGAGCTACACAGAGTTAGTGGTACCTGAAGCACTCAGCATGTGTGCAGCCAGCGATGATGCGTGGTCCGGGCGGGCCGCACTGTTAGCAATGTCTTTTGCCTAATGAATTCTGCCTTAATAAGGCTACGTGGCGATGACTTATGGTGCACTGAGTTAGTGGCACCTGAAGCATTGAGTGTGTGCGCAGCCTGAAATGATGCGTGGTCCGGGCGGGCCGCACTAGTAGCAATGTCTTTTGCCTAATGAATTCTGCCTCAATAAGGCTACGTGTCGATGACTTGTGGTGCACTGAGTTAGTGGCACCTGAAGCACTCAGCGTGTGTGCAGCCTGAGATGATACGTGGTACCAGCGGGCCGCACTGGGAGCAATGTCTCTTGCCTACTGGACTGCGTCATCTGCAATCGCGACTCGATCTGAATTGTGAGCCCTGCTGTCCGCAGTGTACATCGACGGCAGTAGTCTGTACAGACATAACTCTGCAGTGCTGTGCCGCTGGGTTCTCAGGAGGCCTGTGTCGAGGAGGCCGGAGGTCACGGCAGTGGCCTCGTGGCAGGGTGAGGGCCGCCGCTCTGGCAGACGCGTTGGCCTTCCCAGAAGTGAACCACGCCCAGAACCCTGGCCTATTTATTCACACTCCTACGCTGGAGTGGTGTACGTTGGACCAGCTCACTCCGGTTCCAGTTCCACTTACAGGGGGGACGACACAGCAACATGACCGAGATCTTCCCCACTGCCTGAGGTAACATGGTTGCGTCCACTGTCCACAACAGTACAAGCACCAGCAGTATATGTACACATGGAGAGGTCTGTGCTCTGCATAGTGAGGTTTGTCCAGCACATTACCGCTACACTTGGCATTGTGTGCATTGTTATTGATGGGTGACTTGCCTCCTTCACACATACTTGGTTCCCACATCTCCCAACATTCACCTATTGTGTGGCTGAGGGGCCATGCCGTTTTGAGAAGGTCCGCTGTTCTGTTCTGTTCTGCGCTGCCTCGGTGGTAGTAGGGCTGGGTGGTCTGAGGGGGAGGTCCTGGGGGTGGTGGCGGTGGGTGTAGTGGCCTTCTTGGGTGTCGGAGCTGCATGGTCAGTAGGTCTCTGAAATGTGTTGGCCTTCAGATGTGGTTCTGGTCTGGGCTCCCTTTCATACTGTAGGTAGTTGTCCTGCTTTACACCAGTAAAAGGCAGATGTTAAATTCCTACTGCTAACGCGGCTTATCACCTGTTTTTGGATCGCAGATTTCGCTGGTTGTTGAAAATATCGGGAAGTGGTGTTTTCATGGGTTTTTTTTGCATGGGAGTGCCTATTCTGCATATCATTAGCGTTACTTGTCGCTCTCATTCTTGGCGATTTTTTTTGGCGGAAGCTATCGCTGGAAAACTGGCGATATCGGCAGTTTTCACCAGGTTGAGAATTGGATGATAATTATTTTGCTGCGGTAAAGTGCTGATAACTCAGCGATAAGTTCTTGAGAATACACCCCATCATTTTTGGGGTTTTTTTCGTCTGGATTCGTGCACCCAGCCGCTTTAAAAAAAAAAAAAAATGTAATAATTATTTGGCCATGGGGTTTTTGTGGGATCTCCTGAGCAGGCCTAGGGGGTCAGGGTGTTTGTACCCTGCCCACTTTTCTTATTTTTTCATCTTTTTTCTTGTGATTCGCATGTAGCTACAACAAAGTCCTAATAAACACCAGGGCTCGTTTTAGAGTCACCCTATAACCCAACAGTTGGGACTTATCGCCGAGTTATCGGCAGTTTAGCGCAGCAAAAGTGGCAAAAGAATTCTCACCTTATCTCAAATCAAAGAGACCTGATTCCTGTGCACTATAGCAAATGCTGTTGCATAATATCATCACATCATGTATTACATTCTCAACAACATGTTCCAACACATTTTTATGATCAAATCACAATTTCCATTTTAATGTTCAAAATATTCAAAATGTCATATTGAACATACAACATAAACAATAATGTTTATGCAATATTAGTATGAAGCCCAATGCATTTCGGGTTTTCCGCCCTTCCTCAGGGGCTTTGTTTCTGAAACAGACCAAAAACATTACTTGAAACAGACGCGCAACACTTTATCTACAAGGATTCGTAGCATTTAACTGTTTTGTTAAAGTTCATTATGTTGTCGTCATCATCAAAACACGTCAAGGATATGACTCCATATTGAAACCATTGTGGTACCATGAATAGTCTCATGAAACGAAAAAAAAGGGAGAAAGATAGAGTTTGTGCACAAACAGAACCCAAAGTCTCTACTACAAACACCCATGTCTATAAACTAATCCACCAAAGTGTCAAACATGCTCACCCCTTTCCAAACCTCAATAAAAAACAAACACTCACTTGTATGTAAGAATGCTGAATAATGGAAAGAGCATACTAAATCACCAAATTAAAAACCGCACCTGTGAACCCTTCTTTATCACCGCAACTATTAACTTCGGGTACAAACTGTTTCAAAAAAACAACATGTCAATCCACAAATATCTAGCATCCAAAACTAATGCCTTAAACCCACACTGCTCAAGTCCAATGCTCACCGTTCACCAGCTTCCACTTGCTCCGTTAACAAACCGAGTCTACCGATTCCATTCAAACAGAAAACCATCGGACGGGACGTATTTCAACTCGCAATGATGTCTGTCTGCACGTAAACGTCAATGGCCATAGAAAGAGGACTCCGGGGGACAACAAAACTACCCTGCGTAGATAATCACGGATAAACACTTCGTACACAATACATAAACGGCGGACTAATAAGAATAAATGCAGAATAGAATCTAGTTGGCAACGAAGTCTTCCATATTAAAATGCCACCAATAGCAGAAAGCAAACCACCAACAAAGTGACCATATTTTAAAAAAAACTAATCAACATTAACCACTGTGATCCTGTGCAAAGAGAGGAATAAAAAAGTGAAATTTTGAATATTTTGAACATTAAAATGGAAATAGTGATTTCCTAATAAAAATGTGTTGGAAAATGTTGTTGAGAATGTAATACATGATGTGATGATATTATCCAACAGCATTTGCTATAGTGCACAGGAATCAGGTATCTTTGACTTGAGATAAGGTGTATAATTGCAGGCGTGTTCAGGCTACACGCTGTTTTCTGTGGTACGCACGGTTAAGCAGGTCTAAAAAGCAGAATCTTATTAGAATAGGTGTGCTTCACTTATTTAAATATATTTAGAAAGAATTATCGCCCCATTCTCAAGTTGGTGCACACTGCCACAATGCCCACAGGCTGACAGTACCAACACAGCGGACAATCAACATCGTTACGCAGACAAAGCTGCTGGCTGTGCTGCACCTGTTGGCCTCTGGTATCTTCCAACTAACAACTGCGAGAGTCGGAGGAGTCTCACAGCCAGCCCTATTAAACTTCCTCACACGTCTTGGATGCATGTCTACAAAAGCAACTTAGGGTCCCTGCATCCGCACCACCCGCTTGTCCCAATTCGTAGTATTGCAGCACAACCAACCCCAACCCCAGCCATTGCTTGATGGCTCTGTGCTCCAGATCCAAGATTTTAGTCACTGAAATTGGGGTGTGCCAGGTCATGAAGTCTAGTACTCAATAGTAGTGGAAAAACAGTACTTTATTAGAAAAACTTAAATTAAAAACACAAAAACATCAAACAACGAGTGACATTGCCAACGGGGAACATCAACTTGTGGATCAAATAACTGTAGATCGTCCTGGAAATCCCAAAAGTCCGAATTCAGAAACCTGTTGGATGAATGAAAATGGTCAAGCGTTAGTATGGTCACAAACGTAATATGGTACAATGTATTGCACAAACCGGAATACTTACAGGTATGATCAATACTGCACAAAAAGACCGTTGTGCGGTCATAACCTTCGTAGGAAATAAAAGGAATGTTACAACCACACAAACTTCTGTTAAGGTCCCATTATGCAGGATTTATCACACCTGTAAGCATCAGGGTTCGTTTCATCTTGATACACATGCATGTTCACTTCACCAGAAACAACTGGAGACCAAGCAAGGGAACCACGCCATAACAGCCTTCCTGCACGTGTTGGGGGCAACTGACTGCACACATGTACTATTTGTGCCCCCTGCTGACACTGCACCCAATCACCGCAACAGAAACCACATGCATTCCAACAATGTGCAGACAAAACTGGACCACCGGGGCCTGAACACTAATGTTGTCGCAAACTTCTCAGGCAGTGTGCATGATTCTTACATCTTTCGCAAGCATCCCAGCCCTGGTCCCCAGACTAGTCCGCCGCCCAGCGATGACTGCCTGACCCTACGAACCCAGACCTCAATGCTCACCTGCTGCCACCGGCGTGTCTCCAAGAGGGCCCACCACATGCAGGAGCAACCTCCTCAGCCTTCGCTGGATTCTGCAGCACAGGCCTCCAGGGCATCTTGCTGCACCGCGCCGAAGAGTCATGTCTGTACAGCCAGCTGCCTTTGGCATACACGCGGTCCAGCCGAGCTCACAATTCAAATCGGATCTTGATTGCCAGGATAGCATATCATCGCAGGCTGCACACCCGCTCAGCTCTGGTGGTACTAACTCAGTGCAGCTCAAGTCATGGCCACATGACGGGAGGCCCGTGTCGGACAAAATACCTTGGCTGACACCAACTCTGTGCACCTCAAGTCATAGTCACGTGGCAGGAGGCCAGTGTCTGGCAAAGTGCTTCGGCTGCCACCATCTCTGTGCACCTCAACTCATCGCGACGTTGCAGGAGGCCCGTGTCGGTCAAAGTGCTTCGGCTGCCCCCAACATAATAAGCACACGGGTACACCCAGATAGAGAGTCAAAATGGAGTTGAGCACGTGCACCCGGCCCTTTTTATTGGCAGGGCCACATATCCTGTGACGCATGTGCTGCATGGGTGTGGTGCGGGTGTAAAGCAGCCGTGAGGGAGTGGCTGTGGCATGCTGACAACTAGACCTGTGATCAGCAGATCACTACAGGGAAGACCTGGGACATGTAGCATTGTAGTTCCCTCCCTGTAAGCGTAAGTGGAGTGGGATGGCTGAAAAGCGCATCCTTCACGACTTTACCAATATGGCGGTTTGAATGCACACACCCAGCGAGATAGGTACACGATGGGTGCGCAACTCCACTTTTTCAAAAAAAAAAAATATATATTAATATTTAAGAAAACAGAAGACATTATATAATTTTAAAAACAAACAAAAAAACATACAAAAACTATTTTTTGGATATTAAATATCACAAAAAAAAAATCACAATTACTGAAGAAACCGTAGCTTTGATGAACAATATAATTCAAAATTAGCATTTAAAAAACCTTTGAAATTCACTGAAAAAACAATAAGTTTCAGGCACGTTATAGTTAGAAATTAGCATTTAAAAAAACCTTAGAAATTCACTGAAAAACACACAGGTTTCAGGGATGTTATAGTTAGTTGGACATTTCACTCGTACAAAACCAGAGAAATTCCCCTGTTATAGTTAGCTCAGCTAACTATAACTCGCGCCCCCGCAATGCACTGCTGATAACGTCACATATTACATCATTCATGACATGGTCAGTGACATCACTGATGACATCTCAAATGACATCACTGATATTAGGGACAGTTGGTCAGCCTATTTGCAGGGTAGCTTAGGTCATGAATACGCAGCAAGGCACACTCAGCCTTTCCTCCTTCTAAGGTTGGTTAATTGAGTTCCATAAATAGGTAAATGGTAACGCCTTTTTTATGTCCAGTCTTTAGGAACGACAGAAGTGCACTATATGAAACCACTTTTAATAGCGATGCATTTTTTGAAGATATGTTTGATCTTTGCATTTTCCCCAATGTTATGAAGCTTGGCATCCCAGAAATCACTGAAATCCTCCTGCAAAAGGGTGCTGACCCAAACCGGAAGAACCCCTCCAGTTTTGCCGTCCTCCATGATGTGGCTAGAGAGGGCTTTTTGGACATGGGCCGGACTCTGCTGATCTTGGGTGCAGATGCCAAGGACAGGGAAGGGAACCTGCCGTTGCCCTGGCCACCTGGAGGTGGTGGCCTGCCTACTGGAGCACACGGACAGCACACTGGCACAGAACAGGCAGGGCCACATGGCCAACAAGTGGGAGGACGTGGTGAAGTTGATGGTGGAGAACACCCGAGCATAGGGCAGCCTGCTTCATCTCTGCCCAGTTCATGTTTTACATTTAATTAAATGCGGCGATACTGTGACAAATTAGCTGTGCATGTACACCACAGCAGCCTCTGGCTTCGCCTCATCTGTAAGACGTCTATGATAATAACCTTGCCTCATCGCTATATATATTGCCTTTCAAGCGTGCCTTTTTATTTCGTTTGCAAACCCAACTGTTTCATTTATTTTTTCTAAATAAGCAAAGAATGAAACATACTGTGATGCGCATCGCTCAGTTGTAGCAGTCAGGCACACACAAGCCATTGTATTTACTTAGGTATTTGATCAATGAAAACCATTACACAATCGTACATTCCTTAAATTGCATGATAGATTAATTTAGGCATAGATACCTGCCATATCTTTAAAAAGTCCTATAAACTCGAATTTTAAAAGATTGCATTCGTACAGTTCTTATGAGACTGTGGCTCAATTAATTGTTCTTTAAAATTCACTACTAGGAGAGTAGCCATTTTCCTTTGTTCTTAATTATTTAGTAGTGCAAGAGTTTTGTGTGAATTGGCCATTCCCTAGTATTGTCCCAATGTGATTAAAGTTTATATACTTCCAATAATAAAATCTTACAATTTAATATTAAAATATAACTAATTGTGTAAAACGAGTCGGAGTCATGCATTCAAATATGAAGTGCTATTATACTGAGATATTTTCAATTCTTTTATCTGCCTTCTTGTTCTCCCGGTGATTTATGGGGCGATGGCTTTGTTCTTGTTTTTCAATGCTCCTTTCAATACTTGGATTCACTTAACTGATCTTCAGTTCTATAGCCCAGAGTAATACCTGTTCTTCCTTTGTGTGTTACGTAGACCCTGATACTTTGTGTAAATTAATGACTTTACTTTACTCATGAAATGATCTACTGGTTTTGCTTACCATTGTACAACTTTGTTGAGGTGCAGGTGTCTTATATTAATTTTTCTATTGCTTTCATGTTTACTTTTGCAAATTTTACTCCCCGACATATAAGAGGTATAGAGGGGCCACCCAGCTAAAAGGTTACCGCTTGCCTGCATGTTCGTATTTCTAGCTCTCTAAAAATTCCTTTCAGCATTTGTTTCCTTTCTTTCAGGTACCTCGGGCAAATGCAGATAATGAGTGCAAGAGTTTCTTCCTTATATTTGCATAGGCGACATTCTTGATTCGATGTCTGATCCTTCCAGGATCGCCTTAGATCTTTTGTTTCCCATTTTCCATTGCATTACTGCATAAACCGGTGTTTTATTTTTAGTGAGAAGTGTACTGTGAGATATTCGTGGGGCAGTAGTTTTTTTATAGGAATTAATCATTGTCCAGGCATGTCGCCTGAGTGCAAGGCTGGTTTTGTCTGTTTAGTATGAGAGATGGTTGTTTGTGGCTTTTATTACCTTATAAAAGGCCTGTTTCCCAATACTTGCATTCCAAGCTTCCTGTATTTCCCAATTCCTCGATAGCCTGTTTTAGATGTTGCCCCCATGAATCTTTTCTTTTTTTTCTGTATTTGATCCTATATTTTCTGCCAGCACATGAAGTTAATTGACCCTCTTTCTGACGTGCGTAGTCTCCAACATAGGTTTATATGTAACTTTGGCTGTACAGCTAAGGCCCGCAATAGCCACCACTTTAGACTAAGATTATGCCCTGCATACTCTATGCAGAGGAAATGTCTTTTATGTTCTATGCAGCTGGCACAGACTGTGGGCATTGAGCATGGCAAAAGGCTAGGTCATATGCCCAATGTTCTATCTATGTTCACAGCATGAGCAAAGCATCCACTGTATACATTGTTGCAAATAACCACGCCGCACCTGCCTGTACTGTACATATATTGTCTTTAATTATGCCACAAAACAAGCACACATGTCCTTTTCTCTTTGCTGTTTTCAGTTTTAGTGTGTTCTCCAGACAACAATAAGGTCTGCACACTTCTGGAAGGATAGTTTTAGGCCTGTAACATTTTAGACCATCCTACTTCTGAGAAAGTTGCTAAATCTGTGTAGATCTGCCTCGAAATCCTAAACCACTCACTCACTCTTGCGTCCAGAATACGGCTTTTTTGGTGTATGGCTCATTATCAACCACTCTGCAGGGTGGACTGGTCCCATCAAGGGAATTTTGTGATCACCAAGCCTCCCTTAGCCTGCGCAAAACACATTTCAAAACAAGCTTCACTGAACCCAGGCTGGCTCCGAAGACCTCGGATTGGCAGTGAGTGTAAAAACATTTAAATCATTATTTGCACCTGTAAAATGACCAGGTGAAGTTCAAATATGAACCTGAGGAACCAATACCCACAAGAAATTGGCTTTTCATTGAACATCATTTTTTGAATTTTATTTCTAAAAAGATGGACGAATCGACACCAATTAATTCTGCATTAGGAGAATCCTTATGCCACCGTTTGGTGTGATTCCGTATTGTGCCGTGAGTGGTTAAAAACCCCCTTAGGAGTTCAAATGAAAAATGTAATTTTTAAGTTGACCTTTGAAAACTTCAGAACACTACAGGGCCAATGTGCACAAAGCTTGCCAGTGTACACATTAGGAGGCTATCTGGATTGTGTTTATTTCCACTGCAGAAACGGCAGTCCCGTATTAACTGATACACAGTATGTTGTGTTATATTTGTAGTGGTATAAGAATAATCATCTAAAAAATAAAGACTTTCGGGGACACATAAGGGACTCCATTTTACATCCGCTGAGTTCAACTGTAACACTCCCAATAAAATGTCAACTTCTAGATGAGAGGCATTGTTACCAAAAGACAACATTAAGCAAAGGAAGAGCACATGATAAACAAGCACTGCATCATGCATGATAAGTGTCTCTTAAATGGCAAAAGTCTGACCTCGTTTCGTTGTCCATCAGCAGGCCAGACCTTCCAGAGGATGGATGACCAGGGAAACAATAGCTGAGGTCAAGGAAGGCGTGGTGGTGTCTGTGTGTCAAAGTTCTTTCTCTGACATTTTCTTGTTTAAATGTAGCAACAAAAACAGCTTAATGTACTTGTTTATTTCGTTTTTCATTAACGCTGCAGTGGATACAATCAGAGGCAGAGTTTGAACTATTATCAACGCCACTGGGCCTATTTACAGTCATTTTGGCGCACGAAATGACTACTCTTTTAATTTACTTTTATATGTCTTTGTGAAGTGATCCCAAAGCACCTAATATGTTATTAAAATAGGACTATTCAAGGATTATTGATTTCATTAATACAAATAGTCTCTTTTGACTTTACTGATGGGGAGCTAGACATTTTGGGACTGATTCAGAAAGCATGTATGAGTGTGTAAAAGATTACTCCTACAGTACTATTTCCCATACTCTTAACTGCTTTTGTAAATCGGATCATTATTTACTTGTGCAGAAAGCAACTCTGGTAAAGTTAAATTAGTCTAGGACCAGGCAGAATTATGAGATGCACTGAATAAATGTAAGCGGCGGAAGACATGCCACAAAACACAGTAAGACGCATTTTGTGTGGGATGAAAACACTCAATTTCCTATTAAGTTACCAATGTCACTGGAAGCACCATCAAATCCACGTGGCTGCATCAGATCCTCAAAAATCTGAAAACAAAAATGTATTTTGTGAAAGAGTGCCCACCTCTCACATATACATACTAGGTTAAGAGCTCAGTGCCATTGCTAAACATTGCCATTCATGTACACTCTGATACAACTGCAAAGGCAACATTATGACTAGCTTAGCTAGGTACACTGCATGGTCAGGTTAGCTCACCGCTGACCCAAGTTTTACATCGGATATGAAGGGTGACCTATAGCTCTCTCGTTTGATGACAGGTGAGTATATTGAATAATAGCAACATCTGTTAGTTACAGCTCTCAGAAAAGGCAGAAGTTTGCTACATAAAATTGTATGATAATTATAGGGGAGAGCACATCTCAGATGGTGTCTATTAGAGGCGTGGCTATTTTAATTGTCAAATCATTTGATTGTACCTTGCTTAAAACTCCCCATGACACCCGAGGCAGGTGGATAATAGTACAGGTATTGATCCGTGATGATAAATATGTACTATGTATCGTTTATGGGCCAAATGCCGATGAGCCTCAAATGTTTGATATGTTAGCATTGGAACTATTAGAATGGCAGGGGGGGTTTATTGTGTTGGGTGATTTTAATTGCATTATTGACTCAAATTTGGATTCCACCAATTGTGGTGCTTCAGCTAGAATGAGGAAGGTAAGAGCCGCAATTTTGGAAATGGCTCGACTACACTGTCTTAGAGATGTTTGGTGATCCTTATTTCCAATGCAGCCTGGTTACACTTATCACAGTGCACCACATAAGTAGTACTTTAGGATTGACACATTTTTTGTTAATAGTAGAATGCTGAGTATAGTTAAGTGCGAAGTTTGTCCTAAAATAGTATCTGACCATAATCCCATATTTCTGTAATTTCCGTTCAGCCATTAGGCAAATACGCTTGTTTTCCTTCCCACAATATCTGTTAGCAGATATTGAATATGTATTACTAATTAAGAACAATATTAGGAATTTCCTAACGGACACTGAAAAATACTGGCTACCATACTAGGGAGGGTTATTGGCCATCTGGTCTCGCCCTGGCAGCACGGGTTTATCCACGGGAAAGGGATGACTGATCATATTAGGAGGGCTATAACGCTATTAGATATTCAGGCTGCTACTGGGGGGCAGATGGCCATGATCCTCCTCGACGCAGAGAAAGCATTTGATCGGGTGGCCTGGAGTTTCTATGGGGACTATTAGAGTTGAAAGGTTTTGGGCAAAAAATTATTAGCGCAATTAAGGCAATGTATATAAATCCCTGATCCCGGTTACAACTGATGGGGGAAACAGACAATATTTTTATTTCAAGGAGACAAGAGAGGGGTGTCCCTGTTCACCCATATTGTTTGCCCTATATATAAATCCTCTGATAGAAAATCTTTTAGGAGGCCAGGCTATTAGACGGATTATCTCAAAAGGTTTTGAATCTAAGGTACTGGCCTACGCGAACGATATAGCCATTTTAACCACTGATCCGGCTAACGCAATCAGGGAGGCCACTGCTATTGCTAAAGTATTTGGGCAGACATCAGTCTATTCGCTGAATGAAGGTAAGACACTGATAATATGTAGGGATAACATTAGTTTAAACGATCCATGACGTGTAGAGAATGCTACCTATCTGGGGGTTTGTATTAGTCCAGCAGTGAACACAATAGTGAAGATTAATTTTATTTGTTTGATAAAGACAATTTCAGCAGATCTTAAGAGGATAAATGGATTGCACCTATCGGTTGTAGGGAGAGGAAACGTCCTCATAATGACAATGCTGCCAAAAATTCAATATCGGTTTCTCTCCATTCCACTCACGGTAGATGCAGATATTTTGAGAAACGCTAGAAACTGTATTCTCAAATTTCACCTGCCAATATGGAGAAATCAGACATTCTTCAAAATATCTCTCACTATCACATACACAGGGCGGGCTTACATTTCCTATATTATATTTTATCATTGGGCGTGTCTTCTATTCCAGATGTCGATTTTATTTTGCTCTGCTATAAGGGAAGAGGTAAGAAATGACAGGGTCCCAGCAAAATATGCACTTATTGTAGGGAGGGAGGCTACGGGGTTGCTATTACACCAAGTGGAGCCAAGATATTATAAGAAGTTACAATCGAAGATCATGGCCAGTGTTTATGAAGTGTGGACCAAGGTGAATAAAGCTATGACAATTCAAAAAATTAACTATTACACTCCATACTGGCGATCGCATGCTTTCCCACACTCCTCTTACGATATTATGGGTAGGCACTGGGAACAACTTGGCGTAAAAGCGGTGGGAGATATATATGAATCAGACCAGCTACGCCCCTTTGGCGCCGAGCAACTGGAGTATGGGATCCCGTCTAGACAATATTTTAAATCTGTACAGATTCGAGAGTCTCTTGCTAGTCGAAGACCAGCAGTAGCCCCCGGGGGGTAGAACTCCGCTATTGGAACTGATTGTAGGGAGAGGCAATAGGATTGATAATATCTATAGCATGTTGTTACAAAGTAGTCAGGACGATCTGGAGGAAACTGAAAGTGGGTGGTGAAACTGAAAGATCCCGACGTAGATGTGTTAATGGCTCTGCTACTAGTGGGTAAAACCCTTCGCTCAACAAATCTTAAGGCACAGCACTATAAGACTCTGTTCAATCTATATTTCACCCCTGCCAAACTCTTTAGCTGGGGCAAGAGAGCTGATGATAGCTGCCGAAGATGTGGGGAAGGGCCTGTGACGTTCGTGCACGTTTTACGATTGCGCTCGGCTGCTTTCCATAAAGAACGAGATGGTTAGCTTCTGGGTGGGGCTGCTAGGACGCAAGTTTAACCTATCCCCTACCCTGATGCTTATGGGCTATGATAGCGGTATAGGCTTGGATATCACGGAGAAGTATTTTGTATTCATTTGCACAGCTGTCTTCAGGATTCTGATAGCAACAAGTTGGAAGGATGTGGACCCCACACCTTTAAAAATGTAGCTAACATGCCTCCTGGGGGTCTCTAACCAAGAGACCGCACTATATTCGTGCAGGGGTAAAGAGTCAAGGAAACTGGGGTGGGCAATTTGGTCACCCATTGTAAGGTGGAGCAAGAACGTGGGTTGCTCTGATAGAAGAAGAAGCGGAAACATTTGAGTCGTGACAACCTATGCTACATTAAGAGATTTTATACAATCAGGATCGGTTATTATCTAGTTCTACCTATTCAAATGTCTTTTTTACCCAGTCTCTATTCCGTACTGTATTTAATATATTTATAATATGTATGATAAACTCCCTTTTAAGGCTGAACTAAATATTTTAAAGAATTATCTATGTATATATTTGTTCATATAAATGTAACACTTACAATGTATGAATTTAATGAATCAATGTACTGTAACTGATTTTATGGGTATATAATAAAACAAACAAAAAAGAATTTTATGAGCTGGCACAACATTGTCGCATTTACTTTCGAGAATCTGTGATCAGCAATGTGTTTGACATACTAAAAATACTTAGACATTTTCTAAATTAAGTTTAAGTCTAGATATTTAGTAAGAAACTGTTTTAATTTTTCTTTTTGTGATCAATTTGTGCAAAAAACCACCTTTACAAAAGAATGTTATATTAACGACTACCAACATCATCGCGTTGACGTCGGAAGTCACGAAGAGCATGTGTTTTGTACACATAGTGTACAACATATATAGACACATTCTACAGTACATTTAACAGTAGAGCTTTATTTGTCTACTTTTCAAAGTCATTCATGTAGAAAGTTTCCAGAAAAATCATCTTCAAAGGCTATTTTCCGTTTTGGAGGTGACACCGAGCATCGCGATGACGTCAGTACTCATGAAGAATGTGTTTTTTTTCCCTAAATTTAAAACGCATATATACACATAGTGCAGATAGTGTTTGACAATAGGGGTTTACTACTGAGGAGGTTTAAATATATAGTTGTATTTTATTTTTATGAATACCTTTTTATTAATGTTTCTGTTTTTGCAACGCCACGCATGTCCCGATGACGTAGTTTCCTGCAAAGTGACAAACGCACAAATGCACATATTATATGGGATATTTGAGCATAAGTACATATTTATAAACTATAAAAAAATCATGCTTCTATATCTTACTGTAAAACATTTTTCCATTTCCAATAACAGTGATGACGTTGGTGGTCGTGAAAGTCATGTGATCAGAAAATACAGTAATCTCATTGGATAACACACTTTTCATCTATCCTAACAAGAAGACTCCACCCATATCTTTATTCTGGAACCTTCATTTCACTACAGCAGCATTGAGAGCAGATCGCTGAAGTTGGTGAGAGAGGAAAGTTGCAGTTTCAGGTGTTTTGAAGTTGTACATGGCTACAGAAGAAAAGCAGGTGGTTCAGGAGGCACAAGAAGACGTGCAAGAAATCCATGGAGAAGATTCAGATGATGAAGAACCTACCCAAAAAAATATCATTGCCTGGGATTTATTTTTACAATCCCTTCTGGGGAATCTACAGCTGTAGCAAAATTGGCAAAATGCTCTCTTTGTGAAAAAGTTATATCTAGAAGTGCCAATAAAAAATATAGCTGTGGCACAACATCGATGCTTTAATACCTTAAAACGTATCACAGCAACCAACTTAAGAGGGCGATACCACAAAGAGAACATGCAGGGCCATCAACAGCAGTGACCAGAACATCTACACCTGGCCAGAAGATTCCTGTGGAGGTGAAAAATCAAAGGGTAGAAATGGCTCCAGAGTTCTCTGATGTTGCCATGTATTGCATGGACTGTATGGTAATTCTAAGTGCAGGAGAACAGGTAATCTCAGCTATGCATGCTGCAGCCAAAAAAACACAAATGGTAATTTTGTTTTCAAATTTACTTTTTGCATTTTTTCTTGAGTGCATCTTCTAATTTACCAACCTGTTGTTGCAGATTAATCTGCATCAGAAACATGAAAAAAGTTTTTAAAAACCAGTTAAACAAAAAAAGAAGGTTCTTTTTAGAACTGCATTTTATGGTAAAAAAACATAAACTGCCTGGGTGAATGTATGAGTTCATAAGTAGTGCATGGGTGACTGGATGAGTGCATGATTAGTACCTGGTGATTGCATGAATGTATGAGTAGTGCCTGGATGATTGCATGTAGAGTGCATGACTTATTGGATGACTGGATGGGCACTACTTGGATGATTGAATTTTAATGAGTAGTGCCTGGCTGATTGAAAGAATGTATGAGTAGTGCAGTGGTGCATGGGTAATTACATGAGTAAACAGGTAGTGCCTGTGTGAGTGTATGAGTGCGGGAGTACTGCCTGGGCGATTGGAAGACTGTAGGAGTAGTGCCTGGGTGTTTGGATGAGAGCATGAGTAGTGCCTGGGTGATTGGAAGACTAACAGTAGTGTGTACATGAATATGTAATTGCATGCCTGGGTGATTGGATAAGTGCATGGGTATTGCCTGGGTGATTGGATGAGTGCAAGAGTACTGACTAGGTGATTGGATAAGTACATGGATATTGCCTGAGTGAATGCATGAGTGGATGAGTAGTGCCTGAGTGATTGGATGAGTGCCTGGGTGATTGGATCAGTGTAAGGGTGATTGGATGAGTGCATAGGTAATGCCTGAGTGAATGGAGGAGTACTGCCAGAGTGAATGGAGGAGTGCAAGGATAGTGCCTGGGTGATTGGATAAGTGTATAGATACTGCGCGAGTGAATGAATGAGATTATGGATAGTGCCTGAGTGAATGTATGAGTGCATTAGTAGTGCTTGAGAGAGTGGATGAGTGCAACCGAATGGCCTGGGTTATTGGAGAAGTGCATAAGTAATGATAAGTGAATGGATTAGTACATGATTAGTGCCAGAGCGAATGGATGAGATTATGGGTAGTGGCTGAGCGAATGTATGAGTGCCTGGGTGATTGGATGAGTGCATAAGTAGTATAACAGTGAATGGATGAGTGCAAGGGTACTGCCTGGGTCATTGTATAAGTGCATGGGTAGTGCCTGAGTGAATGGATGAAGTCATGGGTAGTGCCCGAGTGAATGGAAAAGTGCATGAGTAGTGTCTGGGTGATTGGATGAGTGCATGGGTACACCACTCATACAAAGCTACTATAAAATGGCAACCTCTTCAACTTTCCACTCTATCATGAGACTACTAGCAAATAAAATCATGTCTCATTTTAGACTACTCTAGCTCCACTTGTGAATGTTTAGCGTCTGTTATTTTCCCTCTCTTTCAAAACCAGGTTCCTGTCTGAGCGTTTTTGCAGTAATTGCAGAGAAATCGGGGAAAATAACGGGAGTTCAAACCTATATTTAGATTTATTTAAAAAGAATGTAAATACTACACAATAGTTTAGTACATAGTACTGATTTAGAAATTAAAGTTTGCCATTATTTAAATTGCGTAATCCCTCCTCATCTTTTAAAAAAATGTTTTGTCTCATTAATACCCTTCCCCCAATACACTCTTAGTTCAATGTACCTAACCCCCCCAGTGGAACCAGTAGGTCACACGTGCACAGTACATTCTAGAGGGAACATGCTACTTCCAAATAAGATACAGCAGGTGTGCTTTACTCCACAGATTCAAAAGCATATCTGTATTACATTTATTTTCTTAAACAAAAGCCAATAATAAGACTTCTTCCTAAGGCATCCAACACTCACGTAATTTCATTCACTTTCATGCTGACATAATCCAATAAAATATATCTTTTTTTTTAACCTCCATTTTAACTGATTTTCCTTTGAAAAACTTCCTCATTCAGCTCCAGCCTTCTCCAGACTACTATTGCTCCTTTACTTCAAAATGCTTAGAGTATGGATTGTGGGCTGCAGCTGTATCTATTGGGCTGAAGAGGCTGCAAAAAGGAGAGGCATTGACAGGGACTTGGGTTTCCCAAGTGTGCAGATTACTTGGTTTGGCCGGAGAGGGTTAAAGTTAAATCAGTTGCTGGCTTTGGGTAAATCCATTGTAGATTCCCAAGCTCCTCACCTCATGATTGTGCACTGTGGTGGCAGGGTAGGGCTGGAAATCCTAATGAAAGACACCTATGCAGAACTGTTGTTGCTTTCCCTCACACTGTCTTGGTATACCATATATATGCCAAAGTCAGAAATGGAAGTGGTCAAATCAATTCTGTGCACATTTTGGCAAAGCCAGAAAACATGTTAATAAAACTTTCTGCATTTCTCAGAGACCGCATGGGCTGTATCTATAATGACAATCTGGGTTTTGACATGCATGGAATTTATAGAAATGATGGAGTGCACTTTATAGATTAAGGCAACAGGGTGTTTCTAAGTAACCTGAAATTTTGCATCCAGTCTTATGCATAGCAGCAATATACACACAACCAACAAAACAGCTCGCCAGAGCCACCCTAGTGCCCCTAAAATTGTGATTTTATTTTTTTTTAAACAACTTTTTTTAAAATTTTTGTTAATCTACAAGACTATGTCGCGATCCCAGCAGGGACGTCCCGAAAACGGAAAACATAAGCAGACATTCAATGACCAGCAACACACCCAAGAGTAATATGTAAAAAAAACGAAAAAAAATCCATTCTGAACATTGCACTACACATATTACTATATACATGATTCTTTCAAAGCATTGTAAACTCATACGTTTGTACTAAGTTTCTTTTAAAACCATCTTTCAGACCTATTTTCCATTTTCATGGTTATTCGGGACATCGTGATGTCATTAACCGCGATGATCACGTCTTTTCTATAATGTGTAAAACACATATCTACACACATTACAGTATTTTATGCACTAGGGGTTTCTTACAGTATTCTCTAAAGTCATGTTTTTCTTGAGAGTTTATAGAAAAACCATCTCTAAAACCTATTTTCTGTTTAGACGGTAAAGACGGAGATCGCGATGACGTTGGTAATGGCAATCCCCATAGACATGTCGCGTAAACGGAAAACAAAAGCAGATACTCAATGGCTACCAACACATCCAAAAATAATATATCAAAAAAATCCATTCTGAACATTGCCCTACACATTTTACTATACACATACTTCTTTCAAAGCATCTTTAAACTTATATTTTTGTACTAAGTTCCTTTAAAAACCATCTTTCAGACTTATTTTCCGTTTTCGTGGTTATTTGGGACGTTGCAATGACGTTAACCGTGACGATCGTGCCTTTTCCATAAAGTGAAAGTGCACATATTACAGTATTTTACCCACTAGGGGCTTGTTACTATACACTTCAAACTCATGTTTTTCTAGTGTATTTATAGAACAACCATCTCTAAAACCTATTTTCCGTTTTCACGGTGAAACCAGAGATCGCGATGACGTCGGTCATCATGATCCCCGCGGTTAAGTTGCGAAAGTAGAAAGCAAAAGCAGGAATTCAATAGCTGCCATCACCACATAAAAAATTATAACTATATAATTAATTCTAACCTTCAGAGTACATACCTCACTATGTAAAAAACTCTATGAAACGTTTATCAGAATCTCAATATCTCCTTAACAATGCGTATTAATGATTCACTGATATTTTTTTATATTATATTTCCACCAATTTTCACGACGACGTTGATCGACCGCGCTGGTGGTCGTGGCAAATATCGCACAAGATTTAAAAATAAATCGGTTTTGGAGACAACTTGTGTCACTAACACCCCCATTTCTCAAGAATGGGGTCAGAGTATCTCCACCCGACCCCTTATGTGGGCTTTCACACAAATTTTCAGCCCCGGGAACCATTCCCGATAGATAAAATTGCAGCCGCAAGTTTCTATTCAGGTTGCGTCCAGCCAATCAGAAAATTCCAGTTGGCGTGTGCATCCGTGATTAATCGCAAAACCACTGTAAAATATCCGCGACCAGAGATATTACTATAATTTTAAACGTACATTTCTCAACAACTACTTAACAGTTTTACACCAAATAAGCAAAAGGCACTTCCTTGAACCGACATTTACCTCCCTGCCAAATTTGGTGTAAGTCCGTTCAGTGGTACGGGCTGCTGGTATGGCTAAAGTTTCCTATGGGAATTAACATTACAAACACATCCTTATTTCGCGTCCCAAATTCTCAGCCCCCACTGCACAGATCACCCCCCCCCCAAACTTTCCATAACAATAGAACTCACTGTGACACTTTTCTGGGAAAATGTCAGGCAGATTGGTCAAATGACACCAAAATTACAGCCAAGTAAAAAAAAAAAAGATTCTATGGAAACTAGGTTTAACTATAACTAACTATAACTACTGGTGATCGCCAGTAGGAAGGAAGGAAGGATGGATGGATAGATATATATCACATTACCTACTGGCATATAGTTAGGACCTAGTTGCCATAGGAAAAGCATTTCTTTTTACTTACCTATAACTTTGGTGTTTGACCAATCTTCATGAAATTTTCCCATAAAAATTGTCAAAGGAGGTTCTGAGTGTCATGGAAAGTTTGGGGGTGATCCATGCAGTGAGGAAAGAGAAAAAGGGGCACAAAAAAAGGCAAGTTTGTAAAGTCAATTCCCATATGAACGAGCTGTTGAACCTACAGGCAGACCCGCTGGATGGATTTAAAGCAAATTTGGCAGAAACGTAGAGATTACGCAGATTGTGCTTTTTAGGTCCCGCCTGAGCCAGCACATACGCTGCTCTGGTGCGACATTTAGTGTGTGTGCTTTAAAAAGCAGACCACAGCTTCAAGTCTGGCATAGAGCGTGCGGTTACGCGCACAATGACGAGCAGAGGCGCCATCTGTCTTTCATCTCTCATCATGGTGCTTGCACATCGCACACCGCTCACCAGCCTGCTTTCACTTTTGCCATCTTTTAGCGCGCTCGCGCACATCTCCCTCCGCCTCTCTCCTGCTGCAGCCCCCATCTGTGCATTCTTTGCCCATGTTCCCTGATCTTTTCACAAATTTTTTTCCTCCTTCTCCCCTCTCTCTGCAGTCCTTACACCCATCGCCTCCTCTTTCCACTTGATTTCTTCGCACTACCTTTGCCATTATCGGTTTATCCACTGTCCTCTTAAGCCGCCCCCCCCCCCATCTGTCCATTCTTTGCTTTCTCCCGTCCCTCTTTTCCACCTCTGCACTGGCTCTCCTCACTGCCATCCCCTCCACCCTCCCTGCTTCACCAAACTCCTCTCGTCTTCTCCCCTATTCCGTCGCTTCTTCTGTATCTTCTCTTCTCCCTTCAAACGTGATATAAATTTCAGTCAGGCGTACATATACCGTGGACTGCTAGGCTAATGGTAAACACCTTTCGTTGTGAATGGATTGACAAGAATATGTTTTATTTTGATTTGAGGGAGTTGGAACCATAAGAGGTACAAGCGGGAAATGTTTCAAATAGATCAATTATTTTCTGCTTGAGATGCAGGGAAGATTTCATTATGATTCATGGAGTAAAAGAACGAACCACTGTGCTTCACTCACCCACGCTAGGAGCAGGAAATTTTACATAAAATAAAATAAGGTTAATTAGTCATTTCGCCTGCATGAGCTAGATCTGAATGACTCTGGCAAGCATGAGCAGACTGGGCCATTGATATCCTCATGAGCTATATTTAGAGTGAAATAATTAAGAGAAAAGTCTGTACTGGATGGTATTAATGGGAGCTCCAATTAAATTATCATGCACTTCATTTATGACATTATAAACAGAGTTATTAATGCCATGATTGATCAAGCAGTAGTGTGTGTGCTTTTGGGCCAAACGAGATTCCCTAGAATGGACAGCTCTTCTTGCTTGAAAGTAAAATTATTCCCTAGAAACAAGCATTGGTCAAGTCAACATGTCTGAGTTTGGTGTGCTACCACATAAAGAATCTTCATTAGCACCTTTAAGCCAGACAAATCTAAGAAACAAAAAGCATACACTCTCAAGTCTCTCTTTCCCTCACTGTTGTCCTTTTTCTGCTTACGTGTAAAATGGTGGCAGAGTGCTATGGGGATCTTAATAATCACCTTTTATCACTTATATGACACAAAAAAAGATAATAAGGACTATTCGAATGGCTTCCTTGTCAACTATCTTCATTTCACATGCAGTAAGAAACAAGCATTGGCATAGCCAATAGGTCTCGTCTTTGGGACCTTATAAGTGTTTAGCCATGCAACAGTTAATGTTGTTGCAGTAAGGATATTGTGCTGCATAACTAAATACTTGTAAGGTCCCAAAGGTGAGACCTATTGGCTATGCCAATGCTTGCTATTATTTGGTGCAAATCCGTCCAGTAGTTTTTGCGAAAAGTAAGGTGAAAATTATGGATACATCTCTGGCCGTGGATATTTCGTGGCAGTTTCGTGATGAATTACGAATGCACACGCCAACAGGAATGCTCCGATTGGCTGGATGCAACTTGAACAGAAAGTTGCGGCTGCCATTTTATTGCCCAGAAACGGTTCCCGGGGCTGAAAGTTTGTGTGAAAGCTAACATAAAGGGTCAGGATGGAGACACTCTGACCCCATGTTTGAGAAATGGGTGTGTTAGTGATGCAAGTTGTGTCCAAAATATTTATCTTCGCACACGAGATTCGCGACGACGACGCGAGTGTGGCCCCCCATGTACCATCATGGGGACGTCACGACTACCGCTGTCATTGCGAACATTGGGAAAAATATTAAAAATATATATATATTTGTACACAGTCACTGTCACAGACTCATGTGCTCACTCACAAACTCAGACACATATACCCATTCACATATCTACTCACACATACATCCAGTCAGACACCAACTCAGATACTGATGCACTCACTCACATATCCATTCAAGTACTGATGCACCCACTTACTCTGAGACACACACCCACTTACAGACCCACTCACACACTCATGTATGTTCTCACAGACCCACCGAGACACTCATACACCTACTCACAGATCCACTGAGACACACACACCCATACAGTCACTTCCACACTGTCACAGACCATCTCAGAGACTTATGGACTCAGTCAGTCACTCATACACTCAGAAACACACCCACCCATTCAGAAGTTCACTCAGATATATATGCACCCAATCACTCACCCAGTCAAGGCTCATGCATGCTCACAAACCCACTCAGACACTCATGCATTTACCCAATCACTCACCCACTCAGACGCATTGAGACACTCATACACCAACTCAGATGCTCTCACACCCATAGTCATTCACACACCCACTCATAGACCTACTCAGAGACTTATGCACCCAGTCGGTCATACACTAAGACTCATGTACCGACGCAGTCGCAGACTCCCATGCACCCACTGACAGAACCACTCAGACACTCACACGGCCAGTCATTAACCCACTGAGAGACTCATGCACCCACTCACCGATTCAGACACCTTAGACACTTCTGTATCCACACAAAGATCCAGATAATCACATACTTACAAATTTGCAAAGGCACTCATGTACCTACTCACAGATTGAGACCTACGCAACCAATCACAGACCCATTGTCACACTGTTGTACCCACTCAGACGTATTGAGGCAGTCACGCATTTTTTTATAGAAGTATTGACTGAGGTCATTAAGGCAATCCAAGGGTTGACACCGAATAAAGCTCCAGGGCCCGACGGTACACCCCCAGATCTATATCGAAGTAACATCGACCTGTGGGCGCCAATTTTGATGAGGGTGTTAAATGCGGCAATTAGATCAGGACTCCCGCGATCTTGGTCTACTGCACTAATTGTCCCTATCTTCAAGAAAGGGAATAGGGACAACCCCCAATGCTATAGACCGATATCGCTGATTGATGTCTCAGCCAAAATACTTGGGCGGGTGGTTTTAAACCGTCTTATGACTTGGTCAGAGGAGCATTCTATAATAGCCGATACACAGTATGGGTTTAGAGCGGGAAAATCGACTAGCGATCAATGTTTAAATCTATATTTGTTGATTGCTAAATACACTAAAGCTAGCAGCGGCTCCATTTATATGGGATTTATGGATCTGGCTGCGGCCTTTGATAACGTAAACAGGAACAAACTGTGGATAATGATGAACAATTTGGGAATAGACCCGGGCCTCATAAATATTTTGAGAGAGTTACATTGGAATACTACTGCCAGGGTCCGCTTTAGTGCGGAGGGGGGGGCGAACTGACCCATTTCCGTGTACTAGTGGAGTAAGGTAAGGGTGTATTCTCGCTCCCTTTTTGTTCTCATTGTATATCAATGATCTTGAGACAAGCCTTATTGCCCAGTCTGTAGATTGTCCCAAAGTAGGGAAGCGTCAAATTCCGGTACTGTTGTACGCGGATGACGCGGTCCTGCTCGCACGAACTCCATGAAGTCTACAATTGCTCATCGATGGATTTGTAAAGTTCATGGACAATTTAGATCGGTCAGTGAACTTGAGCAAATCATTTGCGATGATTGCAGGCAAAAGGCCTACTAAGAAATGTGTATTCAGAATTGGGACCCACAAGATGGGTACTGTTAGTACTTTTCCCTATTTAGGCCTTCTATTTGATGGTAAGATCCAGTTTAACTCATTGATTGAGGAACGTTGTATTAAACTGGTCTCCTCAAATGGTGCAATATTAAATTTTGCTCGCAGGTTGGGACGTTTGTCCCCGGAACAAGTAATGAGCCTATATAGCTCAATCAGCACCGCAAAGGCATTGTATGGAGCTGAGGTGTGGGGCTTTAGGGATGCAAAACATTTACAGCAAGAAGAAAATATATTTCTCTGTAGAATCCTAAAGATCCCACAGTTTACACCCGCGGAAATTGCACATTCAGAACTTGGGATTCCATACATTACAGACCAGGTGAAGATTAGGCCGGTTATGGCATGGCTCAGAATTTGGGCCAACCCTGAGGCGGAACTGAGTAGGGAAATTGTCACAGATTGTTTGCAAAGGGATAAGGGGATGCAAATCCCCTGGCTGAAATATGTCAAAACAACACTAGAGTCTATAGACCAGTATATTCTCTTTAGCAATCAGTGTACAATGTCTACGACTCGGAATCCACAAATTAAAAAACTTCTGTTGGAAAAACTGGAAACTGACAGAGCAGCCCCCGCATTACTAAAGCGCTCAGTAGCGGCTCATTGTTTGCTCAAAAATGGGGAGGGGATGGAACCATATTTATTTCTGATGTATAATCAACAGGACAGGTTTTTAATGTGTCGTTTTAGGCTCAATTTGTTACCCAACATTTTATCTTATCCATCTGGTTTTACTGTAACTATTGAGCAGAAGGGTGCCTGCGACAGTATGTCTCCGCAGGACACCCTTCATTTTGTATTATTGTGTCCTATTTATCGTATCCCCCGGCGCACGTTCTTGGTTGATATCTTAAGAGAGGTAAAATTCCGTCATGCTAAATCCGCATTACTGTTTCTTCAAAGACCAAATGATATGCGCACTTTATGTTCAGTGATAAGCTTTTTGAAAGTAGCAGTAAGGTTAAGGAACACAAGGGATTAAGCAATGATGTATATAATATTTTTACCCCTTTGTACGAATTGTATCAATCTGGTCTGGTGTTGCTTTTATTCGAATGGAGTTCAGAAATGTAAATTATATGAATTTTATACCAAATGTATTTTTATGATGATTTTTAATCATCGAAATAAAGATTTACTGAACTGAACTGACGCATCATCTCACCCATCCTATCAAATACTTATACAGTGAATGATACACTTAGTGATACAGTGATGCATGAAGTCAGATTACACAGAGCACTTTATGCACTGTGTTTTAGAGATATTAAGGGAGTTATACTTGCTGTTATACAGCCATTTAGATAGTAATGTGTTTAGTCTGATGGTTATAACCCATTTTGCAGTTATAAGTTTTGAATGTGGTGGTGTCAATTGAATGCATGCATTTGTTTTGTCATTTCACGACGTATTCGTGGTGATTCAATCAATCAGGTGTTTGTAAAGTACGCTACTCACCCGTGAGGGTCTCAAGGCGCTGGGTGGGGGCAGCTCTGGATCAGTCGAAGAGCCAGGTCTTGAGGTCCTTCCTGAACATGTGCAGGGTCGGGGCGCATCTGATGTTCGCAAGGAGATCATTCCAGGTCTTGGCCGCGAAGTAGGAGAAGGCTCTTCCCCCAGTTCTGTTTCGGCGGATGCGTGGGACCTCTGCCAGGGCGAGTTCGGCAGAGCGGATGTTCCTCTTGGGTACGTGGAAGGATACTCTCTCATTGAGGTATTTGGGCCCAATGTTGTTGAGGGATTTGTAGGCATGGGTGAGTAGTTTGAAGGTGACCAGCTTCTCCACGGGGAGCCAGTGGAGGTCTCGTAGGTGTTGGGTCATGTGTTCGTTGCGCAGAGTCCTGAGGAGGAATCTGGCTGCGGCGTTCTGGATGGTTTGGAGTCTGTGTAGAAGGGTTGATTACGGCATATAGGGCGTTGCCGTAGTCGAGTCTGCTGGCTATGAGCGCATGGGTGACGATCCTTCTGCAGTCGAGGGGGGATCCATTTGAAGGTCTTGTGGAGGATGCGTAGGCAGTTGAAGCTGGTGGAGGCGACGGCGTTGATCTGGTGGTTCATGGAGAGGGTGGAGTCGAGGATGATGCCCAAGTTTTGTACATGGTCTGTAGGGGTGGGTGGGTTGCCGAGGGCCACCAGGTGTTGTCCCAGGCGGATGAGCAGAGTCCGAGGATGAGGACTTCGGTCTTCTCTGAGGTGAGCTTCAGACAGCTGTCTTTCATCCAGTCTGCAATGTTCTTCATTCCTTCCTGGAAACAGAGTCTGATTGAGGGTACCGATGTTATCGCGACACCCGGCGTCACAGCGAAAACAAAAATCGTTTTAAATGGTTGTATTAATGCAAATTTCCCACAAAAATATGACTTTAAACAGTGCAGTAATACATCGCTTGTGTCTAAAATACAGTAAAATGTGTGCATGTATGTGTTTTGGACACCCTAAAAAAGGCGCTATCATTGCGGTTACTGGAGTCATTGCGAGAAATTCACTGAAAAAAACAAAGGTTTCAGGGCCGTTCTAGTTAGGAAATAAAATTTAAAAAACCATAGAAACTCACTGGAAAAAAACAAAGGTTACAGGGACGTTCTTGTTAGGCTGACATTTCACTCGTAGAAAACCAGAGAAATTCAGCAGTTCTTGTTAGCTGAGCTAACTATAACTCTGGCCCCGGCAATGCACTGCTTATGGCTTCACATATTGCATCACTCATGACATGGTCGATTACATCACTTATGACATCTCAAATGACATCACTCATGACATCATCTTTGGAAAGAAGGGGACCCCTACAGTTAATAAACTTGCTATACGTAGGGAAAAAGACCATGTAGGTAAAGAACTATAACAAGTGGATACATATACAAAATAATATATATACGAAATGAATCATGAGATGTAACCACTAAAGTGCTAGTCATATAGACAAAAACCTTGATTGGAAAAATACTTTTATTTCTTCATTTGATATTCTTTTTGTATATTATTCAATCTAGGCTCGATATAGCGTATAGCACTTAAATATGTAACAAAATGTACAAGTCAGCAAACAAAATACAATAAAGTTAACTAAAAAAAGAATGAAAGAAAATACACACAATATATATATACATTGATATCGAAATTCAAATAACCGAAAAACTAAATAGACATGTAAATAGTAAAAACAATGCGGTAGATGGGGACTAATGACATCCACAGAATCTGACACACCCACTCGCACCCCAATATAACCTTTCATACACACACTCCAACTTCCATTCTCAAAACCATTGAGACACCCATATCAGTACTTACACACCCACTCGCTAATTCATAGGTCTACACACACATCCACTCAGTTACCCATACAGCAACTCAAACACCAACTCACTCACTAATACAGCCACTGATATATCAACTCATAAACCCATACAGCCACTCACACACCTACTAAGAGTCAATCACACAACCACTCACCTCTAGTTATACACACACCCACTCACTTATTCATACAGATACTAACATATACTCACCCATATTATCATACACAAGCACACACTCACCCATACAGCCACTCCCACTCAGTCATTCATATACTCCAACACTCACCTATACTGCCTTTCACATATGCAGTTACTCACCCATATACCACTGACATCCATTCACTCACCGGCCCAGCCCTACACACACACACACTCACTCACCCATACAGCCCCCATAGACTTGCTACTAACCCATACAGCCACTGACTCGCTCATCCATGCAGGAAGTCACACACCCCTTCACCCACCCACAGATACTCAGTCATACAGGTACTCCGACAACCAATCACCCATACAGCCACTCATGTACCTCCAAGTCACACACCCATCCAGCAACTTACACACCAACTAACCTGATACAGACATTCACTTAACCAGTCACTCAATAATACATTCACTGAGTCACCTAATCATTCACTTATACAGTCACTTATGCACCCACAGAATCATCCATACAGGCACTCATATTAACTGATTCACCAATACACCTTGGTGTGTATATATTTGAGATTCATAAACTGTTTAAAAACAGTCAGTCACTGGATGATGTCATGAGTGATGTAATATGTGAGGTCATAAGCAGTGCATTGCGGGGGGCAAGTTAGTTAGCTCATCTAACTGTAACTGCTGAATTTCTCTGGATCAGGTACGAGTGAAATGTCATTCTACCTATAACGCCCCTGTACCCTTTGGTTCTTTCAGTGAATATGAGAGAGAGAGAGAAAGAGAAAATTACACGTTTAGAAAGTTGCCATTTTCCTGCCCAAGTTAGATGTGCCTTTCTGCCAGTGTCACCTGACTGCTGAATGGCTCCCCCTATGGTGAGCTGTGAATTGCTCCCAGATAGCAAACATAAGACTTGGGTGTGGACAGCTGTTTTTGCTAGCAAAACAGAATGATCAAGGGGGTGCCAAGACCATTGAGCTTTAAAGGGTGCCTACCCTATCACTGGCCGGAGTACCTCACACCTAAGCCTGACTCTTGGTCTTCCTAGTCAGCTTGGCTACATACCTAGTGAAAGAGGGGGCTTTCCCCCAGATCTGCTTTGGAGTGACCACACTTCTGGGTGGGGACAGGTAGCTCTGACCAGGATAAAAAGGATTCTATGTTGGATTTAGGTAGAGAGGGGCATGGGGGTGGGGTGATCACTTGTACTGTAAAACACACAGGAAGTGCATCAAAAGTGGGTCAGGTCACCCCTACTGACTTTTACCTCATTGGTTATGGAGCAGCCAGGAGTTTCCCTTACCCATAGGCTGTCGCAGGGCATAAAAGTGGCAACTCCAGTTCCAACCGCAGTAAACTCCGGAACCTGAACAAATCCGAAAGACTGCCCTGCTGTCTGGATCCAGTAGGAAGACTGGTCAAGCTTGCCTTGACCCTAGGTCCCCAGAGGCCTTTGCCTGCACCAACTGGAGTGGCCCTGGTCCCAAATCCTGCCTCTTATGCAGTGAGTTTTAATACCCAAGTGGTGCCTGCCTCCTCCCCCCCACTACCACCACCACCACCCTCCCCCCAGGTCCGGAGACTTCAGCTGGTTGTTAGACTGTACTCCTCTTGTCCACAAACTGCAAGATCTGGGAGATGGAAACTTGTTACCAACTTCAGAGAATGATACAGTTGTCAAAGCCACAGCTGTCCAATTGCCAGTCGACCTCAGCTGAGGTCTGACTTCCAAACAGGTTTCCAAGCCCGAATGTATAGTGCTTCATCAGAACAGACACAAAGCAGAAATTAGTCAATGTTGAGGCTTCCGAGTTTGCCCTCTCTGAGCTTTTCCACCTTAGTAGACATACGCAATGGGATCTTGCTTTCCAGCAGCCTACCATCATAGAGCATCGCTTCGGATCCAGCTTGCTGAATGCCTAGTCTACGAGCACTTTTTCTACATAAATGTTGTTTAGTATGAAGGTCAACTTTGCACAAAGACAAACCTGCACACTGTATCCAACCTGGAGAGTTCTAACCGAAGATTCCACAACTTGTGAATAGATATCAAAGCAGTACTTCCTGAGTTGGTGGGCTTGTGAACTGGTTTACACCAAATAGTTTTACGCGACCAATCACACAGAATACCCCTCTCGAAGGACCTGTTGCGGTAGTAGTGCAATGTGAATGAATCTACTAACACCCACATACCTGCATGACAAATGATCAGGGCATGTACTGTGCGTGCCAAACACAATGGTAGCAGCAGTGTTGGCCCTGGTGAAATGAGCCTGTAAGTCTTCTGGACACCACTTGTTTGCCAGATAGTTGCAGATGTTTCTACAGAGAACAATCCATCAATAAATGGTCATGTGTGTACTGCCTTGCCCTAATTTGCCCTGGAAAACCCTACAAAGAGTTGACCATCCACCCAATGTTTCTTGGTTTCAATGTTAAAACCCAACGCATTTTTAGGGTCCAACCGATAGTCACTCTTCTTCCTCAGAGGGATGAGGTGGAGCAAAGAATGCCAGCAGGGTGATCGCCTCCCCCACATGAAATGAAGTGACCACTTATAATGTAAAAAAAAGGTTTGGGTTCCTAATACCAACTTATCCAGAAAAAGTTGCAAAAGGTGGGTTAAGAGGAAGACTGCAGCTCGCTCACACGTGTAGCCAACATTACAGCAATGAGAACGTCTTCAGTCTCAAAGGACAACTGTGCAGAGGCTCAAAGGGGGTGTACATCAAAAAAGTGAGTATTAAGTTACAGTCCCACTGTGGCATTACAACGGGTTTTGGCTGAAATAAATGTTGCAATCCTTACTTTAAAATAAATTACAAAATATCTTATCACAACAGGTAAGTTAGAAAAAGAAGGCTGATCTAACAACCACAAAAAAGCTCAAAGACCCAATACATAGCACTTAATAGTGCCCAAATCAAGTCCATGCTGGGCCAGGGGCAAAACTAAAAACAAAACCAACAACTTGCTTGTAATGGGTCTATTTGTTGGATGTCGTACCAATCCCCAAATTTGTCCAAAAGACTCCGGTACACTGATTTTGTAGAGGGATGCCTCACTGCCAAGATGACAATGACCTTAGGGGGGAGGCTCAAGGAGGTCAACTGCTGCCACTGAAAATTCAAGCATGTAGATGAAAATCGTGCAGGGCCCTATCCTGCTGCTACAACAGAAGATCGTTCTGAACCAGCAGCTTGACTGGAGGCAGATGCTCATGGCCAGGAGTTTGGGGTAGCATACTGTCCTGGCCATATCCGGTTCCACTAGGATGACTTGGGGGCCAACTGTTCTGATCTTCTTCAGAACCTGGTTCAGGAGAGCCTGTGGAAGGAAGGCATACAGGAACTCCCAAACTCCACTCTAGATAGATGGCATCTACAACAAAGAGCTGCCTTGGAAATTACAGAAGTGGAAGAGTGCTGACATTGTGCGTTGTCAGAGGTGGCGAAGAGATTTAGCCAGAGATCATCCCATTGATTGAGGACACCCTGTGCCACCTCCAATTGCAACTGCTATTTGTGATACAGCAAGCATCAGCGGATACATTCATACACACTGGCATTCAAAGATCCTACCAGGTGGCTTACCATAAGAGAAATTCCTTGGTGGTCCTGCAACTTCCAGAGGTGCAAAGCCTCCTCAGACAGGGCCCAAACCAACACCCTGTCCTGCTTGGTGCAGTACCACAAGGGGGTGGAGTTGTCCATGACACCCAGCCCTCCTCTACTGGTGGGCAGGAAAGCCTTTAGCCCAAGGGAATTGCCATCACCTTCAACACACTGAGATCAGAGGCATCTGGTCTCCAGCAGAGACTCAATTCTACAATAATCTCTTCCAGATGGCCTCTCCAACCCACTAGCCCGGCTATTGACACTATCTGGGTCCTATAGCCACCACTGCAGATTTTTTGCAGTCTCCTCTGGAATGTAGATACAGTCCGGCGGATTCCTAGATGGTGTGCGCACGGGTATATGATATCCCACTGCAGAGCCAGAGTGCACCACCTGGTATGTTTTGCTAGCATGATGCAAGAGGCCAAAAACCCCAGGAGCCTCAGTATTCCTCTCCAAGATCCAGGACTAGGGCTAAAACATCAGTATCATAGTCTGAATGCCTTGGACTCTGTTTGAGGAGGAAGAGACAAACCGTACCAAATGCAGAATAGCTCAGATGAACAGAATTGTCTGCATACGGGTCAGGTGTGACTTGGGCACGTGGATAACTAACCCAAACAATGTTTCTGAAGAGGTTTGCAACTGTCTAAATGTGGCTGACGACTCCATGAGATAAAAATACCTTCAGCAGCCAGTCATAGAGAAAGGCTGGTACCCTGACCTCTGAAAGTGTGCTGCAACCACCGTCATCACTTTAGTGAAAACACAAGGCGCAACGATCAGGCCAAAAAGGAGGACTGAAAATGCTCCTGGTCCACCATAAACTGCAGTTAGCATCTGTGAACCTGCAGGACAGGGATTTGAAAATAAGCAGGTCCAACACCACAATCCAGTCTGTGGGGTCTAAGTCAGACTCACCCTGGGCTAGTGGGAGCATTTTGAAATCGTCCTGCCACAGGAAGGCATTGAGAGGGGGAAGATCTAAAATAGAGCTAAGACCTCAATCCTTTTTTGGCACAAGGAAATAGTGGGTGCAACACCTAGTTCCTACTTAAAGGGCAGAACTCCCTTGATGGCCCCCTTTGGCCAAAAGTATCTTCACTAGGTGCTGCAAGAAAAAGTTAGCCCTCCGTCAGCTGCCATGATAATGGTGGAAGGTGTGGCAGGACACACTTGTCTGTAGTGATGGCCTGCCACCATTGGAGAAAATAACCATCCTGCCTCCTGCAGGGGGGCTGTGTGAAGGACTGGGTTATTCTAAGACCCAGCGGTGCCAGGGGACAACACCTGAAACCTTCGTGGGTTACCTGTTCTGGCGTACAAAACACAGAGACACGGGACACTTCCAGCGACGTCAAAGATCAGCGTTTATTTACTGCAGGGATACAGAAATCACAAGAAGTACACAACGTGTAGGTTCTCGGAGACTGCTTCGAATTGCAAAAGTGGATCGCTCCTTTTATACACGTTTTTGCCATTGCACAACGTGGCAAACAAAGGTTACAACTCAGTTCCCACAATAAACTTCAAAAGAGTCGCGTTCATGTTTCAGGAGGCCGGAACATAATTACAGCAGCATTGCCGGTTCCCAACTGTAAAAACATGTCATCCCCACAGTTAAACACATTCCATTCTGACTGTAAACACATTAAGAGAAGGGACAGAAACAGATGCAAAGAAAGAACAAGGATGCACGACAGATTGGAAAAGAGTGTTGGGAGTAATAACGGAAACTTGATTACAGGATCAAAGACCTCGTGCCCAATGCATGCACGACTGAAACAATAGACCAGCACGGTAAGATGAGCCTCGAGCGGGGCCATCTGCCTTCGCCGTGTCATTTCCCCTATCATAAAAGTCACCCTCAAAGAAACACGTGTCCTTCGTGTAAGCTTGGGAATCCCAGGGTCACAGAGCGGACAAGGTCCGTTCGCTGGCTACTTGAGGGCAAGAAACAAAATGGATGCCGCATCTAAAATGGAACCCGAGGGTTCGGATGGACAAACCCAAAAATGAGACGAACCATACGTGGTTGCGTAGCGAAAACGCGTACACCCACTAAACTCGTCATTTGCGGTTCGTAGACACCAAACTCATCCATATTCGACAACACCCAAAAAGTGTCGTTCCGTCTCGCACGGAACCTCAGACGCTCCTTTTGCCCTCATGTAGGCAAGCACTAGTCAATATCAGAATCGATTTCGATATTCATCAGATCGTTCAGCTGCTGCTGGAACATCATTCTATCCATCAATGTCTCCTTGGTAACAGATGGCCGTCTTATACACGTTGTAGCACAAAGGCCACATAAGGCAGGACCACACTGTACTCAAAGACAACACGTGAACAGAAACGTTACAACAACCCCTACAATCATCAGAATTTTCCAACCCCAAGTGGATATCAAGCCCCAAAACCATCCTAGAAGTGTCCAATTACCTTCGTCCACGTGTATGGACTCGGAAATCTTGTGCAACTTCGAGATGGCTTGGTAGACCGTTGGAGCGTTGTCAGGAATGAAAATGCAACAACTCGAATGGATAACTTTACACACACCACCTCTATCTGCGAGAACAACGTCTAGAACCATACGGTTCTGCAACGTCATGAGTCTATCCGCCTGAAGTTCAGCTGTTAAATTACCAAGGGCACTCGCAGTTATGTTAGCAGTCGACTCGACTACACGGGTCAACTGTCTTAGGTTCCTACTATTAACCATAGGTCCCCAAAACGGCAAGAAACCCTTAAAGAAATCTCCTGCTTCTTGACCGGCAGTGTCCTCTTTGCTAATAACGCCTCTCACAATTCTAGTCTTGTGATAGTCTGAGGCAACTGTAAAAGTCGGTGGTAAAAGATTCGCAATATAACAGGTACCCGAAAAATCACGGGGTAACCATGTATATGCGCGTTCATAACAAACGAAATAAGTGCCCTTAGCAGTCAGAAAAACAGGGGAAGAGAGCATCGGTAGAACATACGTGTCAGTACAAGCACTGTTCCCAAGTTGTGCTCTCGGATTTCAACCCAAACCTTTCAAGCAGAAATTACCAAGGTGTGGTACAATCCATATTGGGGACGAACTCTTGAGCTGTCTATCACCCACTGACGTACTATACTCAGCCTCACTCAGATCCTTATAGGCCTGCACCTCTTCATCTGGAATAAGCGATGCATCGAACACATCTCTATCTAAATCAGCAATCGCTATTGCCAAAGGCTTGTGGTACGGACCAGGACCAAAGTTTGCAGAGCGTGGCTCTCGACTGGGGTAGGAATCTAGTGCACTACGAAACATAGTTTGGAATGCTCGAGCTGACCCTTGGGAGCTATAAGGAAGAACCAGATACGGAATACCCCTATCCATGGTATGTGGCATTAACCCACACACCCAACAGTTGGTAGTATTCATCACCAACTGATGCTGATGTAGGAGTTGAACAAAGGAGTTATTCATAAATTCCGCACGTCTAACCTGTTCGTGTTGAGGCAGGGGATGAAAAGAATGTGGGGAAACAGTGGTGATGGAGCTTAGTTTAGGAGAAAGAGTAGGTGAAACAGAAGGTAATAACTGTATTCCAAAATACAATCCGCCCACCAATAACATAGACACAGTCAGAAACAGTAGGAATACCTGAAACAGAAAACATTTTGTTCGTACAACCTTATGCAATTTTGATCTTTGCGCAGACATCCTTTCTACTTCCAACAGCTTAGAGAATGCCATCCTCTACAAACCGTCCGTGACGTACTTGACGCACTTCGTTCTGAGTAGCGATTATCAATTCCCAGGAGTTCCCAGGAATCGACAAAAGTAACCGACCTAGTGTCAGAAACCTGCTAAACAGAAAGGAGTACCCGCACGGCCCTACGGTAACCCGGATGATAGGTTTTCTCAAAACGTTCAGTTTTAATACAAATCTCTTAGCAGTGAAAAGCACATAAAAAACTCAAAAAGAAAGGATGTAATTGTCCATAATGTTCATAGCACCAGTAAAGAAAAAATATAAAACTAAATTTTATTAGTCCTTGCTAAGTGGACGAAGAAAGTATCGATTTCTTCCAGGTCGAGTCTGCTCTACAAACAATTGTTCAGCTGGTGTAACAGTGTTCGGTGGAGTGGATGATGATTCAGACCTTGAGTTCTCTACGACTGATGACTCCGCAGGTGTGTCTGGCAGCGACAAATTGTCTCCTACAGGTTGAGCATCACTAAACGGCACAAAGCTTAAAGGGGTCTCAGTTTCCGTTGCCGCAATCCCAGTCCTCACCCAACCATCTGTTGGTGAGGGGATCGGTACTTTTTTCGTGTGGCCGGCGTGAACCCAGTTCTTCCTGCCTTCCAATCGAACTGCAGTCCTCGTTGTTAATAAGACTTGAAAGGGTCCCACGAATCTTGGCTCCAAGTTACGTTTTCGACCAAAATTTCGGGTAACGACCCAATCGCCTGGCCGGAGCTGATGTCCAGGACCCTCTGTCTGCGCCGGTAGAGCTTCAAAGACCTGTTGGTGGATTAACCTTAGTTTAGTGGTCAAATCATGAAGATAATCAATTAGCATTGGATACTCAAGACTATCAAAGGCCTTAGGTCTCGGGACTCCCCAAATGTTCGCAGGGCGGCCGAACACAATCTCATATGGGCTGAGCCCTACTCGAGAGTGTACAGTCGCTCTGGTTGATAGGAGAGCCAGAGGCAAGGCATCAGGCCATGATAGACCAGTCGTAGCTTGTATCTTTGCAAGTTTCAGCTTCAGGGTACCATTGTACCCTTCAACTAAACCCGCTGCCTGAGGATGATTAGCGCTATGGAATTTCTGCCGAATTCCAAGGCCCTTACATACACTCTGCATCACACTTCCCACAAACTCACTTCCATTATCTGACCACACAATCCGTGGCATTCCATACCGAGGAAAGTATTCCTTCAGTAGGATTTTCGCTGTGGACAGGGCAGTGTTATCCTTAAGAGGATAGGCCTCGATCCATCTGGAGAACGCACAAACCACAACTAAAACATACTTCAGATTATTGCATCTCTCCATATGGATAAAGTCCAGTTGGATAACCTCAAAGGGACAAACAGGGGGAGCAAAATGACCAGGTGGAGTGGGGGTGCCCTTGCCAGGATTATGCATCAAACACACCATGCAATTCTTAACCACTCTCTCAGCACATTTAGTAATACCATCATTCTTCCATACAGGGGACAAGAACTTGCATATCCCTTTCGCACTAATATGTGACAACCCATGAGCCATCGTCACGACAGCTAATACGTACGCATCCGGTAACATCCACCTCTGACGTTCCGACAAGTCAACCCAACATCCATGCATATCCAACTTTCCCGTACTTTCTTTCCACTTGGTCTTTTCAGCTTCAGTGGCCTCGTTCTGAATTGCTTTCACACTCTCAACAGTGTCTTCACACATACCAGTTTCCGTCGACCATCTCGTTGAACTTGTCACATACATTCGAGTTGCAAGATTCTTAGCCGTTTCCTTAGCAATCTCATCCGCAAATGCATTACCACGACCAACATCATCTGTCACTTTCCGATGTGCACTACATTTAACGATCGTCACCTGTTTAGGCAATGTAAGTGCATCCAAGAGATCATTCACGAGCTGCCCGTGCTGGATCTTCGTACCATGCGATGTCATAAATCCTCTTTCTCTCCACAGTCGTCCAAAACTGTGCGCAACGCCGAATGCATACTGACTGTCGGTAAACACATTCACTCGCTTTCCCTTAGACAAAACACATGCTCTTGTCAATGCAATCAACTCTGCCGCTTGCGCTGAAATCTGATTCAATCTCGCAGTTTCCACAACCGTGCTCAACGTCACTACAGCATACGCAGTCGTCACATCGCCATTCGGCAATTTGAAACAGGAACCATCAACATACAAAGTACCATCGGGATCTGTCAATGGAGTGTTTTTCAGGTCCACACGACCCTTTGTTTCTTCCTCAGTTCGTAAATAACAATCATGTGGTGATACATCATCTGATTCCATATTAGTCGGCAACAATGTCGCCGGATTCAGTACATTACAACGCTTGATCTGTATATGACTTGCCAAAAGGGTCAGCTCATACCCAGACAACCTTGCACTCGTCAGATGTTGAGTTTTTGTCCGATTCAGGAGAGTGTCAACTGCATGCGGAACCATCACTATGAGCATATTATCCATGACCAGACCTGCGGATTGTCGAATAGACGCCGCAGCTGCCGCCGTCGCCCTCAAGCAACTCGGCAACGCTCTAGCTACCGGGTCTAAGGTCGAGGAAAAATATGCACATGGACGCTGCTTGCCACCAAATTGTTGCGTTAAAACACTCAACGCACAACCTTCCCTCTCGTGGACGTATAGTGTAAATGGCTTGCTGTAATCAGGAGTACCTAACACAGGAGCCGAACACAACGCATCACGAAGTTCAGAAAAACTTTTCTGACATTCTTCCGTCCATGACAAAGGAGTCGAAACGTCCTTGCACGTGAGAGCTATCAATGGCTTCGCTAACAGTGAAAAATTTGGAATCCACTGTCTGCAGTATGACGTGATACCTAGAAAGGCACGCACATCTCTCTGAGTTGTTGGCACAGTAATTCGAGCAATTGCTGCAATTCTTTCAGGGGTCAACCTTCTTCCCGCCTTTGACAATAAGTGACCGAGATAGGTTACTTCTTGACAACAATATTGCAGTTTAGAAGGTGACACTTTGTGATGTAAGTCACAAAGATGCTGTAACAGTGACACTGTAGCAGTCTTGCAAATCTGTTCAGTGTCTGCAGCTACCAACAGATCGTCAACGTACTGAATCAAGGCCGCACCAGTTGGCAGCACAAACGCGTCAAGTTGACTCTTAAGAGCTTGGCTGTAGATCGATGGACTCTCACAGTAGCCCTGAGGTGCGCGTTTGAACCGGAAGCTACGACCACCTAATGAGAAACCGAACAAATCTCTGCTTTCCTCAGCAATCGGAATGCTAAAGAACGCATTCTTCAGATCGATTACCGAGAACCATGATGCAGAGACTGGAATCAGAGTCAGCAAAGCTGTAATGTCTGGTACCACGGGAAACTGTGGGACAACAATTTTATTTACCTCCCTTAAGTCAATAACTAGACGGTACACAGGAGGCTTGGAGGGATCAGTTCGCTTCAAAATAGGCAACACAGGACTATTACACACATTACCTCGTGTTTCCTCAATGACATCTTTATCGATCAAATCGTAAATGATCGCTAATAGTGCTCGTTCACCATCAAGGGAGATACGATACTGGGGTATGCGCGGCAATCGCGCGTTGAATTTCAATTGAACAACATAAGATGGTATATCCAGCAGGCCCACATCATTGGGACCTGTCGCCCACAAAGAAGCCGGAAGAGAACTCAATTCCGGTGGGAGCTTATCAATTGACAAATACATAGGAGAGATCACTCTCTGACCCAATGTAAGCTCCACTCCCGTAGGAGAGCAGTACAAAGTCGCATGTAACCGTTTCAACAAATCCAAGCCCAAAAGATTCTCACCACAACCAGTAGTCAAAATCAAAGGAGCTTCTAACTCATGAGACCCAATTGTAAGGGGCAAAGGGCTAGAAACTGGATTGCTAACGGGGGCGCCAGAGAATCCAACGGAAACATTCGTTTAGCCAGACAAAGGCGCGCCAGGGAGTTTCGAATGCATGATGGAACTTTTTGCTGCACCAGTGTCCAACAGAAAAGGCTCAACTACGCCCAATGTGGCAAATGCGACATAAGGCCCTCTCTGATCAACCGGAACTGATACTTCTCCCTTCCTCTGTCTACGGCTGTCCTAGTAGATACCGTCCGCATCAACATCATGCTCGACATAATAGTCATCCACATGATACTGTGCAGATCTACCAGACGAGAGATCGCGTCGATCGAAACAATTCTGCGAGTCTGACGAAGTGGCAAGACGCTCGGCCTGATTCTGAGTAACGCCGCGACCTCTACCACGTGAAGCTTGTTGAGGACCACTACAACCTCCGCGAGCCGAAACACCATTGTTCCTGTCACGTAAAACTGGACAATTAAACTTCAAATGGCCCTCACCCCGACAATATGCACATTGATTATACCCCAACACAAAGCGAGGTGCGGAAGAGTCATTACGCACCTGTGATCTAGAAAACTGCGATTGTGATCGATTTGGCTGTTGCGAGTCATTGTAATTCGAGCACGGAGGATACGCTTGCTGCAATAATACCTTAGTTTTAAGATCCTTCGTTTTCTTATCCGCGCGTTCGCTTTCTTCCTTCTCTCTGTTTTCGTAGTATTGGGCCGTGGCTAATATCTGAGCAGTGGTAGAAACAGCCCACGAACTCTCAGAATTCTTCAGCTTGTTGCTGAGTTCAGGCAACAAGTTCGATACGAATTTATCAACGAACAACCGCTGACCACCCTCCGAGCTCATGTCCTGACCACTATGATCAACAAACGCCTCCTCAAATCTCGTAAAGAAATCGGAGACACTCTCATCCCTCTTTTGTTTGCACGCGGACAACTTGTCCCAATTAACGCGTATTGCTGGCATAAGTGTTTTCATAAGGGTAATTATCCTCTGGGGCAAATCCACAATGAGCTGTTCGGGTTTAGCCCCACCAACTTGCTGGGCGTCAGCCACCGCAAGAGCAGCCCAGTCACCGCCTAACTCGGCCACGTGATTCTCGTGACGGATTTTCGCCCAAATCGGCTGAGGCACTACATTACCAAACAACATGTCAATATCGGCAAGGTTCATAACGGTAGCATCCACTAGTTGGGACAACTCCTTATAATAACCTGCAGGATTTTTACGGGGATCGGGCAAAGTTTGCTTCACCTGCAAAACTTCCGATCGCTTCCAAGGGAGGTGTATCCAAACTCTCTGAAAACGTCCTGGAACAGCAGGATTAGCATTAGGATCACCTAGCATCCATACTGGGGGAACTTCTCGCATAGGATACTGACCAGGTTTTGCCATCCACTCTGCAGTCTCGTCCTTAAATAATGCTCGAGGTTGCACTGTACATCGAAAAGACAACAGGCGTTCTAGAGCACATCGAACATTATCACCTACAATCACACCAGTCGTAAATTGATTCTGGAGCTCAGAAACCTCGGACGGTACATTATCGACCGCATCATTATCCCACTCTTCCCTCAAAGATTTACACATTTCCTCAAACACGAATCGTTGTGTGGGCGCATTAAACTGGGAAAAGGTCTCAAACACTATATGCGACGTGTACTTCACAGGATGGCAAATCCATTTACGCGCCATTTTTACCAACGACTCACGTTCCCTACCATCAGGAATCTGACTGCGCCTCTGAGCAACATCAGAAAGAGTCGATACGAGTATTGGCCCAAAAAGCGGAGAATAAAGAGTAGCAACAGCATTAAAGAGACAGCTACGAACAGAAGGAGAAGAAGAAGGAGGTACAGGAGCGACAACAGTAGGAGTAGAGACAGTAGAAGTGGACGGGGTAGCAGGAGTAGCGGTAACGACAGGCTGAGGAGGGACTGGCAAAGGAGCAGTAGGAAGAAGAGCCGGTAAAGGAGGATGAACAATTTGCGGCACAAGAGGATTCGGGAGAGCAGGAGGAACGACGGGCTGACCAGCAGCCGCCAGCACAGCAGGTTGAGGAATAGGAAGAATCATAGGACCCACGGTATCTGGAGCATAGGGAGGTGGTGATTTCAACAGATAAGACAATAGCGAATCTTCTATCACTTCCTCTCCCGTCTTATCAGAATTAGACGGTAACACCGGATAACATTTGTCCACCGCCATATGATGAAGTCGAGCACTGACTTCCTGCTCCTTCTCATCTTTGTCTCGCTGATACTGTTCTGCATTTCGCATCACCGTAATAACACCTTCTCTCTTATTTTTCTTAATCTGTTTGATTTCTTTCTGCTTGGCCTCTTTGCGCCATAACCGGAAGGAATCAAACATGGCTGGCCTAGCCTTCTTTTTAAACAGTTTAGCTTCAAGATTATCTAAGACGGCAGTTTCGAAACTACCATGTGATGGCCAACTAAGAACGCCATCATTTTTAGTGTAACGAACCCAATATTCATTATATACGATAGGACCTACGCCATGGCGACTATAGAGCTCATAAATTGGAGTTCCAACCGGAGGTATCGGGCATGAATCCTCCAGCCGGGAATCCGTTCTGCAACATTTAAGGAAACCAAACAAAGTACTACGGCCAGGCATCGTGCACACTAACCGAGTTTACAAACTTCAAGGGCTATCGAATTAGGATGTCCTCGCACAAAAATGCAAGGCCCTCGGTTTTTGGCAATTGCAATCGTCAAATAAAACCCAACAATTAAGAACCAACAACTAAGAACCACAAATGCAATGGAACCATGCAAACAACAAAGTAACTATGGGAGCGACCCACAAATACTTAACTGAAAGAGCAATGGCGTCACCAGGAAGGCCCATCTATCGTCTCGCCGTACAAAGGACTACGCCAGGCGCCAAAACAGGTCGACAGTCAGGGCATCAGTCCGTCGCAGCCGTCAGGAGGCGGGGATCTTCGCGGGAAAAGACTTCGGGCCACTTATTTCGACAACTGGATCGATGAAGCGGGGTGCACCTTCCCTCGGAGATTTCACACGAAGTTCCTCACGATCGTCGGGCTTTGGACCGGTACCACTGATGTCGCCCCACGTTGGGTGCCAACTGAAGGACTGGGTTATTCTAAGACCCAGCGGTGCCAGGGGACAACACCTGAAACCTTCGTGGGTTACCTGTTCTGGCGTACAAAACACAGAGACCCGGGACACTTCCAGCGACGTCAAAGATCAGCGTTTATTTACTGCAGGGATACAGAAATCACAAGAAGTACACAACGTGCAGGTTCTCGGAGACTGCTTCGAATTGCAAAAGTGGATCGCTCCTTTTATACACGTTTTTGCCATTGCACAACGTGGCAAACAAAGGTTACAACTCAGTTCCCACAATAAACTTCAAAAGAGTCGCGTTCATGTTTCAGGAGGCCGGAACATAATTACAGCAGCATTGCCGGTTCCCAACTGTAAAAACATGTCATCCCCACAGTTAAACACATTCCATTCTGACTGTAAACACATTAAGAGAAGGGACAGAAACAGGTGCAAAGAAAGAACAAGGATGCACGACAGATTGGAAAAGAGTGTTGGGAGTAATAACGGAAACTTGATTACAGGATCAAAGACCTCGTGCCCAATGCATGCACGACTGAAACAATAGACCAGCACGGTAAGATGAGCATCGAGCGGGGCCATCTGCCTTCGCCGTGTCATTTCCCCTATCATAAAAGTCACCCTCAAAAGAAACACGTGTCCTTCGTGTAAGCTTGGGAATCCCAGGGTCACAGAGCGGACAAGGTCCGTTCGCTGGCTACTTGAGGGCAAGAAACAAAATGGATGCCGCATCTAAAATGGAACCCGAGGGTTCGGATGGACAAACCCAAAAATGAGACGAACCATACGTGGTTGCGTAGCGAAAACGCGTACACCCACTAAACTCGTCATTTGCGGTTAGTAGACACCAAACTCATCCATATTCGACAACACCCAAAAAGTGTCGTTCCGTCTCGCACGGAACCTCATGTGTGCCGGCAAGAATAAGCGGTTTTGCAGCTGCTGGAGGGGTGGGGGGGGTTGACTCAGCTACATGTTGTCTCTGCTGTCCTGAGCATAGTCTCCGAGGCCCCCCCTTTGGCCAAAAGCATCTGCACTCTGTGCTGCAAGACAAAAAGGTGGCCCTCTTTTAGCTGCCATGATAGTGGTGGAAGGTGTGGCAGGACCCACTTGTCTTGAGTGATGGCCTGCCACCCATGGAGAAAATAACAGATCTTGCCTCCGTCAGGGTGGCTGCGTGCTGGTAAGAAAAATTGGTTTTGGAGCTGCTGGAGGGGTGGGGGGGGGGTTGACTCAGCTGCATGTTGTCTCTGCTTTCCTGTGCATAGTCTCTAAAATCCACAGCCCGGGCCATGAAAGGACAGAAAATCCTGCTGGGCTGGTAGAGGAGCCCCATGTTGGCAAACTGGAAAAACCATAGCAAAAGAGGGCAAAATTGCTTGTAGAATTGTTTTGTGTAAACAGAAAGGCCCAAAGAACACACAGCTCTGCTCTCCACAAACTGTTCCCAGCAGTCTCCTCTTTCTCACCAAAAAAAGCAAGAGCAGCCAAACAGCATGTCCAAGAAGGGCGAATGGACATACCTGGAAAAGCCCATAAGACTCAGCCAGGCATAGTGCTGAGGAGCCTCACGAGCTCCCATTGCTCAACATAAGTCAGTCAGTCAGGCATATCAAAGACAAAAAAGTATGAAACTTCGAAGCATCACACACCTGGGAAATTGATGCCCAAAAGAAAACTTGTGCCACTGTATCCCAAAGAGCAGGAGAGTAGCAGCCTAGGAGGACAGCTGGCATGCACTGAGCAGGGCAAGGCTCAGAGGAGAAGGAATATGCTACTTACCAGTATGCATCTGTTCGTGGCATGTAGAGCTGCAGATCCACACACTAGCATAGTAGATCGCCATCTGGTGTTGGGCTCGGATGCTTGCACGTTGTTGTCTTGGAAGAAGTCTTTGTGGTCACGAGATAGGTGACTTCTCCCTTGGACGATAGTGCGCATGGGAATCAACTCCATCGTTAGATTGTTTTTTGCCATGAGAAGTGATGGAGTTAGCAGAAGAGAGAGAGATGTCCATGTGTGATATCTAAGTAAGATAATGCTGGAACAGATACAGGTCCCGGGGAGGTGGGTGGGCGTGTGTGGATCTGCAGCTCTACATGCCAAGAACAGATGCATACTGGTAAGTAGCATATTCCGTTCGAGGCATATGAGCTGCAGATCACACACTAGCATAGACTGTATAGCAGTATCTCTCCTAGCGGTGGTCACATGTATTGGTTGCAGCAGTTTGAAATAAAGTTTTAAGGACAGCTTGGCTGACAGAAGCTTGTTGCTTTGCTTGCACGTCAACACAATAGTGTTTAGTGAAGGTGTGTGTTGTAGACCATGTGGCTGCCTTACAAATGTCTTCTAAGGGAATGTTCCCTAAGAATGCCACGGAAGCCCCTATTTTGCATGTGGAATGCGCTCAAGGGGGAACGGTTAGTGTGCGTTTAGCTTTCTGGTAGCATATTTGGATACATTTAACTATCCACCTAGCAATCCCAGATTTGGAGATGGGGTGGAGAGAAAGCGACAAAATTGTTTTGGGAATGATTTAGTTCTGTCAATGTAGTAAAGAAGGGCTCTTTAAGGCATGAAGAGCTCTTTCCGCTACAGAGTCTGGGTTTGGAAAGAACACTGGTAACTCTACTGATTGGTTGAGATGAAAAGGAGATATGACTTTTGGAAGGAATTTTGGATTTGTCCTAAGAACCATTTTGTTGCGGTGTGATTGTAGGAATGGTTCTTGTAGGGTTAAAGCCTGGTTTTCACTTATCCGTCTGAGGGATGCGATAAGGAAAGCTACTTTCCATGTGAGGAACTGTAGTTCGCATTTATGCAGAGGTTCAAATGGGGGTCCCATGAGCCTAGTAAGAACAATGTTTAAATTCCACACTGGAGAGGGTGGTAATCTGGGAGAAATAATTCTTATAAGTCCTTCCATGAAGGCTTTGATCGCAGGGACTCTAAAGAGTGACAAGTGCTGTCGATTTTGTAAGTAAGCTGCTAATGCTGCTAGGTGAAGGCATATGGATGAGTATGCTAAATTACATTTTTGCAAGTGTAGTAAGTAGCAAATGATGTTCTGGATGGATGCATCCAGTGGGTGTTTATTATTGTTAGTGCAGTAAATGGCAAATCTTTTCCATTTTGCAGCATAGCAAGCTCTAGTAGTAGGTCTTCTGGCTTCTTTTATAATGTTCATGCAGTCTGGTGGCAGGTTAAGGTAACCGAACTCTAGGACTTCAGGAGCCAGATCGCCAGATTCAGCTGACCTGGATCTGGATGTCTAATCTCTCCATGGTTCTAGGTTATTAAGGACGGGGAGAGATGCAGTTTTTGGTGTAGAACTAGAGAGAGTTCCAGTAGTGTTGTGAACCACAGCTGGCGTGCCCATGTGGGAGCTACTAGGATCAGTTTGAGAGACTGCTGACTGAGCTTGCGTACTACTAGTGGAATGAGTGGGAGAGGAGGAAAAGCATATGCAAATCTGCCTAACCAATTTATCCATATCACATTGCCCTTTGACTCGGGGTGGGGAAACCTGGCGGCAAAGGTTGGACATTTTGCGTTTCCGTGTGTGGCGTACAGATCTATGTCTGGTTGGCCCCATTTTTGGAAAAAGGGCAGTAGAACTTGGGGATGTAGTTTCCATTCGTGGATCTGTTGTGTTTGTCGACTTAACAGGTCGGCAATTTGATTGTGAACCCCTGGAAGGTGTTCTGCAAGTAGGTATATGTTCTGAGGAATGGCCCATCTCCAAATGTTCTGTGTGAGCTGGGACAGCTGCAGAGAATGTGTGCCTCCTTGTTTTTGTATGTAATACATAGCTGTCATGTTATCCGTCCGAATGAGGGCAGCCTTGTTCTGTACATGTAGTTGGAAGGACTTTAGTACTAGGAATACTGCTAGCAGTTCTAGGTAATTGATATGGAGCACTTTCTGTTGAGTGGTCCATTTGCCCCGAGTGGTGTGTCCGAGGAGATGGGCTCCCCATCCTGAGTGATGATTCTGTTGTCAGCACTATCTGTGGAAGAGGCTCTAGGAACGGCCGCCCTTTGGACAAGTTTATGTTCCACCACTGTAGAGAGCGATGTGTGCGGCTGTCCACCAACACCAGATCTGTGAGTTGTCCGTGAGCCTGGTTCCACTGACGTGCTAGACATTCCTGTAAGGGACGCATTTGAAGTCTTGCATAAGACACAATGAAGATGCAAGATGCCATCATGCCTATGAGCTGCATGAACACTCTGGCTGGAAGAGAGTGTTGGTTTTGAAATTTTGTGATAAGAGCTTGTATACTGGCTATCCTGGCTGGGCTGGCATGTGCTAGGGCTGTGGATGTGTTTATGGTAGCTCCTAGATATTGGTGTATATGAGAGGGTTGGAGATGAGACTTGGGATAGTTGATAGTGAACCCCAAGTTATGTAATAGTTGGATGGTTTGGTGAGTGTGTAGAACACATTGTTCTAATGATTTGGCTTTTATTAGCCAGTCGTCTAGATACGGGAAGACATGAATTTGTTGTCTTCTGAGATGTGCTGCTACTACTGCAAGACATTTTGTGAATACTCTGGGCGCGGTTGTTACCCCGAAAGGAAGGACTGAACTGGTAGTGTTGTTCGTCCACCACAAACCTTGGATACTTCCTGTGAGCAGGATGTATTGGAATGTGGAAGTAGGCGTCCTTGAGATCTAGTGTGGCAAGGAAATCGCCTTGTTGCAGCAGTGGGAGCACTAGTTGAAGAGTGATCATATGGAAATGATCCGAATGTATATACAGATTTAGGGGTCGGAGGTCGAGTATTGGTCTTAGAGTCCTGTCTTTTTGGGGACTAGGAAGTAGAGTGAGTATACCCCTGTCCCTTGATGCACTAAGGGAACTGGTTCTATTGTGTGCTTTTGAAGCAGTGAGAGAACTTCTTGTTTGAGGAGCGTAAGATGGTCTGGGGACATTGGACGCTGTTTGGGTGGTATGGGGGTGGGGGTAGATGTAAGTTCCAGGCAGTAACCATACTGGATAATTTGTCTTACCCACTTGTCTGTTGTGATGGAGTTCCAGACAGGAAGGAACTGTGTCAGTCTGCCCCCGACTGGAGTGGAATGGTCTGGGGGGAGCGGAGGAAAGTCACTGTTTTGTGGCAGGGGAGGCGAGAGTGTTATTACCTCGGCCTCGTCCCTTGTTGTTGTTCCCTCTGTATCCGCCTCTAAAATATCCTCTACTGGGGGATGTTTGTGTAGTGGCATTGAATGTAGATGAGGTGTCTGCGCCCATATTTTTGGAGGCTCCTCTGTAGAAGGAGCGCCGAAAGAAGCCACGTGTTTGTGGAGACTGTAATGCTCCCATGGACTTAGCAGTCTGTATCCTTTTTCATTTTTTCAAGGGCAGTGTCTACAGCTGGCCCAAATAGCTGTTCTTGGTTGAATGGCTGACTGAGTATGGTAGTTTGTACCTCTGGCTTAAAGCCTGAAATGCGTAGCCAGGCATGTCGTCTAAGGAGAACACTGGTGTTATTTGCTCTAGAGGCAGTGTTTGCGGCGTCAAGTGAACATTTAATTGACGCATTTGAAATGAGCTTGCCCTCTTGGATAAGGTCATTTGCCTGGGTTTTATACTGTTCAGGCAGATGTTGTAAGAGATTTTCTAACTGGTCGTAGTGTGCCCTGTCATATCTTGCCAGTAGTGCTTGGGTGTTGGCAATACGTCAGTGATTAGCAGCTTGTGCTGCTACTCTTTTGCCAGAAGCTTCTAGCAGTTTGGATTCTTTGTCCAGGGTGGTGCATCTCCGGAGGTCTGGGAGTTGGCACGTTTCCTAGCATTGGAAACGACCAGAGAATCAGAAGGCAACTGTCCTTTGATGCAAGTAGGATCTTCAGGGGCAGGCCTATATTTCTTTTCTATTCTAGGGTTAAGAACCCTGGCACGGACGGGGTCTTTAAATACTTCGGAGGCATGCTTAATGACTCCTTTGATCATAGGTAGTATTTGCACTGACTTTTGAGATTGTTCAAAAGTATCCAAGAGGAAATCTTCTTCTGGTACGTCGGAGTGCATTGTAACACCATGATAAAGTGCTGCTCTATTTAATAATTGGCCAAACCCCAGGTGATCATCTGGGGGAAATGGCTTTGAGGGATATGGCTGTGGGTCTGGCAGGTCTGTTGGGATAGGGAATGCCCTATCATCAAGTGGTGAGGTATCTGGATCCGTGAACGGGTCATTAGGATCACCCCCACCCTCTAGGCCATCATCATCATCATCATCCGGAGGTGGTGGAGAAGTTACTGGTAAGGGTGGTTTATGCAGAGAAGGTGGATTAGAAGGCAGTATAGGAGAAGAAGGGGGCATAGGCGATGTTGCAGAGTCCTTCTTGTGTACAGGAACTGGAGCAGATGGTGTGTCCAGTTTTCGTTTCTTACATGGCACAGCCGTGACATGTCCAGTTTTTGAGTTGATATAAATCTTTTTCTGCCTTGGATCGATGGGATCTGGGTGAAAAAGTTCTTGTTCCTCGGTAACAGTTTTCGGTGCCGATGTCTTCGGTTCCGAGCGAGGTTTTGGTTGATCCGTGCAGGTTTTGGCTTTAGGAGGTGTATCAGAGTCCTTAGCCGTTCGTCTCGGTTCCGACGATGTTAGTTTCGGAGCCGAAGCTGGATCTTTAGACTTGGGAACCTGCGACGCCAGCTTATCTATGGGCCTTGGCGTCTTCGGGGCAGATTTGGAGGTGGAAGGCATCGGAGCCGATTTCAGCGCCGAGTGTTCTTTTGGCTTCGGTGCCGGTGGGACAATGACATGCGGTTTGCATGGTCCCGACCTACCAGAAGGCTTGTGTTTCTTTGGAGCCGAGCCCGGAGGTGGGGCTTCTGAAGGATGTTTTTGGTCTCGACTGGGGCCAACAGGCGAAGTCTTGACCACTGCCTTTGGTTTCGGAGGGGTTGGGGCAGAGGCAGTAGTACTCACATGTTGCCCAGGAGTGATGAGGTCGTCTGAGTCCTCTGCCTCGGAGATGATTTCGAGATTCTCTGAATCTTCTTCTGGGACATCGGGGCCTTCATCAAAGATGTCCTCTGGGTCCGGAGCTGGTCTCTGTGCCATGATGTGTCTTCTAGCCCTTCGATCTTGAATGGTGTTTTTTGATCGAAAGGATGCACAGGCTGGACAGCTGGACTCGTCATGTTCAGGTGATAGGCACAGGTTGCAGATCTTGTGATGGTCACTTTTGCTCCACACTGGGGGCATTTTTTGAAAGGCGTCCTTTCCATGAGCCGTAGGCCTTACGGCGTGGATAGGCCCAGCGGCCCGCGTTGACGTCCTGAATCGAGCCGATGTAATAGATGTCGAAGATGAAGGTGATTCGATGGTTTTTCTGGAATTTTTGCACTTCGAGAAGCTTGGAATTGAGATTTTCCAACCGGAGCGGAAAAGTTGCATCCGAACCCAATGGCGGAAAAAAAACAATCTAACAATGGAGTTGATGCCCATGCGCACTATCGTCCAAGGGAGGAGTCACCTATCTCATGACCACAAAGACTTCTTCCAAGACCACGTGCAAGCATCCGAGCCAAACACCAGATGGCGATCTACTATGTTAGTGTGTGATCTGCAGCTCATATGCCTCGAACCATTTGTTTTCCAAACGTCCGTGTTCATTTAGCGCCCAAAGGCGCCTCATAAAATGGTGGGGAGCTGTTAGTCTAGAACTTCAGCTGCTATTCACAACTGTGAAGGAGGTGCTTTTCTCCATGGTAGGACCAAATAGAGACACAGGTCACTATCCAGACCACTGGCATCTTGAAGTTCTTCATATCAGTTGTCCTCATTATATTCGGGAACATAGTTGCTCCCCTGATCTTAATTAACATTGTCCTAGTCCATGCCAGAAAGATTATGTAAAGTTTGGGCCCTATCGCGTAGTATGGGCAAGATATAGGAATTTGGGGGACTGCCTAGTGGCTACATGCAGGCCGGAGTCGGGCACAATCAGTCAAGGTTAACTCCGCGCATTGCCGAATAGCATGATGGACTGCAATTCCTTCACCAGCTTTAATGTGAAGGGAACCGTTGTAGAGGATGGCACCGGGACAGACGTAATCAGAGTAAAAGCGGACACAATATGGGTTCAAGTGGATCAGACTGAACAGAGGGTGGACTCACTGGCAGAAGTACAACTGGAGGCCCCTGCGAATTCTTGGGGACCGAAGGATCACCAGAAGGACCCAGTAAAGTGCACTATCTGCACAGCATAGCCTCTCTTAAGGCCTCTATTTGCTGCAATTTCACAGGCAGACCCCTGGGTTAGGAGCTACCAGGTTCCTCAGCAGGTTTGATTTAACATCTGGGTACTGGCAGACTGCCTTAACCGATGGGGCAAAGGAGAGATCAGCATTCTCAACCCCAGAGGGACATTACCAGTCTCCCTGAGAACCCCCCCCCCCCCCCCCCCCACCAAGACCCAGACAGAGGTGAGAGACTTTTTAGGTCTCAACAGGAGGTTTGTTAAGGGCTATGGCACCATAGTTGCCCCCTTAACAAAGCTGATTTCCACGAAGCAGCCCAAGAAGATGATCTGAACTGGCGCCCGTGCTCAAGGGACCAGACTTCTCCAAGGAATTTGTCGTGTAGACTGACGCTTCAGAGCAAGGTGTGGGAGTGGTGCTCTCACAACTGAACAAAGAGGGCCTAGACCAGCTTGTAGTCTTCCTTAGCAGGAGACTACTCCCCAGGGAACAGAGGTGGAGTGCCATGGAAAGGGAAGCTTTTGCTGTGGTGTGGGCGCTGAAGAAGCTGAGACCATACCTGTTTGGGACTCGCTTCTAGGTTCAGACAGACCAACAGGCCGTCATATGGTGGATGCAAATGAGGGGTGAGAATCCAAAACTGCTAAGGCGGTCCATCTCCCTACAGGGAATTGACTTTATGGTGGAACACAGACCTGGCACAGAACACTCAAATGCAGATGGTCTGTCCAGGTTCTTCTGCATTAGTGAAGAGAACTCCCAGGAGGATGGGTAGTTCTCCCTATTTCAGCTGGAGGGGACATGTGTTAGACTTGGCATCTTTTGGCATGTTTCCCCTGAGTTTTTGCTTTCTGATCTCCCGGTTTTGACTCCGTTTGTGCTGGCTTAGTGTTTCAGTGGTAAAGTGCAAGTGCTCCTGTGATAAAATGTGTTTGGATTGGTGTTTCCATGATTGGCCTATTTGATTTATGAGTCAGTCCCTAGTAAAGTGCACGGAGTGTGCCAGGGCCAGTTAATCAAATGCTGTTAGTGAGCTGCAGCAATGGATTGTGCCACCCACACAAACAAACCGTAAATGTAACTCTGGCCTGCCATTGCAGTGCCGGTGTGCAGTCTGTACTGCCATGTTGATTTGGCAAGTGCACCCACTTGCCAGGCCCTAACCTTCCCTTTTCTTGCATGTCAGTCACCCCTAAGGTGGGCCCAAGGTACCCCTGTGGGCAGGGTGCACTGTATGTGAAAGGTAGGACATACCCTGGTGTTTGTGTGGCATATCCAGATAGTGAATTACTGCCAATTTCGTTTTTCACTATTACAAGGCTACCAGTTCCCCATAGGACAGAATGGGGAGTTTGTTTATAAGATCTTATAAACATAACTGGCCCTGGGAACTAAGTAGGAAAATAACGTTTAATATGCTTGAACTCCGATGCATCTTTTAGTGAAGGCGATTTTCACATTCTGGGTTTGAAAATACCACTTTTAAAAAGTAGGTATTTTCTTGGTCAGCCATCCAGCAGGCCTCTGTTGGCTTTGTGGATTGACTGTCTGGGTTTTGGGTGACAGGAGCTGGGGAGCAGCAGTGGCTCCGGATAGTCTAGGTGGGTCAAGAAAGGGCTGAATAGATCTGGGCTACATTTAGAGTAGTGGGAGGAGATTGCCTAGCACCTGAATGGGCCTGGTCTGCCTCCGACAATGCCGTCCCCACCTTCTGCCAGGAAGCCACACCAGAGAAGGCAGAACTGGTTCTTGCTGGGCACAGACACACTGCCTGAGAGGACAAAGAATTTTGGGCTATAAAAGTGGAGCCCAAGCCCCTGAATTTAGAACTCTTTTGGACCAAGAAGACTGTCAAGAAAAATAGCTGGAAAAGCTGTGAGGAGGAACTACCACTTTGCTGGGTGCTTTGCTGTGTTAGCCTGCAGTGGCTGCTTCTCTCTTGGGCAGTGAAAGGACTGGACTGAGCTTTCTGCAATCTACTTTTGTGAGTTTCTCCAAGGGCTTGAGGTAGAGCTCGCCCCCTGTTCAACAAGTCAAGAACAGCAAAGATTTCAAGCTCTTATGCCCTCAGCACTGGGAACTGTGTGTTTAGTGCTGCAACAGAAGAAAAAGCAACCAGATGCCGTCTACGCCACCGCTGCCGACTCAGTGTCTTGAGGGCACTGCCGCAACGCGACCCTGGCCTCACCGTCGACACCTGCTGACACCGCCACCGAGCTGCTGGTCACACCGCGACCTGCCCGCACAGTACTCCGCATCGCCTCGCTTCACGCCGCCGCCTTGGTATTCCCGGCGGCGTTGCTCCACGCCCAAAAATACACCGCTGCTTGCACCGTGGTTCGAGGGCACCGCTCCTTAAGTTTCACGACACGCCGCCCTCATCTCGCACCGCAGCCTTGGCCTACCGACGCCATCGACTCCAGTTCGTCAGCCGATGACGGCGCTTCAGCAACGACGACGGTGCTTGCACCATGACCTGCCAGCACCGCGGCGAGCACCGCAGCACCAGACGCCTGCCGACGCCAGTGCTCCTGACTTGAAACGTGAGTGTGATCTGCAACGCGTGTGACTTCAATGGCCTGACGACTCCTGCACCGACCTCCGGAACAGACACCTGCGGACACCGTGCTTTCGGAAGCTCAACGAGAGGTCGCCAACGCCCTGCATCTCTAATGCTACTGTTTTGCGGGTCTTCCCGACACCGTAGCTAGCCCGCGACGCCGTGGTCAGCCAGAACTGTTTTGGATTTGTTTGTTCACGATGCCGTGATAGCCCCAGAGGAAGCCATCGACTTCAAGGAACTGTTTTTCAAGGTTATTTTGATACCATTTCGAGTTCGGCAAAATGAGCACTATCATACCTTGCCAACAATGCTTGGGCATTGGCAATGCGCCAATTATTAGCAGCTTGTGAGGCTATCCTTTTTCCCGAAGCATCTAATAATTTGGACTCCTTATCAGGAGGAGGGGTGTCCCCCGTTTGAGAGGTAGCTCTTATAAGCACTGGAAACGACCAGAGAGTCTAAGGGTAACTGGCCTTAGATATACATTAGGTGGAGCTTTGTATTTGTTCTCCACCCTGGGAGTGATGATCCTAGCTCTTACAGTGTCTTTAAAGATATCCTCAGTGTGTTTGAGCAGCGCCTTTAAAATTGGCAATGTTTGTGTAGCCCTTTGAGATGAATTCCGTGCCTCCAACAAAAAATCCTCCTCTAAACTTTCTTTATGGAGCTCTACTCCATGATATTGTGCGGCCCTATTAAGGAGCTCAATGTACCAAATGTTGTCATCTGGGGGCGAAGGCCTGGATGGATATAGGTCAGGGTCATTATCTGATTGAGGGACATTATAATAATCCTATGGATCAGGATCTTGTGGTGCATAGTCATCCATAGCCCCATCCCCTGTGTCTTGTGGGTCAGGTGATGGTGTAGGGGAACATGTAAGTGTAATCAGTAATTATGGATCAGTGGGTGAAGAAGGTGGGATACATGGGGAAGGGTTGGTGCCCACATTTATTTTCTTAAGAGGAATGTGGTAGTCCTATGGTAGGCCCATTTTCCTTTTTTCAAGAAGTTTGGCATGAATATGTCCAGTTTTTGGGTTAATAGCGATCTCTTTTTGTTTCAGATCCGAAGGTGGATTATTGGTCCGAGGCTTTTTAGTTGCAGTACTTGCTTTTAATGCCGGTTTTGGCGTCGAACGTTTTGGCTACGAACATTTAGGTTTATGCAACGTGGTATGGAAACCAGAAGATGTTTCGTTTACGACGCCAAAGGTTTCGGGTCGGCACCGGCATGGGGACAGGTAGAGCCCGAGCCAGAAGGCTGTTTATGTTTCTGCGCCAAGTCCAAAGGCGGGGCGCTGGAAACCTCTTTTGGGTCCCGACCTGGGCCCGAACGCAGAGGAGGGACCGGAGCCTTTTTGTCTATGTGTCTATGTACTGGTTCTTGTTGAGCGCATATATCACCCTGGGGTCTCTCAGTGCTTTGCCGAGACTCAGGAACAGACAAGAAAGATAACTGGAGAAAGAGTACATTTAAAATAGCCAAGTCTTAAGAGACCTACAAAACTTCTTGTGGTCTCTCTCAGTACGAAGGGTGAAGTGGTAGGGAGTCCCAGAGAGTGGGAGCTAACTTCGAAAATGATCTGCTGCCGTACTTGACTGTTCGGACCTTCGGTATTGTTAATAGATGTTTATTAGCAGAGCAAAGAGTTCTTGTTGGCTGATACATTTTCAGTTTGCTAGCCAGGTAATGGGAACCCTGTCCATTGAGAGCTTTATGGACAAGACAGCAGATTTTAAAGTTTATCCGCTTCTTGATTGGCAGCCAATGGAGTGCCCTCAGGCTAGGTGCAGAAGGGGAACGAGCGGGAAGGTTTAAAACCAGTCTAGCTGTTGTATTCTGCAGAACCTGGAGCTTATTGAAAAGTTCTTCATTTATGGGCGCAAATAGAGCGTTCCCATAATCTAGACGGCTGATGATTAAGCCCTGGATCAACGGCGTACGAGAGGGCAATGGAGGATGGTATGGAAAGGAAGTGTCTTTACTCACGATCCGTTGCCTCGGTGTGAGGTCTTCGGCATCGTAGTCTGCTTCGGACACTGAGATGTGTTCTTCCATTTTGGCTTCCTGCACTTGCGTTTCTACGTGTTTCGACTAGTCTTCGAGGAGGTCCGGCGCAGAGCCACTTTGTTGGTACATTTCACGACGTCGAGCCGGATGATCACGGAGGGTATTCTTCGACCGGAACGACCGACACGCTTCGTTGTCTCTCGTCTTGCACAGGGGATAGGCAAAAGTTGCACACCTCGTGCAAGTCGGTGTGCGGAAACTTAGCGCGACACCCTGGACATAACTTGAATGGAGTTAGTTTCATCAGCTGCTACCGATCCCAGCGCGGGTAGGTCCAACGGCCTTCCACGAATGTTCCGATTGAAGGTTTGAGAGCAAACGATACGCAGAGAATAGGAACGCGATCGATAAACAATACAGTCGAGGGTAGTGGATTGAGCATCGAAGGGGGCCCGAAGAAACGGTGCCGAACCGGAGCGCAACAATTCACATCCGAACCAGATGGCGGGAAAAAAACTATCTAACAATGGAGTTGATGCTCATGCACACCATCACCGAAAGGAGAAGTCACCTACCTCGTGACTGGAAAGACTTCTTCGAAGAAAAACAAAGTGCAAACATCCGGACCCAACACTAGATGGCGATCTATGCAAAAGCATATGATCTACAGCTCATATGCCTCGAACACAGGTGATTGTCAACCTCTCTTAAAGGGCTTGACCAAGTCACTCAACAGATGAAAAAACAAATATAATAAACAAAAAGGTAAAGGTGACGGAGCTCCAGGACCCAATGGCATCCCGCAAGCCACCTTTAAACAATACTTCTGAATACTGGAGCATTTACTTAGGGAAGCTGTATTACTCGCGCTATTTACTTGCACATTTCCGCTGCTTTGAGGTACTATTGCTGCTATATTTGTTTTAAGAACTTTAAAAAAAACTTTTAATTGTGATTTTAATTTGGGGCAGGAACTGTTTTGACTTGTATTCTACCTTACCTGAATCCCGGGGAGCTTCTACCTTGCTGTAGGGGCGGGTGCCGCCATCTTGGGGGAATCGCGGTCGGTGGTTCAGTCTCTTTGGCCCTGATATTATTTAAACTGACATGACGCAAGCGCGCAGCGCTGCATCTCCTAAGGCTTGAGCCGGGAGACGGCAGACTGTTTACTCGCGCTATTTACTTGCACATTTCCGCTGCTTTGAGGTACTATTGCTGCTATATTTGTTTTAAGAACTTTTATAAAAACTTTTAATTGTGATTTTAATTTGGGGCAGGAACTGATTTGACTTGTATTCTCCCTTTACCTGAATCCCGGAGAGCTTCTACCTTGCTGTAGGGGCGGGGGCCACCATCTTGGGGGAATCTCGGTCGGCGGTTCAGTCTCTTTGGCCCTGATATTATTTAAACTCACATGACGCAAGCGTGCAGCAGATGCGGGCGCGCCGAAGGCACGCCTAAGGCATGCCCGTCTGCGCCCTGCGCTAAAACCCCTGGTTGTACAATTATAGGTAACATACCTTCTCTTACTTATTCTAGCAAACCGTTATTGGCTCTAAATAGGTGCACAAGGACATTTGGCTGTGTTTGTTTTGATCCTAGTACAGAGTCTGGACCAATAATAAAGACCTGTACGGTGTGTCCAACAACCCTCCCAGGGTTAGGCATCACATATCCACCCAGGGAGTCTTTGAAGATGGGTCTGAATAAAAAGGCTGTTTTTGCACTTAATTGTCTACTTGTAAATGCACGCTCTTTGGTGAAACATAGCGTTGAATGCGCAACCCTAATAGAGGGTAGTAATGTTAAAATAGCCTTTATAACAGAAACATGGACTGATGAGGCGTCTGGCCCAGACCTTGTGAAAGCAACTCCTCCTGGATTTCTATGCTATACTGCAAATAGACCTAAAAAAGGAGGAGGACTGGCAGTTCTTTATCACAGTTCCATCAAAGCTAGTTTTGATACAATGTTTAATCCTTTTTATGAAGCTTTATCCTTCACGCTCAGCCTTTCTGATCATCATGTTTAGGGGTATCCTAGTGTACAGACCTCCCGGTCCTAGGAATCTGTTTTTAGCAGAGGTCGGCACACTTTTGGAAGCTGGCTTGTGTCTCGACTCGCACACTATATTGGGAGATTTTAACTTTTATTTAGAGGCTGACGCGGATAAAGACACGTTAAACCTTTTAGATTTAATGAATAGTGTTGAGTTAAAACAATTAGTGAAGGGACCTACTCACTTGGCAGGGCACACACTAGATGGGATTTTTTCAAAGTCCCTATTCCTTTCTGTTACAAATGTATTACCTCTATCCTGGTCGGACCATGCGGCCATTATGTTTGAGCTGGCCATGGTAGGGATCCCTCTTCAAGGAAAACAAAGGAAATTAGAGCCTGGAATAAGGTAGGAGAGAAAGAACTTACTGAGCTGCTACTTTCAACACAGGTTTCTCTGCCCTTGGAGGTGGAGGAAGCTTCCGTTGTGTACACTGCTTGGATAGAGGATGCCTGTCACATCTTAGCTCCTAAGAAAGTAATTACTCCCAAAAGGACACAGCCCACGCCTCCTTGGTACTCTCAGGAACTAAGGACCCAAAAATTGAAATGTAAACAACTGGAACGGTCCTGGAGGAAGGACTATCATCCAACTGATAGAGCTTTATATAAACAAGGCCTCCTATACTATAAACAGATGCTCTTTGAAACTAAATGCAAGTTTTTTGCCGGACAGATTAAATTAGCTAGCAACTCTTCTAAGGAACTATATAAAGTAGTTACCAGGCTTGCACATCCACTGCCTGCAATTATTTCAACCAGCCAGGCACTCTGTGAAGAAATGGCTACGTTCTTTCAATCCAAAGTTGAAGCTATTTATAGCACTTTTAAGGACCCTGTCGGCAGTATATCAGCTGATTTGTGCCATGACGTTGAGGCAGGGCCTCGACTAAAATTTAGCATGGATAGTTTTCCTCCAATATCCTACCTAGACACACTTAAGCTTCTCGTATCTGCCAGATCAGGCTCACCCCACGATGTGCCCAGTAGCAATTGCAAAATTGGCCTCTGAACCTTTAGCCGGGACTCTTACACTCCTTTTTAATGCTATGTTCTCCGAAGGGCTTTTCCCTAATCTGTGGAAAACTGCTTCTGTCTGGCCGCTTTTAAAAAAAGCTAGCCTAGATAGTAAAGACCCAAGCAGCTTCTGCCCCATTTCACGCCTCCCTCTGCCCTCCAAATTGGTGGAGAAATACATGAACATTAAATTGAGCTCTTACTTATGTGAAGCTAAGGTTTTGGATCCCACCCAATTTGGGTTTAGAGAAGGTCACAGTACTGAAACTGCCCTTCTTAAATCCACTGAAGAGATTAGGAGAGGGCTGGACCAGGGAGGAATGGCGGTGTTGATCCTGCTTGATCTCTCCGCTGCCTTCGATACGGTCCATCATGGTGTATTGATGGATCGTTTATGGGATTGCGGAGTGAGAGATAAAGCCTGGTCTCTCCTTAAATCCTTCCTTTCAGACAGATGCCAGACAGTCTCATTGGGTGAGTTTGTTTCCAAACCTTTTTCCCTTCCTTGTGGGGTTCCTCAGGGGTCTTCCCTGAGCCCTACGCTCTTTAATGTTTATGTTGGCCCCTCTGATTGAATCCTTCGGCTTTTGCTTAACATCTTATGCCGATGATACCCAAATTGTGATCTCCTTGCAACCAGGTCAGGAGAAGGCAACAGGTGAGAGGCTTCATGATTGTATGGGGGACGTGGGAGGCTGGATGTTGCAAAGTTGAATGCTGGCAAAACAGAGGTGATTCGGTTTGGGAACAACGTTAATCTCTGGACTCCTAGAGGAGCCTAGCGCTTGACCAAGATGGCCGCGTGAGCTTAGAGCTCCCGAGACCCTCGCGCCCTCCGTCGACTATCCTGTCTCCAATCCTGATGGTATGCATGGCATCGTGTTGCTGAGTTGTCAGGGAGGCGATTGATGCTACCCGCGGTCGGATCGCCCATCGGGAACCGGACTTAAGACTGGCGAAAGATTGCGGCCTAACTCCCGGAGATGCCAGGGGCTAGAGTTGGCAGGATGCCCGACTCCTAGTTGATCAACAACGGCCTGGTGAGGTGTGAACTGTCGGACGGAGGCCCTCGCTCTTTCACTTTCGGTTTCGTTCCCTTTGTCTGCCCGGACACTGTAGTGCTCTGGGTGGCTTTATAACCCCGGGGACGCTCGGTGGGCTACTTTGGCAGAACAAGGCGGACCTGCTCACTCTTTATACCTCTTTCTGGGAGGGGACGGTCTTCACTGCATTGGACTGCCTGGAGTCCATTATGTCGGGCAAGGCAGAAGGAGATCGGCCGAAGACTAAGGCCACCAGGCGGGGAACGTATTCCCAAGTCAACAGTATGGACCGCTACGCCCTCCTGAAGACATCGCCGAGTGGATCGAGCCAGGCGCCGGATGCCCAGAAGGAGGACTCGCCTGGGACACCGGAGCTCTCCCTGCAGGATGTCATGGGCGCGCTTGATGGGATGCAGACCTCGATGGGGAGGCAATTCGAGGCCCTGGCGCATAAGGTGGATGCCATCCTGGTGGATGTCAACTTGATCCGCTCGGACCTGGGCAAGACAAACGAACGCGTTAAGGACCTGGACCACAAGACCACGGGCCTCACTGATGAGGTTGCGGATCTGCAGAACGAGGTCCGGAAGCTGAGGGCCGAGAGTGACCTCGCCGCCCGCCGGCTGGAGGACTTCGAGAGCCGGTCCAGGCGCAACAACGTGCGCGTCATCGGGGTCCCGGAGTCCTCGGATGAGGCTTCGGCGGACCTGCTTGTGGAAGATTTGGTCCTCAATCATCTGAAGCCTAAGGGCCTTGGAAAGTTTTTTGCGGTGGAAAGGGCCCATAGGGTGCCGGGCGGACGGCCCAAGGCGGGTGCCCCGCCGCGGCCGATTGTCGCCCGGCTCTTTCATTTTCGAGATCGGGACGCTATCCTGCAAGCTTCGAGGGTGACGGGCCCAGTCCCCTTCCAGAATGCGTCGGTGAATTTTTATCCGGACTTCACCCAGCAGGTGCAGAGACAGAGACAGAGCTTTCTGGGGGTGAAGCGAAGACTTCGGGAACGGGACCTAAAATATGCCATGCTTTTCCCCGCCAGACTACGGGTGGTGCATGAAGATCGGACATTCTTTTTTTGACTCTCCTGTTATGGCCGACGAATGGCTGGACGCTTTGCCCCGGCGACGGACCGGGGACGACACAGCTGAGCATGGAGACAGTGGCCGAGATGGACAGGGCTGATATCTCAAAGCCGGCATGACTTGATTTGACCAAATTTGAAGATTTGAACAGAGTGCAGTAACTGTGGAGGGTTGCGGGAGGACGAGGGGTGCTCTTTTCCTCCCTTGGGGTACTTTTTGTAGATTTTTGTTTTTGTAGGGCGACAGGCACACTGCAAGTTGGGGGGGCTTTTTAAGCTGCAGCAGGGGTGCAGGGTGGGGGGAGTTATGGGGAGTTTGAGTTTGTTGTTGGGGGGTTTATTTTTGCAAGGCATGATGATTATCCTCAGGGTTGTTCCATGGTGGCGCCTCGGGTGTGGGGTGGGCCTCTTTCCGTTTGAGGATGGGGGGTAGAGGCCTAAGTGTTATAAGCTGGAATGTTAATGGTTTGGGGGATCGCATTAAGAGGGGGATTGTTTTGCAATTTCTGAAACGCTCAATGCCAGACGTTGTACTGCTGCAGGAGACGCATCTCATAGGCAATACGTGCTATGCCCTGAATAGGAAGGGGTATAAGTTCATTGCACACTCGGGATTCTCTTCTGGGTCCAGGGGTGTGGGCATCCTCGTTAGAGCATCGCTGCCTTTTGAAGTGGACTCCACCATTGTTGACGATAGGGGGAGGTTTGTGGCGGTGGCGGGGCGGTGGGAAGGAAGGACTTTGGTTTTGGTTTCGGTTTATGTCCCGCCGGCCCTGCAGGCCGCCACATTTGCTGAATTGGGCAGGGCTTTGCTGACTCTCCCGGGGGGCATGCTGGTAGTGGGAGGGGATTTCAACGCTGTGGGTTCCGGACTGCTGGATAGATACCCGCCCAGGGACACAGGGGGGGCTCAGAAATGGCTTCCGGACCTCCTGGACACGTTTGGCCTGATAGACTGCTGGAGGCTCCGGCACCCCACACAGAGTCAATACACGTTTCACTCCGGGGCGCATGGTAGCCTCTCCAGGATTGACTACCTGCTCACTCTGGCCGCACATGCCTCGCTGATATCCGAGGCGAGGCACATGGCACGTGGTATCTCTGATCACTCGCCAGTGTGGATCCGGCTGGATCTCGGTCGGGAGGGAGGAGGGAGGGTGGCCCCAATTAACCCATGGTATTTCCGAGACCCCAAGATGCGCAGCGCCCTGGTAAAGAAGGTAGATAATTACTTTGAGGACAATCTGGGAACCGTGGACTCGGCGATCTCGCTGTGGGAAGCTTTTAAGACCGTGCTTCGGGGGGAGGCCCTCTCCCTGGTGGTGACTGCCAAGAATCGGAGGGATTGCGAAGTGCGGCAAGTGGAGGAGGAGATTGCGGCCCTTGAAGGGGATATGGAGGAGGAGGTCACAGAGTCCTCATTGCATGAGCTTTGCTTGAAGCAGGCGGAGTATAGGGACCTGGTGACGGACGCCGCCAAGACCCTCAGCAGGGAACAACAGGGCCGTCTGTATGATGTTGGAGATAAGGCAGGGAAACTCCTGGCGTGGCTGGACAGGAAGGAACGGGTCAATAGAGTGGTGCCAGAGTTGATTGGAGAGGGGGGAGAGGCGATTGTGGAACCTGAGGGGATTGTGGAGTGTTTCGCGGAGTATTTTCATAGGGTTTATTCCTCTGTGTCGGACAGGCCGCCCGAGGACTCGTCTGATCTCCTCCGTGATATCGAGTTGCCCTGCCTCTCTGACATAGATAGGGACGATTTGGATGGCGACATCACGGTTGACGAGGTGGCGGGGGCGATTCGCGCGTTGAATTCGGGTAAGGCCTCTGGACCGAACGGACTGCCGATCGATGTGTACAAACTGTTCCCGGATAGGGTCGCCCCTCACCTGCGCGCCATGTTTTTGGAGGCGCGGGGAGATGGGATCCTTCCGTTGGATCAGCGGCTGGCGTCGATCGTGGTCATACACAAAGAGGGTAAACCCCGAGATAGATGCGCCTCCTATCGGCCCATTTCACTCCTCAACGCTGAGCCGAAAATTCTGGCCAAACTCCTGGCTACCCGTCTGATTAGGGTACTTGGCGATCTGGTCCACCCGGATCAATCTGGCTTTATCCCGCACCGAAACACAGCATTGAACCTTAGGCGTCTTCATGGCGTCATCGCCAGGGCGGGCACGCTGCGTGAACCGGCTGTTGTGGCATCTCTTGATGCCACGATGGCCTTTGACACGGTGGAGTGGGCATACTTATGGGCCGTGCTGGCCAAGTTTGGTTTCGGTCACGGGTTTGTGAGTTGGGTCCGGTTGCTGTACGAGGGGCCACTAGCGAATGTTGTGGTGAATGGTCGGGCATCTACCCCGTTTCAGCTTGGTAGGGGTACTCGGCAGGGTTGCCCCCTGTCGCCCCTGTTGTTCGCCCTCGCCCTTGAACCGTTGGCTGCGTGGATACGTTGGCACCCGGATATACGGGGCCTTCGGTGGTCGCCTGATCACGAGGACCGTATTTCGCTTTATGCCGATGATATCCTGTTGTATCTTGCCTCACCAAAGAAGTCGCTTATAGTGGTCTGTGACGTACTCGCATCGTTCGGTAGGAACTCGGGGCTTGTGATTAATTGGGGCAAATCGTACTTGTACGTTCTTAGTGGCGAGGTCCCACCGATCCCTAGAACATGTTCGATACAGGTTACCCAGCAAGGTTTTGTGTATTTGGGGATTTTTATATCCATGGATCCTGTTGTGCGCTATGAGAGGAACTTGCTCCCCCCCTTGGCACGCTTGAGGCGAGATGTTGAAGGTTGGCGGAGGCTGCCGCTCTCCCTTGTTGGGCGTGCGGCCCTGTTCAAAATGATGTCTCTTCCCCGCTTCCTCTACGCCCTCCAGAACACCTTGGACTGGGTACCGGCCAAATACTTTCGGGAGGTCGAAGGCCTCCAAAGGACGTTGCTGTGGGATGGGCGGCCGCGAATAGCTATTTCAAAGTTGACGCTCCCATGGTACGATGGGGGCATTGCGCTCCCAGACATCCGACGGTACTATTGGGCCACGCAGCTGAGCGCGATCAACCATGGGTTTTACGGCCCTGCCCTCAGCCCTGGGTATGCCATGGATAGGTGGCTGCTGCGCGGCGGCAACTACTACAGGGCGTTGTATTCGCGGTCCCTAGACTCGTCCCTCACGGGGCCCACAGGTGTGGCGGTGCGCGTATGGAAGATGGCGACCGACTCGCTGGGCTGGAAGGATAGGCTCACCCTCGCTACCCCATTGTTTGAATCGGAAAGGTTGGGAAGACTCTGGCACACGAAGGGCTTTGATAAGTGGGACCTGATAGGTATATCCAAGGTGGGAGATGTGCTGCATAAGGGGAGGGTGAAGTCCTTCGAGGAGTTGCAGACTGAGTTTGAGCTAGGGCCTTCAGAGTATTTTAGGTATATCCAGCTGCGTCACGCCCTCCGATCAGTCCTCGTGGAGGGTGAGAAGGTGCCGGAGTCCTCTCCCCTTGAGGACCGAGTCCTTGATGGTCATATGCCCGAGAGCACGATTTCGCTCATATATAAGAAGTTGATAAACGTCCGGGCAGACTTGCTATTGGGGCTGAGAGGACAGTGGACCAGGGATGGCCTAGAGTTGGATAATGAGGACTGGCAGTCAGCGGTTTCTTCGCCTAAGGAGGTTGCGATCCCGTCGCGTCTGAGGCTGGTGCAGCTTAAAATACTGCACCGGGTGTATGTTACGGGGCCAAGGCTGGTCCACATGGGATTCTCGGAGGACGGCCTGTGCAGAAGGGGATGTGGTATGGTGGGTACTTTCCTGCACATCATTTGGGAATGTGGTGTCATTGTGGAGTTCTGGAGGAGAGTCCATGCAGTCACGGGGGAGGTGACGGGCATTGTGGTACAGCCGGAGGCGCGGTGCTGCCTCCTGAACGTCTGGGGGCCCACTGATCTCGATGAGGCGCAGACCCAATGGGTGACTCTGGGCAACATGGTAGCTAAAAGGGATATCGCGCGATTATGGGGCTCCTCGGGACCCCCTACACTGACCGCGTGGAAGGAGAACATGGATTGGAGCATGTTTAGGGAGAAGACGGTCTACTGCTCTAGAGGTCGCCCCCGGAAGTGGCATGCCATCTGGGGGCGGTGGAACCAATACAGGGGGGGAATATGTCTTGCCCCGGACCTGGAACCTCCCGAGGAACGGCTTTCCCCCTGACCTACCTTCCAGCACAGTTTGGTTTTGGTAACCGTTCTGGGCCTCTGCTGTTCCCCTTCTTCCTCCGCACACAGTCTTATACTTTGTAGATGAGTGGGGTCCTGCCTCCCCTGGGGGCTTTCGCCATGGGATTTCAATGTTTCTGCCTTGCTGGGGTTTGTTGTGTGTTTTTACTGTGTATATTTAAAATTGGACCTTTGCATTACTCATCGTACTGTATCGGGGACACATTACTGTATCTAACTTGCAATGCTGCCGAACCTTCGGGCTGTCGGCTGAATAGCTGTGTCCTGAATTTCGAAATAAAGGTTTTCAAAAAAAAAAAAAAAAAAAAAAAAAATCTCTGGACTCCTAGTTGGTGGCCAGAGGCCATGGAGACTCTTCCAGTACCCTCCAGAAAAGTTAAGAACCTGGGGGTGGTGCTGGATGAACATCTTGACATGCGTGATCAAGTAAATGCCGTGGTCTCTGCTACCTCCTACACCCTCAGGACCATGAGGAAACTTTTGCCCCTTCTGCCGGCTGACTGCAAGCGTACAGTGGTTACGGCCTTGATTATGTCAAGGCTTGACTATTGTAACAGTCTTTACTTAAGTATCTATGAGCGCAGTTTACAAAAACTTCAGATGCTCCAGAATTCAGCTGCCAGGCTGCTCACGGGAACTCCGAAATTTGCTTCCATCTCGAGTTCAATAAAAAAACACTTCACTGGTTGCCTGTAAAAAAGCGAATACTTTTTAAATCCCTTTGTTTGGTTCTTCGAGCACTTCGGGATACAGGCCCATTTTATCTGAAGCAACAATTTCAGTGGTATGTGCCCGGAAGATCGTTACGTTCATTAGGAGCAAAACTCACTGTAGTACCCACCACTAAGAGAGCTAGATGGGGAGGCAGAAGTTTTTCCCTCGGGGCACCCAAGACCCGGAATGAACTTCCTTTTGGCTTAAGAAACTGCAATGACCTATTTGCTTTTAGGAAAGCGCTCAAAACATGGCTGTTTTAATTCCTTTGGTCGGAACCTCAGTTAGGAGGACTGTAGCAAGCGCCGGGACACCTTTGGGTAGCTGTGCGCTATATAAGTTTTACTAACATAACATCCTGAACATTCTATCAATATCTCTAATAGCAGAGGCATAAAAGAAACAAGATCTGCATCTCTGTTTCATTGACCTAAAAGCCGCCTTCGATAGTGTGGACCGGAAACATTTGTGGGCTAAACTAAAAGCCTTGGATATACCTAAAATAATTATAAGGGGTTTTTACACAGATACTTGGATCAGAGTAAAGCTTAGAGGCAGCACCAGACTCAAGAAAAGTGTATACGACCATGGGCCTGAAACAGATGTGTGCTGGCCCCGCACTTGTTCAACCTATTCATATCAGACCGATCGGGAAAGCTTAACAAAACTAATTCCCACTGGACGTATTTAGGTCAGCTAGCACTTTCTCATTTTGCCTATGCAGATGACATTGTCCTTTTAAGTTTAACTAAAGTTGGTCTGACCAGATTACTAACTGAACTCTCCGAATTTGTGCCAGCGAGTAATTTTGAAATCAATATATCAAAAACAATGCTTATTAACAACCGGTTAGCCCCTAACCACAATATCTGGCTAGAAGGCAAACCTTTGGAGAACGTATCCAGCTATAAGTATCTGAGATATTATATAGATAACAAGCTATCCCATCATAAGCAGAAAAACTATATAAGCAGGTGCTCTAATATTTGCTTATCGGTCACTGGTAAAAAAAAACTGGAGGGACCATCACTAAGGCCGTTGCTTTCGGTAATAGCCGCCAAAACTCTTCCACCCTTAACGTATGCTAGCGCGGCCATGCACAGGAAAGATTCTGTCCTCCTTAATAACAAGCAGCTACAAAAAAGTTTTTAAACTTCCCAGGACTGCTTTGCCAGCGCAAATGCGTTTGGAATTTGGGTTAATGAACGAATGATTGGGCAGACTTTATACCTCTATAAAGGTTTGGTTCCGGATAAAACAAAACTCTGAGAATACTAGCCTTAATGAGGCATTATGGTCGGAACTTGATAATGATAAAAAAGTTGTATAATCCGTTTTTGTACAACGCACATAAAACAACCAGCACTTCTGATCCCTGGAACAAAAATATGCCTTTCCCAACATTCAAGCTAGCAATAAATAAAGCTGCAAAATTTCATTCGTTAATATTGAATGAGAGCATTTTCACCATAAGATCTCATTCATGGACGGTGATCAATAACTACAAAGTCCTTAAAGCGGCAGCCTACCTAGATTACACATTTTCTGTCCATGTGAAAAGACAATTAATGGCACTGCGGTTCAAAAGGTACCCTTCACTGGCAGACGCACCACACTGGAAAAATATTGACTCAAAAGTGTGCCGTCTTTGCGGCAGTCAAAAAGAAGATTTAATTTGTCTTATATGTAAAAGTAAGAATTGACAACCAGTACGAGCCACTTTATTAAGGAGAGCATTCCTGGACAGAGGAATAAGATCCTGCAGGACTGCCTTCATAAGAGGACTAGATCCACTTGACCCCCAAATAAATTGTAAACTGATAAAGTTACTCTGTGTACACGATCAAGTTGTGAAAGCTAAGGCCTTTTAATGAGGTTAGCTCAGTAGAGGAGAAACGCCATTACCACCTCTATTTGTAAGATCACCACTGCAAGGAGAATGAGACTGTACAGTCGATTATCACTTTTACCTGAACCAACGCTTTGGACTCTCTTTAGGGGCACTGACCGGACAGTCTGGTAGTAAAGGGACATAGAGACTTTGTAAAGGTTTAAATTACACCCAGATAGAAAGTAAATAATCAGTCTGGTATCTGAAATTTATAGTTTTCATACAAATGCACTTTAAGTGCATTTTTAATATGCAGAGCTAGCAAACTTGAGGAAGTCAGAACAACGTCTTATGAAAGACAGACATGCATTATAGATTGACTTTAAAACGGAATTCATTTACACTTGCTGTTTTTAAACACTGCGTGCTAATTTTTAAACTGCGAAGGCTGAAACGATTTAAACTTTTGAGTTACGGATATTTTGTCTATGTAAAATTGTTGCATTTTTAATTAACTAAACAATACATTACCTACTTACCAGTGACACACTGAGTAAGGGTGCCCCAAAGAAAATTTGACACAGTAACCCTGCACCTGGATTCTTTCAGTGATTACAAGCAAGAATCATGCTTACAAAGCAGATTCCAAAAGTCCAGGAACCAAACAGCCAAACAGACTCCGGAGGTTGCATGGTCTGAAACATACAGATTTCCTTTGGGAGTTTATAGATGTTGGGTTTAGCACAACTTTCAGAATAAGTCCATAAATATCGTGGTGTCATCTATAAAATCGATTTGATCAGAATGATTTATGGAAGATGATGCCTTGTATGGAAATATTTAGTAGTGGCCAGATGTTTTTGAAAGCTCACTCTTCTTAGATCATGACCTTTTTGGAGTAACCAGAGCAGGCCTGAAACGATGTCTGCACAGAGCTAGAGGAGCCTTTAGCTGATAAGAAAAGATGGAGCCATTCAACAAGAGTTGAAAACAGAGAATCAGTGTTTGGATCAAATTAAGATTCGAAAGATTGTCAGGGACATCTGGAACCTGTGGTCCAACGTTCAGACTATTTTGCATAATGTACACTGAATTTGATTGCATCAAAATAAAAGTGTGCCATGTTAAAAGCTTTTGATTTTTTAAACAAGACCCTCAACAAAGAGTGAGCCATCAACACAGAAAATGTTGCGCTGGGCTTGTGGTTAAAGTGTGATGGCACTTGAACACATTGGCATTCGCTTCTTTGAAAGTACCATGACTCACTGTTGGCAGGGAATCAGTCAGTCGTACAGCAACGAGCAGAGTTATCTCAAGATAGCCTACTATTAAATATGATCCACAACTAGGTGAAAATGCAAGAGCCCACACAGCTAGAACAGGCAAGGAAAGTCCTGGACGTCTGACTGGGAAAGACGCCAGTAAATCAGAGAATGGCTGTTGTGGAGAATGTATGATAATGCAAAAATGAAGAGGTCAGTCCTGAAGGACCTTCTGACTCTGAGAAACTTCTCCAGTGTTTGTTTACGAGGTGTGGAATTTACAAGGAGAAGTCTTCAATGTAGTAAAATTGACTGCGGATAGGTTCTTTCAACAGTATGTACCAGCTGGTGGAACCTGAACCTTCATGGTCCGTTGAGAAGGGACACACATTTACTAAGTTGTTTAGTGCTACAGATCACACTTTGTGCAAAGCAAATAGTTTTCTTTTACAAGGAGCCAATGGAAGAATCGAGGGGCAGGTGTTTGTGGAGTTTTCATTTAAGGCCAAGTGTACGGAAGGGGCATACTTTTGAACTTTCTAGAGTTTTAGAAGAGATGTTTTGGGTAGACCAGTCAACAAGTTATTGTACTATTTCACATGGGCGTGAGACACAGCTAGGGTAGTGGTGATTTTTTGGGAGCACTGTACTAGTTGCAGCACTCCTTTGATTATACACAGGTGGTCTACTGCTTTTATCAGAGAGGTGCATGAAAAATTACTTTCAAATTGCATGCCTTAACCAGCAGGAATGGGAGAGGGGGCCCCAGGTCTGCCAAGCAAGGTCAATGGCGGTTTACAGGTCAAATTTCAGTTTTGTAAATAAAGCCTATTATTCTGTTGTGACGGGACTTTCAGGGCTGACCAGGGGGCAACAGAAGGTACTGAGTGGTGGACCCCGGTGACACGGGCTTCTAACATTCTCCCCTATCCACAGGACGAGTGGGCTTCGGACACAGAGGAACGTTTTCTACAGGCACTCCCCTTTCTTTTCTAAATTTGCAGCGGTAGGCTTCAGCATCAAGCCCCAAGTGTTCCAGGATGACCTCCTTAATGTGCTGATAGCCTGTGGCACCGTTCGGGTTGGCCACCTGGTAAGCGGCCTGGGCTTCCCCAGACAGGAGCGGAGCCAGAAAGAAGGGCCATTTCTCTTAGGGCCACCCGCAAGCGCGAGCGGCTCGCTCAAAGTTAGTTAGGAAGGCATCCGGGTCTTCTCCGGTCACATACTTTTGTAGGGAGACTCCGGCCGCACTAGAGTAGGGTAGCTGTCGCTCTACAGGTATCAGCATGTTTGTTTCTGGTATAGTCTTGGGTAGAGACTCGAGGTGAGCTTTCATGGAATTTTGGAAAAGTTCCCTATCCGCCTGGGCTGATGTCATCTGCCTCTCCACGGCCCAACTGAGTTTCTCTTGGCCCTGGATCAAATGCTGCACGAGGGCCTCCATCTTCGATTCACAGATGGAGTGAGATGTAAATCCCACTTCTGACACCAGTTGTGATGGATTAACAAGGAGGGACGCAACACGAGGTCGTGGTAGTTTGGGTTTTATTGCGATAAGTTTGCGTTTGGTCCGGCTGGTGATTCTTTCTCTTGCGAAACGGGCGGGATCCGTGGTGAGCCGCTGGTAGATGTCTCGGGCCGTCTGCTTCCCAGGGTGGGTCTCTTCTTCCGTCACGAGGGCGGCTCCCGGTGTTCCCCAGAAGAGAAGAGAAGGGACTATATTAGGTAGGCTATACAGGCTCGTCGCACCCAACACCAGGGCCAGGGGAGTGAGGAACCACCTTGTGGATAACAAAATAGGCTTCTCGAGTGGTATAATACATGAGGGGTTGAACGTAAAATAAGGGAAGGATGTAAACACCCGAAGCGGTCGTTTAACGTGGACGGTCCCGCCTCCCTATCCAACCCGCTACCCGGTCCCGTACCTGTCCTAGCCACGCTCCTCCCCCGGGAACGTGGCAGGGCGCTTCGCCGTCTCCGTATCCTACGGTCCTCTCGGCTTCTTTTCCTCCGCCGTCCTTGGGTTCGCTCCGCTTGGCCTCGTCCACCTCCTCGCCTCTTTCCTCTCTCAGCTCTCTTCCGATACTCCTCCTGGGCTCGCAGTCCGCCGACTTCCTGGTTCCTCCCCGTTTTGGAGATCCCGGCTTCGTGACGTCATCTATGGGCGGTCCTTGGGTTCCCGGAGAGTCCCAGTTAAAGGGCCCTGTATCGGCCAGGAGAAAACGTTCCTCTGTGTCCGAAGCCCACTCGTCCTGTGGATAGGGGAGAATGTTAGAAGCCCGTGTCACCGGGGTCCACCACTCAGTACCTTCTGTTGCCCCCTGGTCAGCCCTGGAAGTTTCGTCACATCTGTATTTGTCAATGAGTCCGAGAGAGGCAATGAGAACATTAGAAGGTTTGTGAGGATCATTTTTAGGACCAAGATGGAATTATGCATCTACAGCACACATGCAATAAGTTTTGAAGACTCAACATCAGTTCAGAAGAGGCTGTAATAATACGGTTTCAGCTGCGGTTGAGCAACAGTGTTGGCGCCATCTCAGAGCTCTAGGGTACATCAGAGGTCGAATATTCTGTTATGGAAAGGGCTTAATGTAACTTAAAAAATGATGGCTTCACAGAAGGAAGCCAACCATGACATCGCTACACCGCTGGTCCTGGATGAAGCAGACAGTCTTTCCAGATGGTCAATGGTATCAAAGTGGACTAGAAAGGGGGAAGCCAGGAGTATGATCAAGCATAGGTAGCCTTCTTCGTGGGACTGGAGAGGTTCTTCCCTTATGTGTAACAAACTTGTCTCTGTATCCTTATGGGGTCTGAATCCTGACAAAGTCACTGAGAAGACCATTAGACTGCAACTGAACAGAGAATTTACAGGGTACAACTATGTATAGATCAAATATGTATAGAACACAAGGTAGACCTAAGCAGAGTCTGTAGTTTGCTTAATTGTCAGGGTCCACACAGGGCTTGGGATATCGAGAAGACTCCATGTTTAAACGCTTGTAAAAGTAACTCAAAGATTATGAAACAATGTGAAGTCCTTGGTGTGTTAATTTGGCTGCCAGTGTTCCATTGTTAGTATTAAAGGGTCACTGCTTTTTGGTGGAAGCTGAAGTCAAGATTATCGACAGCCTTTTTCAGTTTAAGTTGCAGGTAAGCAAGAATATCAGAATTATGAAATGAGGATCCAGAACTTCAAATCAATTCCATTTTCAGGATTAATTTTCACCAGGTTTTGCCAAGAGACGAGTAGACCAATGTCATAGCATTTTGAAGTCTACAATAGAGCTTCCTTCTGGAGTAAATATGTATTAGAAAATTGTCTAACCAGCACAGCATATGGATCTCAAACAGCTAGAGAGCTAATGCCATGGAAAAAACTAGAGCGAGGCTGATCTTCCCCCATGAATTGGTTGCTTAAACCACTGGGTAAAAGCTTCTTGGTTTTCTACAGTTCACAGACTCAAAACTAGGCTACTCCCCCCCCCCCCCCCAATGTTTTTCTATTATTCGCAGACTCTACTTGATGTTCATAAGCAAAAATAATTTTAATTGTTGTTCTTATCCCACTTTCTAAACTTATTGCTCACACAACCTTCCTCTAACCCTCAACTCAGCTAGAGGGTTGGCATACAATGAAAGAATACATTAAAGCATTTAATTATGTAGTAGCACTTCCATGAAAAGTTTCCTTTATTGGTTTCCTGCATATTTCACTAGTTAGTAGATGCTCAAACAAGGTTTTCCTGTGGTCCTACCTTCTGTGTTCCCAATCATGGACTCAAACCTGTATTAGGAATTAAGCACTAAACAAATAATATGGCTTAGACTACACCTATTTCACAACAGAACCTACTAACAGGGCAAGACCAGTAAAATTTTACATATTTTTCTACTTTTATTTACTTTGTCTAAGAAAAGAAGAATTACAAATGGTTGGAATATAGTTTACTGGCATTTAACACGCGAGTCAAGGCATACACAATTACTCTAGGCAGAATACAATTAAATCATACAAAATCTCAGACACATAACAAGACCGCTACATAAGGCCTTCAAATTGAACCACAGTGTATTTTGATTGGAGTATCTGTTCAAATTAAACTACATATTTTTCATCTGAATTTATTTTCATTGATCATTTTATTTAACTCAAAGGAAATTCAACTTACAAAAAGAATTTACTACATTAATACAAAATATCAACATTCCTATCATCCACCACACCCAGCAGTAAATTAGTAGAAATGCTTGAAGAACAAAAAGTTCTACTTCTATAAAACAGCCAAAGGTAAACTAAGAAGAAAAATACAATGTTAAAGTCAAAGAGAAACTATGAAAACATTCAGTTTCTCCCTTCAAAGTATGGCGTCAACACGCATTCAGTTAAAGTGGAGCACAGTTTTATACACAAGATTCCTTCAAGCTTTATACAGCTTCACTTCACAAATATTAAGCAGGGGTTTGCCACTTGTGACACAGCCCTTCAATGAGACTTGACGGTTACCAGAATTTAGTGGTATTTAGATACTCCATGACTACAACTGCCGAATGGAGGGGGGAGCGAGAATAGCTTTATCTTCCATTCCCAATAAAAGAAAGCATTTGCAATGCACGTACAAAAAACGTTATATAAAAAGTGCTTTCAACTCATTAAATAAACACCTTTGTTCTGATCTGCTCCCTATATAATAGGGCTGTGGTGAACTCCAGTGATAGATTGATGCTCTTGTATTATTACTTTGCTCGGACAAGGATTGCATACCATGGTACTTATAGAATTGGTTTCCTGGAATTTGAACTTTATTATACAATATATTGAAAAGGAAATAAAAACACAGTACACCTAGAGAGGTTTTAAAAATAAAAAACCTAAAATGTTTCAGCATCTGGTAAAAACATGCATTATCTTCTGTAATTTTACATGATTTCATACATTGCTCCTTCCAATATGTTACTTGAACATCCAATGTGAAAATCTCATCACATAAAGAATAGGTTTTACTACGCAAGTTTGACTGCATGACAGTGTTATTCCGATTAATACTGGTAAATTTAACCTTCATCACTAATGTTTTCAAATCATTACCGGTACGTTTAAAAGGCAACTGACAAGATTTGTAAACAAATCTTCAGGTCTTGAGTTATACATACTTATATTAACCATGGCTCACAGTCTAGCAGTGGAACAAACTTTAGCAAGAAATGTACAAAATATTTTATAAATTCACCAACTCCTGTGAAACAAACTGCTTCAATCGCTCAAGATACTGTCCGTAGAGCTCCACATCATTATGACCTGCTCCTTCGACCCAAAGAGGCTCTACTGGTCTCTGGCAACGTTCAAACAATGCAAGGCCATGAGAGAAATCGATGACTTCATCTTCAGTCCCATGGATTATTAATACTGGTGAAGTTATCTTTGAGACTTTATCAATGCTGTGATAAATGAAAAAATAAAAAATGAGTTAACCACGTTTCTAGGTACAACACATAAGTAGTAAACTTACATCGGTGAGCAAGAGGATTTAAATGTTGTTCTGCTGCATGGTATTAAACATATAAAAATTCCAACACTCCTGCAATTGATCATCAAAGCACTTTATGTGGCTGTCAGAATCCTTACTAAGCATTTGCAGTTTGCTTTGTTACTGGGTTCCCAAACAAGCATTGGGAGAATTATAGAGTGCCACTGTGTCTGGTCACCCAGTTGACAAGTCAGGGTTCCCTATACAATGTGACGTTACATTATACTGTAACAGGTGTTATATCTTGTCTTACCATAGGACCTCAATAAAATGTGTTGGTGGAGTAATGCTATTCTTTTTTGTATCACTCCTGCCACAAAATAAAAACAATGCACGTCTTTCTCTTTTACACGTTTCAGTGGTTACAGGTCAACACAAAATAATGCAATGCATCTCATATAGGCACATGACTTGCATACTAGACAACTGGCTTAATCTACACACAATGGGTTTTATCCACAAAGGTAAAATTACACTTTTTGTTTAGGTCAACTTTTTTTTCTTTTTAATTTCAAATGCTTTATTGATTTTTCAAAAAACTAAGAAAACAAAAAGGTTCACATAATAGCATAAGAGCAAATGATTGTCTCAGTTATAGCATAATAAATCAATGGAGAGAGAGAAAGAAAGAGAAACGATAGGAAGAAGAAAGGGAAATAGAAAAGAGCAAAAAGGTGAAGGAAAGATCTAGAGTCCAAAATTGCAAACGTTTCTATGTATCAGCAGGCACAAGAGTGGAACTTTTTTTTTCTATTAAAAAAAACTACAAGTGTAGTTTTACATGTAGTATTTTTACGTCTGCAGAGACTGTTCTATCTTATGTGCCGAGTTCTCTGCAGTCGAAAAGATACTATACGTAAAACTACGCTTGCAGTTTGTGAATATCAAAAACATGGTAAACTTTCACCAAAAGAGTACGTTTACCTTTGTGAATGAGGCCCAACGTAATTATGCAAACTACACTTGCATGTGTAGCAGTGGGTGTATCCCAGGGAGGAGCTTGTCAGTGTAGCATTCCAGGAAAGCAACAAAACTGAGATGGTGCACCCACACAGTCAAAAGAAAGTTACTTACCTTTGGTAGGATTATGTTACTTACCCTGTAAGCATCTGTTCGTGGCATTTATTGCTAGCAGATGAATGTAGTGATGTAGAGCCCATCGGCAAATGGTCTGACATAGGTGTGATAACTTTAGAGATTGTGTGTCCCCCCTGTTTTCGTACATAGTTATCATATTGTCCGTCCGGACTAATACAACTTTTCTCTGCACTTCACGAATCCCGTGAACAAGGTCAGAGTTGTTTGACCGAAACACGTAGGGCATGGCAAATGTTTAATAAATCCGCCTTAATTTATCCTGAAAACGAGTGAGTGCGTCTTAACTTCGCTGGAAAGCGAGAATTGCTGTATGTATGTGTGTATATGTATGTATGTGTGTGTATATATATATATATATATATATATATATATATATATATATATATATATATATATATATATATATATATATATATATATATATATATATATATATATATATTATATATAGAAGTGATGATGGCCCATAAACGTATGTGGAAGATTCAACCATTGATCAATTGTAAAAGTCAATTTGTCATATATGTCATCGAATGCCCCTGTTCTCTGAAATATGTAGGAAGCACCAAGTGCGAACTAAAGAAACGCATTTTGGAACATGTACGGGCTACAATTAACACCGACAGAAGTAATGCCGTGGCCAAACACATGGAACGGAAGCACAATGGAAATTGGAAAGATCTCAAATTTTATGCAGTAGAAGTCGTGGGAATACATCCGAGAGGAGGAGATAGAGAGAAAACTCTCAGGCAAAACGAGTCAAAGCACATTTTGAACTTCAGAACTCTGACCCCATATGGATTAAATCAAGACGAAGAACTCCATTACCATCTGTGAACTGCTTATAAACTGTATATACATAAAAATGAGGTCTTAAATACATAAGGACAGTACTATTTATCTCCCGCACATAAGGTTTTCATAATTGTTTAATTTGTATTGAACTTATTGGTTTTGTAGAGTCACGGGTAAACATGGTGGCAGCTCATTGTGGTATCAATCTCTCTGTTGGCAAATCATGTAATCCATCGAATATAGTGCACTAAAATAATGAGCGAACTATACATTAAGATCAAGGGGATCCACTTAAGCACATAAGCCCACCGGAGGGCTCCATACACTTCTTATGTTATTGGCTGTGTCAGATATAATACTCAAAATGTTAATATCAAAAAAGTTTCATTTTACTAATTTAAACAATGAATTACTGTTGGATGAGATAAAACGGTAGCCCCATTAGTTCCACAGTAAAATTGATAACTAGTTGTTGAATGAGAAGAAAGCTTGTAAATTAATACCACACATCAATGGTGGGTCCGAGAAATTATTTTGTGAATTTCATAGTGCAATTGATAGGATTTAATCAATTGTCTATCATGATTTCAACTGATAAAGTTAATGTTATTTGATTAACATCTTAGGTTATACACTACAGTTACCAGAATGCTTAGCTGCACCTTTAAGGAAGTGATGTCATTATTTTTTTAGATGTGATTTAAAAAAAATCCCACAGCCTTTGAGTTACTGCTAGTCTCATGAACAAGGTCTCCGTAGAGACTGAAACGCGTAGAGTCGTTCTTTGTAACTGGCATGCTGTGAATAAAGGAATTGAGAAATATATTTTGGCAAAGCAGCTTTTCTTCCGTGAGTGCGCGAGGGTGTCCTCAAAGGGAAAACAAAGATGAATTAATAACGGCTTGACCCTGCCGTACCTCGAACGCACCGCCTTAGAGCGCCCACGATTCCTGAAGTGGGTCGTTTTGTGGAAATAAATATATATATATATATATATATATATATATATATATATATATATATATATATATATATATATATATATATATATGTGTGTGTATCTTTTGGTTTTTCAAATATATTCATTTAATGTGTAACCATGGCCATGTAACAGTAAGATGGCCACCGAGCAGGAGCTCTACCCCGAAGCTCCAGAGTCAGTGTGGGCGTTTGCGCTTGCTCACCGCGTCGCACAGCACTCCAGTCACAAATCCGCTTCACTGCATCCATGCAGGAGCTCTGGGTATCGATCTGGACCCTGCCACCGGAAAGCCACCGGCATCACTAATCCACTGGTGAGACTGCCAATGCTGGTCTTCATGCGGCCTCGAAGAGCTCCTCATTCACGTTATCACCTCGATTGGGGCTGCTGTTGCCGACCTCGCTTTGCTTCCGCTGTAGGAAGCCTCCCGGTTTCTGAGCAGCCTCCGGAGCTCCGGATCCAGAACCGCCCCCCCGCCCCCCCCCCCCCCCTGACTAGTCGACGTGCCTCCCTCGTCTCTGCAATGTGTCAGCCGCCGGAGCACTGGGAATTGTTCTGGGCCCTGCCTCTGCACAATCACCGGCAGAACAAATCCCAGGTGCCTCCACCTTTTTGACCTCTGTCTCGTCGTCTCTGGTGATTTGGCTGCTGCTTTTTTACTTTTACAACGAGCTGCCTCCTACTCCTGCTGTGCTGATGCCCGAGCACCAGGTCCTAAGGATGTCTCTCGATCTGACAATTTTCCACCAGCAGTCGGATCCCTAAAAGTGCGATGATGCGCCAGTCTATACCAAGATGGCGTACGAAGAGAACTATGTGATCCCGCATTGAGACCTGGGTGAGTGGCTTATTCTCTCTGCCGCCCTTTGACCATTCCATGTATTTTCCCCCATTCCTCCCGCGAAACACCACGATTGGCTGGTGAGGAATTCAAACACACCCCCCCCCCCCCCCCCCCCCGGATGGCCTCATGTTACCTTTTCTAGTGCCTGCAACTTTTTGGTCCCTTCAGAGTTCCCCTATTGATGAAAAGAAAGGCCATTCTCTGTTCATAAGGCCATTTATTCACTTCCCTAGGCTCCCATAGAGTCTACACCAAGCGGGACTAGGAGTGGTTTAAACCCTTTGGAAGCAGACTATCACTGCAGAAAAGGCTGTAGGGAGCGCCCTAGTCTGCCTCACCCCAAGATGGCTTCTGGTGCAGTATTAACTCAAGCTCAACAAATTGATGAGGCCGTACCCCGAGGGGGTGAGTCTTCAGTTGTAGTTCAGCAGGTGAGATGAGAAGCGGTGGGCAATGGCCATGCCTTACAGCGGATATGAATACGACAACACCTGGAGTGGACATTTACCAGACCCTATGCATTTCCTCCACCCCTACCCGGCTCACCCATCATGTCACTGAATCTGTGACTCTTGCCACCTACAGTACAAGACCTAGCATTCTGACCGATTTCCCCCTCGGCCCTCACCTACCCAGCCGGACATTGGACAGATTTTCCTTCGCCTCTCCGCCGTTATCTCCCTCCTCGTTACCCTTTTACATTGCCCCCCTTCCATTCTACACACCATTAACCAACGGATGTAACGTTTGTAAAAATGTGCAACTTGTAACTGATGTAAGTTTTTAAAAATGTGTAAACTCATGTAAAGCGCTCTGATACCTCCTGGTCTAGCCAGCGCTATATAAAACTCAATAAATAAAATAAATAAATGAACCACGTCATTGCACCCCCTACCACATTTTCCTGTCCTCCAGATCACACTTCATATTACCTTTCCAAATAATTACATCCAGGGCAGTATACTGCCGCACATGATCTTGGAGGTGGGGGCGAGCTAGCAGTGTGCGTTTTGTTTTTGGGGGGGAAATCCAGGGGAGATTAAATGAGGGCACTGCAGTACCAATGAAGTGCAAATTAAACAAATGAAAAAACTAGCAAACCAAGCAGTGGCCTTGGGGTGGTGAGGGCCAGTGAGCAGTGTTTTGGGAGGTGTTTTGGGGAGATCAAGGGACAGCAAGGGCACCGAAGTTTCATACACATCAGAACACTTAAAGTATGAGTTTTCTCAAAGTATAACTAACATGAAGAGTAAGAACACATGTAACTGGGGCAGTCCTCATGGGAGAATACAAAATTCCAAAAGGAGGGATTACTATGTGTATTCACCAATTAAAAGCCAGCATTTCTAAAGGACAGTAAGAGGAACCAATGAAAAAGATGGCCTTTTTTTAAGTTCATATCCTAGATACAGCACGTCTCAAGAGACCTATAATATAGAGCAACCCAAACAGTAAATTAAAGCTACCACCACTTTGCTTGTTCATGTATCTCAAGGACATGGAATTTTCAGTTAATACTTTAGTTGCAACTTTATCTAATTGACTCGTAAACTATCCGAAATTTTGACCACTAGTGCATGCAGAGTCATTTGTTTTGGTAACATTTATGTAGTTTCTCGTATGTGGAACATGAAGGTGACTAGTCTTCAAATTCGTGCACCACTGTTTTCAGATTATAACCATAACCTACTATAGTGATCAGGGCGATATTACATCGCCTCAGTCTGCTTTTGTGAATCACCTTTTCCTCATGCCTGGACTGATCACTATGCAATTCCTATAGCCATCTCAGACCAGGCATCTTTTCTGAATCCCCTCCTGCAGATTTCTGCAAGATACTGATCTAAACTCACATCCTCTGATTTTTGGAACCTTCTAAGTGTATCTAAACTTGTAAGATCTCAGGGGATGGAGGTAGTGTCGTATGCGGACGACACGCAGATTATGGTATCCCTGACCCACTCTGTCAGTAAAACTGCCTCTAACTTTAGGGCCTGCATGCAACTTGTTGCAGATTGGATGGTCTCCAACTCCCTAAAGTTGAATGGGGACAAGACAGAGGTCCTGGTCTTTGGCAAGGACCAGGACATATGGTCAGATGACTGGTGGCCCCCCTCTTTAGGCAGCTGCCCTATACCTACCAAATCTGCTAGAAACCTAGGTGTCATCTTTGACACCCAGCTCTCCATGGAGCTACAGGTGAATAGAACGGTGGCGACCTGTTGGGGTGTCATCAAGACCCTAAAAAGGATTGTGAATTATTTGTCCCCACAGGCGCGGAAACAGGTGGTGATTGCCCTTGTTGGCTCAAGGCTTGATTACTGTAACTCTGTGTACGCCGGGGCCAACAAGGGTTTGCTCCACCGTCTACAGGTCATACAGAACGCTGCAGCGCGGTTTGCCCTCGCTTTGCCCTGGTTGTCATCAATGACCTTAGCGAGGAAGAACCTCCATTGGCTCCCCATTCCGTCAAGGATCACTTTTAAACTTCTTTGCCTTACATTTAAGGCTCTAACTGCAGGCTCGGCTGATGCTCTTGGTTCATTACTTACCAGATATGTTCCGAGTAGATATTTACGTTCCAGCGAGCAACACCAACTGGTAATCCCCAGAGCCAAGAAGGTTAGATGGGGGTCTAAAGCTTTTTCCATATTGGCACCTCTAATGTGGAATTCACTCCCCCTTGAAATCAAACGACTTCCTTCCCTTGACCTCTTTAGGAAGTCCTTGAAAACTTGGCTCTTTATTAAGGCATACCAGTAGGTTCTGTTTCTGGCTGCTATTAGCTCTATATTTTGGTTTAGGCGCCTTGACGCCCACTGGGCATAGTTGCGCATTATAAATAATATTTCATTCATTCATTCAATCGCAATCTACTATAGAGGACGTGGATAAAGCTGTGAAGACTTGACTCTCCTCCACTTTAGATAAGCTAAGCCATCAGTCTGTTCCTCCTAAGACCAACACTAAACCTCCAGCACCATGGTTCAATAGCCAGCTCCTCACCTTCAAAAGAGACTGAAAAGTGCTGGAATAGGTATGGCGGAAAAACAAAATCCACCTGCTCAGTGAAATATACTGTGGCAATCAAACTTTAATGGCGCCATTAGGAAAGCCTGATCAGCTTTCTATGCTTCAAAAATTGAGTGAGCTTTTAACAACTCCAAGGAAATATTTCCTATTGCTAAATCTAGAGTCCACTCTAAGACTTTCTCGGTCCTTCTTTCTAATTGGTAGATATAAAGAACTTGCAGGATTTATTTTCCCAGCAAAACAGTGATTTTTATACCACGTTCTCTGTTGAGGCTCAGAAAGTGAAGGGTTCTGCGACCTAGTTGGTCTACTTTTAGTTCCAATTTAGCTGGATTAATTTAACAACCTTATAAGTACTGTAAAATCGGGTTTTCGAACCCTCCCCACACCTTGCCGCTGATAAGGGCTCACCTATCATCCAACTTGTCCGTGACGAGTTGATCTCTTTTGTGCCGCATCGCAAGTCCCTCAATCATTGAAACACGCAGCGGTGAGTCCATTATTGAAAACAACCTTCTCTGGATTTGTCCAAACTTAAACCCTACTTTCTCACTTTTAGCTAAACCCTTAGAAAAGCATAGCAACCTTTCAGTTCTCTTGAAACCCATCACCATCTTCCCTCCTCATAGTCAGATTTTAACCCTTATCAGAGCACTAGCTGTTACTGAAGAGCTAAGCTAGACCCTTGATCAAAGTGGCTCTGCAGCAATCCTCTTGCTAGATTTGAGTGCCGCCTTTGATACTGTGTCCCACAACTCACTTCTATGGAAACTGACAGTGTGATCTGTAACAAGGGTTGTAGTAGTTTGCTTCTGTTTTGAGGCATCGCACTTTTCAAGTCTCCATCAAGCTCTTTTTATCACTATTCTGCCAGTCTCTTTTCGTGTCCCATAGGGGTCTTCATTAAGCCAACCATTTTTTAACATATATATCTGTCCTTTGGCAGATATTGCAGAATCACTTGGTTTTACCCTGGCCACCAAATAAAGAACTTGTCAGGCTGCTGTTTCGGTCTCTCAAGGTGTCTCAGAAAAGGTATATGGACTCACCTACCTGTCACAACGGTTGAGGCCATTTTTACAATCACACCTGGACCACAGGAGCCTGTTTTACCTGGGCCTCTCACAGACGTTACTAAGGTGGGCTTCAAACAATACAAAATCGCTTAGTCAAGTTATCTTTTACATTTTCTCCAACATCAATCACTCATCCCATGCGACTAATTTTCATTGGCTACCTTTTGCAAGGCGTTTTAAATTGACAGGCCTATTATTTTGCATATCGTGCCTTCGCCAACACCGGCCCTTTCTATCTTAGGCATGTGATTAAGCCCTCCTTGTAGGGCTCTCAGGTATCCAATCGAAGGGTAGCTCTTGGACTTAGCATGAAGAGTCAGAGAGTATGGTCACTCCTTCCGATATTGGGTACCTTAACTTTGGAACCACTTAATCTGCACCAGAGCCCTAGCTAAGTGATCTTTAGGAAACAATTGAAGACCTCATTCTTAACTTAGGAGCTGCTTCATTCCCACTGCTAAGGGGTAGCAAGTTCTTTAGCGGTGGGGGCAGCCTTGCATTTCCTTAGCAAACACAAAGCATAATCTGCATCAGCCTCCCCTTGATTGACGGCAGGACAGCCTTCAGGGTCAAAGAGATGGCCCAAAGCTTTAGAGGGCCAATGTGTAACTAATGCTACACTGGAGATTAGAGGCCTCTGATCACAACCCCCAAAAGACCCTTTCAATGCAGAAGTGATGCATATATCAACTGTCAGCTCTGGGTAGGAAAGGAAGAGTTGTCTGCCACATAACAAAATTGTGTTCGGGCAGCAACGACTGCAGAACTTAGACCATTGTCCTTTAAGACGCGGATGGTTCCCGAAAGGCGGCCCAGGTGCTGGGTCAAGTGAGATTTTATATTTCATTGCTGGGCCCGGATATGCCACCTGCATAGATGAAAAGGAGAATTCACAAGGCTATGAAGTCTCAGAGCCACCCTCACCGAGATGGAGCTTGAACTATCAGCATCATAACCCGTATGTTGAGGACTCGCAGGGAAGGAAAGACCTTGAACTCCGTGTCCAGGATCCCCCCAATAAATGGAAGCTTCTGTGATGAAATGAAGTGGGACTGTGGCTCATTTATGGTAAACCGCAACAATGTTTGGAGTTCCGCCATTGTTTGAAGGTGGTCCACACCTGCATGTGTGGAAGGCCCACCTTCAGCAGCCAGTCAAGGTGTGGGAATACAGAAACTACTGACATCTGAAAAAATGCAGCAACTTCCGCCATACCTTTTGGGAACACTCGAGGGGCGAAGATGAAGTCAAAAAGGCATCAATGAAAATTGAAAGTTTTGGGTGTACGAAAATACATGCCCTGAAAGTCCAAGACGAGCATTCCGCCTCCCAAGTCCAGAGCAGATGGGATTGGAGCCAATGTGAGCATTTTAAATTTGTCCTTATGTAAGAAAGTGTTCAGGAATCTAAGGTCCACATAGCCTTGGTCCTTTTCTGGGATGATAAAATAGCAGCCCCCAACTCTCCAAATCAGATACCAGTTCTGTTTGATGGCTTCCTGCAGCAGGATGAACAGATGCTCATCCAAGATTTATTCTGTTGCAGGAGAAAGATTGGGTTTGGTGGCAGTGAAAGGTAGGGCATAGCACTTTTGAATAATCTGCAAGATCCATCTGTTCAGGAGTGTAGTCTACATTCTTTTCAAAGAGACAAGACCCACCGAAAGGCATGTCCATTAGCGATGCCTGTAGATTCCTAGAAAATCTAATTGACCTCATCCAAGTGTGTCTATGAAAGACAACACAACTTTAAGACGGCCTCGCTAATGCAGCCAGTGGTATGCAAACCTAAGCAGTTGACTTACTTCACCATCTAATGCCAGTCATGGACTGTTTGAGCCAAGGAGGCCATAAGGTCCTCCATGACCACTAGCAATATCGTGCTGGCCAGGTCTCATAGGGCACGGTCTATACTGGCCCAATACACAGACTGCAGTTATGAACTTCAGTGACAGGCCTGCAGAAGAAAATATCAGTTTGCCAAATGCATCAATCTTCTTGGATTCTCTGTTGGGGGAAATGGTTGGTAATGAATTAAGATTCACCATACTAGTTGAAGCCTGTACAGTGAGATTTTTGGGAGTAGGGTACTCTGAAAGAGAATCTGGGTCATCGTGCACAGGCCTTTCGCCTAGCCCCCTGCAACTTAGAGGTGGGCAAGAACATGGTTTCAACCAGCTGATCATCAAAGTATCTGTGAGGGCTTGGATGACGCTGGTCCACTATGCATTTCTGGCAAGTCATGAGTCTTAGTTTCAATGGAGGGCTGTTTAATTCTAGTATTTCAACTGCATTCTGAACCACCACTGCAAATGAGACATTTTCTTGCGTTGGTGTCGAGAGTTAAGGTCTGTTTCAAGGCAAGTGTCAAACCCACTGGTGTCTTTTAAAGTATAAGGCATCAGTATAAGAAAGGGGGGAGCAAGCCATCCCCCTTTACCATCATCAGTTCCCTGGGCTGTACTTTTTTATGTTGATCAGAGTCAGAACCAAAAAGAAAATAGAGTCTCTGCTTATAGTTCTGTTTCAGTAGAGGAACTGGATTAGAGTCAGGCTGCATGACAAGTGGTTGTGCAGTGACAATTTCAAAGGACAACACTATTAAAGCTTGGTCCGAAGTCTGGTTAGAGGCCAACATGGGTGTCGCCACCAGATCAGTCAACAATGGCTAAGTTGGTATTGGCATCAAGGTGAATAGAACCAGCAAAGATCTCGGGGTCGGAGTGGTAATCTGCACCAAAGGTATTTGAGCCGTTATCGGGTCCCACCGGGACTAGCTGCAATTGAGAGTACCTGCCAACGGTAACCCAAGAGCAGGCCCCAGGGTTCCATGGAGTTGAAAGGAGTGCCAGAGAGAGCCTGAAGCTCAGTAGTAATTTGCATCATTAACTATTTTAAACCTCAATAAACTGCACTGTCAACAAGAGAACAAGGAACTCTGAGCACATCGGGTCCAACTGAGGTATCAAATCCGTAGCCAGTGAACTTGAGGGACGATAACTCAATCTTGAAGCTCTCGAGCATTCCCACTAGAGTGACAGTGGCGGGATGAGGTGGAGTCCTGCTTCCCTTTCCTATGCTTGCACTTGGACCTACACATTGAATTCGCCAGACATTTAGAGCGGGAACTGAAGCAAATACAGGAATGGCCCTGGGACAGGGCCTGCAACTTGGAAAAGAACTGGAATTTGGTACAGCTTCAACCTTCTGTATCGAAGAGCCAGAGACTAATCACCAAAGTCATCATTCGGGCTCTTCTAGGGCTGTAGAACAAGTTACTTACCTTCGGTAACACCTTATCTGGTAGAGACATGATCTAGCTGTAGATATCTAGCCACAGATTTCTACCTGTGAACTTACAGGTGTCAGGATCAAGGTGGTGTTTGCTAGCAGTACCCCCGAGAGTGCAGATAGGTGGCGGCAGTCGACTCTGCGTGACATTGCAGGAGTACGGTTCGTCATTGCGATGTCCACGTCTTCTATATAGGTTCTACTCCGGCGTGCTGACGTCCGTACATTTACAGCTTTCCAAGCCAGAAGCGAAACAATTCGTGAACTGACAATGGGGTGTTAAAAAACTAGGGCCCTGAAGGGGAACAGCCCTGGCACTAAAACTGATCAGCAGTGTGGGGAGGATGGGTGGGTCAGGAAGGAATCTGCAGCTAGATCAAGTCTCTACCAGATAAGGTGTTACCAAAAGGTAAGTAATCTGTCCATCTGATAGAGACATCTAGCCCTAGATTTCATACATTAAAACAGATACCCAAGCAATACCATCCCAGGAGGAGGGACTGCAGAAAAGTGTTAGTCTAGAAAGTGCTGTTGAACCGAATGGCTGAAAAGTGTAACAGAATTTTATGCAGAAGGTAACCCAATGCAAGATGGTCCTCTTCTGCACAGCACGACCCTTCTTTGTTCCAATGTACCCCACAAATAATTGGCAATGCACCCGGAAGTCTTTAGTGCGATCAAGGTAGAGCGATAACGCTCTTTTTGAGTCCAGACGGTGGAGACGCTCTTCTTTCATAGAAAGATGCGCCTGAGAATAGAAGGTGGGCAAGGTGACAGATTGCCCTAGATGGAAAGGCGTCATTTTAGGCCAAAAATAAGCCGTAGTGCAGAGCACTACTTTGTCCGGGAAAGACAGTCAGGTAAGGAGGCTGAGAGGATAGAGCCTGCAATTTGCCGACACCTACTGGCATAGGTTACTGCCACTAAGAAGGTTGTTTTGATAGTAAGCAGCCAGAGGAGGCAATTGTGCAGTGACTTGAAAGGTGCACACATCAAATAGGTGAGAATCAAATTATGGTCCCACTGGGGCATGATAAATGGGGAGGAGGGAAACATGTGTACACCCCTTCAAGAATCGATATGCAAGAGGAGATTTAAAAAGTGACGATTGATCTGGCAACCACAGAAAAGCCGAAAGGGCCGAAAGGTAACCATTCTGAGCGCCCAGAGCAGAGTCCTACTGGTCCAAAGAAAGAATGGAAAAAAGAAGGTCCGAGAGGGAGGCAGACAGGGGATCTACAGACCGTTCTGTACAATATTTACAATTTCTTTTGCCATCGGCAGGTGTATACCGACTTACTGGAGAGACGCCTGGCTGCCAGAACAACATTGCAGACTTCAGGAGGAAGGTCAAAAGCTGTCAACTGTCGCCACTCAATCTCCACATAACTAGGGTAGACTGGTGTAGGTAGAGGACCCTCCCCTGCTTCTGCGACAGAAGATACTCTCGAAGGGGCAGTATGATCAGAAGATTGATGCTCATCTGCAGAAGCTCGGGATACCAAACTCTCCATGCCCAGTACGGAGCCACAAGGATGACTTGGACCGGGTCGCTTGTGATCTTCTTAAGCACTCTGGACAGGAGTGGTATGGGCGGAAAGGCATGCAGGAGGCCTGTGCTCCACTTGAGACAAAAAGTTTTGCCAAGCAAAAGCCGCTTTGGAAACTCCAACTACCTACTGCTGAAACAAACCTTGCGCCATCTCTGGACGGAGACCCCATTTGTGATCCGCTAGGCGCCAGACGGTTAAGTTAGTCCGCCTTGGCACTCATAGAAGCAGTCAGGTGTTGAATCACCTGGGAAATGCCATTGTTACAGTCAAATACAGAGGCGTAGGGCCTCCTGACAAAGGGTCCACAACCCCACTCCACCTTGTTTGCTCCCGTACCACATAGCGGTGGTGTGGTCTGTGAACACCTGAACTAGCCGTTCCCTGGCAAGAAGGCTTTCAGTGGCAAACAAATCGCTTGAAGCACCAGCAAGTTGATGTGGAGCCCGGCTTCTGCCAGAGACCAGAGTACCCCGATCTCCACCTCTCCCAGGTGACTGCCCCATCCCAGAAGCGATGCATCTGTCAACACTGTAAGATCTGGTTGGGGAAGTGAGAATGGTCTGCCTCTGACTCAATCGCGGTTTGTCAACCACCACTGCAGATCTTTCGCACTACCCTCTGAGATCTGGACTAGGTCGGGGAGTCTTCCCAAACGCTGCTCCCACTGTAACTTCAGGTCCCACTGCAGAGCCCACATGTGAATCTGGCATGATCGACCAGCAGGATGCAGGAGCCTAGAGGCCCGGCAGCCTCAGAGTCACTCACCGAGATCCAGGATAGAGGATAAGAAACGCGTTACTTACCTGTAACAGCAGTTATCCAGTATTGGTGTCTTTCATAGATTCACATGCCTAAATCATTCCCCGTCGTCGAGACGGGAGCCTCCGGTACATAAAAAAAGTAATGTCCTATAGACATACATAGAGAAAAAATAGGCCTAAGGGCCTTCCCTTAGCAGCCTATCCTAGTCCTTATGTAAAAAGGACCAAACTCTTAGAGTCAGCCAATCAGCTGTCACCTCCCTCTAGAACCTTCCTGGCAGGAGCCTCAGTCCCTCAGATTTTCGTACGCACCAAGCTAGGTAGGCGTAATATAGTTAGAGAGAGGCGTGAGTCCTTCCAGGGGAGGCGGGAGGGTTGCATGTGAATCTATGAAAGACACCAATACTGGATAACTGCTGTTACAGGTAAGTAACGCGTTTCTTATCCAGTATTAGGGGTGTCTTTCATAGATTCACATGCCTGAATCAGAGTAGTTAGCAATACATTATGCACATTTCTGATGTAACATGCCATAAAGGTATTTGAGATAATACACTATTATCATAACAGTTCGAAACATTGGCATACATCAAAACAGTAAATCAGTAAAGAATGTGCATACCAGGATGGCGGGATGTTGGAAGGCTCACCTCACTGGAATAGATGGCGAAGCACTGCCTGGCCCACTGTCGCATCCTTCGTAAGTTCGGCATCCAGGCAGTAGTGTCTGCGGAAGGTATGCGGTGACTTCCACGTCGCCGCTCTACAGATGTCCAAAATCGGCACTCCAGCGAACAGCGCTGCTGATGTGGACATCGCTCTGGTGGAGTGTGCTTCCACCCTGTCTCGCAAAGGCCGTCCGGCCCTTTCATGGCAGAATGCTATTGCAGAAGAGATCCACCTTGAAATGCTCTGTTTTGTTAGAGGCATACCCAGCCTTGGCCTGCTGTAGGCCACAAATAACTGCGATGACTTTCTGAAGGTTTTTGTCTTGTCTATATAGAACTTAAGACACCGTTTGAGATCCAGAGAGTGTAGCGTCCTTTCTGCTGCCGTGGTAGGGTTAGCGAAGAAGGAACGTAGGACCACCGGCTCGTTGAGGTGAAAGTCTGAAGGCACTTTCGGTATGAACTTGGGATTTGTCCTCAGCACCACCCTGTCCTGTTTGAACTGCATGAAGGGCTCCTGAATGGAGAGAGCTTGCAACTCGCTGACTCTCCTGGCAGATGTTAGAGCGAGTAACAGAGCCGTTTTCCATGAGATGTACTTGATGGAAGCTCGGTGAATGGGCTCAAAGGGGTGCTTCATGAGTTGGTTAAGGACCAAGTTTAGGTGCCATGTCGGTGGGACCCGTCGAGGTCTTGGAAAGGACCTATAAAGACCCTTAAGGAACTGTTTAATAAGTCTACTGGACCAGAGGGACGGGCCTTTGAAAGTCCTGGTAAAACGTGAAATTGCCGCCAGATGCACCTTTATGGATGCATGCGCTAATCCGGACTGTGCCAAGAGCAGGAGATATGGCAATATCTGTTCAGGCGTGATATGAAGTGGTCTCAGGCCCTTCTCCGAACACCATACGCAGAAGCGTTTACATTTGAGAGAGTAGGTTTTGTTGGTACTGTCCGCCCTTGCTCTTGCTAGCACGTCCCTGCATTCCTGCGGGATGTTCAAATGGCAGAACTCTCTGTGCTCAGGAGCCAGGCCGATAACCTGAGCGATTGCAGGTTCGGGAATTGCACCTGCCCATTGGACATTGTCAGCAGGTTCGGGTGCTGTGTTAGACGAATCGGTGTCCTGATGGAGAGGCGATGAAGGTCCGAGAACCAGTGCTGCCTCGGCCAGTACGGGGCAATCAGGATTAGGGTACAGGGCTCCGCCTTCATCTTCCTGAGGACCCTGGGAATCATCGGGAACGGTGGAAAAGCGTACGCAAATACGCTGAACCAGCCTATGGAAAAGGCATTTCCGAGCGACTCCGGTTGGGGATGCCAGCTTGCGTAGCTTGGGCATTTGGCGTTCTCCCTGGTGGCGAACAGGTCGATTCCTGGGACCCCCCCATTCCGAGAATACGTGTGTTAGTGCACTCTCGTTGAGCTCCCATTCGTGGGAGAGGGATTTCTGCCTGCTTAGGGCGTCCGCAATGGTGTTGTCCTTTCCCGGGACGTAGTCCGCCCTGAGGGTGATCCCCTGGAGAACAAGCCAGTTCCAGATCTTCTGCGATTCGCGCGATAGAGTGAGCGAACGCGTTCCTCCCTGTTTGTTTAGATAGTGCATCGTCGTGGTGTTGTCCGTTCTGACGAGCACCTGGGAGTTCTGGATGCGTGGTAAAAAGGCTTGCAGCGCTAGGTACACAGCCCTCAACTCCAGCAGATTGATATGGAGGCGTTGCTCCTGATCTGACCATTTGCCACTTACTCTGAGGTCCTGAAGGACAGCTCCCCAGCCCGCTAGAGATGCATCGGTGGTGATCACAAGTGGCGCTGCTGGAAGCAGGAACGGCAGTCCCCTCAACAGGTTTCTGCAATCCTTCCACCACTCGAGTCTCTTGGATATTCGCGGTGTTATGCTCATAATGTCCTCGAACGAACCTGTGCTCTGAGTCCACTGGTTCATGAGAGCTTCCTGCAATGGACGCATCCGCAGCCTGCAGTGAGGGATGAGTAGTATACAAGAAGACATCATTCCCAGGAGTGATTTGAAGGTGCGAACTCTTAGGGACTTCCTTGATGCCACCGCCGTGGCCAGCGATATGATCCTGTTCTTTCTTTCGTCTGAAGGAAATGCTCTTGCGCATTCCGTATTCAAGGTCGCCCCGAGGAAGGTGATGCTTCTTGTTGGGGACATATGTGATTTCTGAAGATTGAGAGTCAATCCTAGATGTTGGAAAAGATTGGTACAAGCGTTGGAGGATTTGGTTGCGCCTACAGCCGTGGGCGCCTTGACCAGCCAGTCGTCTAGGTAGGGGAAAACTTGGTGACCCATTTGACGTAGGAAAGCTGCCACAGGAGAAAGGCACTTGGTGAAAATCCGCGGAGCGGATGAGGCCAAACGGAAGGACCTTGAATTGGTAGTGCTGTCCTGCCACCTCGAAACGTAGAAACTTTCTGTGCCCCCTGAGTATCGGGATGTGATAGTAGGCATCCTGAAGATCCAAGGATGTCATGAAATCTCCTTCCTCTAGAATGCCTAGGATTTCTTGGAGCGTCACCATCCTGAACGACTGACTCTTTAGGAAAGAGTTGAGTGCCTTGAGATCTAGAATGGGCCTCCACTTCTTTTCTTTTTTGCGTATCAGAAAGAAGCGGGAGTAGAATCCTTTCTCCCTCTGAGCCGATGGAACTCGCTCGATCGCTCCTTTCCTCAACATCTCCGATATTTCCCGGAGCAGCAGCCGCAGATGCCTGTGTGGAAACCTGCGGGGAGGGGTTGCAGGCGGGATGGTGGTAAATTCTAGGGAATGGCCGAATCTGAGGAGTTGGAGCACCCAACGATCTGAGGTGATGATGCGCCAATTTTTCAGGAAATGGGTCAATTTTCCTCCAATTTGTGAAGAAGGAGATGGTAGCTGGACTGGCTGGAGTAAGTGGTCACTGGCGTCCCCCGGTGCCCCTCTTTTGGTTCTTACCCCTAAAGTTAGATCTTCCATAAGATGATTGTCGACCCTGTTGTTGCTTTTGCTGGTACTGGGTCTTATTCTGAAAGGAATACGAGGACCTATTCTGGAAGGATCCTCTGTAGGAGGACTGGCCTCTAGATTTGTTGCCCCGAAAGGACTGATTCCTTGCCTGCAAGGTTCCAAGCGCTCTAGCCGTGTCCGTGTCCTTCTTAATGGCTTGGAGCGCTTCGTCAATTTTATCTCCAAATAGATGCTGTCCGTCGAAGGGCATATCCAGCACCTTCGTCTGCACTTCCTGCCGGAACGATGTCGCCTTCAGCCATCCTTGGCGGCGCAGGACCGCAGCACCAGCCAGTTGACGGAAGCCCGTCATGGCCACGTCTATGGCGCAGTCGATGATCTCGGCAGCAGAGGTCTGGCCCTCGGAAAGTAGTGCCTTCACCTCCTCCTGAACCGTGCTCGGAAGTTCTGCTAAATATGGGGCTATATCCTCCCAAAGTTGGCGGTTATAACGCCCTATAAGGGCTATGGAATTGGCCACCTTGATGGTCATTGCCGAAGTGGTCGAAAACCTTTTGTCAATTGTGTCTAATTTTCTGCCCTCCTTGTCCGGTGGTGCTGACAGAGGCAAGGAGGGATTTCGAGAATTTTTCTGGGCCGCTTGGGTCACGACCGAATCCGGTTTCGGGTGGCCGGTCAGGCAAGCTGGTGCCGTGGACGGAGCCTTATACTTCTTATCCAGGCGTGGGACAACCGCAGGAACAGAAGCCGGCGTCAGTATTAGCTTCTTTCCCTGGTCCCAGAGAAAGTCGATGATAGGGATCGATTTGGTAGTCTTCTTCGTCTGCTCCTTAAAGTCATGCAGGAAGCACTCCGTCTCCGCCGACTCCATGACCATATGGAACCGCGCCGCGGCCCGTTCAACTACCTTATGAAAACCACCAATGTCCACTGGCGGTGAATCAGCTTGGCGCGGTTGTGGGGAAGGTGGTGAGGATGCTACATACTCCTCCTCCTCATCATGGTCCGACTGGTCTCCCTGGACCTCTCCTTCCTCCATCTCCTCAGCCTCCTCATCCGATGACTATCACCTGAGGTGGCGGTTTCTCGTGGCAGACCTGCGTAACCGGCCGTGATTGCCTTGGGGCTGTCGTTGGTTGGTTTGTAGTTGGCACTGGGACCCCTGCATCCAGCATCGGTGGTTCCGGGAAACGTTGTTTATAGTCCCTGATAAGGAACTTGAGGTCCTGAACTATTGCCAGAGGAAGGCATACCATCGGGTTGACCTCCATCTGAACCTGTTCCTGGACGGGGCGCTCCTGCGCGCTTGTATCTTCCTGCTCCTCGTCCGTGCTTTGACATTTGACATACAGTTCAGAAGGGGAAGTAGCCTGCTCAAAGAGCTCCTCTTCAGACTCTTCACTCTGCAGAATCTCCATAGGCAGATTGGTTTGAACCTTGCTTGGAGATGTCGTTTCCGGTGTAATCTGTGGTCTGGACAGTTTGCCAGTGGCAGATCCTTGCACAGAAACCTCCGCGGTTTTCCGTCCCATGGACGACTACGACGACGCTCCCGTCGACGGCTCCGTCGTCGACGGTATGGCTGTCACCAACGGTGTCCCCATCGACGATATTTTCCTCGTCGACGATGTCTTCGTCGACGATGCGGTCGTAGACGATTCAGTCGTCGTCGACGCCTTCGTCGTCGATGCCTACGACGTCGACGCCTTCGACGTCGACGCCTTCGACGTCGACATCTTCGTCGACGATGCCTTAGTCGTCGACATCTTCGTCGACGATGCCTTAGTCGTCGACGCGCTCGTCATCGACATCGTCGTCATCGACTCTTCCGTCGACGGTGGGCTCCTCATCGACGAGGTCGTCGTCGACGGGACCATCTTCGTCGTCGACGACTTAGACGACGGTTTTAACAGTATAATAGACGAGATAGGGGTACCTGCTGACGACGATGAAGGGGTCGTCGTCGTCGACGAGAGGACCGACGCCGCTGTGGATGTGGACACGGTCGTCGTCGCTGTGGAGACATGTCCTGCTGGCCTTTTGTGCGCCGAGGATGGTGTCGCAATTTTTGTGGCCGACAGAGTAGGCTTCTTGAAAGTGAGAGAGACCTTGTCAGACACTGAAGATTTTGAAGATCTTGCCTCTGAAGACTTCTTGTGTGTCTTCATAGGAGGAGCGTCTGAGGGGCCAGGAGATGTCACTCTCGGCCTCTTCAGGGAGACTTCAGAGGTTCCGGAAAAGCTCGCCTCTGAGGACACCACACTCTCTCTGTCCTTGAGCCTGTCCAGCCAGATAAGCAGGCGGCCCTCCCTGTCTCTCAAGGTCTTATGTGGGAAAGACCTACAGATTTTACAGTCCTTAGGGACGTGGTCCGGATAAAGGCAATACAAGCATAGTTCATGCTTGTCGTCCACATGAAGCCTCTTCTTCCCACATGAAAAGGGCTTTCTTCTGTGATTCAGACATGCCAGGAGTTGTAGATTAATTAAACACTCACTGCAGCAATAAGAGGCCTGAAGTAGTCAGCGTTGAAAACCTTGAAGAAGAAAGTCACCAAAAACGTGAACAATCTGGCTGGAAAGAGATCCTGAGGAGAACTCAGGTTGGAGACTCCCTAGCACAACGTGCGGTAGAAAATCTGAGGGACTGAGGCTCCTGCCAGGAAGGTTCTAGAGGGAGGTGACAGCTGATTGGCTGACTCTAAGAGTTTGGTCCTTTTTACATAAGGACTAGGATAGGCTGCTAAGGGGAGGCCCTTAGGCCTATTTTTTCTCTATGTATGTCTATAGGACATTACTTTTTTTATGTACCGGAGGCTCCCGTCTCGACGACCCCTAATACTGGATAAAACATCGGAATCGGAGCATGAATATCCTGTATTCGCCGCTCGGCAGAAAAGGCCTGCAACTGCACCATGTCCAGAATGGGTCTGATGAAGGGGATCGTCTGAGAGGGAGTCAGGTGTGACTTTGGCATGTTGATAGTGAACCCCAGTGAGTGCAGGAGGTTTGCTGTAGTCTGGAGGTGGGAGACTACTGTTTGGGGCGAGCCTGCCTTCAACAACCAGTCGTCAAGATACGGGAAGACTGGAACCCCTGATCTCCGCAGATGGGCTGCGACCATCGCAATCACCTTTGTGAACACCCGAGGGGCACTGGTGAGGCCGAAGGAGAGTACAATAAACTGAAAGGGCTTGTGGCCCACTGTAAACAACAGGTAACAGCAATGGGCAGGTAGGACAGGGAAATGAAAATAGACGTACTGCCAGTCCAATGCTACCATCCAGTCTCCCGGATCCAGGGCAGACAAGACCTGAGCAAGAGTGAGCTTCTTGGTTTTCTTTTCTTAGGAAGTAGTGGTGGTCCTTCCTCCTTTGGAACCAGAAAACAGCAGGAATAGCAATCACAGCCTATTTCTTGTCTGGGAACCCTCTCCAACACTCCCTTGGCCAAGAGAGATTGGCCTTCCTCGCGAAGTAAGATCGTGATTCTCAGTCAGACAATCATAAGTTGGAGGCATGAAAACAGGGGTAGTCTTCAAAGGGGAGAGAGTAGCCTGCAAAATCCACCTGTCCAAGGTGATATCCCTCCAGTGGTGAAGGTGATTGCATATCCTGCCACCAACTGGACGTCCATGAATTAGGAGGATCTGACCAGGAAGGTTTGGAGGCACCGGGGTTTGTGACCCGACCTGACTTCTGGCCTCCCGACCCATGGGGTCAGGATGACCCACACCAACTGCCACGCAGAGGTTGCTGCACTTGCGCGGCTGGAAGACTGTCCTGAAGCCACAAGAGACAAAAGGCATTGAAGGGTATGTCCATAAGATTGGCTTGGACATCCCCCGAAAAGCCAGACGTTCTCAGCCAGGCATGGCACCTTACTGCCACAGTCGAGGAAATCGCTGTGCCCATTCGTTGAATGGCAGCAAGTGTTACGAGTTGGAGACACCAGGCTGCAGAACCTCCATCAAACCACTGGTCTTGACCGCCACCATAGGAAGCAGCAGGTCCAATACCTCCGCAGCCCTACCCTTTACGAATAAAGCCCACTCCTCCGTAGCCAGGTTAGGGGGAGATAGCATGTCAGGCTATGGGAGGTGTCCAAACCGCTGGCATCACCCAGGTCCTCATACCAGTCAAATTATCCGTTGGAAAGCCGGATTTCTAAGGGATCCTGCTGTACCTCCCAATCCTCATCCAATCCTAGCCCCTCAGAATGTTGTTTGGATGAGGAGGGGGTAGGGGGGGTGGGGGTGGGGAGGGGGAGCACTACCGCCAACATAGAGGGTATCTGCGGACACTGTCTGGGAAGTCGAGGTCGTACGACCGGTGCCAGTCCAGCTCCCAGAACGATTCAAAAGGAGCCCTGGGAGTCAGCAGACGGCGCAGAACCTAGGAGAGCTCCTTCCAGTGAGCCTCTGGGGCCCGATGGCACACTGGCAGGGTCAGACGCCCAAATATGGGGCACATGGTCTCATATGGTTTTTGACTGGGCAGGGGTGGGTCACTCCCGACCTCAAAAAGGGAGCGAAACGCAGAGCTGACCAAGGCACCCGCTCCAAGAAGAGGGGCCTCGAATGCGAGACTCCTTCGCTTCGTCAGGTGACTGACAGGGTGAAGTCTAAGCGTGCTTCAACTTCCTATGCTTTTTGTGGTGCTCCTTACCAGACCTTGATGACTGAGTGAGAGGAGAAGACTTGGATCTCCCTAGCGGTGCTCGGACCTTACTCTCGACTGGGAACGCGATCTTCAGGGAGATATCCGAAGCGCCGGACAGTGGGCTGCAAGCAGGTTTAGGGATGACTCCCTCAAATCTTTCGGCGCCATGGCCCGGCAGTTGGAGCATGATTTAGGGTCATGGTTGCGCTCCAGGCACCAAAGACATAGAAGATGGGGGTCCATAACAGACATTGAGCAGAGATGCGCACCGCACAATTTGAACCCAGAGGCTGACACCGGATGGTGAGGCGACCACTTGGAGGTGGGGGCCGGGCCTCCGCGATCGCCATGGGGCCTAGGGAGCAAGCGGAGGTGTGGGAAGCCAGGGCAGCCTGCCCCTGCGACAGGCACTGCGGACACCACTGTCTAAGCACCCTGGCTGGAGGAGGGCACACGGCCAGGGGTAGGACCAGAACAGCAGAACAGTCTGCCTCGACCGCACCCACGAAAGAGCGAGCAGAGAATTGCAGCCAATGCGCCGGTCTGGAGGTACGTGGGGGGTAATCTTCCTTCCTTTGCTGCCTGCGTTCCACCCCCCGCCCCACCCGCGATCTTGCCTTGTGGTGGTGCCGCAGCTGGTGCAGGGTGCCACCCCAGAGTACAACTTGCATACAAACCGCCTCCCTGGTCGCAGGAAGGCATGCGACCAGGGCTGCCAGAGCAGCATTGGAGATGGACTGGAGAGGGGCTGACCTCCCTGGGGAATTGGACACATCAGATTCCCCCGGTTACAGGAGGGCACGCGACCTGGACCACCTGAGTAACTGAGGGGCCTGCCTGGGTGGGGATGACAATTGTTGGGGAGCAGTGACTGTGGCGAGGAGCTTGGGATGCACATCGTCTTCCTCAAGCAAAATGGCGGCCCGTCTCCTTTTCTGTATCTCTTTCCCTCCCCTCTTCTGGGACAGCACGAAGCCAAATGTTAACACTCTTCTGTTGGGGCTGGGAAACTAACCGCAAAAGATGCCCTGGTAACTGTTGGTCGACAGTGTTGCAGCGAAGGGACCCTGCTCACGCATTTGGAAATGGGAGTGGGCCCGACAAGACCCTATGCAGGTCGAATGGACGCAGACTGTCGCATTGTGGCGCCCGGTGGTGGAAAGGGAGTGATGGGTGCGGCCCTCGGTCTGCCAGTGCGCACCCTCACTCATAAGAGAAACGGCATCTGGATGTCGAGGTTGTAGGAGGGCACACGACTGGGACAGACTTGGGGACACAGTTGAATGCCAACCTTGATACAGGTGGGGTGGGGGGTGGTGGTTGAAATCATTTAACAGACAGACCAAGGACCATAAAGCTACGGTGAAACGCGAGGGACAGGCGCAGCTGCAAGCCAATAAGATGGATAAATACGCAGTTACCAGACAACCCGGCATTAGAAAACCCAGAGAACTGGGGGGCGGGGTTTCCCGGACCCCTCTCTTGAGGCGATCATGGCAGCCATTCAGGATCTTAAGGCCTACCTTGAGTCGAAGATTGAAGTGGTCAAGATTGACGGTGGGCTCCTGCGCACGGCATTAAAATACGCCGAGTTGCCACGCGTTTCTCACCAGATTTCACTTTGAATTAGGACTTATCAAGGTCCGGTGTGTTTACCACGACGATAAACCGTTTTTTGAGAACGTGTCTCGGCCGCATACATCCACATGTTACAAGAAGAGTAACGTAGGCGGCGGTGATTCGGGAATTAATCTTTCAATTGATGATACATACTCTTCGATTCTGAACTAGCTAGGAGCTTTAACCTCGACTTTCAATCCTTGAAAAAGCCCAGAGGGCGAAACGCGCATCGGCTGCTGCTGTTCTGCGCTGTTGCTCGATCATTAAAAAATCTTCAACCGGACCTGATTGGAGAGTTTCTTGTCATACGACTGTATTTAAAGACACTGGAAATACTGACTACTGTTTGCTGTGCATTTGTTTTCTCACTAACCTAGGATTATAGTTACTCTTGTTGGGTGTGCTAAGGTGTACTGTGTATGCATATGTAGCATTTGGATTCGTCCTAAATGTGTTGATACCCTGATGGGTGGGTATTGCTGACACCGTTGAGCATGAGCGTTATACATGTCGATGCATCTTGAACTATTGTTGTGGCTGTGCAGATCCTAAAGCGAATACCCATGTCTTTTGTGATTATATGTACTCCAAATGGGCCTGTAGGAGGGAAATCCTCTGAACCTGGGTTCTGTGTATGCTCTCCTCCTGGATGCAGAGAGATACGCTCACAGCACTTGGTGCCTCATTTTTGGATATGCAAAGGGGCTCCTTGATCCTAGGGGGTGATATGAATGATGTGATGTCCATTACACGAGAGGTGGCCGGGAAGGGAGGAGACCGGGGGGGGGCAACACCTCTCAAGTCCTTTTCAGACTCCATGGGGTTGGCAGAGTTATGGCGGGCACAAGACAGAGCGCCAACACACCCACCTCTCAGCTAGACATGGCAGTTTCTCCCGGTTGGATTATATATTCACACACTATGCTGGAGAAGGCCATTTTCGGGATACTCAACCCTTAGTGCACGGCATATCAGACCACTACCCGATAATCACTTCTTTCACAGGACCAGCCAGGGAGAAAGTTCTACCACCCCGAATAGCACTGTGGCACCTAAAGGATAGGAAAATACAAGACAAAATCGTGAAAGACACTGAAAGTTATTTCAAACACAATGATGGATCAGTGGATTCGCCCTGTAACCTATGGGAAGTCTACAAGAAAAAGGAGTCCTTGGAAAGGGAGATTAAATCTTAAATGGATGACATACTGAGGGGGGAGGCCCCAGGGACAGATCTGGGCCATTGATTAAGTCTGCAACAGCCAGAAATGAAGAATGTTGCAGAGAATGCTGCAAGGGCCAAGCTCTAGCAACACAGAGGAGGCTATATGACGTGGGCGACAAAGCTACCAAGATTATTTCTTGGTAGGACAAACGGGACAAAGGCAGAAACTGGGTCACCGAACTACATGACCATGAGGGCGGGGTGCACACGATGAGTGGGGACATAGCTGAAACATTCACTACATACTATGAGAATGTCTATACAGCCGCGTCCCAAAGGTCGGGGGTCATGGTGACCCTAACACAGAGTCTTCTCGAAAGAGAATGGGAGATCTTAGAAGGAAACTTGACAGTAGAAGATATTGAAGGGGCACTCAGGGGACTCCAATCGGGTAAGGCGGCGAGGCCCAATGGCCTCCCCCTGGAATTATTCAAATGTGTAACCCACAAAATCACACCTCACCTTCTCAACATGTTCCGGGGCGCAGGGGTCCTCCCGATGGACCAGAGAACGACCACTATTGTGAAGAGCCCCAAGAAGGGCAAACCCCAACAGCCTGTTGCTCGTACCGCCCCATATCCCTACTCAATATGGAACCAAAGGTACCGGTCAGAGCCTTGGCAAATGTGACAGATGTTATAACATCAGTGATCCACCTGGATAAATCCTACTTTAAGCCGAGACAATGCACCCGACTAAATCGGAGGCGAATATATAGAGGGATGCAGATGACTGCGAAACCAGACTGAGGTGGCAATGCTCTCCCTAGACGCAAGAACGGCCTTTGATAACATGGAATGGGGTTACATCTTTACGTTTTTGCTTAGACTGGGGTTCAGACCTAAATTTTGCTCTTTGGTCCACCTATTATATAACGCTCCAATGGCAAGAGTATGCGTGCTTGATGCCGTATCACATGCCTTTACTTTAGGCAGGGGCACTTGACAGGGTTGTTCCCTATCACCAATGATAGTTGCCTTGGCCCTGGAGCCCCTGACTGCTTGGGAGCCAAGACCTCCTTAGCTGGGGGGATTAGGAATGGGGGAGAGTGGGAGAAAAATCTTTGTACGCAGACGATATTTTGCTCTACATGACGAGGCACCGCTTCTTTATCCGGCGGATTCTTCTAATTTTTTATCTTTTTGGCTGTTACTCGGGCTACCAAATTAATTGGGATAAGTCCCTGATTTTCCCGCTCTTGAGGGGGGAGCTCGTCCTCCCACCTCGCTGCCCGGGACCGTTGGAAAATCGGGGATTCCACTACCTTGGAGTTCATGTGAACAGAAGCAAGGAGGAGTTCCTATAACAACCTACTCCCTCAACTAGAGCGTTTCCGAGCAGACATGACACACTGGCGGGCGCTGCCGGTTTCCCTAATGGGTAGAGCGGTGCTCTTATAATGATGACCCTCCCCTGCATGTTATACATACTTCAAAATACCCCTATATGGTCCCTGATAGTTTCTTCAACAAGATCAACCGTGTGCTATAGTCGCTGCTCGCATATATCCCTTGTGAAACACCAGCGCGGGGTCTTTGATGGAGGCCTGGCGATCCCGGAATTCTTAGCCTACTACTGGGCTATCCAGTTGATGGTGATGAACGAGTGGATGTTTGGTGAAAGGGACAAACCAGCCTACAGAGTGGACCATGGTGCTATGGGCAACCGGCCCTTCTATATGGGAAGGGAAAAGGAGACACTTCCGTATCACGACCTGTCAGTAGTGCAGGCCTGACGGGTGACCAATCACCACTTGGGATGGGGAGATAAATTGACAGCCGAAATCCCACTGTGGGGAGGTGAAAAAACTACAAAACTATATAAGATGGAATCTGAGAGGGGTGGACAGACTGGGAGACTCCTGGAGAGAGGGCTTACTCCTTACATTCATGGAGCTCCAGACAGAATATGCCACAGAGCAGAGGGAGATTTTACAGTACTTGCCACTGGGACATGCAAGGAGGTATCACCTGCCTGAGGGGGGGATCAACTACCAGACTACTCGCCCATGGAGGATTGGCTGCTCTTGGAAACCATGCAGACTAAAGCAGTATCCCTAAAATTCAAGAAAATAATGAACAATTCACCCGACATTCTTCGCCTACTATGAAAGGCATGGGCGGGAGATGTGGGCCCCATGGAGGATGGTTATTGGGGAGCAGCTCTGCAAAGGTCCAGGAAGATGGCCATAAGAGCCCGATTCCGCCTGGTGCAACTTCACATACTGCACAGATCTCATTTCTGCCACTTACACCGGATAGGAGAGATGCGATTTGGCCCAATGTACCAGAGGGTGTGGCGAAGCAAGTACCTTCTATCACATGATCTGGGATTGCCCCGTAATTCAGTGCTTCTGGTGGGAGGTCACAGCGGTGATGGCTGCGGTTACAGGACTTCTAGTCGTAATGGAGGCCATATGGTTGATTCCAGGTATTACCGGGGAAGAGAAATGGGCTAAATACTACTCTGTGGCTAACTTTAGCTGCTGGGGTAGTGTTGAGGATGCCCCTGTAAATTTGATAAAATTTGGGGATCCTGGATACAATACAGAGGGATCTAAGGAAGAGGTCGGTGGATACAGAGGGAGGATAGAGGGCTGCTCGTTGTCGAATGCATCCGTGGGCATATGCTACACGATATGTACTGTGCATGCACATCGGCTGAGGTTGATCAGTATTGAGGCGAGAACTGTACAGGCTCCCTGCAAGTGGCCCATTATGCTGGTCTTCCTTTCGAACTGTATTATTATGAAATCTGTTTATTGGCATTTTGTGAATATAAACATGGCACATGGTACATTTGAGCAACCTGACAGTCAATGAGTAATTAAGTCTAATGATACATCCCCATTCAGGAGTATGGTAACTAACAGGATCAAGTGCCACACCCGCTTGCTAGGAAAGGCAAACATTAAGGGTCTCCTAGCCAGCACCATTATCTCAACATCCCCTATTGCTTTCACGTCACCGGGGGGGGGGGGGTTTCCCCAAGGGAACCACTCATAATACACCCGCTTTTCCCTAGTGCAGTCCTCTAAACAGTTCACTTAAACAATAAGAAAACAGAGGCAGAACAACAAATGCCCCAGCATAGCAACAGCAGCAAGGTCGGCCTGTACTGTAAGATCCCCATGTTCCGTCCCCTGATCTGACCCCCCCCCACCAACTCCCCATCCCCTGGAACAGACAGCCCCATTGATAGCATCCTTCTGTTCCCCGGCACATCACCTGGCCAGCTAAGGCCCTCGCAACATTTTTCATGCCTGACCCCCAGTCCAGCCTCCGCCCCCCTCCCCCTCAGCGAGTGCCTCCCCAACGTGCGCCCCACAGGGTCCCAAGGTGTCCCCATCTAGTTGCATCAGGGTTTGCAAATGTGTGTTCCACTGGTCCATTCCATCTTGCTACAGTGTCTGAGCAAAGGAGGGGTGAGAGGGGCAGCGTTGAAATGGATTTATACATTTCTTGTTGGCCGTGGCCTCCAGGTAAGGCAGGGGGACTACTACTCTGAGCGAATCGCTCTGGACCAGGGGGTGCCGCAGGGCTCGTCCCTCAGCCCAACACTTTTTAACCTTAATGTAGCCCCGATTGCCTCCTTGGTAGAGAGCTACGGCCTCCGAATGGTATCCTATGCCGACGACACGCAGCTGGTCATCTCCCTATCGCGCGCACCCAATCTTTCGGCGGGCACCTTTAGAGCCTGTATGCAAGATCTAGCTGCCTGGATGTCCGCTAATTGCCTGAAGCTTAACGGAAATAAGACCGAGGTGCTTGTCGTAGGGGGAGATCGCTCGGCGTGGACGTCGGCATGGTGGCCTCCTTGCTTAGGTTCAACACCTATTCCGTGTCTGAAAGCGAAGAATTTAGGCATCTGGTTCGACTCCGACTTAACCTTCGGCCCTCAGATCAACCGGGTGGTCGGATCATGCTTTGGGACCCTCAAAAGTCTCAGGAAGGCACTGAAGTTTCTACCGGTAAAGGCCCGTCAAACCCTTGTGCACGCATTGGTCACCTCTAAGATGGATTATGGCAACCTCCTCTATCTAGGGACTCTGAAAAAGAATTTGAGCCGTCTACAGGTCCTACAGAATGCCGCTGCTAGGCTAGTACTTAGACTACCCAGAAGAGCCGCATCTTCGATGGCCCTTCGGTCCTTGCACTGGCTCCCAATCAGAAGTAGGGTTGATTTCAAAGCACTCTGCATGTGCCATCGGATCATCAACGGGAGGTCTCCTCTCCCTTTGAAAGGACTGCTGTCGCCTTATGAACCGCCCCGCTCCCTCAGATCTTCTGGCTCAGGACGCCTTGTTGTCCCCAAGGTATCAAGAGCACGGATGGGCGGAAGATCCTTCAGGTACCTTGCAGCCGTCAGATGGAATACATTACCCTTAACACTGCGTCTCGAACCTTCTGAACTAATCTTTAGAGCTAAGCTCAAAACTGCACTATTTGAACAGTAAGTATGCACATCTGTAGGTTCCAGTTAGCAGCCGCTCCTTAGCGCGGGGACACGCCGCTGTGCGTCACCAAGCGCTTTGCAAAACTCCCTAAATAGAAATAAATGGTTCGCCATTGGTGTTCGCCTGAGGCCCAGCGTTTCCTCCCGCAAAAGGGCCGTACCCTCCGCCCCTGCCCACACCAGCAGTGAACTCTGCCACGCTTGTACTCAGGGACGGGGGGGGGGGGGGGGGTTCTGCTGCCTTCCAGCGTTTGGGGAGCAATCGCTTCGCCACCACCAGACCCAAGTCGAAAGATCGAGAGGCAACCTTCGTAGATGGGGTTCTACGAAACAAATGCAACAGGCAAACCGGCCACTCTAGCGGCGCCAGCTGACCCGCACATTTACTCAATACTCCATGCACCACCCGCCAGTATGAGTCCAGCGCAGGACAGCTCCACAACATGTGAACCAATCCAGCATCCAGCACCTTGCAGCGTGGACAACAGGCATCTGTGCGATGGAAATACCGATTTATAGAGTCGGGAGGGAGATGTGCTCTGTGTAGTATAAAGTATTGAATTTGGCGAAACCGCATGTTTCTGGGAATCCGCGTCGGTCCCTGTAGCGCACTACTCCATTCCTTTTCGGCCATGGGGCGATCCAAGTCCGCCTCCCACTTAGGACGTAATGGGGACAAGTCGGTCGCCGCATGCGTGCGTAGGGATGCTGCGAACCAACGTATCATATGGCTCCCCCGTCCCATGACGTGCAGATATTGCATCGTGAGGCGCTGCTCCGGTTCCTCTTGGAGAGCCCCCCACCGGCTCCCCAACGTCGATATTGGCGAACGGTGACAGAGAAATTGGCCGGTTGGTAACCCCGTCTCCTCAGCCAACAGGGCGAATGGGATAAGAGCACCGTCGTGGTAGAGGTCCCCCAATGTGTGAATATCCACCGCATGCCATTCTGCGAGCTCTGTCGAGCGCAGTACCCTCCGCCCACTAGGGGAGCCCTCAATCGGTATGGCAGGGGCGTAAGGGACACTTGTCCGGGTTAAGTAAAGAGCACGGCGGTAGCATTTATAGGCCACTCCAACTAGGAGGGGCCCAGGCTTAACCACCCTGGCAGTCGGGTGGAACGACGCAATGATATTCGCCAGAGGAACAGGTGCTAGATAATACTGCACAAAGAACAAGTTACTTACCTTCGGTAACGATGTATCTGTAAGAAACATTAGTTAGTTAGATTCCTCACCTTAGAATATCCCCAGGCGTCAGACTGGATCCGGAAGATTTTTCGTCAGCAATACCCCTTGCGCGTCGCTAGGCGTCGTCTGCGGCTCCGCGTCAGTGTCGTGCGCCGGAATTACGTCGGAGTACTTAGACGCCGCCCTCGCGCGCTGATGTCAGTTCTTGTACACAGCCTTCCGCGCCAGGAACGCAGAGCCATGCAAAGACCGACACTGGTGCCAAAAATAAAATCTAGGGGCCTGAAAAGGATAACCTTAACCCTAGATGTCAGTTCGCAGAACGGGGAGGATGGGTGGGTCGGTGAGGAATCTAACTAACTAATGTTTCTTACAGATACATCGTTACCGAAGGTAAGTAACTTGTTCATCTGAAAGAAACACATTAGTTAGATTCCTCACCTTAGAATAGATACCCAAGCAATACCATCCCCGGTGGTGGGTCTGCGAACCAAGATCACACCAGAAAGTCCTGGAGGACAGAACGGCCAAAGAAGCCATCCCTCCGGACTTGGCTGTCAAGGCAGTAATGCCTGGCAAACGTGTGTAGCGAAGCCCACGTCGCCGCCTGACAGATGTCCTGCAAAGGGACACCCCATCCCAAAGCAGTAGTAGCCGCTGTGGCCCGAGTAGAATGGGCGCGCAGCCCAACAGGAGGGTCCTTTTTTGCCAAGGAGTAACAAATTTTGATGCACAAAACGACCCACCGAGAGATGGTCCGTTTGTGCACAGCTTTCCCCTTCTTAGCACCCACGTATCCAACGAACAGTTGGTCGTCCACCCGGAACTGCTTTGTGCGGTCCAAATAAAAGGAGAGCGCACGTTTTGGGTCCAGACGGTGGAGCCTCTCTTCCTCTTTGGAAGGATGCGGAGGCGGAAAGAAGGTGGGCAAGGTGACAGACAGCCCAAGATGAAATGGAGTCACCACTTTCGGAAGAAAGGAGGGACGAGGCCGAAGGACAACCTTGTCCGGATGAACAGATAGAAAAGGAGGCTTTGAAGATAAAGCCTGGAGCTCACTCACCCGTCTAGCCGAGGTGATGGCTACCAGAAAAGCAGTCTTAAGCGTCAGCAGACGAAGAGGACAATTATGAAGAGGCTCAAAGGGAGCACACATTAGAAATGTGAGAACAAGATTCAAGTCCCACTGAGGCATTACAAAAGGGACAGGAGGGAACGTGTGAGTAATGCCTTTTAGAAAGCGTGTAACCACAGGGGACTTGAAAAGAGAAGGCTGATCAGGAAGCCGCAAGAAGGCAGAGATGGCAGCAAGATAACCTTTCAGGGTGCCCAGGGCAGAGCCCTGCCGGGCCAAAGAAAGAAGAAAGAGGAGAACCTCAGAAAGAGGGGCGGAAAGGGGATCCACAGCCTTTGCTGTGCACCATGCCACAAATTTGTTCCACCGGCAGGCGTATACCGACTTTGTGGAGGGACGCCTGGCTGCCAGAATGATATCGCAGACTTCAGGAGGCAAGTCAAATGGCATCAACTGTCGCCGCTCAATCTCCACGCATGGAGGTGGAGGCTGGACAGGTTCGGGTGGAGGACCGTCCCCTGCTGCTGCGACAGAAGATCCTCCCGAAGGGGCAGACGTATCGGAGGATCGGTCAACATACTGAGTAGCTCGGGATACCAGTACCTTCGTGCCCAATCCGGAGCCACCAAGATGACTTGGGCCCGGTCGTGCCTGATCTTCTTCAGCACTCTGGGCAGAAGTGGTATAGGCGGAAAGGCGTACAACAGACCGCAACTCCACTCGTGACGAAAAGCGTCGCCGAGCGAGTGCCGCCTTGGAAATTCCAACGCGCAGAACTGCTGACATTGCGCGTTCTCTTTGGTGGCGAATAGATCTAACCAAGGCTCTCCCCACTGCTGAAAGAGACCTTGCGCCACTTCGGAGTTCAGCCGCCATTCGTGATCCATCATGCACCGGCAGCTGAGTTCGTCTGCTCTGGCATTCAGAGAGCCCGCCAGATGTTGAACCACTAGGGTGACGCCCTGGTGTTCCAGCCACGTCCAGAGGCGCAGGGCCTCCTGACAAAGGGTCCACGACCCCACCCCGCCCTGTTTGTTGCAATACCACATGGCGGTGGTGTTGTCCGTGAACACCTGCACGACAGTTCCCCTGACAGAGGGAAGGAAGGCTTTCAGTGCAAGTCGGATCGCTCTCAACTCCAACAGGTTGATGTGGAGACGAGACTCAGCCGGAGACCAGAGGCCTCTGATCTCCGCCTCTCCCATATGGCCACCCCATCCCAGGAGGGACGCATCCGTCACTACGACATGCTCCGGTTGGGGAAGGGAGAGGCTTCTGCCCATGACCCAATCGCGGTCCGTGAGCCACCACTGCAACTGCTGTGCAGTGCCCTCCGAGATCAAGACATGGTCGGACAGGTTGCCGTGATGCTGGGCCCACTGAAACTTCAGGTCCCACTGCAGAGCCCGCATGCGCCGCCTGGCGTGATGCACTAGTAGGATGCAGGAAGCCATCAGCCCCAGAAGCCGCAACACTAGCCTGACCGAAACCCAGGATAGAGGCCGAAAGATGGGAATCAGGGCCTGAATATCCCGGACCCGCTGTGCAGATATTGCATCGTGAGGCGCTGCTCCGGTTCCTCTTGGAGAGCCCCCCACCGGCTCCCCAACGTCGATATTGGCGAACGGTGACAGAGAAATTGGCCGGTTGGTAACCCCGTCTCCTCAGCCAACAGGGCGAATGGGATAAGAGCACCGTCGTGGTAGAGGTCCCCCAATGTGTGAATATCCACCGCATGCCATTCTGCGAGCTCTGTCGAGCGCAGTACCCTCCGCCCACTAGGGGAGCCCTCAATCGGTATGGCAGGGGCGTAAGGGACACTTGTCCGGGTTAAGTAAAGAGCACGGCGGTAGCATTTATAGGCCACTCCAACTAGGAGGGGCCCAGGCTTAACCACCCTGGCAGTCGGGTGGAACGACGCAATGATATTCGCCAGAGGAACAGGTGCTAGATAATACTGCACAAAGAACAAGTTACTTACCTTCGGTAACGATGTATCTGTAAGAAACATTAGTTAGTTAGATTCCTCACCTTAGAATATCCCCAGGCGTCAGACTGGATCCGGAAGATTTTTCGTCAGCAATACCCCTTGCGCGTCGCTAGGCGTCGTCTGCGGCTCCGCGTCAGTGTCGTGCGCCGGAATTACGTCGGAGTACTTAGACGCCGCCCTCGCGCGCTGATGTCAGTTCTTGTACACAGCCTTCCGCGCCAGGAACGCAGAGCCATGCAAAGACCGACACTGGTGCCAAAAATAAAATCTAGGGGCCTGAAAAGGATAACCTTAACCCTAGATGTCAGTTCGCAGAACGGGGAGGATGGGTGGGTCGGTGAGGAATCTAACTAACTAATGTTTCTTACAGATACATCGTTACCGAAGGTAAGTAACTTGTTCATCTGAAAGAAACACATTAGTTAGATTCCTCACCTTAGAATAGATACCCAAGCAATACCATCCCCGGTGGTGGGTCTGCGAACCAAGATCACACCAGAAAGTCCTGGAGGACAGAACGGCCAAAGAAGCCATCCCTCCGGACTTGGCTGTCAAGGCAGTAATGCCTGGCAAACGTGTGTAGCGAAGCCCACGTCGCCGCCTGACAGATGTCCTGCAAAGGGACACCCCATCCCAAAGCAGTAGTAGCCGCTGTGGCCCGAGTAGAATGGGCGCGCAGCCCAACAGGAGGGTCCTTTTTTGCCAAGGAGTAACAAATTTTGATGCACAAAACGACCCACCGAGAGATGGTCCGTTTGTGCACAGCTTTCCCCTTCTTAGCACCCACGTATCCAACGAACAGTTGGTCGTCCACCCGGAACTGCTTTGTGCGGTCCAAATAAAAGGAGAGCGCACGTTTTGGGTCCAGACGGTGGAGCCTCTCTTCCTCTTTGGAAGGATGCGGAGGCGGAAAGAAGGTGGGCAAGGTGACAGACAGCCCAAGATGAAATGGAGTCACCACTTTCGGAAGAAAGGAGGGACGAGGCCGAAGGACAACCTTGTCCGGATGAACAGATAGAAAAGGAGGCTTTGAAGATAAAGCCTGGAGCTCACTCACCCGTCTAGCCGAGGTGATGGCTACCAGAAAAGCAGTCTTAAGCGTCAGCAGACGAAGAGGACAATTATGAAGAGGCTCAAAGGGAGCACACATTAGAAATGTGAGAACAAGATTCAAGTCCCACTGAGGCATTACAAAAGGGACAGGAGGGAACGTGTGAGTAATGCCTTTTAGAAAGCGTGTAACCACAGGGGACTTGAAAAGAGAAGGCTGATCAGGAAGCCGCAAGAAGGCAGAGATGGCAGCAAGATAACCTTTCAGGGTGCCCAGGGCAGAGCCCTGCCGGGCCAAAGAAAGAAGAAAGAGGAGAACCTCAGAAAGAGGGGCGGAAAGGGGATCCACAGCCTTTGCTGTGCACCATGCCACAAATTTGTTCCACCGGCAGGCGTATACCGACTTTGTGGAGGGACGCCTGGCTGCCAGAATGATATCGCAGACTTCAGGAGGCAAGTCAAATGGCATCAACTGTCGCCGCTCAATCTCCACGCATGGAGGTGGAGGCTGGACAGGTTCGGGTGGAGGACCGTCCCCTGCTGCTGCGACAGAAGATCCTCCCGAAGGGGCAGACGTATCGGAGGATCGGTCAACATACTGAGTAGCTCGGGATACCAGTACCTTCGTGCCCAATCCGGAGCCACCAAGATGACTTGGGCCCGGTCGTGCCTGATCTTCTTCAGCACTCTGGGCAGAAGTGGTATAGGCGGAAAGGCGTACAACAGACCGCAACTCCACTCGTGACGAAAAGCGTCGCCGAGCGAGTGCCGCCTTGGAAATTCCAACGCGCAGAACTGCTGACATTGCGCGTTCTCTTTGGTGGCGAATAGATCTAACCAAGGCTCTCCCCACTGCTGAAAGAGACCTTGCGCCACTTCGGAGTTCAGCCGCCATTCGTGATCCATCATGCACCGGCAGCTGAGTTCGTCTGCTCTGGCATTCAGAGAGCCCGCCAGATGTTGAACCACTAGGGTGACGCCCTGGTGTTCCAGCCACGTCCAGAGGCGCAGGGCCTCCTGACAAAGGGTCCACGACCCCACCCCGCCCTGTTTGTTGCAATACCACATGGCGGTGGTGTTGTCCGTGAACACCTGCACGACAGTTCCCCTGACAGAGGGAAGGAAGGCTTTCAGTGCAAGTCGGATCGCTCTCAACTCCAACAGGTTGATGTGGAGACGAGACTCAGCCGGAGACCAGAGGCCTCTGATCTCCGCCTCTCCCATATGGCCACCCCATCCCAGGAGGGACGCATCCGTCACTACGACATGCTCCGGTTGGGGAAGGGAGAGGCTTCTGCCCATGACCCAATCGCGGTCCGTGAGCCACCACTGCAACTGCTGTGCAGTGCCCTCCGAGATCAAGACATGGTCGGACAGGTTGCCGTGATGCTGGGCCCACTGAAACTTCAGGTCCCACTGCAGAGCCCGCATGCGCCGCCTGGCGTGATGCACTAGTAGGATGCAGGAAGCCATCAGCCCCAGAAGCCGCAACACTAGCCTGACCGAAACCCAGGATAGAGGCCGAAAGATGGGAATCAGGGCCTGAATATCCCGGACCCGCTGTTCCGGTGGATAGACCCGGAACTGCGCCGAATCGAGAACCGCTCCGATGAAGAGGAGCTTCTGAGAGGGACTCAGGTGTGACTTCGGCACGTTGATGGAAAACCCCAGCAAATGCAGGAGATCCGCCGTAGTCTGGAGGTGGGAGACGACTGCCTGGGGCGAGCCCGCCTTCAACAACCAGTCGTCGAGATAGGGGAAGACTGGAACCCCTGATCTGCACAGATGAGCTGCGACCACCGCCATCACTTTCGTGAACACCCGAGGGGCACTGGTGAGGCCGAAGGGGAGCACGGTAAACTGAAAGTGCTCTGGGCCCACCGTGAACCGCAGGTAACGCCGGTGGGCCGACAGGACGGGGATGTGGAAATATGCGTCCTGCAAGTCCAACGCTACCATCCAGTCTCCGGGGTCTAGGGCAGCTAGAACCTGAGCCAAAGTCAACATCTTGAACCTTTCCTTCCGGAGGAAGGCATTGACGTTCCGGAGGTCCAAGATAGGGCGTAGGCCCCCTTTGCCCTTCTTGGGAACCAGAAAGTAGTGGGAATAACAACCACGACCTACTTCTGGACTCGGAACGCGCTCGACGGCCCCCTTGGCCAAGAGGGCCGAAACTTCCTCGTGGAGAAGATTCAAATGATCCCCCGAGATACGGTGGTGCTGCGGTGGCATGGCTGGAGGGGTCGTCTCGAAGGGGAGGGAGTAGCCCCTTCGGACGATTTGCAGCACCCACCTGTCCGATGTGATGGACCGCCAGTGGAGCAGGTGATGGCGAACTCTGCCGCCCACTGGCGTGGAATGGGCCTGAAAGCTCGGACTAGGAAGGCCTTGAGGCGGATGCTGCCGGGGTGGATGTGGGCTGACCTCGTCGTCCTCCAGAACCGCCTCGGCGGAAACCACGTCCGCGACCGCGCGCAGGTTGGTTCTGCGGCTGGTGGCTAGGCGCACGTGAGGAGGCACCCCTTCCTTGGCCACGAAAGGGGCGAAAGGCGGAAAATTGCGACCGCGGGCCGAGAGGCCCAAGGACTTGGCCGTAGCCCGGGAGTCCTTAAAGCGATTCAGCGCACTGTCCGCTTTCTCGCCAAACAGGCGAGTGCCATCAAACGGCATGTCCATGAGAGTGCTCTGGACATCGCCCGAAAATGACGTGGACCGCAGCCAGGCGTGACGTCTAAGCGCCACTGTGGTAGAAATGGCCCTACCTAGCGAGTCCGTGGTGTCAAGCCCACATCGTATAGCATGTTGCGCCGCATCCCTCCCATCGGCCAGAGCCTGGGTAAGTCGTGTCTGGACCTCCTCCGGACACAGGGGCAGCACGTCCTCCACCGCATCCCACAGAGTGGGAATAACTGTCCAAGAGACAAGCGGTGTTCAAAGACCGCAGGCCCAAACTAAGGGAGGAGAACAGCTTCTTGCCAAACTGTTCTAGTCTCTTGGAATCCCGGTCCGGCGGGGCGGTCGGGAAAGAGGATTGGGAGGTGGAGGCCTGGATAACCAGGCTCTCAGGGGTAGGGTGTTGGGACAGAAAACTGGGGTCGCCCGGAGCAGGGCGGTGGCGCCTGGCGACGTTCCTGTCCACAGGAGGAACTGTGGAGGGCTTGGACCAGGTGCCCTGCAGAACGTCAATGAAGGCCTCATTGAATTGCAGCAGAGGCTCAGTGGAGCTTGCTGCAGACTGAAGCACCTCAGTAAGGACGTTAGTCCTCACAGCCACGGCAGGCAGCTCGAGCCCAAGGGCTGCGGCCGCCTTGCGCAGCACCACAGAGAAAGCAGCGCCCTCCTCCGAAGCCACAGTCGGAGGAGAGACAAATCCAGTGTCTGGAGAGGTATCCAGGCCACTGGCCTCCCCCAGTTCATCTGCCCAGTCCTGGGACAGTTGAGCGTGAACGGCCATAGGATCCTCGGATCCCTCCCAGTTGTCCCCATCATCCGACTCCTGGTATAGAGGAAAAAGTAACGGAGCCGGGCAGTAGACATAATGTGTCTCTAGCGGCGCCGATCGGCGTCCATCGACGCCGTACCGGCACCGGGCCCGGAGTGGGACTGAACTGGGGCACGACGTCGTGTGGAGGTCGGCGTCGGGGGTGGTACCGGTGTCGACGCCGGCGGAGGAGGCGTGACGAGGTCGACCGGCGTCGGCGTGGACTCGAGAACGGGTCCCTCGGGCACTTGCGGAGCGGAGGCCGGAGCCGTCAATGGCGCCGGAGCCACCGGCAGGCAAGGCAGCCCAGTCGGGTCCGCGGGGCCCGAAGGCGCACCAGCGGGCGCCGACGGCGGAGCCAGGTTCCTCATGGCCGAGAGGAAGGCACTGACTTCTGCCGGCGTCGCGTCAGTCCCAGGGACCGGAGGGTATGGGGACGTGCGCGGCGCCTGCGGCTCCGCCGGAGCCGCGGGGGTGGAACCACCCTGACCCTCGGCCGAGTCGCGCGACCGGCGAGGGTCGGGGTGGAACCACCCTGACCCTCGGCCGAGTCGCGCGACCGGCGAGGGGAGTCCTAAGAGCGGTGTCGCCTCTTGGACTTCTTGGAATGCTTAGACTTACCCGAAGACTTGGATCCCGACGACCGATGGTGACGTCGGCTGCGGCTCCGCGACCGATCCTTGGACCTCCTCCTGGACCGGGATCGAGAGGCGCGCGGAGCCGAGTGGCAAATCTCGAGAAGCTTACGGGACCGCTCCCGTCTAGCCTTCGAGGTCAGGGCCTTGCAGTCCGAACACGACTCCGCGTCGTGATCGAGGCCCAAGCAGTAAAGGCACCGGCGGTGATGTACCGTAACAGACATCAATCGGTTACAGTCCGTACAGGCTTTAAACCCAGGCATCCTACCCGCACCGGTGTCGAGACACGATCAAAAAGGATCAAAAAAGTTAGTCAAAAATTGACTAAAGGGGTAGCTCTCCCGGATCTGCGCTTACTGGCGCGGAAAAAAGAACTGACGTCAGCGCGCGAGGGCGGCGTCTAAGTACTCCGACAACGTCATTCCGGCGCACGACGACGGACGCGGAGCCGCAGACGACGCCTAGCGACCCGCAAGGGGTATTGCTGATGAAAAATCTTCCGGATCCAGTCTGACGCCTGGGGATATTCTAAGGTGAGGAATCTAACTAACGCGTTTCTTTCAGATGCACGGCATCGCGAGGCCCCCCTGACCCGTGGGGAGGTATAACTTAGATAGTGCAACTCTGTGGCGCGCATTACCTCACACAAAGTCCAGGAGTGGACGCTCCAAGTTTTCCTTCCGAACTGTATTGCTGTGAATCTGAACAACTGCTTAGTAAAGAGTTGAAAATAGAATATATAAATAAAAAGTTCCCAGATAATGGATGGAATAGACAGATGTTTAGGGTGACTGATTTCTAGACCCAAGCTGTCAAAAAGTATCAACTTGGAATGCTGAGCCTGATGAGGAGTGGAAACCTTTGGAAATGGATATACAACACATGCCCACTCCTCAAGTGTGCTACCACAACTGCCATCCATTTTTAAAAGTCCTGGGGGTTGATTGCAATTAGAATGGCAGGACTCTGTATTGGTAGCTGTCAATTTCTTCGAAGAACCTCAGGCACCTGTGATGTTTCACTTGAAATGGAAGGTGGAAACAGATCATGAAGGTCTATGGCACGCATCCAATTTCCCCCATGGAGGGAAGACTAAAGTAGATGGAGAGCCAACATCTTAAATGTTTTTTTCCCGGATCTATTTTTTTTGGGGTGGAAAATGAGTCTATATTCATGGATGAATTCCTTCTTTCAAACTTTGACAATAATCACCCTTCTTGACATTTGGTTTTGCCATTGGATGCTGACCTCCCTTTAAAGTTTCTGTAGATAATAACGTATTGACTCCTTTGGAAGTATTACTGGCAGATGGGTTTTGGGCAAGTGAAAGTAGCAATTCTGCCAAATGTTCAGCATCCTTTTGCCTTTCATGATCGTTTGCCAAAATTAGGAATTTGACGATATCACTCTAGTGGAGAGACACATAGAAGGGGAAAGAGGAGTCACTGTTTTCCAGATGGCCTGCCTTAGGCCAAAGAAGATTAAGATCTTCTTCCTCTTGCTGGTGAAAGCTGCTGATACTATGGTCTTGGCTGATTTTTTATTTATTTTTTCGGGCCACTGGGAGAACTGAATCAGCTGCTGGAATAAACCAGAGTTTACAGGATCTGAAGTAATGTTTTTTTTAAATATTCCTTCTTAAGAGACCTTAAAGCTTCTCCTGGTCGGAATTCATCCAGTGCATCACCTAGCCCAAAGGATTCACTGAAAAGGGTAGTGCCAGAGAATGGAAGATGCTAAATTATTTGCTGGGCTTCTGATTTCAACCCAGCGACTTGTAGTCATGAGGATCGCCTGATTGCTGGTCTGTGGTACTAAACAGGAGTTGCCATGTCAGAGGATTTAAACAGGCCCCAATAATTTGGTTGGACACTATAATGCACTTTGAATTAATTTCTTTGAAGTCTTCTCTCTCCTCCGTTGGAAGGTCATCTGAGAAACTCTGCAGAGACAGTTAAGGAATGATTGTAAATTCCCAATAGAGTGGTGATCTTCTGCATCCAAGAACTTAATCTTCTTATTGGGGAAAACAGCTGACATATCGGTGTGAAATACTTATGAAAGTCAGCAGAGGTAGGAGCTGCACACAAAGGATTGTAGAACAAGTTGGTCCAGAGGCAAAAGGAGCCACTAGCAATGTATTAGACACTGATCTACACAACATGGCGGGAACCAGTGGCGGAGGTGTAATAGTCCTAAGAAAGGTTGATAGCTTCTGAAAGAGTGTCAGTCGGTGAATGAGAAGCCGGTGTCAGATGATCGAAGGGTTTTACCAAGGAAGTGACCTCTAGTAGGCAATTCATCTCTAGAATTCTCAAGTCTCAGGTCGCGGAAAGGTGCCGAGCCTTTAGTTTTAGGAGGCCTGAAGCCAATAGGTGCAAGAGTGTTGTAGATGTCCTTCAAGAGCCCGAGGGTCGTCAAGTAGTGTGGTAACCGCATACTATCTCTTGAAAGCAAGTAAGTAGCCACTGACACTTACTTGCCTTCCTCGTCATCTATTGGATGCATTGCTATTTGTGATGAGGGAGCCAGCAGAGATCAACATAGGAAGCAAGGCAGAAAGAGACCCTTCAGATCTGCCAGAGACAGCTTCTTGGTGCTCTCGGGTCTTCCTGTTGGCTGTGAAGTGAAGTCCAATCTCTCCCTAAGCTGCTCAATTAAAACTAGGTCCTGACAATAGGGTAATGCAGAGACGGTAAGGTATATGGTAACTGTTCTGCGAGAGGAGGATCAAATATTTAATTTTCTGAATCCCACCAAAGACAGGCAGTTCGGTAAATAAATGTATACAGCCTGATCAAGGGCCAAACAGGACAATTTCTAAGGCAACTTTGGGGATGACTGGGAGGGTAGAAAAGATTACAGGATCCTGCCGCCATCTAGAAGACAACAGAGGGTGCCCTCACTAAAGAATGAACACTGGTGACAGCTATCACGAAAAACGCTGATCTGTGTCTTTTTGGCTGAAAGATCCAGTCTGACAACTTGGAGCCTGCAGCTTGTCTATGGGAGCGGACACCTAACCACAGGTTTCTAACTCCTGCCACACAGACTGCGACCATGAAAGTGTTCCAGCTCAGTCCTAGTTACCAAGGAAAAGTCCATCTGTTACAACTACACAGTCTCAAATCCTGCTCTCTGTTCAAGTGGAAGAGTAGTTGAGAAATCAGAGCTGTGCAAAGACTACTAAAATATATTACTCTAAGACTCAACATGTACATTTGAGGCAGGCATTCTTCCTTTGATCACCCCTAAACAAAGTCAAAAGTTGAGGTGAGGGGTAACCTGTAGACTCCAACCACTAAGTATTCATTCCTGGCATGCTTTCATCCACTTCCCACCATAAAGGAATTTTAGGGATTGCCTATACTGCCTACATTCTCTTATTATGGTGCACTTCTTGGTCCCACTGCACTCACTGGTTCGGATACAAGTTTCTCAAGTCATTGCTTACTAACAAACTCACATAACTGCATGTGGCATCCTAGAACTGCCAAACTGAGATACTAGCCTTGGACTCGAAGAATATTCCGTCTTGTAGGGCAAAACATACAGATGGACAAAAGGCTTGGGTCTGCTTTGCTCAATGTCCAAGCCCTCATCGTTTTATTGATCCTGCTGACAGCACCCCTGAACAAAAGCAGATGTACAGAACAAGTCAAAGCCTGATCACCCCTTTTTAAAATGGTTAAGAAACCTACACCTCCTAGCACCTCAAATGAACTACCACTGAGCTCTACATTCAGATCAAAGAGAAGGCCCACGGAGTTACAATATTGCTGGCCATCCACATAGCCAAGAAACAGCTGGTGGCATTACGAGCCTACGATACAGAAACGCAAATCATGCACTAGCCAGATCCAATGATATACCTCAAGAGGCCCAACTCTAGTTCAGGATAACCAGCTTGAATCCCATTAAGAAAAGCTAAAAATAAAGTGGCTGAGCGGATTATTTTTATCCTCAATTATGTAATGTTCTAAAAGTTTTCTGTTATTTGGGTTTAACGCACTAGAAAATCATGTAAGTTGTAAACAAAGATGCCATGATAGAAAAAATTATTTACCCGTGAAGGTTTTTTTCATAGGTGCTTGTTCCAGGACTGGCAGGAGTACCTAAGTATGTTTTTGTTTTTTTAAAAGAAGCTGACATCAAAGTTAGAAGTAGAATTTGTTCCAATCTCATTCAGGTTTTAGTTCCAGTACAGTACAGATATTTAATATTTGCTCCTTGCTGGGGAGTCCCAGAAGAGAACTTACTTTGGGAAGGCATCAAAGCAGTAGGTCTTCTTTGTATCTGGGAAGGCAACCCGCATTCCTGAGGTTAAAGGGGAATGAAGTACAACAGCAGCACTCTCATAGCGAGCAGCGAGATCCACAGATGGAACAGTGCCTATACTTTGCCCATATATGATCACATTTTCAGGTCGAATTCCGTACCTAAAAAATTAAACCAGAAGTAGTATACATCAAAACACAATGCCAACTGGGATTATATTTAAGAAAAGGAACACACTTGATATTTAGGTACTCCAGATATAACACCCGCTGCAATAACATCTACACAGAACTTATTTTATATTTCATGTGAGAATCCGCTTCAATTACCGACCTCAGACTCAGTTGCTTATGCAGTCCTCCACAAGAAGCCAAGTCTGATGCAGCATGACTAGGAAAGCAGTAGTTACAGGCAGCCAACAACCACTTAAGACAGAAGAGAGGTTGGAGGATATCACTTAAGCTTAAGTCAACAAAGCAACTAGAGACTCATTCCACAAAATGAAAAGATGCATTTGCCCTTACCTGGGTAATCACATGATACATGCATCATTAGCTCGACTGCCGTCAATTTTATACTATGCAAAAAGACTCTACATCAACCTGGCAAACTAAATCAATTGCCAAACTACAAATACAGAAAACTTCAGCTAGTTAAGTTCTTAACCTAAATATGTACTATGCTGGATTCCTTCGGTCTTAAGGAAATCTTTGTATTGCACATTAGGGGCACTAGAGAATTGGACCTCGTTTATTACAAGAACTATCCGATCGAAGAAGAAACCTGAAATCAAAACCAGGCCCACTGTTAGCTCCTACAAGTCTAAAAACCTCACACAGAAAGGAAAGTAAATGTTTCTCAGTACAGTATGAAATAAACTGCTTAGGAAAATCAAATCCTTCAACATTAATTTCCAATTCAGAAAAGCTGTACAGTTCTGCCTCTTATAATCAAAGAAGTAAATGCCTCTGAGGCAACCAACCAGCTTTACTTGTTTGTATTTGCTGCTTGCAAACCTATCCTCCCACGTCGGTTTTCTTCCACATGTGTAAAATGCATTATCAGTCACTGGGGTTACACAGGAATTTACTCTTTGGGCAACACCAATATTCCAACAGATGGCAACACAATTAAAACCCTTGTCTCATCCATTCACCTTAGTGCAAGTACACTACCTTCTGGTCTGCAAGGTGATTTTTTGTGACTTCTACAAGAGGTATAAAAGGGCTAAACACTAAATTATAGATAACAATCTTGGCTAGACATTCACAGCTTGAATTCAACTGTGAATACATGCTGTACTATACTCAATCCTACACCACCTCCTTTGAGATAGTCTACCCTAAAACTAAAAGGCAGTTTTCTGTTCTTGGTGAAGTACTTAGTGTGCTGGTTAGAGGAGAACACCAACATAGTGCTTGGCGGTCCCCACAAAAAAACAAGTGGATACTGCTCGGATTCTGGATTTTGCTTAAGGGAACCAAAACATACAGATATACATTACAGTACATGCAGGGAAACAATTAACTGATGTGGCCTGGCATGAGAGCACAAAATAACAGTATGTACACCTTTCTAGGGGAAAAAAATTGAAAACGAAAGAACATGCAAAATAAATATTTTGAAATGATCTATAAATTAACCATGCTTTTTTGTGTAGTGAAACCTCCTCCCATTCTTTGTAGGAGTACAGAAAGGCTGAGGAAAGGTGAAGACAATAAGAGAAATTGTGAAAACAAAGCTTGAGCAGTATACCTGCTTATCGACAATTTCCAACCAAATTTACTTTTGTAAGGGAAAGACCGCAAACACAGACTCTTCTACAAGACAAAATATATTATGTATACTAGTCTCCCTAATATTGACAGGCTGAAACTCAGCCTTTCATCATCCGGAAGTTAATATGTTGAGTGCCATGAATTTGTGTATGAACATCGGTCATTAAACACCAATGATTACAAGCAGCTTTGTGGCAGCTGCAAGAGAAGGGGGTTGGGCAGCATGTTGCCTCTCAGGGTCTGGAAGCTATTTGACTAAACCAGAGAGGCATGTTGTAATTTAGGTACATTCAAGGGTTGCCACTACTGGTACCCCTGTTAAAACCTCAAAGGGGCGAAATTGCTGGAGAAATGCATGAGTAAGTAAGGATGCCCGGAGTCTGTGCCATCTTGTAATTAGTCTATTGACGGGGGGGGCAAGATCCTGGCTTAGCCTAGGTGTCCAGTAGTACGTCGGACAGGGCCTTCAAAGGAAGGAGACGTTTCCGAAATGTTTGACCTGGGTGAAGGATTAGTGAACTGTAATTCTAACCTAATGGGAGGTTTGGCTAAGGTCCAACAATTCTGCTGCTCTCCAAATCACTGCAGTTAAAAACGTAGAACCAAATTGATAAAAAGCGGAGACCGGGCTGGAGAAGGTAAGGTATTCATACAAAAGTCCGAAGATTTAGATGCACATTTTTCCCTGGTGGTTTCTGTAGCAGTTGATAGATTCAAATTTTTTCAAAGGAAACCAGGAAAACATTAAAATGCTGAAGAGCATGTTAGTGCCTTCAAAAGGTTGGCATGAACGTGTTTTGGTCTATTACATGATGGACTGACTTGCGATCAGATCATCATGCATGCCAGTAATCTCAATATTCAGGATGAATTGTGGGTCATTAGTGAATCTCCACTGAAAGAGGTCATTGGTCTGGTAATAAAAAAAATGAAAAAAGCAGAGGTAATGGTGTGATGTGAAAACTAACTGAAAAGGAGTATAGGAAAACAAATAGTAAGGTCAGCAGAACGATGGGTGGGAAAGTTTACCCTTCTAAAAAGAATAGACTAATAAACTATTTTTAACTCATTTTCTATAGAAACTTCCAACAAATTAAAATCATGGTGGTCTACACGTATGAATATTAAATTTACAGACAAAGCATGAGACACTATCTTAGAAAACTAAAATAAAGGACTTGGAGTCTCTATTCTTAAATGTAATTACTTCAAAATCTTGCATCGTTTGCAATGGTCCCAGGCTAAATTACACTCTGCCAACAAAGAGAATCGGGACCAAGTTTAGTAATGTATAACACCGGAATGTGACATTGTTCACATTTTGTGGGATTGTCCCAATATTCGTACATTCTAGCTCCAGATTGAAACGTTTTTGAAGGTTCACTATTAATTTTTCTCTATCAATTTGAGATGATACTTTCTAATCATACTTTTAAATAGCTCTCCACCGCTCAGTCTAGCCAACATTAACATTTTACGATTTTGGAGGGTAATGTTAAACCACACTCCACTCCTGGCCTAAAGATTTATTTGATGCAGCTTCTTTTGCGAAAATGATTTATAAACTAAATGAAGACTTGCATCATTTTGATCATATATGGGGACCATTATTAGGCTTACAGTGATTCAGCTTTCTTAATGTATGTTTTTTTTTTTTTATTGTTGATGGGTTTAAACATGCTTATTATGGATTAGGTTACTTACCGAATAAGCATCTGTTCTTGGCATAAAGTGCTGCTGATTTACATGCTTTGCGTAAGTTGGCATCTAGTATTGGGCTCAGATGATTACAAGTTGTTTTTCTTCAAAGAATTCTTGTTGAGTCACGAGGCTGTGTAACTCCTCCCTTCGGTAACACAGCACATGGGCATCGACTCCATTGTTAGATTGTTTTCTCACAGGCAGGTGAGAATAGAGGTGGAATCAGTGTAAGCTGTGGGATGCCCAATCAAGTAATGTAGATTAATGTAAACTGCCAACCACACTGGTATCCGGGAGGAGGATGCATGTACTACAAGAACAGATGCTTACTCGGTATGTAACAATCCGTTCTACGCATGTATGGCTGTAGATACACATGCTTTGCTTAGACTATAAAGCTGTCTCTCTTCCAAAGCGGTGGCTATCCTTAGTTAGAGTAGTTTGAAATAGAGTACGTAGTACTGCCTATCCAACACTAGATTGTTGGCGTGCTGCCACATCCATACAATAATGTTTGTGAAAGTCTGTGGTGTGGACCATGTTGCTGCACTGCACATTTCAGTAACTGGAATGTTCCCTAAAATGCCATAGAAGCCCCAATATTTCTGGTGGAGTGGGTTTTAGGAGTAACTGTTAGTTGTCTTTTAGCTTTTACATAACATGTTTGGCTGCATTTGACTATCCATCTGGCAATACCATTTCTTGAAATTGGTCTCAGTATGTGGAGGTGAAAAAGCAACAAATAGTTGTTTTGTCTTTCTGAATGTTTAAGTCCTGTCAATATAATACATTAAAGCTCTTTTGACATCTAAGAGTATAAAAAGTGATCTTTCTTCCACTGAATCTGGGTTTGGAAAGAACACAGGTAGTTCAATGGATTGTTTCATAAGAAATGGAGCGACAACTTTAGCGAGGAACTTTGGGTTTGTCCTTAACCTCTTCAGTGCCCCGCCCTTTCCACGCCCTGTGCCGGGCGTTTCATTAGTGGGCGGGGTTCATGACGAGATAGTCTCGTCATGGGCACAGCGCAACCGCGCTCCATGACGAGACTATCTCGTCATGGGCACTGAAGGGGTTAAAACCACCTTGTTTGGCTTGGTGTATGGTTCTTTTAAGGTTAATGCTTGGAGTTCACCAACTCAAAGTCAAGTAATTGCTATTAAGAAAGCTACGTCTCCCCCCCCCCCCCCCTCGCAAGTTGGGTAGAGGGCACATGCAGACCATAATGATCGGGACTCGCTGCCCAGCTCTCTCCCTTAGGATGACATGATGGCTAAACAGCTCATAGAAACCTCATTGACAGTCCTAATCTGGAACATCAATGGGATGGGTGATAAAATAAAACGGGGGATTGTATTGCAGTACCTCAAACGAATTTTAACATGACGCTAAATGATAAGATAAACATACAACCTGCACGCCCCTCGATGAGGGTCAGCGGGCACATGACTGAGTTTCTGGCAGCTATGGGCCTTACTGATATACGGCACCACTTTCATCCTGATTTGGCACGATTTACATATTTTTCTAACGCGCACCATAGCCTCTCCTGTATAGATTACCTCTTAACCCACTTAGCAAGTATTGAGAATTTCCGGGAGCCACGCTGTCTTCCGCGAGGCATCTTGGATCACTCCCCGGTATGGGCAGAACTTACTTACAATAAACAGCGCCAGAGATCCACAATATCCATGGCTACTTACGGTCCTGGATATAAATGAACGCCTGCGAGAGCACTCGGAAAACTATTTTAAGGAAAACGTCGGTTCTGTTGAATCAGCTTAGACAATTTGGGAGGCCTATAAAGCGGTGGTGAAGTGACAGTCACGATCACTTAAGGTGGGGCACATAAAAAAAACAACGGGCACAGATAGAACAAGTGGAGGACGATCTCCAGACTCTCGAGGCGGAACATATACAATCTCCAAATGAGGACACTAGGCATAAACTACAGGTCAAGCAGCTTGAATATAAAGCTATACCTCGGGGACATGCTGGTGCCAAGCTGCTGGCAACGCAGCATAGACTGCATGAGCTCGGGGACAGGGCCGGAAAGCTGCTTGCCTGGTTGGAGCCGAGGGTGATAGCTGAGCGATGGGTCCCTCAGTTAAATATTAGTGGTACACAGACCCTTTCAGACCCACAAGAGATTGCAGAGGCATTTGCAGATCATTTTGAACAAATCTATACTCCCTCAGTCACCACTACCGCCGAGGATTCCAGTAGATTCTTGGTGTACTTGCCTTTACTTACCCTGTCCCCCAGCAAGAGAGAATCGCTGGAGGACGATATTACTGATGGGGAAGTCCGCAGGGGCGATAGGTAACACAATCCGGGAAGGCAATGGGCCCTAACGGGATCCCTTTTGAACTCCTCAAATCCACCAGCTCCGCAACGGTACCTTACCTGAGGGGCATGTACAACGAGAGCTATGAGATGGGGTTTCTGCTGGAGGATCAGAGGCTCGCATCCATTGTAGTAGTCCGTAAACCGGGGAAACCCGGTGAGAAATGCAGGTCCTATCAGCCGATTTCACTGATCGATGCGGAGACCACAATCCTTGCGAAATTACTGGCTTCCCGGTTGGTGCCACTCCTCACCTCACTTGTATGTGCAAATCAGTCCGGCTTCATGCCGGACCGCAGCGCAGCCCTTAACCTCCGCAGGCTCCATAATGTGATCGGCCCTAAACATGTCATAGAAGGTGCCATAATCTTATCCCTGGACACCAAAATGGCGTTCGATTCAATCCAGTGGCCTTGCTTCTTTAAGGTGTTACAACGCATGGTGTTCGGACCGAAGTGGCGACATGGGTCAGAGGGGATTTTTTATTAAGAGGGTAGAAATGGGCAGAGGGACAAGACAGGAAATTACTCTACGCAGACGATATCCTGCTCTATCTAGCAGCTCCCACGAAATCACTTCACAGAATTTTAAACATCTTCACAAATTCTGGGAAATACTCGGGGTACTCGATCAACTGGTCCACATCAGTGCTCTTCTCACTACATGGGCCGGTTCCGAAACTCCCGCCGGGGTGTGAGGTAGAGGAGAAAGGGTTCCGCTATTTGAGAACCTAGTCACTCCAGATCCTTACATTTTCCACACTAAAAATCTAGCTGCGCCCCCTGGGTAGGCTGAGGAACGATGTTAAACACTGGAGGTTTTCCGTTACCTGCAAATCTGCCATGCCCTCACTGCTGCACTCTGAGACTGCTGGGGAGATACCAGAGTCCTGCCCCCCTGGAGGATAGGTTACTCTGAACCCCTGCCGAAAAAAGCGATATCACTGACCTATCATAAGATAAGCAATAATCTGCCAAACCCACTTCGAAGCCTTTGCAAAAAATGGCAGGTTGACATAGTTCCATTAGATGACTAGGATTGGCAATCTGCACTTATGTCTTCGAGAGAGGCAGCCATTCCTCTTAAATTCAGACGTATCCAATTCAAAGAACTGCACAGATCGTATTTCACCTGGGCCACACTTCTAAAGATCAGGCGCAGGGAAGATGCACCTTGCCTGCGACAGTGTCTCGAGGAGGTCACCCTGTACCACACTCTATGAGATTGCTCACACAAAGGTTGTCTGGGATGGAGCTACACGACACATGGCTATTGGGAAGGATATCCAACTGACACAGAGATTGGGGCTTCTGAATATTTGAGAAGCAACAGACCTCACTGTTGTGGAACAGCAAAGGGTCACCCTGGGTTATACATTGGTGACACGTGCAGTTGCCATGCATCATTGGGGTGCAACTGAGGTGCCGACCGCGTGAGGGAGGAGGGGGAAAGGGGGAGAAGCTAAGTCGTTGGATAAATGCATGATTGCCAAAAAAGTTGTATTTAAATCAAAAGGTTCTCCCAGGAAGTGGGACAAAAAGTGGGGGTAAATGGAACACTTGCGGGTGGAGATATGCACCCCTCCCAATCTTTAGAAGGAGTTAGGAGAACAACAACGGAACTGAACTGAGCAGGTGTATGGGGTGTACTAATATATACGAAAACTGTAATTCGATCCATATGCAAATGCTTTTTATACGATATTGATACTGTATTAAAGGTGACCGCTCAGTTCTATAAAATAACAAAAAATCTTAAATATGAAAAAAAAAAAAAAAAAAAAAAAAAAAAATCAAACTTTCCAAGATAAATACTGGAACTGACATGAATGCAATGGCTCAATGGTTATCCCATGAGCTGTGTTAATACACATTTTAGATTCCAAGCTGGTGCCAGCTTGGGAGGAATGATTCTTTAAAGTCCTTCCATGAAGATATTAATGGCAGATATCTTGAATAAAGAGGTCTGTTGTCTATTTTGTAGATAGAATGCAATTTCAGCTAAATGTGGTCTTAGACGTGTAGGCAAGACCTGATGTTTGTAGATGCAAAAAGATACATTATTGTTTGTACTTGCACATCAAACGGTCGCAATTTTGGTTTTGACAATAGATAACAAACCTTTTCCATTTGGCTGGTAACACTTTCTGGTTATAGGTTTCGCTCCTCTAAGAATATCCATACACGATTGTGGAAGGTTTAGGTACCCAAATTCTATTACTTCAGAAGCCATATCGCAAGGTTCATTTATTTGTGATTGGGATGTCTTATTCTTCATGGTTCTTTGTGAGAAGGTCCAGGAAAAAGTTCCAGTAGAGTGGTGACCCATAGTTGACAAGCACATGTGGGCACCACTAGTATTAGTGCAAGTGAAGTTTGTTGCAGCTTCTTGACCATAAATGGAAGTAGGGGGAGAGAGGGAAAAGCAAGAGTGGGAATCTGGCTGCGAAGTTGTGCCACCTTGCGTTTTCTGGCGTTGCGAACAGGTATAGTTGTGGAAACCCCCATTTGCAAAAGTATGTGAATAGAACTTTGGGTTGAAGTTCCAATTCGTGAACTTGTTGCTGCATCCTGCTGAGGACTGCAACTTGATTGCTCGTTTTTGGGACATGTCCTGCTAGGAGATAAATGCTTTGATGTAAAGCTAAACGCCATATTGTCTGTGCTAGGTGTGATAGCTGAAGAGAGTGTGCTCCCCACTGTTTTTGTAAATACACTATTGTCCCCCCACTGTTCTTGTAAATACATTGTCATATTGTCCGTTCGGATTAAGACAACTTTGTTCTGTAGGCGAGTTAGTGCTAGGTGAACAGCTTGAAGCTCTCGGTAGTTGATATATTCAGACTCTGGAGTTGTACCACCCATATTCCTTGGATGGTTAGATGTTGAAGGAGAGTTCCCCAATCCGTAAGAGAGGCATCGGATGCAATAAGGACTTGGGGAATCTGGTCTAGAAAGGCCGCCCTTTGGATAGGTTTTGTAGGTTTCCAGAGAGTGGTGTATGCGGCTGTCTATCAACACTAGCTCTTGTAACTGGCCCTGTGACTGAGTCCATTGATGTGAGAGGCATTCTTGCAGTGGTCTCGTATGTAGTCGGGTTTATGGAACTATGGCTATGCAGGATGCCATCATGCCTAGTAGTCTTAGTACCAATTTGACTGGGATTTGTACTCCCGCCTGAAATGGTTGTGCTAAAGATAGAATGTTTTGAATCCTGACTGAATTTGGAAGTGCTAACACTAGTCGAGTATTGAGAATGCCCCCAAGTAGGTTGTATTTTTGCTGGTAGCAAGTAAGGTTTTTGCAGGTTGACTGTGAACCCTAACTGGTGTAAGAGTGAGAGTTCTAAGAGTATATTGGCTGCATAGGCTTGAGCGGTTTGCTTTTAGAAGCCAATCGTCTAGGTAAGGGAAGAGATTAATATTCTCCATTTGTAGATATGTTGCTAATACAGATTTTGTGAAGGCCCTTGGCACTGTGGTGATTCCCAAGGGAGGCACTTTGAACTGATAATGTTTTCCCTGGAAAAGAAAGTGTAGGTACTTTTGGTGAGCTGCGTTTGTGTGGTGGGATGTTTGGAGGCGTGGTGATGAGCTCCAGACAGTAACCATGTTGGATAATATCCAATACCAATTGATCGGTGGTAAAATCCTTCCATTGCAATTTAAGACGTCCCCCTAAGAGTGTTAAATGTTATTGGGTGTGCGGGTGGAATTTCCATGACCACGCTCACTGAAATTGTTCCTCCTATATTTTCTTCTGTAGAAACCTCTAGATGGTGAGGATTGATTCCGATTTTTGTAGGAGGTTGCTGATGTATCAGCGGCAGACCTAGCGCCTTGTCTAAATGAGGGGCGCCAAAAAGAACCACAAAATGTGGTGGTTTGAAGCAATCAGATTTTGCCACATCGGTGTCCTTTAATTTTTTCATGGGCAGTGTCAACTTGAGGCCCTATCAAAAGGTAAATCTCCTGACAGTTTTAAATTCAGAAATGGGTACTTCAAAGGTGCATTCTGGACCCATTTCTTTTTAATCTATACATTAATAATTTGTAGCAGGTCCTTTTCAATTCAAAATCAGACTGTACCCAGGTGGGTCAGTGAAGCTTGCCTGTCCTACGGTACGCTGACGATGCTGTTCTCATGGCTAGGACAGCGAGGAGAATACAATATTTGTTGAACTCCTTTGTTCACTTTATGGAGAACCTGGACTTGTTGGTCAAGAACAGTAAATTATTTGTAATGCTATTGGGACTCCACCCAGTTAAATCCTATACATTTATGGTAGGGTCCACATCAGTCCCTAAGACCGAAGCTTTTTCATACCGGGGGGGTAGCGTTTGATGCAGCAGCGAATTGGTGTACTTTGACAAGCAGAAAGAGAGGGCATTTCGCAGGGCTATTGCCACTGTTTTTAACTTTGTAAATCTGCAAACGGGACCCGATTGGTCTACCTAGTCTAGAGGCAAAGTCAAATGCGTTTGAGGTGATTTATGGCAGCGAGATCTGGGGTTATACCGAGCTGGATGTGTTGCAAACTGTTGAAAACGCTCATCTGAGACGGACACTTAGCTTACCCTCGGGCACTTTCTTCTTTGTAGCTCACAAAGAATTGGTGATGGCCTTTTTTTCAGATGCGTTGGCTTACTGCCCTTTATCACTGTAGATGAAAATCAGGCTCAGGAAGGAAATTGCCCTTGATAAGAAAATCTTAAGTGATTGCCTTTTCCTTGACCATTCTAATCGCAATCCCTGGCTTAGGTATGTCAGGGAAAGTCTCACTAGGATGGGAAGGGCAGATATATTTGTTAACCCAGAGAAAATCTGCAAGAGGGAACTGTGCTGGGTGAAGGAGAACTTTCTTAAAAGGCGAATGCGGGCCAGAGAAGTAGAGATGGGAAGTCTAGTGTCCACGGGCATTCTATATTGAAAACTGCCCACAACCGAGCCCTGTCTTTTATGGTTTAATAGTAACCATGATCGTTTCCTACTGACTAGATTTCACTTGGACCTTTTTCATTATCTCCTGGCCCACCCTCGCATGGCGCACACAGGGTAGAGTCTTTTACCCTGTGGCTGCGACGGAAAGTGTCCACAGGATATGATACATTTTTCAATGTTTCGTACTTTACGAGGTACCAAGAAAGTCTTATTATCCCCATTCTTAAAACAGCTAATTTTAGGAATGTTAGACCTGATTTTTTTTTATTTTTTTTACAACTGCTTTCAAGTAACTTATTATTATACGCTCTTTAGCTTTTTAGGTCTGCAGTTAAGTTTATCACAACTAGACCTCAGCCTATCAAGAGGAAATCCTGGATACTGTGGCAAGATGAGATCTTTTATTTATGAACTTACTTGTTTTTGACATAGTCCTAGTTATTAACTTTGGATTTTATGGGGCCGTGATGGATGTAGTGTACTGGTGTTTTTTATTAAGCCCCTGTGATGTATTTGATGTTTTTTTATTGTGATGGTTTGACCTTTATGGCTTTCTTTGTAAAAACCGAATAAAGTTGTTGGTGATTAGGATGATGAAAATGTAATCTAAGTACAGCCTGTTGGACTTCTGGATAAAACTAGACACCTTAAGCCAAGCATCTCCTCAAAGTAAATTGCTGGGTTTGATGCTTCTAGCTGCAGTGTCCACTGCATCAAGGGCACATCTACAGAATTGTTTGAAATTAGTTTTCCTTCTGTAACCAATTCTTGTCCTCTCGTATTAAACTCTTGTGGGAGATGTTGGAAGAGCCCCTCCATCTCATCCCAGGGTGCTCTATGCGAGCTAGCTAATAGAGCCTGGCCATTTCGCTTTCATCCATTGGTTTGCTGTTTGCACTGCTACCCTTTGGATTCAATTAATTTTGTTTTCTTTTCTGGTGGAGGGGGGATTCCCAGTGGTTTGGGAATTTTTTTTTCTAGCATGTTACCACTAAAGATTCTGGTGTTAATGGACCCTTAATGTATATAGAGCTTGAAGGTGTAGCTTTGTACTTTTCTTCGTTCTTAGGTGTGATAATACAAGCCTTAGCTGGGTCGTTAAAAATATCAGCATGATGCAGAACCTCTTTTAGCATTGGTAAATATTGTGTGCCTCTGAGCATTAGTGAGAATCTCGAAGGGGAAGTCATCATCGATGGGATCTTTACAGAGCCTCAGGATATTGCGGCATGGATTAGCTAATTTAGCAGCACAAATATGGAAATGTATCAGCCTTTTTACGGCACTTTATTTTACTCAATCATTCATATTCAGCCTGAAATCAATGGAAACTGTTTTAGCAGAGTATTCCACTTTGAAATGGGTATGTTTAAAGTGTCTGCACCTCTATGGAAGCACATCTCCAGTCCAGCTGTATTTCTCCATGGGATGTTCACTTGGCCAGGCAGACAGTAACTGTGATTTAGCCATTCACTAACACACCAAGCCCCCCGCCTCCCCCCCAAAAAAGAAATCGAAGTCCAATATGCACCCAGGGCACTACCTCGGGGTCCGCCACGCCATCATCCTCTGGAGATCCAGCGTGCCTCCCCGCTGTCGTCTCTTGCTCTTCGCATAGTCCCACCAAAGCCTCTCCCTGTGACCCACCCCAACGTCTGTCACTGTCAGTGCCCATCCTCAGCAGTCTTCCAAGGCTGCCATATTTTTTCACATTTTCAAGGACTGCCCGGGCTTTGTACACCATCTCATCGGCCCTCATGCACCAATCCAGATTAATTTCTTACTCTTGCAGTGTGGGTGTAGTGGGACTCCCCCATTTCCGAACAACTTCACGCTGTGCTACAGCAAGGGACACATTGCAGAAGAGAACCAAATAATCTAGATAACTGGCAACCCTGCCTGGTGCCTCGCCCAATTTCAAATTCCTCTGACAACACGCCATTCACCTGTATGTGGGCGACAAGGCCTGATCCGTATTTTGGCACATCAGGTCTGATGTATCGTTTGACAAGCTCTAATCCGGCCTGACCTGTGGCCTTGGCATGGCTGACATGTGTACTGCTGCTGGGGTGCCCATGAGAGGGAGGTGGGGTGTTTGCTTGTGTTTGTTTGTTTCCCCTCTGAGCAGGACACTGGGGTCGGTACTACAGCACCATCTTAGACCTGCGGCCTATGTAGCTCTCGACCCTGGTCTGGGATGTAGTGGCCGGGACCCGACTAACTCTACCATTTCAAGCCCTGCTTCGGCCTAGACTGCTTGCCTACTGGCCTTTAGATAACAGTGCTGTATCGCGATGAGGCCCTAAGAGGACCCTCCAAAGGCCAGGAGTGAAATTGGCTCAAGTGTGACACCTAATACCGAGCCCATACCTGCCCATGGCTGTAACTGGAGAAGTTCTGGAGGCCACGATAGGACAGTGTAATTATATGCTCTTAAGTCAATGTATTACACTACTGATGTGACCACCTCAGTTTGTCAACATGACATGGTACTCTGTTGGAATTCATGAATCCCAGCATGGACCCAGTGGATATACAGTAATGTATGACAACACACCATCCCCTTATGTACGGTCCATAATAAAGAAGCAGTCTAAAGAGGTATTTAAAAACAAGTATTTGCAATTCAATAGGTCTCGCATTTCAAGCGTGTAAGCTATTTGCTTTGTAAATGACAATGCCTTTTATTTATGTTTTAAAAACCAACACATAAATAAAAGGCACCGTCATTTAACAATGCCAATAGCTCAAAGTCTCGCAAATGTGAGACCTATTGCATTACAAATACTTGTTAATCGTGCAATAATATTGTGGACATCATAAAATGGCCACAAGAGGTCCTCGTTTCCCAATAGTTGGGAATAGAAAGGTGAAAATTTTCACATGTTCCAAACTTTGCTGGCATTTTTACAAAACTGCAGATTAAGCGATTTTTTTGCAAGTCGCTAAATCCCGGAGGGGCTGTCTTTATGTAAAGGGACCTGATGAAAGGCTGCTGCCCTAACAATTGAATCCTGAAAAGGTGAGGCATCGTCTGGTGGCTAAGGCCATGAAGGATAGAGGTCAGGATCAGTATTGTCCTGTGTTTCTATATCATAGTCATCCAAAGAGTCACCCTCACGGGTGAGTAGCGCGCTTTACAAACCCCGGGATTGATTGATCCTTGATGTTGTGGATGGTCAAACAAGTCCTCATCAATATCTTCTATATGTGACGGGGATTGATGTGGTGAAAGGTCTTCGTCATGTGAATGTGGTGAAAAATATGGCAGATTTGGTAGGTTGTGATGGTGAGCTATGTAAGCGTGGTTGTATAGGACTAGTGTCTTTGTCCTTTTGTTTTCAGGTCTCGCCTAGCGTTGCAGCGCGCATGATCGCTCTGTGAGGGCTATTGTGATCAGGAGATTTCAGAAGGGGTCTTGAAGCCCCGCCCATCATTTACATTGGGTCACCTCAGTGTTTATGTTAAACGCTGGCTTCCCATTGAAAAGGATGCTTCTTGGTTACCGCCATGTCTTCCTTTTGGACGGCCCATCCTGACTGGGTCATCAGCTTCACGGCTGTTGTGAAGTAATGTCTTATCTATAGGGGTCGTGTAGTGGCGGCTCATGTTTCCGAAGTCTTTTTTTGATTAGTACGAGACGCGCGCACCACTCCCAGGCTGGTTAAATGGGTCTGGTCTGTTTCAGGGAGAGCTCGTGGTGAGGGCACCTAGAGGCATTTGAGAAGGAGGGGCTGTGTTAGTGGAGGTGGTCAGATTCACAGATTTAGAGCCTTGTAAGGGCGGGATCAAAGCCGGTGAGAGGGGAGCAATAGGAAAGCTGGGGGCAACTTTCCTGCGTGCTGTGCAGCTCTGAATCAGACATGAAAGACAAGCGGCCACAGCGCGGATAAGGAAGGCCGAGAAGAGGGCTGGCCAAAGGCTACGCAAGGTGCGTGACTCCACAGCCCGCAGTAAAAGGGTTAACTCTCAGTGGTGGAGCGGAGCCATGTAGGATGGTATTGTTGCAGCAGTCTCTCCCCCACAGTCGGAGCGGTGCTTTGTGGGAGCAAAGGGGCTACGTGAGGTTCAGCATGTGAAGCAGGGAGTGTGGTGAAAGCGGGAGGTGAGTGTGTGAGGAGTGCAGTGGAGGCAGCATCTATGCTCCAAGTACTGGGGTAAGTACAACTTTTAATGCAAGAAGTGGAAAGCATATAAGTGGCGCACAGCGCGAGCTCGGAGCGTGCAGCTTAGCAGGAAAGCGTTGGTTGGTCAGAAGGGATTGCAGAAGCGTGCGGGCTGTCTGTATTTGTGTGCAGTTGCAGGGCTGGGTTTGTTTGGGATCTGTGTGGGCGTGTGCATGCGAGAGTGTTAGTTTGCAGAGCTAAGACACCAGGTGTGTGAGCGTGCAGCAGCGAGTGAATGGCAGGTGAAGAGGATTACCAGCTGAGTCTCGTGCCGCAGGTACACTCTGTGTCCAGTCACGGGCTTCCGTCCAACGAACGCCCGGAATTGGAGGTATTAGATAGCCCAACTCCAGCTGACAACAGGTAGCAACAAGGTTGAGGGTGGGGGGTCATTAAACAGCTTTGTGTAGAGGGGACAGGTCGCCAACATGGATTCCTGCATTGAAGGGGGCTCGGTCTTCCGAGGGAAGGTGCACATTCCTTGCAAACACATGGTGCCCCTGGCTCGCTCCCGCAAGGGAAACGCTTTGTGTGCTCTCGGCTGCACTCCCCTCAACGCTCTCACTTTTAGCGCGAGTATTTAGTAAATTTTGATGGCAAAAAAGAGAAAGCTTTTAAACAAAAAATTAAATGTTAAGCATGTTTGTGACTGGCTCAAAGTAAACAAGCATTGCCATTGCCAAAAGGTCTCTCCTTTGGAACCTTACAAGCGTTTAGCCATGCAGCACATTATCCTGGGTGCTGTATGATTGAAGCAGCAAGACAAACGATGACCCAGAGGCAAGACAGGCCTGAAATGAAATAATGAAATTATGCGAAACAGCAGTACAGCTGCGGCACAGCCTGTTAATAGAGTCCCACTCAATGGCACTCTGAACGCTATGGGGGTGGGTCCAATAACATTATAGTCAGTTCAGGAAATACTTTAAAAAAATCTAGATCATTAAAACACTTTAGATTGCAATACAATATTTAATGATTAGCAAACATTTTCTCCCTGTGAAAAACCACGAAGCATGGCCACGGTAATGCAGAGCATATGTGAACGCCCGTTATGTCTTGCACAGTCTGTGTACATATGTAAGGACAAATACTGTGGAAGGTTGATGTGGCAACCTCAGATGTGGGGGTACAGCAAATCTGCAGGGAGCAGAGAGAATAAAAACATTTAGGGAAAGTGTTAGACTACAGTCCAAGGGGAAGACTGGAAGAGCAAAGGCCTTGTTGGAATTGGGGTTTGCTCCTCTGAAGAAAGACAGGGCTGGAGTGCCGCTACAAAAGTACTCGCCTCTGCAACTGCATTTTAACCACCATGTTTAACAGAATAACCACAGTGGCAGGATCTGTACAAAAAGGCCATCTTTCTGATAGTATTTCAAACAAAGAAGCCTCATCCTGGTGGAGATGGGTGTTACAAAACTCCTGCACACCCTGTAAAAAGGCTGACGAAATTAATATTCTCAATGGGGGTCTGGGCTGATGAGAAACAGATGTGGGAGGGGAGTGGGGGTGTCAAGAAACAGAATATGGACAGAAGCATGGGGAAAAAGTTAATTGCAGCATGAGGAAATATGTTGCACAAAAGAGGTGTGCCCCAGCAGAGTCGCAGAGGACAGCCTCTTCCACCGCCATAGCGACTCCCGGGAATGGACAAACACGGATGTCAGGCATGGGCAAACACGGATGGGGGGAGCTAGGGGGTTGTTGAGAAACTAACGGTAGGAGGAGGTGTGAAGGGTGCTAAGAAAATGGCTATAAACAGAAGAGTTCATGTCTTTTACAAAGACTCTGCCGCCTTCCATCACCCACTGGAGTCAATGCACAGAAGAACACTCACTCAAAGTCCTTGAAATCCAATTCCGTGCCCTCTACAGGCAAGCCCTAATCTTTAAAACAGAGGCCGGGAGGAAGAGCTGGTGCAGAGGCAGCTCTGCTGGTCCTGCATGAAGCGCTGCCAGATGCTGTCTCTGCAGGACATAGGAGGTGGGCGGGCAAACAACTGATAGTGTGGGGCTCTCTTTAATGTTCATTAATTCATAACAATGCGTACACCCGACAGGAGCCTTTAAATAAAATAAAAAAGTACACTAACAAGAAGTATTGCGGTGCTGCTTTTTAACTAAAAATGAAAGAGCTTCGCAAAAATGCATCCCATGTCAGTTGTTTGACGTTAGGATTAGCATCTTATGGCGGTCCTTGGCAGCTATTTATTAGAAGTTGTTCAACCTAGCAGCATTCACATAAAGGCTGGAGATGAAGGATAACAAAACAGAAGCATGTCACACAAAGCACCGCGTGCAATACATGCCCCGGGTCAAAACAAAGAAAAACGCTGCACTCGACAAACGCAGTCCTTGAAACATTGGACAATGGAAATATTTAAAGTTAAGCAATACAAAGAAGAACAAAAAGGTGAGGGCACTAGCAACCTGCACCAGTCAATCTGGTATTCTATGGTGTGCTAACAAAGGTGCGGTGCAAAGAGGCAGGGGCGTGACCTTCTTACGTCCCTATTATTTGGCAAAGAAGATTTGGCTTTTAAGATCAGAAAATTTGAACAAAAGAATAAAGAAAATTACATCATTAAGAAACTAAAGTCCATTGTGAATCTTTTGGGAGACATTGTGTCATTATTCATTTTCAGTTACGAACGTATATAATTGTCTGTTACATACAATCATAGCTGTGTGCGGAGCCATTCCTGCTTCAAATATTTAAAATTAGTTGTTTATTTAACCGTGTGTAAAGAAACGCAACTCGCGGTCAGACAGGAGGCCTAACTTCATAAGACGCATAAGTCAGTCATATTGACAATAAACAAAACAAAATAAAGTAACATAAGCACATGAATGCGTGGTTAAAAATGGTAATAATACATTTGCAAAACGTTTCCTGAAAGCGCGCTCCGAGATGCACTACGTAGACAAAATGTAAGTAACTGCTGGAGTTAGAGCAACTTGTTAACAAGGCGAGGGCGCAGCGTTAACAAAAACAAGCATTGTTAGCACTGTGCTGTAAAGTACGGTATCGGAAAAGCGGGTGCCGAAGGAGTAAGGCGGACTACTACTGCAGGGGTGGTGTGCGCTCTGAGGGACTCGAGGCACTTCAACAAAAGAGAAAATAAGTAATGCGTTCCTGACCTAAAAACACATACGTTACAAAACACCAATAACCATTTCCTTAACATGCCAACAAGAAGCATATCCAGAACAAACCGAAAGTAACATCCTGTGACAAAATAAACAAGTGCGGCCACGAAAGTGAAAGCGACCACGCTTTGTTTATTTCGTAACCTGATCCAAGACGCGACCAGGAATGCAGCTGCACCCTGCGCGCCGCTGCTCGCTCGCGAGACCCAAAGGCCATGGGAGTGAACGTTTACAGAAGAGGTGGAACATGCACCCACCTTTGGCCATTTGCGTGCTTTCATTTTTGAAAGCCACACACAAAGGCCAATAGAATGTGACAAGCTTTAAGAAAGTCTGGAGTGATTCCAAGAGGCCCTCTCCTAAAGCAGCGCATGTGCGCTGCGCTAGGCTCAACCTAAAAAAGAGATCAAGGTGCAAAAATGCGAGTGTAAGCATTCACAAGCCTTGAAAGTTAAACTATTTTGCAATTCATCTGTGCTGAGTGTTGTGGAAAGAGTGGCTCATCACACTGACGGAACTTAAAGTTCATTCATGCACTGTGTGGCGGCGTTTAGAGTCCTGGAATATGGCTCCCACCCACCCATTGTCTTTGCTGTATTCTGCTTTCTTAATTCAATATGGCGCACCCATAGTTGGTAAACATGGCACAACAGTGATAAAAAGCCTATAGTGCACGCAGCCTCCCTTTTAAAAAACGTTTTTAAAAATTTTTTTTTTAAATCCTCAATTTAACATTTAAGAATAGCGAGGAGTTGTAAATATGTACTGACAAGACTGTATATGTGGTGTTTATGGCCCTAATGGCTTTATACAGAGCAATTGACAGGGCTGCTGGGTGAGGCTGGGGCGAAGGCCTGGACTCCTCGATCCGCCCACCCTGTGCTTATTTTGATGCATTTTAATGTTGCCAAATTTACAAATCTCCATGTGTGTTTTACTTGCATTTTTCTATGACACGTTTTTATACGTGCAACCCGTTTTTTATCCTGTACTTTTTATGGTCTATATTGACCGAAATAAAGTTTACTGGAACGGAAAGAGTGGCATTTGCGCAGTTTACCAATTCGCATCCAGACAGGGTTGCTACAAATGTGCCAAAAATCACATACGATCCTGTATCATGTTCTACAGACTTCAGGAAACCAGGTTTTTTTATGGTTCAAATCTTTTTATTCAAACTTGTTTACCATGTATAGTAAACACAAGAGCATCGTAGCGCTCATTAGGAGTCATTTATACTAGCGTCGACCTAAGGTTATAACACAACAGTCCCTTGCAAACTAAGATCCCCGCTACCCACAACACACGCCATACTCCGTAAGAGACAAGACAAATGTCAAGAAAGAAGAAACTCTGGTATTGGATCTCTAAGTTATATCTGTTGACGGGGCTGGGAGAGTGGGTTCAGTCAAGCAGCGTATGTGGAGGTATTTGGGGCAAGTGAGCTTCCAAACTTCCTTCGAGAGGAGAGTAAGGAAAGGGGGCTAGAGCTCTTCAAACGAGGTGGTCTGATTCGTAAGTGAGCGTGATCTTTTCCATTCCCAATATGTGATATAGGTGGTGGAGCTAGGCCAGGTGTGTGGGAATGCAGCTTGTTCCGCAGTGTTCACGGATATTCTGGAGAGCAGCCCCCAGGGCTTATCCTGTTGGTCTCCCGCATCTGGATTTTAATAGGAAAGTGAGGGGACTGGGTAGCCTCGGGATCGTATAAGTGGAGAATCTGGGCAGTTGTGTGTCGGGATACAAATCTATATTGCCCAATATTTGGACAATACTCCAATATTTTTGAGCAGTCCCACAATATGTGCAGTAGCGTGCCATGAGAACCACACCCCCCTCCAAAAGTCTGGGCTGCGCTCCGGATTATCTTTATGCAAGCTCAGTGGCGCAAGATACCAAGAGGTAAACCACCTTCGAGGCAGTTTCAATACTAGCAGTGTTGCCCACTGTATGTCGAAGTCTGTAGTAAATCTCTCCCCATTCCTTCGGGGACAATGTCTACACAATTAGTCTCCCAGCATTTCAGGCTTGCATTCGGTAATGCTTATAGGACTGCCCCAAAATGGAACACAGTTCAGAGATAAGTTTCTTATCGGATGTTCTGGTTACAAGCCACTTCTCGTAGGGGTAAGAAGTCTTTGCATTTCAGAGCAGTATGCTGGGTGTAGGAGCCGATGGCGTAATTGTATATAGTGCATCCTCTCGGTCTCTGGAAATGTGTAGTCAGAATGTATCTGGGAAAATGAGAACACCTTCCTCGTCGAACATGTGGCCCACTGAGCGGCATTTTGTCTGCTGCCATGCGGTAAATGTTCCAGGAACCAGACCCAGGGAGAAGTCAGGGTTATTGAACAGTGACGTGAGAGGAAAGAGGAAAGATGTGAGGGCCCGTTGTAGAAAGCTGGTGGTGCTTCCAGCAGGAGAGGTCACTCTTAAGCTGCCGAAGCATAGAACCATAGTTTAGGGAGGATGCTGTCTGAATTGAGGATGCCAGCTGGATTCCCAGGTACGGAAATGCGTGTTTAGGGTATAATGCATTAAATTGGGTCACCAGTGTCAAGGACATTGATAAATTAAGAGCTTGAGATTTGTTAACATTAGCCTGAAAACCTGAGCCGTGGCCAAAATCTGTCAATCCGTCAAAAAAGTTGGGAGAGCTGACAATACTACTATCTAGGGATACTAAGACATTATTGGCATATATGCTGATGGTATGCTGTTCTCCAGTGCTTACTATGAGCCGGGACTTTCCGGTGCTCAGCACCGGCACTTAATTGGTTTCCGGTGCCGGCATCTAAATGTCAACACCATACTTTGAACAGTCCACCACATGTTGACGCTACTCATCTAATTTAGAGATGAGCAGAACAAGAGTAGTTAAGGACTACAATATACATTAACATTGCTAATACCTGCCTCCCCAGCCATTCCTTTAGCTTTGGGGACCTGGAATAATCTAAACTGTCGCATTCGAGAGAGATGCTTAGTAGTTTTGGCAGCGATGACAAGGGCGATGGGTGGTGCATGCTGCAGTGGCCTCCTGGTCAGAGCCCTGGCACTTAATATTTTACAAATTAAGCACTGCTGTTCCCCACCAAAGGTGATGCCAGTGATGAGGGGGTTGTTTCGAACCCACTGGATCAGATGTTCAATGTAGAAAGTAAACAAATGAGGCAACAACGGGCACCCCTGCCGCGTACCACCGCTAATGCAAAAGGGGGTGAAGATTTGGCCATTCACTCTGACTGTTGCACTAGGGTGGCTATGGCAGCTTAGTATCCAAGTTCTGAATCTCTCTTCGAACCCTAAGCGGTCCAAGGTTGCTTCGAGAAATGGCCATTGCACTCGATCAAAGGCCTTCTCGGCACCGATCGTCAGCAACATAATCTCCCTGGACGAGAGTTTAGCTTGGTTAATGATATGCAATATGCATTTAGTGTTGTCGGAGCATACTATTTGGGTAATAAACCCTACTTGATCAAGGTCGATAATGTGCGACACATGAGGACCCAATCTGGTGGAAAGTATGCTAGTAAAGGGTTTTATATATGCGTTTAAAAGGGATATTGGGCGGTATGTGCTGCAGTGCTGTTTAGCTTTTCCTGGTTTAGTGATCACCATTATAGATGCTGTCAGCATCGAGGCAGGTATAGATCCGGGCCCAGCAAAGGAGTTCAATAGTCTAGTTAGAATTGGAGCTAGAACCTGGCAAAAGGTCTTGAAGAGTGCTGGGAACCCATCTGGTCCCAGAGATTTTTGGTGGGCGATGGCCTGGATATACAGGGCTATCCAGAGAGGTCACTTGTGCTGGAGAGAGTTGTGTCGTGTTTGGAGATATGCAACTCTACACTTTGAGATTTCTATTCTGAACTTTACACTGCACTTTGGATCAAGTCCGGTGTAAAGTTCAGAAGAGAAAGTAGAAGCTGTGGATTTGTCCTCTAGTTTTTCGCTACTGCCCACTGATCACAGGGAGTGGACCCGATTTACTTGTCTCTGTACTCTGAGCTTACTAGCCAGGAGGCACCCGCATCTCTGCCCTCCCCCCTACATAGTAGGAGTGTTTTAGTCAGAGTGCAGCATATCCTGCCTATCCAAGTCTATATTTGCTAACTGTGAGTGGGCAGTCATTAATTGGTGCCAAACTCCCAGGGCCCCGGTACGTTGATGGATTCTTTCTAAATCTTTAACCTGACGAGATAGGTGATCCATCTTTTTATCTGCAGCTGAAATGGCTATCAGCTCTCCCCTTATAAATATTTTCAAGCCTCCCATTGTGTGCCGATAGACGTGTGGAGTGTCATTCAATTCTAGATATGCGTTTATGGCTTGGTGATTCTGCTTCACTACTGCTGGGATGTGCAAGAGGGTCTTTCGTAATCACCACAATAGGGTGGGACGTTCCATCGGAGGGTGCTCTAAAGGAAGAGAGACCGTCACATGGTCTGAAAGAGCAGGAGGCTCTCTCGGATGAGGCAGTCAGTGTCCTTATATTTTTCGCCCCTTGGACTTAATCTAGCCAAGCATGCGTCGTATTGGTGTGTGAGGTAAATGAATATTCTAGTGCATGTGGGTGAGGATCCTCCATATATCCAGCAGTCCCAAGTCTCGTAACAACTGATGACACCCCCCTCCCAGACACAACGCCCCTACTTTGAGGTCTGTGTGCAGTTCTATCCATGTAATTATTGAAAATAAAGTTGAGGTTACCTGCCAGAAGAACCCTCTCCTCTCGTGTAGACATGACCTCTAGCACAGCTCTACGAGGGAAGGATTCCTGACCCTCATTGGGGGCGTCAACTACGAAGAAGCGGTCCCCAATGGTCACATTGTAAGCTAGGAGCCTCCCTATTTCAGCTACTTTAGACTACATTCTACCTCTGAAGGAGTGGGCTACAAGTGTGGCCACACCTGCTGATTTAGTAAAGGCAGAGGAAAATAATTGATGGGAGAAAGCTTTTAAATCGGAGCCTATGTCAGTCGGTCGATAAAAGGTTTGTCTCCTGGAGCATAGAGATGTCTACATTTGCTTGCTATAGACGATAGTACTGCTCTGTGCTTGACCGGATTGTTAAGGTCCTTTACATTCCACGTGAGAATGTAGATTTTCCAAGTATGTGTAGAGAGAATCTGGATTTCATTAAAGACACGGAGGCTAGCATTAGGATTAACACTTTTATTGCCAGCTCCTTGTAGCAGTTGAAAGCAAAACATCTTCAACTCATCAAGTTCCAGAACTTAGAATGTCCAGATTACAAATAAAACCTCTGTCACAGCAGCCATCTTCCTCTTAAGTTGCTCTGGACCCAAAAACTGCAACTGAAAACATTGCGAAACGAATAACATAACTCTTCAAAACATCCTTGTTGGTTACCTGCGAAGAAAAAAAACCCATACAATTTAACTTTTCCACTTATATAGATTTTTAAACCAAAACAAACACCAAAATCCTTGGGAGGGAGGGTGGGTTAATGCTAGCCTCCGTGTCTTTAGTGAAATCCAGATTACATCTACACATACTTGAAGAATCTACATTTCATGACAAGACCGGAGGCTAGCATTATGCTTGTTCAAAGCTGTGATAAAACCACAGACCAAACACGACTCATAGGTTTTAAGTAAAATGTTGCAAACACATCAGCATTAGACCAGTCTGCTACATGCAAAACGACCATCTAACAAGAAAGCCTTACTTGCCATTGCTCCTCTTACCGAATGAGCACCAAACTCTTGCAAACCAATACCTGCCTCCGACATCCAAAATCTCACCCATCTAGCAATAGATGCTGAAGTTACTGGCCTATACGGCTTAACATAAGAAATCAATAACTGATTATAACCTAGTCTTCTGAATTCACAATCTACTCTCATATTCTTTTAAACATCTCACCACACACAACCTAGGATGCTCCTCAAATTTTGGATAAAATATGGACGAAGATATACACTTAGTTCTCTTAGTAATTTTAAAAATTACCCCGTCTGGATTATAACATCTATTATTTACATCCAGGGCTTTAATATCCGAAACCCTTCTGAAAGAAATCAGACACGACAAAGTTGCTAGCTTCCCTGACAACGGCTTCAAACTCAAAAGCCTATTCGCCTGCCATCCTTCAAACAAATTAAGAAGATTATTAACGTCCAACAAACAATTGCACCTAGGCAGTCTGCGCAACTTAACACCTTTCATAACCCTACAAATTAGAGGTTCTCTACCTATGGGACAACCTCCCACTAAAACATGACCGGCAACAATTGCCGACCTATAACAATTAATAGTCCTGTAGCTTAAGCCTTTCTGAAACATATAAGATAGTTTGACAACTCTATGGCATGTGCCTCAACAGCATCCAGACCCCTTTCTAGGCACCAACAAACCCATTTCTTCCATACTACAACGTACCTCCTCCTAGTTCCAGGTGCCCAAGATTCCCCGAGCAACTCCTGAGCCTGCTCCGAAAGTCCTCTGAACTTCACTCCTCTCCTGAAATCCTCCAACCAAGAAGGCTCAATGCCCCTTCTAAAACCAACGGATAAAAAACAAAAAAAAACACTCTTCTGCCCCTAAACGCATGTCCTTTGACTCTGGCATTAAGTATGGCTCCTCTATTGCAATCTCCAACAGAGCTGGAAACCAAGCCTGTCCTGTCCACAAAAGCGTCACAAGAATCAACTGACAACTCTGTCTCCTCACCATCAATAACACCCTCTGAATCATCGCAAATGGGAGAAACGCATACCACCGTACCTTCCTCCAATCCTGTTGAAACGCATCCACCTCCTCTGCCAATGGATACAGCCTCCTACTGTAATACCTCTCCAATTGGAACGTCAACCTTGACGCAAACAAATCCACGTCCAGAGGACCCCAAACTTTAAATGTCCTCTGGAAACACTGAACATTCAGTTTCCAATTGCTGAAGTCCCTGAGATACCTCGAGTTCCAATCTGCAACAATGTTGTCCTGAAAGTGTTCTGCTCGTAACCCTATTTTCTGTTTGAGACAAAAATACCAAATCATCTTCGCTGAGTCATGTTCCTCGACCTGCTTCCACCCAATCTGTTTATATAACGAACAGACGATATATTGTCCATTTTCAACAAAACATTGAAATCCCTCAACGTCCTTCCGAAACACTTCAAAACAGAGTCCTACCCTCATTTCTAAACCATTTATGTGTTTCAACCTCTTCCATGGACCATATTCCACCCGTTTCCTGATCCTCCAAACAAACACCCCATCCAAACATGCTTGTGTCTGTCTCTAAAACAAAATCTGCACAAACTCCAAAAATGTACCTGCCATTCCAAGTCTCTAGGTTCTCTAACCACCAATCCAGCTCCTACCGAGCCTCCTCCGTAAGGGAAACAGGATCTCCATACCAAAAAACCCTCCCTCAACGCATCTGCTTTCAGTCTCTGTAAAGCTCTGTAATGGAGCGGCCCAGGAAAAACTGCCTGTATTGAACTTGAAAACAAGCCAATCGCCCTTGCTAAACCTCTTAGAGATATACTCTCTCTCGTCAACAATCCTCTCACTTTCGAACTTATCTTTACCACTTTCTTCTCCGATAAACTTAAAGTCTTCTCTACAGTGTTCACCACGAAACCTAAAAATTCTAAATTTCGACTCGGTTTCAAAACAGACTTCTCCTTGATGATCAGAACCCAATCCTTCCAAAAGATCCCATACACAAACGTAACTGTCTCTCCAGCTCTTTCCTACTGAGATATTGATAAAAAAATCATCTAAATACATTATCAATCGAATTCCTCTCTCTGAGAAACTTGCCTACTGATCTCAACACTGATCTCAACACCTTTGTAAAACACCAAGGTGCCGACGCTAGACCAAACGGGAGACAAGAAAACTGATACAGCTTCCCCAACCATTTGAACAGCAGGAATTCGAGACTCTCCTCCGCAACTGTAATAGTGAAAAAAGCATCCTTTAGGTCCAATTTCACTGACCAATCTTTCTCTTGTAGAATCTCTCTCAAAAGATGGATCACCTCCATCTTGAAATGTCTGTAAACAACATACTGATTCATACTTTTCAAATTTATCACCGGTCTCCATCCCTTTTCCTTCTTCACCAAAAATATAGTACTTACAAAGCCCCGATCTTTCTTCAAAACCTTCTCTTGTGCTCCTTTCTGCAACATCTCTAACACCTCTTTTTCTATTACATCTTGTAAATCTTTTTGAAAAACTAGTTGATTTGGTTCTTCCAACTGCTTTGGCTCCTCAAACTCTAGAACATAACCTTTTATTGTTTTAATAACCCACCTATCTTGTTAAATTCTCACAGTTCTTCACAAACCATCTCAATCTTCCCCCTACCCCGCTTGGGATAGAGCCAAAATCTGTCCTCATACTCCCCTTGAGAGAACTGAGCTCTTCCCCCTTGCGTTGTGAACTCTCCCATGTCTTCCTCTTTGAGGGTAAAACCCTGTTGCTGACTGTAATACTCTAAACGCAGCTCTTCCCTGGGACTGATAATGTGCCCTTGAGAAAGCTCGGCCAGGGAGTCGGGCTTCGGCCCCGGCCCGGTCAAAAACACCCATTTCAAAAAGTCTCCTTAGGGAAGACTGTGCTTGGTCTAAACTGGTAAAAGTGGAAACGTACTTTCCCACACCTTTGACCAGTCCTTCTCCAAACAAATAACCTTTTGGATCCTCACTTGGCTTTCTTCGCAAAGTCTCCCAGTTTTGGACTTATCCTCATAAGGATAGCTTTGCTTCCTTCCACAGATAAAGATGCGTCAGCGTTTCCTAAGAAACAAACCGCTCTCTGCGACCATCCCCTCAAATTAATGCCCACCTGTACATCTTTTATTTTGGCCTCCTTCGCCATGTCTAAAATTCTAGACAATGGACCCAACACATCCAATAAAGGATCTTGACACCGTTTTAGTGCCCTCTCCAAACCCTTACTGGGATCACGTCCCATCTTAAACAAAAATCTTATAAGATCTGGATCCAGATCTGGCGTCACACATGCTTTGCCATCCACAACTGAACGAGAGCACTTCGCTCTCATAACTGCTCGCCTCCTTTTCCAAAGACCTCCTTATCCATAATTTTAAGAATTCGGCAACATGAGGCATAGTACACCACTCTGAGCTCCTAGGAAGCCTAATCATTTCAGGACTAAACACGTCAATTCCCAGAGGATCCTTTATGATCCCTTTTTCTTTCCTCTCCTTCTCAACTTTATCTGTGTCCATATCCCACCCATCATCGTAAGTCATCTAACACAAACTCATCTACCTCATCCTCATACTCTATATCTGTAACCTCTTTCAAATTTCTCTCACTTTCTTTTGTGTCACTATGGAGACCCTCTTTTGTGCTGCGAAGCACACCACCCTCATTTGTGGCGCTAGGCTCACCCAATCTTCTTGTCATAAACTTGACTCCCACTTCAATATTCTTAATCTTCCTAGGTCTCTTTCCATTACCCTTCACTTCACCTTCCTCTTCCTCCACAGACCAGTATTCATCCTCTGAAGCTTCTATCGCTCTTCTTTTCCTCCTCAAAGCTCTCTAAAACCTCCTTCATAGAACTCATCTCTTCTTGCACTGTTTTTTTAGATTTGCATCGCCTGATCCTGTGCACCTTCATTAACTTCCATTTTAAAATCCCTTCTTCCCAAAACACCTATTAATTCAATTTTTAAAATATTCTTTTCTTCAATGAACTCCTATTCTAATAAATCTATTTCCCTATGACCAAATCTTTTGCCAAATAAATAACTCTCTTATATCCCTACACCTTTCCGAAGCCTACAACAAAATTACAATCAATTTCACTTGTTCGCGTCCTCTTCTGCTCTGTCGGACAGAAAAACAGCAGACGGCAGTTAGAGATAAGATGGACAAGAGTACAGCACTCTACGGGCCTCGCGCACCTCATAGGCCTAGAGTGAACTGTTGCACGCATCCAAAACCAAACCAAAATGGCCCCATACGTAGTCACTCGCGCCGATGTAAACACCTGTACAGGCTCCCACGAGGTTCAAACTTACCTCGCTTCAACCGCAGAGCCTGCACGGGACCTCATCAGTACGCCACAAGCAGAAGCGCAAGACGCTCACTCGCAGCGCAAACTTTTTTGGTTTTTTAAAAATTAAACCCTCAAACTAAACTACTTTTTTTAACCTATACGCTTTAGAACCCATAAATTGGGTTTTGTATGAATACAGTCAATCCACCTAAATTACCTACAAAATACTCCTAAACACAATATCATTTACCTTTAAAACTAACTTCAACTTTTCACAAAACAGTATTTTATAATATACATATAATTAAAGATACACAATATAAACACTAATTTCTACCATAAATCAACAGTATAGCAATGAAGGGATACTTATCTGTCAAGGAGCAGCATATAAAAGAGGAAGATGGCTGCTGGGACAGAGGTTGTGTGTGTAATCTGGACATTCTAAGATCTGGAATTTAAGGTGTTGAAGATGTTTTGCTTTGAAGTGCTGCAAGGAGCTGGCAATAAAAGTGTTAAGCATAATGGTAGCCTCTGGACTTGTGTGTACGATGTAAGTGCAATAATGGGCACTGTCCCAGTTATGGGAGACCTGTCATCACTCCCAGGACCCTCCCAGCACCCATGAAAAAACATGTCTGATCCAAGATGTACCAGTATTGATAGTGAGCACTTTTCCCCTGGTAGACACATTAAAAAAAAAAAAACACAATTAACAACAATAGTGATGATAACATCAAGTCCAATACCAAAAGGTTAACTTACAGTTCCTTTGGTGCTCGAAGAGAGGGGGTGCCTGTTCTGTGGCCTCGCATCCATCCCCCAGCCACCACGCCGGCATCTGCCATTGCAAAGCTGATGTTCATTGTTTTGTGCCCTAGCAGTCTCACAGGATCTCTGTTTTGGCCAGCTCTCCGAGCAGCGATTCCAGCACCGCCTGTTGTTCAGCTGCAATTATCGCTGGATCAGGCTGTGTGTTGCCAGAAGACGTTTTGCGCCTTTGCAGGGGGGGGGGGGGGAGTTCATAGGTTGGTCATAGTTCATAGGTTGGTCTTGAGTGGTGAAGACATCACTGCCCAGGATTCGATAAGTTCTCTTCAAGGATCTCATCAGAAGCAATTTGCCATCTAAGCGGAAGATAAGGTGGAATGGGTAGCCCCAGAAGTAACTGATCCCCATGCTCTGTAGGTGAGAGGTAGCAGAGCAAAACGTATGGCGTTTCTACAGTGAGATTCCTGGCAGATCTTGATATAGCATCAGTGAACGTTTCTTGATTTGCAATGTATGCTTCTCACAGGCTTTGCACAAGATAGCCTTTCAGCTGAAAGTCATGAATGAACAAGAGGAGATCGGCTGGCGAGGGCATCCTCGCTCTTGGTAAGCCTACCCTGTGAACTCAGTCTATTTTAATGGTAAAGTCTGAGGAGGGCTTCCAGGATGAAGAGGAAAAGATCTTTAACGTAGAGATTGATGTCAGAACCTTCGGCTTTCAATGGTACACCTTTAATATGAATTTAAAGAATTCGGAGGCCCAGGGATCCCAAGTTCTGGAAAGAATTGCTCAATTTGTTGAAATAGTTATTAATTTCTTGGAGGAAAGACTCAAGGCACTGGACCTCTATGGCCTTAAAGAGTTTGTGGATACTTATAGTAGTGAGTCAATTTCACTCCCTCTGTAGTAAGCAACATCCAATAAATTGGTAAATCCAGAGTGTTGTTTATTTATATAAATAAGAAGACTTATATTTCAATTGGTCCAGTTGATTGAAACAGAATACATTCATCGGGGTAAGATGAACAGACCAAATATAGAACAAAGGTGAACAGCCAACACGTGTTTCGCCCTTTTGGCACGGTTCCTGGCCAGGGCTTTCTCAAGGCTGTACAAGAAAAAAGAGAGATAAAACGGGGAATGAATCTTAGGAGTGAGGGGTTATTTTTTTAAAAAATCTTAAAACACCCAGTGATATTTCAAGAAAAGAATAACTGTGTGATGTGTAAAGCCCCAACTCCATAAACAAGTGCTCAGGAGACATATTCGGGGAGTACTGTTGTTGGAAGTTTTGTTATATATCATTTAGTTTATCTTTGTTTAGTCGGAGGTGTTTAGCCTTTGTGATAATCCATAAGTGAAGTTAATTCCACATAGTTTTGACATGCTTACAAAAGCAAGATGAAACGGCAACCAGGCAAACAAAGAGAAATATATATTACTACACCAATGTTTATTAATAAGAGTCAGTGAGACATGCGGTAAGATTAGAAGTGCGAGTTAGAGTAAATAAGTAAGGCCAAGTTTATACCTTAGTATTTATGACACACAAAAATTGCATATGTTTCATTTGACATGGTCCAAAGTCACTGTATAATACAGGTGGTCCAGCCTCTGCACAATAAGGAAAAAGTAACCAGAAGGGGAGGGGAAGAGCAAGTAGGCATAGAGAGAAAGCAGAGAAAAAACTTAAAAGATAGGGATGAAGGGAGAGAATAAAGAAAAATAGAAGAAAAACACAGTGAGTATAGGCACCAGCTGACAAATGGAATTTAGTCATGTTACTAAACATTAATCCTTTGAAAAGTCACAATATCGTAACTATTTGGTTATACTCAGTTATTTCATGAGTTTAATCAAGAATAGAGAAAGAGGGCGACTTAAAGAATGAAAAATAATTCTGTTTACTCTCCCGTCATTAGGGGAGAGCAGTCTCGTAGGCGAGACCCGGGTTAACCCCGTAGTGAGGGTTACAAGTAATAAAAGGACCCCAACCGGTTAGAGGACTATTTAAACGATCGTTTGTTTGTAGCCAGTTACTTACTGTCAGGCTTGTAGATGAGTCTACAAAGGGTTCCCGTCACTTGTGTTCCTCAGCGCGATATGTTCGCGTTGTGGTCCGCGGCCATCTTAATTGGGCTAACGCGGCCGATCACGTGTCTATGGCGATATTGTTAGTAACTCAGGCGCCATCTTGTAATGTTGTAATAATGTGTTAGAATTGCCTGATCCAATACACAGCGACGAGAAATATTACAATAAGGACTCAGAATCAGTATTTTATTCAAGAACAAGAGCTACGGCTATTTATTTTACTAGTGTTCTTTACCGACGTATGTTCGTCTTAGGGTCCGCGGCCATCTGACGGAGGCTTACGCGGCCGATCACGTGTCTATAGCACTACTGTTTAAAACTTCTGTCACCATTTTGTAGTGTAGTGATATTAACTGGAGATACCTAGTCCCGTATACAACGACGGAGGATATTTTAATTAAAACTTCAAAGACAAATTGTATTAAAAAATAATAAGGCGAGAAGATCTTATTTAAAGTGAGTGTTAATATTTAGTATCAATTTCCGCTAGCAGTCATGTGACTACAATTCAAAAAAGTCACAAAAGGACCAAGATCATCTTATGAAAAGTTTCATGGGTTCAAATAGTACATGTGCAGAGGACTTTTGATTTTTCTTAATATGTTTAGTATAATTTGGTCATGTTACGCGGGTTTCCGTTTTCAGCCTGATTTTGCAATCAGCTGATCTTGGCGAGCATGCTCTCTAGGTGGGAAGAAACTCGAGAGCATTAAGATAGTAATGATTACTAACTCAGTGTTACGAGTGAGAGATTGAAAATGTCAAGCTGGTTAAAGGGCCAGTAAAGGAGATGTAGGGTTAGTATAGCATCCAGTAAGGAAGATAAAAAGAGAGGAATTGCCTAAAATTTGTCAGAACTCAGTGAATACACATATAAGTCGTGGACAATATATCAACTGATTTTAGCTTCACAGTAACACTATAGTATGACAATATTAAATGATAGTTCCTTTAGACATTTAAGGTTCATTATTGTTCTTGTAGTGGCCACTCTTATACGATGGTATAGTTTTTGGTAAGTTGGAGAGTCTTATAGCCAATGATGCCACTCCTGATCTTTATTGAGGCCGGTCTCTACGGTCCCATAACGGATTATATAGGCACTTTCCTTCTGTCTTAAGCGTTGTTCCAGATTCCCGCCTCTGGCATGTTGAATTTTTTCTAAACCACAGAAAACGAAATTCCGATTATGTTCATGGTGCAAGTTAAAGTGTTCGACCAAGGGTTGTCTGTCATCAGTTTTGTGGATGTTTCGATAGTGCTCCTGTATTCGTTTTTTGAGAGGACAAATTGTGCTCCCTATATAATGTTTCCCACATGGACATGTGATTAAGTAAATCACATTTGTACTCTCACAGTTGATGAAATCTTTGATGTGAACAATACGACCATTTATCCACGTATTCTGTATTTTTGATTGGCCCAGTTTGCTTATCAAGCAGTTAGAACAAGTGTAAAAGCCATTTGGTCTCTGTAAAAAGGATGCAGTTTTTTGTTTAGGTTGAAAGTATGATGGACATAGTGAATCTCGTAGATTTTTACTTCTCTTGAAGCTAAGTTGAGATTGGTCTTTTACTACAGATCTGACTGTTGGATTAAGTGTCAGTAAGTTCCAATGTTTTTTAAGAACTTTGCGTATATGATGGTGGCCATTGTGAAAAGGGGTTAGAAACCGTATGATAGGTTCCGTCTCCTTCTTTTTCCTATTTTGTAAGAGGTCGTTTCTGTCCTGGTGAGAGACTTGTAGTTGAGTTTTTCTCAGGGAGCAACTATTATATCCACGTTGGATGAGTCTTGATGTGATCTCTTGATTGTGCTTCAAAACTTTGGTCTGAGCTACAGTTGATTCTGGCCCTGCGAAACTCCCCTGATGGTATATTTTTGATGGTATGCTGAGGATGGCTGCTGGACGCGTGTAAGATTGAATTAGCGGCCGTGGACTTGCGATGAAACTCTGTTTGTAAGATGTTATCTTCAACGGAGATTTTTAAATCCAAAAACTCTATTTCACTTTTGGATATAGTGAATGTGACATTGATATCCCATTGATTGGGAGTCAAGAGTTTTGATGAAGTGGAGTAGACGTGCTTCAGATCCTTGCCATATTAAAAGCATATCATCGATGTATCTGCCCCACATTACTATGTTCTCAGAGAAGTTGTTTTTGTTGTCATTCCAGATCCAATGACGTTCTACTTCTCCCATAAAGATACAAGCGTATGGGGGGGCAAATTTAGCCCCCATAGCTGTACCTTGTGTCTGTAGGTAGTAGATTCCATTGAAGAGAAAAAAGTTGTTGTATAAACAGAATTACAGAAATTCCAGGATCATGTTGTTCCTTGCAGTGAAATGAACAGATCTTCCTTGTAAGCATTTTCTTACTGCTGCTATACCATCAGGGTGTCGAATTGACGTGTATAGACTAACAACATCGATGGTAGAGAGAAGATAGTCTGATTGCCATGTAATGTTGTTGAGCTTCTGTAATACATCCTTAGTATCCCGGATAAAGGAGGGAAGATCTCTCATGAACGGCTGTAGTTCCTCATCAATATATGCCCCAATCCTGGAGCATATAGAGTCTATACCTGCAATGATTGGTCTGCCTTTCGGAGGTATGCCTGGTTTGTGCACTTTTGGCAGAAGATATAGGGTCGGGGTAACTGGAGTCTCTATGAATAGAAGTTGTTTTTCTGCTAATGTAAGCAGGCCATTTTCATACCATTTGTTAAGTAAACAAAGCAATTTATTTTGTATTTCTTTAGTTGGATTTGTGGTAAGTTTAGTGTAGCAGGCAGAGTCTCCCAGACAACCCTTGGTCGAACACTTTAACTTGCACCATGAACATAATCGGAATTTCGTTTTCTGTGGTTTAGAAAAAAATTCAACAACATGCCAGAGGCGGGAATCTGGAACAACGCTTAAGACAGAAGGAAAGTGCCTATATAATCCGTTATGGGACCGTAGAGACCGGCCTCAATAAAGATCTGGAGTGGCATCATTGGCTATAAGACTCTCCAACTTACCAAAAACTATACCATCGTATAAGAGTGGCCACTACAAGAACAATAATGAACCTTAAATGTCTAAAGGAACTATCATTTAATATTGTCATACTATAGTGTTACTGTGAAGCTAAAATCAGTTGATATATTGTCCACGACTTATATGTGTATTCACTGAGTTCTGACTAATTTTAGGCAATTCCTCTCTTTTTATCTTCCTTACTGGATGCTATACTAACCCTACATCTCCTTTACTGGCCCTTTAACCAGCTTGACATTTTCAATCTCTCACTCGTAACACTGAGTTAGTAATCATTACTATCTTAATGCTCTCGAGTTTCTTCCCACCTAGAGAGCATGCTCGCCAAGATCAGCTGATTGCAAAATCAGGCTGAAAACGGAAACCCGCGTAACATGACAAAATTATACTAAACATATTAAGAAAAATCAAAAGTCCTCTGCACATGTACTATTTGACCCCATGAAACTTTTCATAAGATGATCTTGGTCCTTTTGTGACTTTTTTGAATTGTAGTCACATGACTGCTAGCGGAAATTGATACTAAATATTAACACTCACTTTAAATAAGATCTTCTCGCCTTATTATTTTTTAATACAATTTGTCTTTGAAGTTTTAATTAAAATATCCTCCGTCGTTGTATACTGGACTAGGTATCTCCAGTTAATATCACTACACTACAAAATGGTGACAGAAGTTTTAAACAGTAGTGCTATAGACACGTGATCGGCCGCGTAAGCCTCCGTCAGATGGCCACGGACCCTAAGACGGACATACGTCGGTAAAGAACACTAGTAAAATAAATAGCCGTAGCTCTTGTTCTTGAATAAAATACTGATTCTGAGTCCTTATTGTAATATTTCTCGTCGCTGTGTATTGGATCAGGCAATTCTAACACATTATTACTACATTACAAGATGGCGCCTGAGTTACTAACAATATCGCCATAGACACGTGATCGGCCGCGTTAGCCCTATTAAGATGGCCGCGGACCACAACGCGAACATATCGCGCTGAGGAACACAAGTGACGGGAACCCTTCGTAGACTCATCTACAAGCCTGACAGTAAGTAACTGGCTACAAACAAACGATCGTTTAAATAGTCCTCTAACCCTTTGGGGTCCTTTTATTACTCGTAACCCTCACTACGGGCTTAACCCGGGTCTCGCCTACGAGACTGCTCTCCCCTAATGACGGGAGAGTAAACAGAATTATTTTTCATTCTTTAAGTCGCCCTCTTTCTCTATTCTTGATTAAACTCATGAAATAACTGAGTATAACCAAATAGTTACGATATTGTGACTTTTCAAAGGATTAATGTTTAGTAACATGACTAAATTCCATTTGTCAGCTGGTGCCTATACTCACTGTGGTTTTCTTCTATTTTTCTTTATTCTCTCGCTTCATCCCTATCTTTTATGTTTTTTCTCTGCTTTCTCTCTATGCCTACTTGCTCTTCCCCTCCCCTTCTGGTTACTTTTTCCTTATTGTGCAGAGGCTGGACCACCTGTATTATACAGTGACTTTGGACCATGTCAAATGAAACATATGCAATTTTTGTGTGTCCTAAATACTAAGGTATAAACTTGGCCTTACTTATTTACTCTAACTCGCACTTCTAATCTTACCGCATGTCTCACTGACTCGTATTAATAAACATTGGTGTAGTAATATATATTTCTCTCTTTGTTTGCCTGGTTGCCGTTTCATCTTGCTTTTGTAAGCATGTCAAAATTATGTGGAATTAACTTCACTTATGTATTATCACAAAGGCTAAACACCTCCGACTAAACAAAGATAAACTAAATGATATATAACAAAACTTCCAACAACAGTACTCACCGAATATGTCTCCTGAGCACTTTTTTATGGAGTTGGGGCTTTACACATCACACAGTTATTCTTTTCTTGAAATATCACTGGGTGTTTTAAGATTTTTTAAAAAATAACCCCTCACTCCTAAGATTCATTCCCCGTTTTATCTCTTTTTTCTTGTACAGCCTTGAGAAAGCCCTGGCCAGAAACCGTGCCAAAAGGGCGAAACACGTGTTGGCTATTCACCTTTGTTCTATATTTGGTCTGTTCATCTTACCCCGATGAATGTATTCTGTTTCAATCAACTGGACCAATTGAAATATGTCTTCTTATTTATATAAATAAACAACACTCTGGATTTACCAATTTATTGGATGTTGCTTACTACTATAAGTATCCACCTTGAATATGAATGTTGATCCATCTTTTTTCCACATCTTCAGCGTGGGCCTGTAAATCGATCTGTTAATCACGTAGTCGGATGATTTGTTGCTAAAAAAAATTAATTAACTCCTTGCAACTGTTTTGATGTTCTTCTAGAGCTGCAACTCCGTCCCTGAGAGCATCCAGGTTTCTTCGGATATCCATAATGTCTCTAGAGAGGTCTCGCTGGACTGTCTGAAGGTCGGCCTGCAGAGTTGTGAACAGAGTTTTGAGGAAGGAGTATGTAACGGTTTCCTCTGTGCTGTCCTTGTCTTGGAGATGGTTTGGTCAGCATGTCTTTTAGGTTGCATTTTTTTTCGTTCGGGCCGCGGCCCTTTCTCCTGAACTCAAGGGGTCGTCTCCCAAGCCTGTTTCTGTTCAGTTGCTAGGACTTTGGGAGTCTGCAGAGAATAGCTGTTAGTACAGATGATAGTGATTGGGGGCAGCCAGTACCCTAGGCACTGGATCCAAGTGGATAAGTGGCTCAAACAGGCTCTCCTGTTGATTTGGTCTTCCTTTTAAATGTTTGTGCACACTCGAAGTAGGTAGCTGGAAACCATGGAGGGCAGCCCAGTTTGCCTTGGGGTTAGGTGCCCGGGGTGTTGCATCACTATAGTTCGTGGTGTGGCGAGTGCAAGCGATATAGGTGGTGGAGACATCTGGGTCAGCGACCCCACAGTTAAAATCAGGCTATGAAGTAGTCCGTTAACGTGGTTAGGGCTCACTAGGCTGGCATGGGGGGCCTAAAGGGGAGATCAGCAGCGATGGTATGAGTAGCGGGAGCTTATCTGCCTCCCCAGAGTCGGAGGTGTGGGGCCATTGATGGGTGTCTAAAAGCACCTGGTGTTTGGCATGGTCAGCTCCCACAAAGTCTTTGCCCCAATAGCAAAACTCTCTACTCCAGAAGGTTCCAGAACATAGGCTATAACCAGTCCACTGGAAAGCCATTGGCAGGAGTGGACATGTTGCACGTCCCAGGGTTGAGCTGAGATGGTCACTGTAGTAGCCTGGAGAAGAAAGGCCCGGGACCGCTGTCGACTAGGCACCAGGACCGGCCAGAGAGAAGGTCACCGCACACACCCAGGCCCCACCCAGATCTCTGCTTACCTCCAGATGCCCCCAGTTCACTACCCGCTCCTGTAATCCTCCGCTCTGGGTCAGAGTTCTAGGTCGCTGAGACTAAGCCAGACAGCAGTGCAGGGTCACGCCTCTGACAACGAAAGGCAGCCCATTGGCCATGCAGCAAGGTTGCTGAATGTCTTGCAAGGTTCCACTGTGTCACGCATAAAACCGAGCTCACCTCCCCTGTGGCTGTAGGGAGGGTATGTTCTAGCGCCAGATGATGCAGCCAAGTCGAGACCCGTCGGTATCACAAGGTCCCACAGTCTCTTGCGCCCGTTGCAGCGAGGTCTCCAGTCTGGGGATCAAGCCAAAGGTGTGGCCACGATTCTGCCACGTCTGGGCCGCTTTCGGATTACAGTCTCCAGCAAGGCAGGAGGTTGGCGTTCCGATCACACCAGCTCTTCATGAGCTCAACCTCTCCCTCCCACCCCCCAAATTTGATGCAATTCCATTCAGCCGTAGCAGTATTCCAAAATCCCTATTGAACGGGGAAAATTGTGTTTTGCACCCCCGGTCCCCCCTCCTCTTCTCAGACCCAGCTTGAGAATGCTGATAGACAAATCTTCATGAAATTTCCAAAACTAGCTTGCTACTCACTTCAGCTGCTGTACTGAAGGTTACAAGCTGACTGGTCCAGGAAGTGCCAAGAAAAAAAGGGGGGTCCCAAACAGCGTTTTCCCTTTGCAATGTCCCAAAGGGATTTTGAACACTACTAAAGCCCGAACCGCCAAGTGGAATTTCACTACATTATGCAGAAATCTAGATAGTGTTCCAGATAGATTTTTTTTGTATGGTGTGAATCCCTTCAGTAGTTTTTCAAGGAAAAAGAAATATAGATATCCAGGGACGTGGATCCATCATGGAGGATCTGCCAGCTGCGGGCAGAGGAAAAGCAAGGTCCTGGCCTGCCACAAGCAGACTGGAAGGGGTCAAGGCAGAGGTACCCTGACCCCATGGGTGCAATATAAGGGTCTGTGAGGGACCCCTGATCGGCTAGAAAATACCCCAAAATGATTGCTTGGGCCACTAGTGTGGATCTGCGTATCTGCCGTAGCGCTCAGCGCTGCCTCCCGTGTAAAAATAGGCCAGATCTGCAAATCCAGTAAAATAAAGAAATATATATAATCCACTCACAGGCCTACTTACACTGACACACCCACCCACTCACTCACTCACGGACCAACACCGACACACAGACCCCACAGACACCCACTCACAGGTACTCACAGACCCAGACACCCTCACAAACCTACTCAGACCCACACTCATACAGCTACTCGCACACCAATTCACAGACTCAAAACCACTACCACACCCATTCACAGGCCCACACAGCCAGCCATTCACACACACAACCACTCACACACCAGGTTACAGGGACATTATAGTTTGGAAATATAATTTTTTTTTAACTTAAAAATTAATAGAAAAAAACAAAAATTATACGGATGTAGTTTGGCTCAGATTTCACATGCACAAAACCATACAAACTTAGCAGTTATAGTGACCTGAGCTAACTAGAACTTACACTTCCGCCATGCATGGCTTACGACCTCTATATGCTTATATCTATAATGTCCCTGTAACCATTAGGTTTTTTTCAGTGAATTTCTAAGGTGTTTTTAATTCTATTTCTGAACTATAACGTCAATGAAACCTTTGGTTTTTTCAGCAATATTTAGGACCACATTTTCATATGAAAAGCATTTTTGGGTTTGCGAATACCTTTGGCACCGTTTGCCGAATCTTCATGATTCTCTCCCCGACCCCCCCCCCCCCCCCCCCCCGACCCTTCCCCCAGGGGGCAATCAGTCAAGCGTGGCTGAGAAATAGGAAGGGGTGGTGCTCTAAACATGTTTTCCCCATTTAATTTTCAAAAGGAAAATTAGACAAGACAAGCCAAAATGGAATTCCCCAAAATGTGGTAGAAAGGAAGGCCATGGTTCAGAATTGATTTGGGAATCTTTTCAGTAGTTTGCGAAATTAGGGTTCAAAAACTATGCATATTTCACACTGGAGGGCCCGCAAGAGATCAGTGCACTCAACCACGTTGTGATTGGCTAGCAGCAACCCGAATTAAAAGTTCCAGCCACCATCCTATGATTCGGGTACTATCGAGACACCTAAAAAATAAAACAAAACAAAGATACAAGGGGGCAGCAAAAGGATTGAAAGCTGTGAGCAGAGTCCAAACTATAGTTCAAACAGCCAAACTAAATGAGGGTTGTGCAAAGAATAAGCTTTAGGTGGTACTCCACGATCTGGAAAACCAGCACAGCACCACTTACTTCATCACAAAAAGTCTGGTTCAAGACTTTAGCTTCCCAGGCATGTTAGCAACTTGCAACCATATTAGGAGTGAAAGGTTTCTATTTAGAAGCTGAATGGCTCGGGGGTCTGTAGAATAAACTAGACATGGGCAAACTGAGGCACTGACGGGGTCTGAAACCATGAAGACATGCGTGCACAATGCTATATGACTGTCCAGCTTCAGAAGAAAAAGGAGCCTCCTTCTTATTAGAAAATACTATAGGTAATTAGTATGATAAAACTGACAAAAGCTTCTAGATCAGACGGTTTGGCAATGCATTCTACAAGAATTTTAGTCTGGTTCTGACCACAAACAAGCAGATGTGTTATTCCAGTCACGGAGAAAAGTAATTAAATCTGTGAGTGAGGCACAGATTTCTGGCATTTCAAAATCAGGCGGGAAAAAAAAAAAAGATGTGGAGTTTCCACCAGAAGCAAGATATTTAGGATGTTTATGGGTAGCCTTACATCTAGGCTTGAACAGCTAACTTATTTGATTCTGACAAATCAGGACATATATGGTTAGGTACAGAGGATATAATAATCAAAGAACATATGCCCTTGACAGAAAATGTCTCAGATACACATAAGAATGCAGCCCTCATCACATCTGAAGTGGCAAAGGTATATGGCAGAGATAACTGTTCCTTTCTGAATGGTGTTAAGGGAGGAGAGCATGTTTGGATACTGCAATCTCATCAGCAGTGCAATGAATGGGTGTGAATGGGGAGCAGGAGATGGAGAAACTTCAGGGGTGATTGGCTTGAAAGAAGGAGGAGTATGTGACCGCTCTGATCCTAACCCCCCCAGCCACCTCTTTGTCCTTATGGAGCAACACAGAGGTACATGGAAAAGGAAGACTTGTGAAAAATGGTTACTTATAATAATTTTAAACAAGCATTTGCAATGAGATAGGACTCGCATTTACGCAAGACCTATTGCTTTGCAAACAGGAGTGCGGGCGGCGAGCAAAGGCGTGAACATCGGGGGGGGGGAGGGGGGTGAGAAGGCAGGGCAGTAAGAGAACCCCATTAAAGAAAATAGTGCTCACAATCTAAATAACACATACTGTGCAACATTCCAAGTAAAGGGGCCAGTAGCCATGGAAGGATACAAATTACATCATGGCTGTCATAAGGAGGGACTAACAAGCCTATAAACCAAATCGGAAGGCAGCATTTAGAAAGGACGAAGACACAAGGCAATGAATAATATGGGCGGGAGTGGACGTGGCTTATCTCCCGTACTCCACTACCGCCGATCAACCCCAGAGCAGCGCTTGCGCGCTGGCTCAGGGCCCGACCTAAAAAGGGGAGAATGAAAGTGTTTGGACTAAAGAAAGAAGACTGATTATCTGTTGACAGATACTCGGATACTGCCAGATGTGGCAATGAAAATCCCAATGTCCAACTAACAAAGTAGCAGTAAGGCCGCTCATTTCTATTGGTAAACAGGTGATGAGTAAAGATGAGCACTGTTGGCTAATCTAGGAAATACACAAGCCTCTAAATCAAACTGGAGAGGAGGGGGGAGAAAATCCGCAGGGCAATAAGCATGGGAATGAGATACAGGGAAAAAGAGCTGTGGCAGGAAAAACAGGACGACATTTGAGTCAGGTTTCACACAAGCACTACATTGAGGAAACAACTAGACAAGACAAGATTATGTTCTGGTACTACATGCCTGCTAACCTTCAAATGTGGAGCAAAGAAAAAGTTACAACATGTGATGCTTTGGATTTGGAGGGGAAAGCAACATGTTTCTGGAGCTGCCCAAGCTCGTCAAAGTTCTGAGGTGAAGTGATATAATTTTTATACAGGACCATCCCTTTTCGTACTTAGTTTATCCGGAATGCAAATAAACAAAAAGAAAATTCACAAGTTTTGCTTATAGTTTAATATCCATTGCAGCTCTGGGGGTGGCGCTTCATGGTTCCAGTAGTGAACAATTGACTTCAAAGACTCCAAGACATATTAGGAATTATTTTGATTGTATATTTATAAGTAGGGCTCACAGTTTTATGGGTTGTTTTTTTTTGCATTTCCGTCTGTATTTATCTATATTTATTTTTGGACCATTTTATCTGCATTTATCCATATTTATTTTGTGTTTTGCATATAAATGAAGTTGTAAAATTGTCCATTTCCATATTTAACTGATAGACACGCACTCTTACTTTGATGTTGATTGTGTTTTAACTATTTAAGTTGCAAAATATTACATAACTATACATCCACTGGTAGGGGGGACAAGAGATTTCTTGGTGGAGCCTGTGTATTAGATATTCCGGTCCAGAATTGTGTAAGTCCCTAAAGGCAATACACAAGGCTTTAAAAGCAATCCTTTTCTTAATGGAAAGCCAATGAAAGGAGTAAGAGCTGGTTTGGCAGAATGATGCCTGGGAATGCCGGACAGAAGCCAGGCTGCCGTGTTCTGAAGAACCTGTAGCTTGCTAAGAAGACCTTTCTGTAGACTGACAATAGTCTGGTTAAGAAAGAATAAGAGCAGAGATAACTGTTTTTTAATATCGCCAGGTATAAATGGAAAGATCTTCCTGAGTATTTTTAATGTGTAGAAAGTGGATGAGGTAATATAATTTACATGATGCTTAAAGGATAACGCTGTATCGAAGATACTCCCAAGTTCTTTGCTTTTGTTACAGGAGTGGGGACCGAGCAGAGTTCCTGAGGCCACCAGTCGGGTGACCAAAAGGTGATGTTCTATCCGAAAAACAAATACCTCAGTCATGCCAGGGTTTAATTTCAGGCAATTCTCTGCCATCCAATTACTAACCTGTTACATACAGCTTTGAAATCTGGCAGCTGTGTCCTGAATATTATTGGTCACTGAGACAATGATCCGAGTGTCATCAGCATAGAACGCCATGGCAAAGCCAAGGGATTTAATAAAAGCAGTCAGGGGAGTGACAATTAGATTGAAAAGAGGGGCTGAGCGAGGAGCCCTGTGGAACGCCTCAAGGGAGTTGGTAGGAGTGAGACGTATAGTTGCCCAGTTCTACAAACTGCTCTCGTTCACCGAAGAAAGATTTCAGAAGGAAAAGACCTGAACCACCTAGGTCTAAATTTTGGAGACTACTTATTAATAAATGGTTATCCACAGTGTTGAATGCTGCAGAGGTCTAAAAGAATTAATGCAGCATTCCCTCCTCTGTCTAGCGCACGTCTGACCTCTTCAGTAGAAGTGATCAGGGCCAGCTCCATACTGTGCTCGCTTATAAAGACGTTCTAAGTATTATTAATAAAGATGGTCAATTCTTGATTTATCCATTTTTCAAGGATTTTTGCTGGTAAGAGAAGGCAGGCAACAATTCTTGGGATCCAGAGTATCCAGACCTGGTTATTTTTTTTTTTTTAGGAGAGGAAGAATTGAAGCCTTTTTCCATAGTTTAGGGAATACTCCGGTCTCTGTAGATTAAACCCGGTGAGATGTTGTGCGAAGACGTCTGAAGCCAGATGTATTACGGTAACATGAATGGTAAAATTGCAGGAAAATACTTCGAAGGGTTGGCTGGCCTTTGAAACTGAATGGAAACATTAGCTGAGAATTTTGGACACAACGGTTGGACAACTCTCACATCCCAGTTTTTAATATGTGGATGAAATTATTCCAAAATACATTTTGCAGTTCTCAATCCCTCTGCCAGATATGGACATTGCTCTTCACCCACTGGTTTCAGCAATTCCATCATAGGTTATAAAACGTAATTTAGGAGACCGTGATTGAGATTAGAAGGGAGTTATGTTCTTTTTTACTAGTAGAATACGCTGCCATCTCACAAAGTTCAACAATATTTACAAAAAACATAAGATGATACTGGAGTTAATAGAAAACTATTTGCAAACAAAATGTCACAAGCAGGACTGAGATCTCTGCTTTCAGATTAGCTATGCAACCCCCACTTTAGCAAACGTAATCATGCAGCATTATTATACTCTGTTCAGCATACATATTACACCTGGAGAAATGGTGAAACACTGATAAAGCAAAGCTATATGTCAGAAATACAGGCTCTATTCGGACCTTATGTGAACTACTAAGGCACACTCCTGTTGGAAAGGGTTATTTGCTACAATGGGGGTTTAATTGTGCCTCAATAGCTAACCATGATTATACTGGCTCTTTATATTTCAGAAAATAAGAGATGCTCTTATTTCATATATTCAGGCTTTACTATTACTTGCTAGAGGCTACAGGCTTAAATTACTGAAACATTAGGACAGTTCAACATGAGAAAAGCTCTCTTACACTGTTAAGGCATAGCTTGTTGCTCTTTAACCAAGCTTGAACAACAAAGTGGGTCAGCAGTGTGCTCTTGCTGCAAAAGGCACTGCCTGGAGGACCAATAAGTAGTTGTTTTCACTAATTTAAATGTGAAAAGGAGTCCACATTGTAGAAGTAGAAAGATGTTAAACACTCCGAGACAAGAGTGCTGCGCCTTGAGGGAAATCGCAGATGGCAGTCACTCGAGGAGCAGACACTCACTGCTAGAGATTTGAAATAGATCATTTTGCAGCTAGGACTTGAACCAGGTTAGGGAATAACTGGTGATGCAGGCTATACATTGTAAACATGGATATCATGGTTAAACTAATCGAAAGGGGACGTGAGGTACAGCAGCATGAAGAAACCAAAGTGACAAGGATTCGGGATGGGGTAACAGTCGAGATAAGATTAAAGGTAGGAATTAACTATTAACCCCAGTATTTTGCTAATAAAAAGGAAAGAGGATATTCACTGGTATTTTGCTGTGACAATGGGATTTCAATGTGGGCATGAAACTGGAATTGTTCAGTGAGAAGCAGGATTCCTAAAGAAAAATCTCAGCAGCAATTGAGAACCTAATTAAATTAGTTCTCGGGTTTAAGTTTCAAATGGTCGGGTGTAGGCTTCTTGAAGTGGGAAACAGCAAATTGAGAATGAGAGGAGGTACAGATAAGGTGGCTAAAGAGATGAGATAGATTTCCCCCTCTTCTCAACTTAACCATTTTGTAAAGCTCTCCATTTAGGAGGAAGACCGCGGAGGGATAAGAAATGTGAGAGTCTGTGGTCTGCAACCACTTTGAATAGTTTGTTGGGTTAGGAGTAAACCCAAGCAATTTTGTAACAATTCCTTTTGGCCTAATTGACGGCCTGAGTGGACACAATTAAAGAGACTTCAAATAGTGCTGGTCAGAAAGGGAGGATAATAAAACCAATCCTCTGTGAGCAATTTAGAACAAACCTTTCATGTAGAGAGCAGCAGACCTGAATGGAGTAAACCTATATTCTGGTCACCAGAGTGTCTATCACTTAAACGAAATTGTTTCCCTTTTCTCCATAAAGAACTTAACCCCTTGCGTGCGTTGTACGGCCAGGAGCCATCCATCCTAGCACCCACCTTTGGGGAAAGCGCTAGCGCTACCCCGTGGGCCGCCCTTCATGCTGCCCCCACCAGGGAAGGCAGTGGAAGCCCTTCCACCCCCCACGTCATCTAATGATGACCGCGCACGAGGCACGCTGCTGTCATTAGAGAATACCGGACGCGCTGGAAGCCATTTGCTTCCAGCGCGTTGGCAGGAGAGGAGGTTAAAAAGAGGCATCAGAGGAAAGGAAAGGGTTTTCCTTTCTTCCAACGACTTTAAGCATTCCTGCTGCATGATCGCACACGGGGGGTGATCGTGCAGCAGGAATGCCCGGGATTATTATTATTTTTTTTAAATGCCCACCTACACAAGTGAGGCATCATTTACTCGGGAGAGTAAAGCTGTGGGGTAGGACATTTGTGCCGGCACGGTGATTCCACAAACAAATATGTGGAAAATTTTATTTTTTTTCAGCTAAATTTCAGGTTTGCAGGAGACTCTGTGTAGGAAGCGTTGGGGGGGGGGCACGTAAGCCATACCTCCCTTGACTCCCCCCCCCCCCACCCCGGGTGTCTAGTTCTCAGAAATGTGTGGGTTTGATAGGTTTCCCAAGATGGCCGCCGAGCCTGGCGCCAAACACCCAGGTGACCCCCCCTTGCAAAACCAGGTTGTTTTGTGATATGTAATTTTGATGACTCCTCAATACGTTTTGGGCCCTTGCCTGTCACGGGTACTGGACCCACCCACGCGAGTGAGGTGCCATTTTTATCAGGAGACCTGGGGGAACGCTGGGTGGTTTCACGCAGATTCCAGAACATTCCATTACAGAAATGTGAGGAAAATGTTTGTTTTTTCCAAAGTTTGAGGTTTGCAGAGGATTCTGGGTAACAGAACCTGGTGAGAGCCAAACCAGTCACCTCAACCTTGATTCCTCTTAGTGTCTAGTTTTCAAAAAGGTATAGGTTTTCTAGGTGTCCCTAGGCACCGGCAGAGCTAGGGTTCAAAATTCACAGCTAGGCATTTTCCAAAAATAAAAAAGGGTCAGTTTTCACTGTAAAAATGTGGTGTGTCCACATTGCATTTTGGGCCATTTCCTGTCGCGGTCACTAGGCCTATCCACACAAGTGAGGTACCACTTTTATCAGGAGACTTAGGGCGACACAGAATTGTAGAGCAACTGTTATGACCTATTGACTTTCGATGCATTTCTGCCTTCCAAATAAAAGACAATGTGTAAAAAAAGTAGTCACTTTGAAAAATGTCCTATAATTCTCATGCTAGTATGGGTACTCACAATTTCGGAAATGTGCAAATAGCTACAGTTTCCAAACTATATATTTTGTTCCAATTTCAGAAACACATAGATGCCTCTCATCCCGATTTTTCACTGTATATATTTTCGCAAATGAATTGCTATATACCCGGTACACAATAAAAAAAAAACATTGTAAGACGCTGCTCAGTTATTGGCTCTGGGTTCGTCGGGTTCTTGGTGAACCTACAAGTCCTATATATCCCCACAACCAGAAAGGTTCAGCAGTTGTAACTGTATATTGCTTAAAAAAACCTGTCATACTTGGAAGAAGTTAATGGTGAAAACGTTGGCACAAATGGCTTTTTTTCAACTCTTTAATTTTTCCTATTTTCAACTGTTACTTTCTATAAAGAAACCTTGAAGGATCTACACAAATGACCCCTTGCTGAACTCAGAATTTTGTCTACGTTTATGAAATGTATAGCTTTCCAGGATCCATTATTGCTTTCATACCCATGTCTACCATTAACTGGAAAAAGGTTGAAAGCACAAGAAAATAGCAAAAATGGGCTGTGTCCCAGTAAAATGCCAGAACTCTGTAAAAAATGTTGGTTTTCTGACAAAAGTCAGTCAGTCCCTGAAAACTGGTAAGATAGTGATTTCAGCAACAGAAACCCTTTGGTTGATACAATTCGCAGGGAAAAAAAAACAGACGCTTTCATTTGTAGCACTTTTTTCCCACAAAAAAAATTATTATCTGTATTTTGGCTAATTTTTGGGTTCCCTCCATGGGAATCCACAAACCCTGGGTGCCTTTAGTATACCTATGATATTGGAAGAAAAAGACGCAAATTTGGCGTGGATTCCTTATGTAGTCAAAAAGTTACAGGGCTCTATGCGCCGAACTAACCCAAATAGCCAAAAAGTCTTAGCACGGGGGGAGGGGAGGTCTAACAGCGGAGGGGTTAAGGGTTGTACACAAATGCAGAGAGAACAGAAACATACATGTTTAAGTGTTACACATTGGATTAAATTCCTCACAAATGGTCCAACTATTCTCCTATGCCAGACTGAGACATGAAGACCTCTTGGACATAAACAAGCCTGTGAAGAATGCAGGTCACATGTACACGAGATGGCTACACAATTATGTAGTAATATGTTCTGCTGTGTTAGAAAAGAACTGAATTGTTAATCTTAGCACAATCACAGGCAATAGTAGGAAAAGGATGACTGGCATTTCCATCAGGCATATGCCCTGCTTTGTGTAGTGGAATTCATAATATTTTCACACAAAAATCAAGGCAAAGAAGACAACTTGGTCAATTTCCATATTTCAGGCATGTCTGAAAATAAATTACCAAGTAAGACTCCTCTTGCCCCACCTTTGATGGCTAAACAAATTTGTGAACTAAGGACGAACTAAGTACAATTATGTCTCAGATTCTAAAGAGTGTTGGGAATGAATACTCCACACAAAAATAAAGAGTGTAGAATTTGGTGTTCCTATTTCAAGCCTCGAAGATGTTACCAGACCTTCCAAGTCTAGTGACTTCTTCACCTAACTAATACTCTTGACCCATAAACTGGTTTTAAATTATGTGATCCTGGTGAAATATTTTAATTCACCGAGCCAACAGTTTCTTCATTGTCACGAGAGCTGCGACGAATGTGCGAGTTCAGCATGACTGCTGTATTAAAAAACGTGTTTGATTTAATAGACTAAGCTTTTTCTCTATATACACACACAATACGAATCTTGCCACATATAGGATTCACATGACCCAGGCTTGCATCTATAACTAAAACATAAAGTGGTAGCACACTGTTATTTGCAATCAGCACACTTTCCATTAAAATTGGCACAAAATTTCCCACCGACATGTTGTTTTACTGAAAAAACTATATAGTGTACTAACAATTTTTAGGAAAATAGTTTTTGCAAATATTTGTCATTTGAACATCCAAAAACAGTGTTCCGATTTGTTTTGACCCTATTTAAATCTTTGTTTGCATCACACTTCTGAATTTAAAAAAACAAAAAAACCTTGCTTCCGTAAATGCGATTATATTTTGAAACATTTGTACAATTCATTGACAAGCTATTTAATTGTTCTGTGTTAGAAAAACTGACGTCCTACAGACTTTTGTTTCACAATGATTGCCAGACAGCTCTCTTTCCAAAATGTTCTAACTGGACTAAGGGAATGAAAAGTAAACTTTATTATCCAGGATAAGATCAGCATCAATGGGTAAAAAGAAACTGACATTTGACTCCTGTCCTTGAACAGACAGCAATTGTGTCAAGATAAAAACAAGGATTTAAAAGAAATTTTTATTGCTCATGTACTTCCTGAATGAACAGAAAGCGTGTTCCTTTCCAGCTTAAATCCACTCACCAAACAAGCATTTACAATGCAATGGTCTCGGCAATATTATAGGTAGAGCTATTGGTATTGCTCATTATTTTTTTATCATTTTTGTATCCCTAAATAAATGGCATTGTCATTTCTATTGGCATTAGCTTTTTTTGCATATGTGATACCTATTGCATTAGCAGAGAGAGAGTGAGGTAGTGAGATAGAGAGAGTGAGTGAGGTATTGAAATAGAGAGCGAGGTAGTGAGAGAGAGTGAAGTTTTTAAGTAGTGAGTGAGAGATAGTTACTGTGGTAGTGATATTGAATATGCTACTTACCAGTATGCATCTGTTCTTGGCATGTAGGGCTGCTGACATTCATATCTGTGCATAGATCGCCGCCTAGTGTTGGGTCCGGATGTTTGCACGTTGTTGTCCTGGAAGAGTCTTCGAAGTATCCTTGGATAGGTGACTCCTCCCCTGGACTACAGTGCGCATGGGCATCCTCTCCATCCTCAGATTGTTTTTCGCCATTGTGGCAGTGATGGAGTAGATACAGAAAGTGATGACCATGCTAGCAGTAATTCTGAGAGCTGCAGCTGCGACAGGCGCCGGGGAGGAGGGAGGGCGATATGAATGTCAGCAGCCCTACATGCCAAGAACAGATGCATACTGGTAAGTAGCATATTCAGTTCGAGGCATGTGGGCTGCTGAATTCATATCTGTGCATAGAATACATAGCAGTGCCCTCTATTAGCGGCGGCTACCCGTGCCAGCTGCAGCGGTCTGAAAAAGTGTTTTGAGAACAGCCTGTCCTACAGCTGCCTGCTGTTTTGACTGCACATCTACGCAATAGTGTTTTGTAAATGTGTGTGTAGTGGACCATGTGGCTGCTCTGCATATATCATGCAGGGGAATATTTCCTAGGAAGGCCATGGAAGCCCCCAACTTACGTGTTGAGTGGGCTCGTGGTGGAATAGTTAATGTGCGTTTTGCCTTTTGATAACAGATTTGAATACACTTAACTATCCATCTGGCTATCCCTGCTTTGGAGATGGCGTTACCTTTGTGGTGTGGGGCAAAGGCAACGAACAGTTGTTTTGTCTTCCTGAATGGTTTAGTCCTGTCGATGTAGTACATGAGGGCCCTCCGTACATCTAGTGTATGTAGTGCCCTTTCTGCAACAGTTTGTGGGTTTTGGAAGAAAACGGGCAGTTCAATAGTCTGGTTCATGTGGAACTGCGATATTACCTTGGGCATGAACTTGGGGTTGGTACGTAGTACGACCCTGTTGGCGTGAACCTGAATAAATGGCTCTTGAACGGTTAGTGCCTGGAGTTCACTAACTCTTCTGAGGGAAGTGATCGCTACTAGGAAGGCCACTTTCCAGGTAAGGAATTGAATCTCGCATGAGTGTAGAGGTTCAAAGGGTGGACCCATCAGGCGTGTGAGGACCAAGTTGAGGTTCCACATTGGAGCCGGTGGGTGACTAGGTGGAATGACTCGTTTGAGCCCTTCCAAGAATGCTTTGATGGCAGGCACTCTGAATAGAGAGAGGTGCTGCCTGGTTTGCAGATAGGCTGATATTGCGGTCAAATGGACACGTATAGAGGTGTACGCCAGATTGCAGCGATATAGGTGTAAGAGATAACAGATGATGTTTTGGATGGATGCGTCCAGCGGGTTGATGTCATTATTACCGCAATAAATGACGAACCTTTTCCATTTGGCTGCATAGCAAGCTCTGGTAGTTGGTCTCCTGGCCTCCTTGATGATGTCCATACAGTCAGGTGGCAGGTTGAGATAGCCAAACTCTAGGACTTCAGGAGCCAGATCGCCAGATTCAGCTGTTGCGGATCTGGGTGCTGAACCTCTCCATGGTTCTGCGTCAAATGCGCGGGTTTGATCCGCAGCCTTTGATGCGGCACCACGGAAAGTTCGAGGAAGGTGGTGTACCACGGCTGGCGTGCCCACGTGGGAGCAACTAGGACGAGTGTCAGGGAGTGTTGTCGGAGTTTGCGGGCCACTAGCGGTATCAATGGCGCTGGGGGAAAAGCGTACGCAAATCTGCCGGACCAGTTCATCCATATCGCATTGCCCTGCGACTGCGGATGTGGGAATCTGGCGGCGAAGCTTGGGCATTTTGCGTTTTCGCTTGTCGCGAATAGGTCTATCTCCGGATGACCCCACTGCTGAAAGTACGGTTGGAGTACTGATGGGTGTAACTCCCACTCGTGCATTTGGTGGCTGTGTCTGCTGAGCAGATCCGCCATCTGGTTGTCCTTGCCAGGGAGGTGTTCCGCCATGAGGAACATGTTCCTCTGAATGGCCCACTTCCACATGCTCTGAGCCAGATGAGACAGCTGTGGAGAGTGTGTGCCTCCCTGTTTCTGTATGTAGTACATTGCGGTCATGTTGTCCGTCCGGATCAACACGACCTTGTTGCATAGATGTACTTTGAATGCCTTCATGGCTAGGAAGATTGCCATCAATTCCAGAAGGTTGATGTGCAACTTCTTTTGTTGTGTTGTCCATAGTCCTTGCACTGTGTAGTGGAGTACATGAGCTCCCCATCCCTGGAGAGACGCGTCCGCTGTCAGTACTATTTGTGGGACAGGCTCTTGGAACGGTCGGCCCTTGCAAAGGTTTTGTGGATTCCACCAATGCAGAGAGTTGTATGCCCGACCGCTCACCAACACTAGGTCCTTTAACTGTCCTTGAGCCTGATTCCACTGACGTGCTAGGCACTCCTGAAGTGGGCGCATATGTAATCTCGCGTGCGGGACTATGAAGATGCAGGAGGCCATCATGCCTATCAACTGCATAAATACTCGCGCTGGAAGTGAGTGATTGGGTTTGAATTTGGAGATCAGCAGTTGTATGCTGTTGATCCTCACTAAGTTTGGCTGAGCTGTGGCCGCCAGAGTGTCTATAGTCGCACCTAGGTACTGTTGTACGTGTGCGGGCTGGAGATGGGACTTTGGATAATTCAGTGAGAATCCCAGACTGTGAAGAAGGTGAATGGTGCGGGACATGTGGCTTGCACATTGCTGGGCTGACTTCGCTTGAACGAGCCAGTCGTCTAGGTAGGGGTAGACGTGTATATGCTGCCTCCGTAGATGTGCTGCCACCGTAGCTAGGCACTTCGTGAAAACCCTGGGCGCTGTTGTCACGCCGAAGGGAAGGACTTTGAACTGATAGTGCTGCCCTTGAACAGTGAACCTGAGGTATTTTTTGTGTGAGGGGTGGATGGGTATGTGAAAGTACGCATCCTTGAGGTCCAGTGTGGCTAGGAAGTCTCCCTGCTTGAGAAGCGGAAGGACTTGCTGTAGAGTGAGCATATGAAAGTGCTCTGAAAGAATGTACTGGTTCAGGGGTCTCAGGTCCAATATAGGTCTGAGCGACCCGTCCTTTTTTGGAATTAAGAAGTAGAGGGAGTATACTCCCGCACCCTGCTCGTGGATGGGTACGACCTCTATAACGCCTTTTAGAAGCATACTTTGCACCTCGTGCTGTAAGAGCGTTAAGTGCTCTGAGGACATAGGACGGTTTCTTGGTGGTATTGTGGGTGGAGTGGAGGTTAACTCCAGACAGTAACCGTATTTTATAATATCTTTGACCCACCTGTCCGTGGTGATGGAATTCCACGTGGACAGGAACCTTTGTAGCCTTCCCCCGACAGGTGTTATGTGGTCGGGAGGAAGGGAGAGGGCGTCACTGCTTGTTCTTGGGGGAGGACCTGGTGTTGCCGTAGCCGCGTCCTCTGCCCTTTGTGCTGGAGCCACGATATCCACCTCGGGTGTTTTTATCATAGGTGGTCTGTGTATTGCCTTTGTTATATGTTTGTTGTGACCCCTGTCCTCTACCTGCTCCCTTGTTTCCGGGGCGACGAAAGGAGCCGCTCCGAAAGGACTGAGTTTGTAGTGCGCCCATGGACTTTGCAGTGTCCGTATCCTTTTTTATCTTTGAGGGTGGTGTCAACCTCTGGCCCGAATAAATAGTCGGGGTTGACGGGCTGGTTCAGTATATTGTTTTGTACCTCAGGCTTGAATCCTGAGATCCGTAGCTAGGCATGTCGTCGCAACATGACGCTTGTGTTTATGGCTCTGGCAGCCGTGTCTGCAGCATCTAGTGCGCATTTGATGGAAGCGTTCGTTAGTAGCTGTCCTTCTCTGATGAGCATTTCAGCGCCTTCCTTGAACTGGTCAGGGAGATGTTGGAATATTTGCTCAAGTGTGTCATAGTGCGCTCTATCATAGCGAGCAAGGAGCGCCTGAGTGTTGGCTATGCGCCATATGTTGGCAGCTTGGGCGGCAACTCGCTTGCCAGAGGTTTCTAACACCTTGGACTCTTTGTCCGGGGGAGGAGCGTCACCTGTTGTTTGCGAGTGTGCCCTCTTGCGTGCATTCGCTACGACGATGGAGTCGAGTGGTAATTGTCCTCTGATGTAAGTAGGATCCCCAGGTGCTGATCTGTATTTTTTATCAATCCTGGGGTTTATCACTCGTGCCCTGGTGGGTTCTTTGAAAATGTCCTTGGCTGGTTTGAGGACCCCCTTCAACATTGGCAGAGTCTTTACATGTCTTTCTGAGGATGCAAAGGTGTCCATTAGAAAGTCATCTTCGATGGTATCAGAGTGAAGCTGCACCCCATGGTTATTGGCAGCACGTTCGATAAGAGCATTGAACGCCGCAGTATCCTCCGTAGGAGATGTCTTTGCCCCATAGAGTTGTGGGTCCTGTGCATCGAGAGGTGCACTGGGGTCTGCAGGGTCGCCCCAAGTTTGATCAGGGTCCTGCTGGTCATCAGGGTCCGTGTCTACATGGTAGGGGGCTTGGTCAGCCATGTAGTCCTCCAATGCGTCTGTATCGGAGCGTGTGGGGGAGAACCGGTGTGGATCCTGGCAGGATGAATGGAAGGGTTCATAAAGGAGAGGTTCCGATTCTGCAGGCAACTTCCTTTTTAGTGGGATCCTGAAGGGGTCCAATGGCGGCTCCGAAGTTATCCTTCGGTCTTGGAGAATCATCCTGCCAGTGCCGGCGTCGATGATACGTGCCGGAGACGTCTCAGCAGGTGTGACCGTAGGTTGGGTGACCCTTGTCCTGAGTTGGAACATTTTCGGGATTGTTGACGGAGGCAAGCCGAAGGTAATGTTGGTCGGCACCGAAGAGGCTGCGGGAGCTCCGACCGAACCGGAGCCCGACGTGTCCTGGAGGACAGGTGTGGTTTTGCTGCCTTGCGTCGCACCCAGTCGTACTTGGGGCGTCTTGGAGGCTTTGGCACCGGCCAGGCTCGTAGAGGCGGCCGTAGATTTTTTCGGCGCCGGCGGGTCATCGAGTCGGGGTGAAGAGATCACCGTCGAAGTCTTCGATACCTGAGGCTTAGGTGTCGTCGAGGGAGCGATGTGAGACACAGCAGGCGGTACGGCCCTTGGTGTCGTCGGTGCCGGTAGCCGAGCAGGTTTGTCGGTGCCGATGGCTTTTTTCCGTTTATCGACTCCAACGTCGCCCGCTTCAAGTTCGGCACCGAAGTCCCTCTTGGTGCGGTCGGTGCCGACGCGGTGCGCTGGCGTCGAAGGCCTCGATCCGACCAGCGCTACTTTCAGTTTCGGTTTCGGTGGAACCTGAGCAGCTTTCGGTTTCGGTTTTGTGGTAGGGAAACCAGCCTGTTTATGTAGTAATGGCTGCAGCTGAACGTCCGAGGCCGGGCCCGAGGGCGGGGCCGAAGAACTGCGGGATGGGTCTCGGGTAAGGCCCGAAGGCGATCCCTCGACCGGAGCCATAGGCTGTGGCACTGGTGTTTGAACGGTTTGAACAGGTAGGCCTTGTTCATCATTGGAGCTACTTTCTTCGGCCCCGAAGGCCTCCTCGTCGTCTCCTACCTCGGTGTCGTCTTCACCTCTGTGGAAGAGTGACTCGTCTTCCTCGTCCGATCCGGGTTCGTGTTCGGAAACGGGACTGGAGGGCAAGACTTCCAATTCTTCGACGTCTTCGGCCTCGCCGAAGATGTCTGTTGGGGCCGGTGCCGCGTGCTGCGCCTCGAGTCTCGCCGCTCGTCGATTCCGCAGAGTCTTCTTCGAGCGGAACCGGGCACAGGCCATGCATGTTGATTCGTCGTGGTCCGGCGAAAGGCATTTGTTGCACACCGGATGGACGTCGATGTGTGGGTACTTCGCATTGCATACCGGACACCTTTTGAATGGCGTCCTGGATTCCATCGTCGAAGTAGTCGATGGGCAGGTAAATGCGAAAGCAGTCGGTGCTGAAAGTTAGTAAACTAACAAATTCTATCGAAACCCGATCGATAAACAGTACCGACGCGAACTAAAGGCCTTTTGGCCTCGAAAAAATATTTTCCTAACTTGAGCTAAGATAGCACATCCGAACCCAATGGCGGAAAAAAACAATCTGAGGATGGAGAGGATGCCCATGCGCACTGTAGTCCAGGGGAGGAGTCACCTATCCAAGGATACTTCGAAGACTCTTCCAGGACAACAACGTGCAAACATCCGGACCCAACACTAGGCGGCGATCTATGCACAGATATGAATTCAGCAGCCCACATGCCTCGAACTGTGTTGCTGTGAGAAAAAGAGTTGAGTAGCGAGTTAGAGAGTGAGGTAGAGAGTTAGTGAGACAGAGTGTAGTATAGTGAGAGATAGTGAGGTAGTGAGAGAGAGTGTTAGGGAGAGAGAGTGATGTAGTGAGAGCCAACCCCACACATATACAGAACCACCCACACAGAGCCACACACATACAGTGTATCACCCAGACATACATACAGAGCCACACATACAGTCAGCCAGACACAGATAGAAAACTATCCACACAAATATTCAGAGCTACAGACATCCACATACCGAGCCACTGACTTACACATACAGAGCTAGCCAGAGACAGAGTCACTTAACACACATACCGCGCTAGCCACATAAAGATACTGAGCCATCTATACACACACAGAGGCACCTATGCACTTATTGAGCTACACATACACTGAGCCACACACACGCACAGCTACACACATAGAACCACACAGACATACACAGACTTACACATACTGAGCCACACACACAGAGCCACCAACACATACAGAGCCACACACACACACGCACAGAGCCACACAGTAACCTCAAAATTTGACACATATTTACTTTTTGCTACTTCAAATGTCACCACTACCATAGATCCAGTTGTAGAGTGCATCGATTAAACTATGAATACTGTGTTGAAGATGGAAGGACGCAGGCAATACCGCAGTTAGTTATTTATAGCAGCGGCGTTGCGTTAGGATTCTCAAGCACAATTTAGAATAGTTCCACCATAATTTACGTTAAAAGCATAAAACAGCAATATACGTGTGACGTCATTCCCACCGGAAAATACCATAGGCTTGAATCTTCTGGCAATATTTACATCGTGTCCGTGGGCTCAATTAACTAGTAGTCCTTTAAAGGGTTTCCTTAATTAAAGGGGGTTAAATTAGCTGTAGATACTTCCACTTGCCAGTGAACTCGAAAGGAGGGTATTACAGCATTACAAGTTCAGCCCACCTTCAGCTCTTCGCCCTCTGCGGCTCCAAGGCCCGTACGTGCCCAGGTGAATCCCAGAATGCAGCGCTGCTGGCCCCAGAGATCTGACGTACGTCACAACTATTAACTGGCCCGGGGCAGGAGTTTGAACTCCTGCGAATTCAGCTAGCATGTGATGTGTCCGAGGCCCAATTGGGCAATATTAAACGGTGTAATGACAACAGCTATTTCTTACAGTGCTTTGAAACATAAGTGAGGCACTATATAACAACAGTCAATTTGCAGGGTGCCCGCTAGGGCCACACCAGGAGGTTGACGGTGTCACAGATGACACAGGAAACACAACCGGTGCTCCGTCTCCCTGCATCACTTTATCAGGGTAATAAAACACGGCGGACTCCGTATCAAAAGCTGAAGAGTTCCTTGGAGTACCTTACACCCACAGGGCTGGGAGTGTTCAGTCAAAGGTGCGCAAGAACAAAGGCGAGACACTGAGCGTCAGTAGCAGCCAGGATCAGATAGGATCTACGTTGGCTGGGAACCCGGGATTAGCAGTTGAAGCCTGCACACTGCCCCCACAGTAGCCCACAGGTCCAGAGTCAGACACCCCACTTCTGCACCACTCAAGGAGTCAAGACAGGGGGGGGGGGGGGGCACCTCACTAAGTGACATCACCCGGTACGTGCTCACATTTCCATCTTGTGGTCGGAAGTGCGGCCGCCAAGCCCCGCCGCCAGACAACTATATTACGTTTCGGGTTGTTTGCCCCCCACGGGGGCTCCTTCTGTGGCTATTGTTGGGAGACAAAGGCACCCCTGTGAACTGTCTGCAGAGGCCCGGGGCCAGGAGATACAGGCCTGGGGGCACGGGCGTGTCTCAAAGTCGGCAAATCAATCAGGTTTACAACTTTGTCGCGAAAGCTCACATTTAAACACAAATCACAGATAAGATCTGCAGGCTGTAACTAGAAACAGGCAGCAAGCAGAAGGACCCCCTTAATGAATGTAAGTGGCTTCTACACCTGGGCTCCCTAAAGGAAGCAGCCTGGACTACCAAATTAGGTAGCTCAGCGAGCTAAGCACTCGCTGACGAGAAACGCAGGTAACAGATTCAAATCTCTACAAAGTTGTCCTTTTAATCTGTTAAATGTTGTTAAAATGAGTACACGAGCACTTTGCCAGGGCCGGTTTTGGTTCCCAGTCCGGCCCTGGATGGAATCAGCCTCAGCAAGCCTCTTTTGGCATCGGCATTATGATGTCATTTTGAGGTGTATGTCATGTACTTACTTATATTGGAGGGGGCGAGTACAGGTCAGGAGCTAGTCCTGCGAGAGTAAAGAGGAGCCATTGAATCAATAGAAACCATGCGTGTTTTAAGTTTCTGGTTGCCAGCTTTCAGCACATGATGAAGTACTGTTTTATAGTTCGAGATTAAAATCCACTCTTTTTCCTATTTGTGAGGGACTACACAGCAGGGCATGGCCATCCTCACATAAATTGTCTGACAGCAGGCTGGGAGACAAAACTGTTATGAATCCTTAGCAAAATTTCAACAGTGGCTATAGTTCTGAATATTGCAATCCCAAACAGGACAGCCTGCTTCTCAGAGGCTTGATCTGCAGGGGTCTGTCTGTCTGTTAGAAAGTGTCTGCCCGTAGCATGGACTGCAATCTCACAGATGGGCCAATACAGCGGGTTGTGGACATCATTTGGGGAAGAGGTTAAACAGCTAGTTCACAATATTTCCTTGTGCAAGCATGTCAGTCCATCATTAAACTACAAAAAATGATTGCAAAAATAACAGTGACATGTTTATAAAGTGGCATGTTTGTATAATATGAAGTTAAATTAACGTAAATAAGGGCGTAGCTTTATTTTAAATATTGCACTTACACTTAAAACAGAAATGAGGTCTTTTGCTTAATTACATGGGAATGGTTCAGAATGTAAACGAAATTACCTCCAACAAACTTCACACGTGTTCAGTCACTAATATAAGGCTTCCAAGAAGTAGCGTACAACCCGCAGGGCATGCACTTCAGTGCCTCATAATGTGTAGTAGACGATAGGCAATTAGTTTAGCCTGCCCCCACTCACAAAAAAAAGGGGGCATGCATATTTCTTTAACACCAGTCTAGGTTTTAATGATGCCCCCCGAATTGTTCTACTATCAAGCATAAAAGAGTATCTCCTGCCCCTGCACATAAAATCATCTCTAATCTTACAACTCAATGGGGCATCGATGCTTTAGTCCCAGCAATTTCAATCAAAGCGAAAACAGAGACAAAAAACAGCGCAAGTCACATTTTAAAGCTAAACGCAGTTAAACCTTTTACTGCCTGTGTTTGTATGCCGGCGTTTTGAGCATTATCTGTATTCATGCACCTTGCTTAATGTAAACCACGGGCCGCTCGCATGACCATAGACATTACAATTGCCCGACAACTTGAAACTCCATCCTGCACAAACGAGTTTCAGTACTGTTGGCTGTCACACAATAGCACTAGTAACCTCAATAGAAATACGTGCAGGTTAGTACCCGATGTGGAAGCAGGAGCCCGGTGACTATGTGGGAGAGGTAGAAGGGAGGGGAGAGTGAGAGCAGAGAGAGTGGGTAGAGGAGCAGGGAAAGAGACACAATAATGAAAGCATAACTAGCACGGCAGCCTCCGGTTTGACGGTGTTTGTTTAGCCAAAGCGCTGCAATATCTTCGGGTTGAGTTTCCGGTATTTAAAAAATTTAACAAAGAAAATGAACAAAAGATCTGCAGAGCGAGCTGCAAGGCTCCTTATGTGTAGTGGACCAGTCACCATTTTAAACCAGCATCATTAGTCAATGTTAGCAAAGCCTGTGCCACGCTCTTGCGATCAGCTAACAACAATGCACGCAGGAGACATACACAGCCGCGAGCGTTACCTGGGGTCGAAGAGGCGAGGCTGGCACAGGCCGGGGGCTCCTCCAGTCTTCGGGACACTAGGCTCCTGGTGAAGCTGCACAGAGAAGGAGCGGAGCAGCCCTTTCGGTTTCAAACGCACCTCTCGGCTCGACGCTGACATCCTGCTGGGCAGCCCCTCTCTCTAGCAGTGAAGGGGCTGAATGGAATCCCGGTTGCTGGAACATGCCTGGCTTATCAAACAAATCAAACAAGGAGCGAGGGGCGGTGGTGGTGGGGTGGGCAACACCGTGAAAAGTGGCGCGTGCATATTAAACATATGGTGGATGGAAGCTTCGAAACTCGTCCTAGGGCCCTGCTGATAACATCAGTTACAGAAGGTTCACAAAAACCTCGGAGCGTCTCCAAGACAATGGCTTCATTCCTCTGTCACAAGCAAAGTGCGTGATCCTTACGAAGTTCGTAATACGAGCCGTTAGGGTCTATCGGATGGCTCGCACAATAGGGAAAACGCACAACGGAGGAAAAACAAGCACAGCGTGAAAACCCGGTGTGCAGGGCAGCGAGGAGGACGCAGGCGGGCAGCGCGCGAGAGCAACAGCAAGAAGATCCTCACGGCCAGAGGATAGATAAAAAATGGCGGATGGGAGCTTCCAAACTTTTTCGGATTCGGGGGCGTGTTCCTGCTGTTCTAAAAGGGCGTGGCTAAAAAGTGGAAAGAACAGCAAGGAACACGCCCCCGAATCTGAAAAAGACGGAGCCTATTTGGAGGGACGGCTCTCTCCTCCAATGGCTGGCCTCCGTTTAGGAAGCCAGCCAATGGAGGAGAAGCAAAAAGAGGCGGGCTAAATAGCCACTCTAGGAAACATTAAATCTCCGACTTCCGGTTCTGCCTACGGCAGACCGGTAGTCCTCGACCTAAAAAGGCCAGCCTGCCTTCCATATATGTCTGAGCTAGAGTCTGTAATGCGGAGAGTAAATAATGTAACAATGTTGGCGTGGGGTTTCAGTCAGGAAATCGGGGCAGTTGACGGGAGGATGGAGCCTTGAAAGGACCTACCAACAAAGTGGTTCAAGACCTAGCCTTCGGCTTACAAAGGAGACATGTTTTTAGGACCATATTCACGAAAAGACAACACCATAACCTGCAAAAACGGTTATGGAGGTGCTCAAGTACCGAAATTTGCTGCACATTTGTCAAATATCTCAAATCACAGAAAAGAATGCCCCATAAATAAAATGCAGCATGACCATTCTCCTCTTAGCTGCACATCATTAAAAGCTTTACTCAAGAACTCTCAATTTCGAAACTGAGTTTGCGGCTGAAAGACAACAATTGGACATATGGTAAAAAGTATCTCCACTAACGCTAATATGGCTGGAGAATGTGGGACAGGGGCTCGGCTCTTCAAGCAGCCAGCCTTTAAACAGACTTTCTACATTGGAAACAGGCCTGAATTTACTCTGATATGTGCATGACGGCAATTTTACACCATTGTTTGTCCATAAAAAACTGCTAAATTATACATACACCGGGGTCCGATATAAAGTATCAAATGAAGATCAAAAAAGTTTCCTTGATTGAGATTGGAGGTCTATGGTTTTTTACAAATCTACACATCCTATTTAGAAAGTCCTGAGGAAAGGTAGCTGTTTGCCATGGCCAGATTCGAGACCCTTGATGCACAGAATAGATTCAAAACTTAGTGATGGTTCTACGGACCACGGTTATCGGAAATTCACATAAGACATATTACCTTCTTCTTTTGTAAACATTATGATAATGTATTTTCGGCAAAGAATGTGATCATCACTCATTGGAAATAAAAGTAACTACATAAATCGATTGGCAGACAAATCTCAGAGGTTTAAAAAAAGTAAGCATTTACCAGGGGGCGGGGGGGGGGGGGGGGGGGGGAACAGAAGGCTTTCCGAGGCAACTGATCAAATGACTGGAAACTGTTGTTACCAACTCAATTATATGCCTCTGACTGCCTCCATGTATGCTGCATGCAATTGCTTCAGTACCAGGTATTATCCCACACCCAGTCCACCAAACCCCCCCACTTTACTGATCTCTCAAGGACAATGCTTAATTCACTGCCGGGGTACACCAATTCTTTGACCACCAACTTTTAACACTTTCCTCCTTTCCTATTGTTCTTCCTTGGTTCTATTTGTCTTCATTTTCTGTAATAGTGATGAAACAAAAAAGTAAGCATGTATGTTCTTACCAGTCTGGAATCATAGGGGCATGCTTATCAAAAAACCTGAGCTGTCAACTGTTAGAATTTTCATGCATTTAAATTCTGGAGAAGATTAGCACCAAGTCAAAAACAGTCGAACAAGGCACTGATAAGTAGTTTCTCATTTTCAGTTGTCTAGGCATGACTAGTAAATATTATGCAAGTAACTGCAAAGCAAAGTCTACGCATAGGGATGGATTATGTTCATGGTAGTTAATCCTGGAGTCTGGGTCTCCAATTAAGAACACATTGTACATCATCAAGTCAATATTATTAAAAAAAAAAAAAAGAAAGAAAAAAAAAAAAAAATAATAAAAAAAAAGAAGAAGTAGTAAAATGTATTATTACCTTGTCCTCAAAGCCACCCAAGCAGCATCAATGTCAGCATAGAGATTCTTCTCGGTTGGCTTCCCAGAACTTGTTCCATATCCAGAATAATCATAAGAGAATATGTTGCAATTAATCCGAGAGCCTAGCCCAATGTAAAAGCTGCTCATTTGGCCCAAGTCCACTGCGTTTCCATGTGAGAAGAGTAAAGTATATTTGGCATTCGGGGAGCAACGCACAAACATACAAGCAATTCGGTTACCCCGGCTGGTTCTAGTCATAAAGCACTCAATGGCATCCTTTTCTCTAGAGGAGTACTGCCAATCTGCTCGCTCTGAAAGGTGTAGGGTCCAGTGCGTTCCACTCTCATCGCACATCAGTGTGTATGTTGGATCAGGGGGCAAAAAAGCCAACTTGGAAGCAATCTTTCCTGGGCATGGTGGGCAACAGAAGAGGCAACACAGCTCACTGAATGAAAGGTTATTCATCTTACCTTGAATTAGAAAAAGAAAAAAAAGGTATAAGCCAGTGGCTGGCCAATGGCAGTAAAGATACAAACAAATGAAGTAGCCTTCTGACGACACATTATATATAACTTTCATGTGCACACCTAAAAACCCAAGATTCCAGTAGCAAGAGGTATGGATTCCAGCATTAAGAGCGGTATGGAGTACTATCAGGAAAAACTATTGGGAGAAAAAAAATGCAAGAAAAATATTTTCATTCAATACACCCACATTAAAATCAATCAAATAAGTCAGCCTTATATCACTGCAGTGCAATCCTGCTTCCACCACAAGCAATCCAACAATACTTACGGTGTAGCAACAGTGTTCTAATACTCGACAGACATCGCACATGCATTTAAGAGAGTAGTTTACTAAACTGTAAATAAAACCTTGATAAACAAATACTTACTTACCAAAGAAAATAGTTCAAACCTGATGTGGTTATCCCATTTTAATGGCTTTATAAAAATCTGGTCTTTTCAACAGGTGTAAAGTCATTGTGTGATTTCAATGGTTAAAATGTCAGAATATATGGAGTTAAGGTGAAGAGATACTTTATTTTGTCATCCAACACTGTTTGACTGAAGGACTTTGTAATCCATGACATTTCAAGAAAGCCTGTTGGATGCCGATGACATTCAAGGTTAAACGATCATTGGTAAATGCATAAGGTTTTGCCTATGTGATTAATATTAATTATTTTGTTGTGTTAAGACTTGGTAAGAAGTTGTGCAATATAAGTTACTGAAACTCCATAAAAGTATTATGGCTGGTTTATTGAGAAAGCCAACACACTGTGCAGTAACAGGTGGTAATATAATGCGGGGAGATTAGGTAAACAGCAAAGAAATTAAACATGTAGTGGCCAAGCATGTTTGAAAAGCGTGCGATACTCGAGCAAGCTCACGAACTAAGCTTGCAAAGAGCTGTGAAATGCTCTCACCCCGCATTAAGAAGAGAACTGAAAAGTAAAGAATATAAAAACATACAATATTTTACACAATGAAGTGGGTCACCTGTAAGTGTTAATGCAAGTTCATGCTTTGGGTGTCTGTTTATAACGCAGCAGGTTTGAAAGCTCTGGTGCAGAGGATAAAGGGGGGTACGAATATCAGGCCGTGCTTGTCACTGGGGCAGGGAACAAAGGTGTTCAGAGAATTTTCGTGGCCTGGAAAGCATTAAGGTTCATTTCCAGCCCACCTGAATGACCAGCCTTTTTTCTTTGTCGTCAATCAAATTGCCTGGCACACAGATGTTGCAAACACTGGCTAACTTGTACGTTGGCTCTAATTTTGTAACACAAAACATTTACCACCACAGAATCACATCACCACCAAAGACTCACATGATCATGACAGACTGAGAAGTATAAATAAGTTAATGTTTCAATCATTTACTTTATCGCTGTATCCTGTGTCCATTTCACATGTGTATAAACAATATTTCCTCTCGTTCGTCTCTGTTAAATGTAAGAAAAACTAAGTGCACCACTTGCAATGAGCAATATGAAACAATTATAAACCAGAGGAGAGAAGCTTTTCTTCTGTTTTATATAGCGCAAAGTCGACCCGAAGCCCGTCTGACAGGCTCCTCTAATGATGCCCTCTAAAAGCAAAACACTCGCATACCTTCGGGTTGTGTTTACGCTGTATAAAACGGCAAATAAAACCGGAAAAGATCGTTAAGGGATTTAAGGTGTTAATCACCATAGTGAAACTCATCAGTGCGAGGAACTAAGGCGGCGAATAGAGACAATGCGGGGGGCAAGAGTCGGGAAGCCCATGAAACCTCCACCCGTTTCTATTCAGAGAGTAGGTGGAGTAACTTATTGGAATGGGCACTTTGCATCAATGAAAGAAGGAAGTTATACGGTGAGGAAGTGGCTTTGTTGGATGCAGTGAGGTAGATAATGAAGTGGTTAGCCTTGAAACCTGAAGTAAGCAGATAATGCAGTGGTCTGAGAGAGTGGATGGAAGGAATGTAGCTGAGCGAAGACTGAAAGCACAAGCTAGCTTTAGTAGAGTGTAAAGCGATTAAAGAAAATAAATTAACGGTAAAACTGCCGAAATCTAAGGACAAAAGGCTCATGCATCAGTATAGTTGCAGAGACTGATTCAGAGATATGGATACTGGAAATAATGCTACCAATGCCACCGCTAGCAATTGATCAGCAGGTGGCACTGCAGGGTCACGCGAGAGAAAAATAGTATATGGACTCGAAAGTCAAAAAGTAATTGACAGTGCGCTTTAATTGTATTTACATAACGCTTACTACCCCTGACGAGGCGTCAAATTGTTTTTTTGGGAGTAGCACGCTACTCTGGATCTCAGAGGATTAGTGGTGAATTAGTATAGGAAGATATGAAATTCATTAGGAGTGGTGGGCATGCGAGTTTGTTATTTGGATTGAAAAAGGATAATGGAGAGAGATAAGAGGGAAGGGTTTGTATTCAGTCCGAAACACATGACAACTGGATCCAGTAGACTAATCTGCACTGGTTAAATGGATTTTATGACAATGCTCTTTGCAAGCCTTCGTGTATTTTAAGTATGCAAGGCTGGTCGTTAGGAGGACACTTAATAAATAGGATATGGTGGAGCTCTACAAATATAAATGGGACAGATACAGGAGGAGCAAACAGGGCATGCATTAATTAGCTCACAGAGAAGGGTGGGAAGAACTGGTTTTCCGTGCAGTGTTAGGAAGTTCACATAAGTGACAATAGACACAGGTTACCGATAGACACGACATGTTTACAAAATGTTGAGACAAATGGTGTGAAAATTACCAAGGTGCACTTGCTGAGCGGGAGGCAGCTGGAAGCACTGATAAAGTTTGGATGCTGAATTAAACAACGTTTTCAGAGAGACAACGCCTGGCTCTTATGCAGCATTATTGGTCAGTGTGAACGCATGGTTTACAAAAAACATATATTAATAATAATAAAGAACATGTCAGTTTTCAGTCTGTAATCAACCCGTCCACTTCAAAAGCCTCTATATATGTCCAACACAGCAGAATCGGTCACACTCCAGCAGGGGAATGCAAATATACAAATTAACCGCCAACATCTTGAGGTCAAATAACAAGCCCCCTCACAAAGTACCCCTCCTAGGGCCAGGCTCCCTTCGGAGTCCCGCTAAACCGGATAATCTGTCAAGGACGGTGTTGCATCACAAGCAAACTCAGGCTAACGCCAAATGAGAAAGTCACTCCAGTAAGAGCTAACTGTGCTCCCTGGGGTAGCCGCAGTGGGACGGGGCACACCGCATACTTGAGTCCCCGTCTCGGGTGGGTAACCAGGCCCCTCACTCTCAGCTGCCCATCCAACGGGCAGAGGGTCTAAGCGATAGGGAAAGGTTACCTGTATCAGAGAGGGATTTGCAGCCACGCTGCCTTGTGTCCCATGAAGCCCGTCATGCACTGTAAAGGAGGAGGGAGCGCAGCGGAGTAACAAAGGTTCAACAACTTCTCCTCCACAAGGAGGCGATGATAAATCTGCGTGAGGCTTCATGCACAAACTAAAATGGCATGGAGAGCAAGTGCGTTCCAAAACAAGAGAAAGAGAAGATGCACTAACCAGCTCTGAAGCATCGGTTATTAGCTGCAAATGAGTGGAGAGAAAGAAATCCAAATCTCCATCTTTTCACTGCGCTCCTAATTGTCATGGAAGCGTACCTTTTGTGTTGCATCACAAGGCCATGACAGTTATTTTAATATGTGGCTTATCTGTGTGTAAAGCGGCCAAAGCTTGATTGCTTTGTTCTCCAGTCACTGCCAGTCGATGTCCACCGCGCAGCATAAACTATTAGCCACTGGGGTTTTTAGGTCTCGCCTAGCTATTGCGTTTACGCAATCGCTATGCGAGACTCTAGTAAGAGGGGCATTTCAAAGTGCTCCCAAAAGTGGATTGCATGGCGAGCACGCGCACAATCACGTGCATCGTGCCGCCATGCAATCCGTTTGGGGAAGCGCTTCAGCCCACTGGTGCCCTCGGCATCATACTTCAAAGGGTCCGCTCCCCCGCCTGGAATGCGCTCCCCCGCCCCTGCCAAGCGCGCCACGCTCCGGCGCGTCTCGCCGTGACAAATTTGCTTTCACTTTCGTGCGGCGGGCGCTCGCTCGCGCCCGGACCACTTTAGAAGCCGGGCTTGTCTTGTTTTAATCGTTTGTAAGTCACTAAATCGAGGCCTATACTATCGCTTACTTACACACACATTGTTACCGTAAGTACTACTATACTTCACCTCACGTCTATTTGGCGCTTTAGCAATTAGTGCTGTAATGGTGCTAATATTGTTGTCATGCACTATATAAAACATGCAATACAATGATCCCGAACCCTGCTTTCCACCAAAGAGTCGCTTGAACTCCCAAAGGACAACACTGTGTCACAAATCGCTTGTTTAGTTCATCATCAGCCAGATGTCCTATGAAGGCAAAGAAAAGTCAAGGTGCCAATGAAGCCATGATGGGCAGTGTGCTAAGGCAGCACACCCATCTGCAGACAATACAAATATAACAAGCAGGACCCTTCTGGCTTGGTGTAATTCCACCACGTTCAATAAAGAGGGATAGATCGAATTATATGGCTTACACTTCGTTTTGACATTTAGAGTCAGTCCCAAAAGTAAAGTGTCGTTTTCTTTATTACACTATATTTAAACTGTTGTTCCAGAACAAATAAACCGAAGTACACTTCCAGTAGGAGGCGCTATCAAGCAGGAAGGACCGACGAGAGATTAACGAGCTGAAAAAAATGTCTGTCTGGCACAAACCGAACATTTTTTAGGATATAGCCTCTGGAACTTTTCCATCAACACAGTTCAAGAAAACAAAGCTTTCTCGATTTTACAAGGATGTCTGGTCACCCTATACAAACTCCCCCCTAAAAGATGATTCAACAGCTAGAGCCCTAAACTAGTATGCCTTTAATTGCTAGTAAACATTTCACATTCATTCGCGTCCACTACCAAAAAGGTCATCTAAATTTAGCGCAAATGTTCTTGCTAAATAGCAGCTCCTTCCTTCTCAGGGTGTGTGTTTAAGTCCGAGACCATGAAGCTACCACACAGTGTAACTTTCAAAGAGAGCTGCAGAACCTCCCAGGCTACCTATGCCACAAAGTCAGTGTAATGACAGGCCTTAACAAGCATTTGCAATGCAAGAGGTCTTGCATTTGCGCGAGTGTAAGCTATTGGCATTATAAATGACAATGCCTTTTATTTGGGTTTTGAAAAGCAACACATAAAAAACTTTGTCATTTACAATGCCAATAGCTCAAACTCGCGTGAATGCGAGACCTATTGCATTGCAAATGCTTGTTTGACTTTACTGCTATCTTCCTTATATGCCGGTGTGCAGAGAGCACTCCAGGACTGCAGTCACTCCTGTGCTAGCGATCCCTTTGCAACCACTTCAAGAAGCCGCCTAGTGCGAGGAGCCTTCTGGAAGTACAGGTCCCATGGCAGACCGGCATCCAAGGATGAGAACTCACAGGCGCTACGCAAACAACATTACCTGTACGGAGACATAATCTGTGGGAGGAGCGGCACGGGAGGTGATGTTGCAGTGCCAGGGGAAAAGGCCCGAGGAAGACGGGACAAGCAGAGGGACAGCGCTGTAATTTTACCGAGCACAGTGCAAATAGTTTCACAAAAGCGGAGGGAAACAGAAGTTCAGAACCAGGAAACTGATAAGAGAAGCAAAAGGCACTACATGAGGAAACAGAATGCTACTGCCAATAGTAACATAGGAAAAGTAAGGGGCATGCATAGAAGACAATGAAAAGCAAGGGGGTGGGATGTAAGCCCCTTTTAAGAATTATAATACAATATGATTTCACAAGTACAGTTCAGGCACTGTGAGGTAATAACCTAAAAATGGGCATGATGCGAAACCTGTTTTGTACGATATGAAAATAGGAGGCTAGATAAGAACTATTTTGGTGTAAAACTAAATTTTACGGTATAAGTGAGCAGAGCGTACTACAGTGAAAGAGTAATTCTACAACAAACATGAGGTAGCCTCGGTAAAAACTGGAGAAAGGTTTGGTACAGGGAAAACAGACCTATACTTCTTACACTGAGGAGGACAGATTGGTGCAGCAGAAATGGCTATGTTCTCCCTACATATGTGCGTCATTTATACAGGATTTCTTCAGTAAATGAATGTAGGACAAAAGGGATGTACTACACACTGGTACAATAGCGAAAAATTCATACTTTCTCAAACTTAGGAAAACATTCTATAGCAATTATACCATACAATTATACAAAGCAGGCGAGGTTTCATGTTGTCAAACGGAACATAAGGTTTTCTTATGCGAAACAAGAAATATGCACTCATCTCGAAGAAAATACAAGGAAAGATGATCTTGACAGAGAACTAAACTTAGCTCAGTCATAATTGGTACTAGACATTTTCTAAAGTGGCATTTTCTAACATAACACTGATTTTATTGGGCTCATCCTTACTTCCAATTGTAAGCAGGATGTCTGTCATTGCTAGATGTCAGGTGTTGGAGCTACAATAAAACATTTATGGTACTGAATGCTGTTGGTGCACCTGCAGATAAAACTGATAGGTGGGTCGATAATATTGAGCTTTCCCAAACTGTAGAAATAAAAAGTACTAAAAGAACAGAAATAGGTGACCATGTTTTCATTTTTTGCCCCAATGGCTGTTCTACAGTAGTAATATACCCTGCGATCGGTCATGCACTTCTGGTTGGAGGGGTGTAGTCCAAAAATACAGCCTACCCAGAGCCATTACCAAGCTGCAGGTCACGATTTTATTTGGGTACCAACCATGAAGCATTTCATAAAGGGAAAAGCCAATTAATGATAAATGGATATTTCGAGAGCCAATAATTATTCTACTATTCGGTTTTCCCCCACTTCTCTATTAAAAAACACAGCACCCTGCTTGAGTGGGTGGGCTTGTCAGGAAAGGACACACAAAAATGGAGTCTGGCTGACTTCAACGGCACACCCACTCAAAAAAAAAAGTACCTATAAAACTACTTATCTCGCTTGGGGTTATATGTGCAAGATAAAGATATAGATAGAAAACAATTTAATACAAAAAGCTTAATTAAATCTAAAGATATTAAGGCAATGTCTAAATGTATGAAAAGATGTTTTTCTCAAAATAATAAACTACATAAAAAAAACAATGTTAATGTAGACGAGGTTTTCAAAAAGTAACTTTTGCAATGGTCGTTTTGGATAACTATGGAATGATATAGAACTCTTCCACACAAAAGTGGTTACAATGACTTGGACACAAGTTTGTGTGTTAAATGCATCCGTATTTCTGATGTGCTGTAAGTAGAAATTCTCTGCTCAGCATTTAAGCTCAATACTCATTTCCCGATAAGTGCAGTGCTTTGCTGGTGTACACCTCCTCTTTGCACAGCGGGTACCCATAAAATGGGATGCAACCACTAAGGCCAATAACAGCTCTTAATTAAGCCCTTTCTGAACCAAATGATTGTTGTGATTCTACGCATAAAAAGGATCATCGACCACATTATCTGAATACATAAATATTACGTCTTCCCAATATCTTCATTATTCTTGTGCTGCATTTCCTTAAACTCAGACAGGCGGCTGAGGATAGCCAATACTCAAATGATCTGTGTTCCTCCCATTAGGCAAATTATAACATTTAAATGTGCATAGCTCTAATATAGGTTAATGTTGCGATGGTTTAGGAATGCAGTATAGTTGATTTGGGAGCAGACATCACTACAATGGCATGAGCATAGATACCAGACATAGTGAAACAATAAAAAACAGTGGGGCCAAAACACACCAGTTTTAGTTCAATTAGACTTTTTTTAAATAAATGTATTTTTGGCCTCAAGCATAGCTCTTACCCTGTTTTCTGTATGCAACATGTAAAGAGCTTGGAATAAATAAGCGTGTATTCCTTAGCTCCTTAATTTTTATCCAGATGTATACTTTAATACGAGAAAAATCATAAAAGAACTGCATAGACCAGTTTCCTTGTGAGGACATACTTCTCCATGGTGGTCCTCAAGAGAAAAGCATTACCTGCAGTGCACCATTTAGGTCTATAACCTACTTGGTAGGGGAACGGATCATGTTATTATTGTTCATCCAGTTTAACCAATAGAACCATCAGAAATAACTTAGCAGAGGCAGCCAAAAAACATACTGGATGATAGTTCCCAGGTTCTGATCAAGATCCCGTGTTGTAAATCATTAGTATCATGCTCCACAGCCAAGTGGGTGGAATGTTCGCAATAGTCCAGCAATATTTGAGCATACAGTCAAGATTATATAAGGGATAACGTACCCCCAGTCATAAATGATAAGGATATTGCAGTCACTGAGGAGTTAAATAACCATATAGAGTAACAAGGCCAGAGATCTAGGTCCTTTATAAGGTTATGGAACTCCTCTGTAACTTCGAATATCCTTACCATGTACGTATTGGGGTACTTTATTCCGTATAAAACATGGTCACACCATCTTTTTCACAAACCGCTAAAAACGTTGGTGCAAATCTTTTACATATGAAAGAGGTAGCAAGTTTTCAAACATGAAGAATAAAAATAAAACCAAGTGCAAAATTAAACACAAAAAACCTGTTGGATAATTTTTACAAACAGATAAGAAAAAATTCAACACAAGTCCGTAAAAAAAAAAAAAAAAAAAGTCTGCAATAGGTCCGAACCTGTAGAAACATGTAGAAAGAATCTAGCTTTTCTCTATCTAACGAGTGCCAAAAATACACGTTTTTTTCTGGTCATTGCAAGCTATTAAAATAGAGCAGAAGAAAAAAAAAACAATATTCTGTTTGTTGCTTTAAACAGCTGCTTTAATTAAGGCCTGGCCTGCCTTTCACCTGGCTGCTGGCAGTAGGAATTGTGATGTCTGAAGTCAACTGTAATAACCTTATAATAGTCACGTTCTGACGTCTATTCTCCTATAATCGGCAACTTTCAAGTAGCAAATTATAAAGAAATTAGTCACTGCTTTTATACAGGGATTAAAGAATCCCATGTATTATAGCCCAATCTGTGTTGTTCTTCTAGATAACAACTGGAATCCCATCAGGGACTAGTGCTGTGGATGGTTTAAACATCTTTATTTATATAGCTACATCAGAGCGTACTCCATATAGCACTTCAAACATAGCTCCCATTCCACTTCAAACATGGACACAGATGTCTTACCAATTAAATTTTCAACCAAATGTGCTACATATCTGCAGAAGCCAGAAATACAATTCTTTATAGCAATTATTTTTTCTCCCCAAGAAGCCTCTGATTTTTGCCAAAGAAATGGTTTAGTATTACAAGAGAGTCAATGTTCACGAAAGTATTCGTTCTGGTTATTCTATTTAATCTATGGTCTGCGAAAATCTCAAACCAGTCACTGACACGGGTAAATTAGCCATTATATTCTCCAATTATTCAGTAAATTCCATATCTAATACGTAGAGACAGTTTATTTATAAGTGATTAAGGCTATAACGTATTCCACTGGGGGATTTTAAGGTAAAATACATAGAACTTGTCAACAGTGCATTTACTAACAAATTGCCGTGGCCACTAAGCAAAATTTGCAAAATGTAAATCCTCAACAATGTTAATATCCAATACGAAATAACCTTACGATAAAGTACATCTTCTGTCGCGATTATATACAAAGTGAATTTATTAGAACATCTGCTGGTGTGCGCACATTCAGGAACACCATATTCGGTTTTGGTAATCACCCCAGTAACCTCCACCCCCTAAGGTCACACCAAACATTAGGTACAGGAGGTGAACCACATTTATCTAATTCAAATAGTTCGTAAGCTTCATAGGAATTCAGGAACTGAAGTCACTGAACATGTATATTATAGCAGAGAGATATATAGTTTCAAAAATCCAGAACTGAACCTAACTGCATTGAACAAAGTCACATGAAGCAATATTTACAATCCCAGTAAAATCTTTAAAGGGAATTTGAGCCTAACAAACTGCAAATTAAAAACAGCTCCAAGGAGTATTGCTAATCCACCTTTATGATGTATTTTGCTAATACTCATGGCCTCATTTATATAAACAATATAGGTTTCATGATCAAATGCCTTATATAGCTATGTCGCCAAATATATGATCTTCCTAGCAATCCAATATTCAGATCAAGCAAATCTATTCCAAATTATTAGAGAAATGCCATGTTTGGGAACTAATTTAGGTTTCAATAGTTGTTGCTGTGAAGTATGCAAGGCAGCTGTGACCAATGACCAACAACTGGATTCAATCATCTCTGTAGACTTTATTTCCTTGATCAATTGATAAACTCTGCAACCCCCATGATCTGTTGCTAATACCACCAATGATGCTAAGATTCTAATAGACACTGAACGTATATATATTTTAGTCATTTGATTGTGAAGATCAGACTTCATGCCATAAGATCAATCTATGTTATATTGGGATCTGCCATATATAGGCATAACAGCATTAGGATTTCTTGGAGGTAACAAAATCTTAAATCCACATAAAGAACTGTAAAAAAAATATTAAGTTACATTTTTGATAATTAAATGTAAGCACTATGTAAGGATAAACAAGTCGAATATCATGCAATTCTACCAGTCGTAAAGTAACAACAAGCACTGGCAAAGCTAACAGGTCTTGCCTATCCAAGAGCTTTTGGCTTTGCCAAAACGTTTTAGCAATGTTGTACACCAGAGTGGCTGCTGTTTAGCATGGCTAAAGGTTAGTAGGGTAAAGGAGAGTGGAGTGTTGGAAAGTGGTTAGAGTGGAGTGTTATGGAGTGGCGTACAGTAGAGGTGAGTGGAGAGAAGAGGAGTCAAGTTGAGTGTCATGGAGTAGCATACAGTGTTGTGGAGTGTCATTGAGTGAGCAGAGTGAAAGGGAGCAGAGTTGAGTGGGTAGTGAGGAGCACAGTGTCAGAGAGGAGTCGAGTGGCATACTGTAGTGATGTAGAACAGAGTGGAGTGAAATAGAGGGTGTTGCGTCGAGTGTTGTAGAGTGGAGTAGAGTGGGGTAAAGTGGCATGGAGTGGCACAGAGGGAGTTGCTTAGACTGTTGTACAATGACAGAGTGCTGTGGAGTGGCATAGAGTGGAGTACAGTGTCAGTGGAGCAGAATTTAATGGGGTACATCACCATAGAGTGGAGTATCGTAGAATAGTGTCCTAGAGCGAAGTGGTGTAAAGAACAGTGGTGCAAAGGAAATTGGCGGAGTGCACTGGTTTTAAATTCAGTGGCGTAGAGCGCAGCGCAAAGCGGCGTAGAGCGCAGCATAATGTGGCGTAGAGCGCAGTGGTGCAGAGCAAAGTGGCATGTAGTGCAACGGCGAAGAGTAAAGTGGCGTATAATGCAACGGCACAGAGCGGCGCAGAGTGCAGTGGAACAGAGCGGAGCAGAGTCCAGTGGTGTAGAGTTGTAAAAGAATTCACACACACACACACGTTCTCGTTTGAGTAAATATATTGCTGGAGATGAGGGATTCACATTCACGGAGTGAAAGAGTTGTGCACATTTAGCAATCTTCGTGTTTGTAGGTACTTAAAACCTCCTCTCTGACCCCTCCCACTACAAAAAGCTTGTCAATTTACTCCACACAAGGGCAGGAGTAAATCCCTTTCATACATGGGAAGGGCATTTGCCCATTTACCAAAGTATTAGGAGTACGGAAAGAAGTTTTCCATAAGTGGAGAAAAAAAAGGGAAAATAAATTATTAAGAGCATTTGCACTTGTGTGGCATTTTTTTATTAGAAAAATGGAAGTCACAAAAGGTTTCCAGAAGTATGCTTGGAAACCCGCAGTTGCTGCAGTTTTGGTGACCTATTTGAGTCAACTCATGAAGTACATCTATACCCACGTGAGGTTGCAGACGCTTAGGTGCAGAATGATAACTTTTTCCAAATAGCGTTCTTAGTGCACAGCCTCCTTTGAGGCAGTCATGCCCTTGTCAACACCAGGAAATGTAGAATCTATTTGCCCGCTTCTCCGAGTATTCTCTAATGCAGGATCTACGGGGCGGGAGGGGCGTAACAGATTGCAGTGGGCAAGGGAACCATTGCTTCCATTCTCAGATTCCCTTTTCTATTTTCAAACAAAAGCAACAAAATTTAGGCTACCTACAGTTTGCAGACACTTTCATTCAATACTCTACATCAGACATCTAGTCTCTACCGAAAGGCTGCACTTTGGTTTGTTCGAAGCTGGTCAATAACAGATAACTAGATAAGAACAGACATAACTTTTCATAAAATGGGTGAATAAGTTACTCCCCTTCTTAACCGTGCATGTGCGCACACCTATTAAAATAATAGTCAAACTAGATGGTCCTTATTTTCTAAAGGGATGTACCAAGAGGAAGTATCACTGAAAATGTGAGATTCTGCATATACGGAGACATGCTATCCAAGAAACAATGAGTGTGATAATTTGTTATATCTGGTAGAAGCCTGGAAAGACCAGATACTCTGGATGATACTTAGATAAAATAATGCTGACTTAACCGGAGCACAATAAGCCTGACTACTGTGGGGGCATAGTACATCCAATCTACAAAGTGTGATATAAAATACTAATTTTAGGAGAGTCCAACTCTTTATTATTATTTCTTGGTTTGTGAAATCGAGTTTAAACTAGTATTATATAGTCTATAAGTGGCTGAGACACAGATGACCAGCTTGTGTGGGTTAGTATTTTTCACAGGTGTAAGTAGAGTGGCGTACAGTTGAGTAGTGGTGCAGAGTAGAGTGCAGTGGCATAAACTTCAGACATGCAGAGTAGAGTGCAGGGTCGTAGAGTGCAGCCATGAGGAGAAGAGTGTCGTAGAGTGGTGCAGGATCGTAGAGTGGTGTTACAATGGTGAGACTACAGTGACCTAGAGCCCTGTAGTGCAGAGTAGAACAGAGTGCAGAGGTGTAGAGTGACAGAGTGCAGTGGCATAAAGTAGTGTTGAAGAGTATAGGGGTGTGCAGTGGTGCAAAGTAGTTAGCGTAGGTGCAGTGGCATAGGGTGCACTGGGTTTGACTTAAGTGGTGTTGAGTGCATTGGCAAAGACTGCAGTGGTTTAGAGCACAGTGGCATAGCGTAGACTACAGTGGCATGGAGTAGAGTGAATTGGCGTAGAGTGAAGTGGTTTAGAGTTGTGCAGCGTAGAGTGCAGTAGCGTAGAGTGAAGTTGCCAAGAGTAGCATAGAGTTCAGTGGCATAGAGTAGATTGTTTCAGAGTAAAGTGAAGTGGTGCAGATTAGAGTATAGCGGTACAGAGTAGAGTGCAGTTGCATAGAGCAGTGGCGTAGGGTACAGTGGCATAGAGTAGAGCCGCAATATTCAAAAGAAACAATTGATGGACGGAATGATGGGTAATGCAAACACTCACCCCCAGTCACAAGGATCTAGATTAAATCCATCATTCTTTTGCTCACCACACCAGTTTGGACCCAGCCATATGCAAATCAGTCTTGACCCTGTTCCTTGTGGGAACAGTCCAGCCCGTACTGCTAAGCCAGGTCCTCCCTGGTCTGGAAACAAGCATCCTGTGACCAGTTTCAGAGCATCACCCTTCATCAACCAGGCTAGCTTAAATTCAGTGGTGTAGTGAGCACGGGACCCACGCCTGGGCATACCCTTCCCACTTAGGGCGACATATGCAAAAGAAACAATTGATGTACGGAATGCTGGGCAATGCAAAGATTCACCCCCAGTCACAGGGATCTAGGTTAAATCCATCATTCTTTTGCTCACCACACCACCCCAGCTTGTTTCCAGTCCAGAGAGGACCTGGCCTGGCAGTTCGGGCTGGACTGTTCCCATTGGGCACAGGGTCAAGACTGATTTACATGTGGCTGGGTTCAAACTGGAATGGCGAGCAAAAACCGATAGATTTAGGCCCAGATCTCTGTACTGGGGTGAATGTAGGATATTGTACTGCATTCTGTCCATCAATTGTTCTTTTTGAGTTGGTCACCCCGAATGGGACGGGTATGCCCAGACATGGGTCCCGTGCTCCCCATGGCACTGGAGTCAAGCATCCTGGCTGAGGAGGGGTGAAACCCCGAAACCGGTCCTAGGATGCTTGTCTCAAGTCCAGGGAGGACCTGGACTGGCAGTTCGGGCTGCACTGTTCCCATTAGGAACAAGGTCAAGACTGATTTGCATATGGCTAGGTTCAAACTGGAATGGCATGGGGAGCAAAAAAAAAACCCAATGGATTTAGGCCCAGATCTCTGTACTGGGGTGAATGTATGACATTGTTCTGCATTCTGTCCATCAATTGTTCTTTTTGCATGGAGTAGATGCGCAGCACTGATTGCAGTGGCAGAGTGGTGTGGAGTAGAGTGCATTGGCATAGTGTTAAGTGGCATAAAGTAGAGTGGGAGAGAGTGCAGCGTTGCAGAGTATACTTTCGTAGAGTGCAGTAGTGTATAGTAGAGAGGCATGTAATTCATTGGCATAGCGTGCCGTGGTGCAGAGTAGAGTGGCGTAGTGTGCAGTGGCACAGTTATAGTTGTGCACAGTAGAATAGAGTGGCGTAGAGTGATTTGGTGAAGAGTTGATTAGCACAGAGTGCATTGGTTTTGATTAAAGTGGCGTGCAGTGAGAGTGCACTGGCATAGATTGCAGAGTGTGCAGTGACAGAGTAGGGTTTTTTTTTTGTTTTTTTAAGAAGACAATGGCCAAACGATCCAAGAAAAAGGACGTAAGGGTTGCGTCAGAAATGAGAATAGGTCTGAGTTTAGGATAGGCAATTAATAACAGAGGGAGCAATGAAGTGTGTACGCAGGGAAAAGATTCAATCAAAGCTATGGGATTTATTTTTAACAAATTGCAAAAAAAATTGTTCAGGTACTCACATAAAAAGTGACAACAAGCGTGATGTGATAAGTGAGGGGGACTTTTAAATACATAGATCGCATTTACAACACAAAAGGGAAATCCTCATGAACAAATTATAAAAAAAAATGCAAGGAGTTCTTGTTGTAGGGGTCAACAGCGTTTTGATCTCAGTGACTTGAGATCATCTTCTGGACATAGCATATGTGAGCAAGCCGAATTATTGAGACCGGTGAGAATATAGAAAGATGGTGAGGATGCAATTGAGGTGTTCGAGCGGTTGAACCGTAGGCGGACATTATTTGATGAAGGCTGGTGCTGGCGTCTCAGTAGGTTGCTAAGACCCAGGTTAAGAGAGGTAACCAAAGCGAGTCTAAAGAAGCAGTGCCTGATTAGAAGGCAAGGTATTTGGAACGTGAAATATATTCAATAGGTCAATTATCAAGGTTTAGTATGCTTAATTTAGCTTGGGAGGTCGCTCGGTGGTGTGACACTGCGAGGTGGACATCGGAGGATAATTGATCATTTAGATTTTTCACAGCCGGATAAGCAGAAAATCTAGATTTTATTAAAGACATGGAGGCTAAGATTATGCAAATCTCCTTTACAGAACTTCAATGAACATTCCAATATGGTATAAAGTCCCCCCGCAAGCATCTATCTTCCTTCTTTGTTGCTGCTGCTCACAAAGAAAATTATCATCTCTTAAGAGCTTAGACCTCATATCTACTTTCATTCTTATGGTATACTGCTATTTGTACAGTAGTTGTAGTGTTTATTTTAATGTTTACTAAATATTAAGTACTATATACAGTACAAATTTCTTCTTTTCATCAATCTCTCTTTTCTAAACCTCCTCTTAAACTCCGGTTTTATTCCAAACCAGATTTAGCCTTTTCTTTCTTATCGATTTACTTTTAAAGTTCCTACTGGCCGCTGCCGATGTGTGTCTTTCAAGGCCACCTCACACGCGTTCCCCGACCGCTCATGCTGGCATGCCTCTTCCAGGCCATTTCCTCCGCCTCACTGCCACTCCTAAGAGGAATGGGAAGCTCTGAGGAGGCATTGAAGGCCTCTGGATCCAAAATGTGAATTGTGGATCCTTATGGAGAGGAAATGTTCAACCCATTTTCAATTAAACACCTTTTATCACCGGAGTGGACACCATCTCAACACGTGGTGGACTACCTCTCCTTTTGGTGGAGGAAAGAAATACCCAAAGAGGTTAGGTCCAGGATACGCTCCAAATGCCCACGCCCCTCACTACCTGACAAAGTGGGTATGACTCTCGAACTTGACCCTAAGGTGGTACCCTTTTTAGCAAAAAATGCTAAAGACCCTAGGAAATGCATAGATAATGGGCCGAAGTCCTGTCAGGACTGCCTACTCGATATTATAGGCCCTCTTACAAAGATTTTTGAGATGGCCAAGTCAACCTATCTGGGTGATACACCAATCGACCCAAAGGAACTAAGAGAATGGGTTCAAAGGGAAGCATGCCTCATAGGCAATGCCAATACTGCCATCTCCACGGAGAGAAGGAAAGTGGTTCTACTTAACATTGACCCCAAATTAATTGAATTAGCCAATAAAGATGGAGGTCCTAGCTCCCAGGGTCTACTTTTTGGTGAAGATTTTATTAAAGAAATGGCGAAATACGTTGGGAACCTTCAGCTCCATTCAGAAATCACAGAAAGAGATTACAACGGTGTTCCACAATAGAGTTTATAGGTAGGTCGGGAGAATATGCGGTAGTTTCCCCAGCCGTCGTGGACTACCTCCTTCCAGACCCTTTCTGGGCAGTGGCGGAAAATTATATATTAAAAAAAAAAAAAACACACACCACACGGCAACCAGCAACACTTCTATCCATAAAGACAGAGGAACTGTGGAAGACCCTTCAGAGGTTACCGGAGACAGCGTTCTTTTTCCTCCGGTAGATACATCGAAAGACCATTCAGATATATCTCCAAGGGTGGGAGGTAAATTACGCCAATCCTCCGGCAATTGGAATTTGGTAACTCAAGACCCCTGGGTTTTGGATACAGTGAAGGGATACAAGATAGAATTCTTCGATACCCCTTTCCAATCAAGACGCCCACAGGAGATTTCATGCTCTCCCAAAGACAAGAAACTAATCTCACAGAAGGTAGAGGACCTTTTAATGAAAGGGGCAATAATAGAGGGCTCAGATTACTCAGCAATATCTTCCTGATATAAAACAACCAGTCATAAATCTCAAGGATTTAAATCATTGGGTAACCACTTAAAGATTGAAGAGATCCATCATTTAAGAGACATCCTAAGGAAAGGGGACTGGCTGACAAGATTAGACCTGAAAGACGCTTACCTGACAATCCCAATCTGGGGTCCTCATCAGAAATTCCTCCATTTTACTTGGGAGGGAATGTTATACCAATTTTGCAGTCTCCCTTTCGTACTATGGTCCACCCCTTAGTGCTTCACCAAGGTACTACTTCCCGTGACTGCTTGGCTCAGGGAAAGGGGAGTAAGATTAATTATATATCTGGACGATATTTTTATAATGGCTCAATCAAAACCGACTATTTCCCTCCATACAAATCTCGCCATATGGCTCTTAGAACACCTAGGGTTTATTATAAACAGGAATGAATCTTGTACAATACCAAGCCAACAGACAATTCCTGGGCTTTGTGGTAGATACTGCAAAAGCAGAACTGGAATTACCGCGAGACAAGGTAAGGAAAGTAAGAAAAGAACTATGGAAATTACTCTTAAAGAAGACTTTTCGCGCCGCAACGAAGCGGCGCCTGTCTGTGCCACCCGGGGGTCTCTCCGTGACCGGGAAGGCAGCCGCGGCCGCGCAACTGGGCCTGTACCTTCGGCGGAAGCCGGGACCTCGAGTGCGACAGCGTGCCCGGGTACAGTGCACGAGCCGCGGGGTCGCTGAGTAGCGGCCTCCCACCCCTGCCTCGCAATTGGCCGGAACGAGTGGCGGACGGCACGGGGGAGCAGCCTGAAGCCTGACTGCCCTGGAGGGCGCCCACTAGCCACGCAGACCCCCGGTGCATCCGGGGCATCGCCGAGTGAGGAGCGTGGAGGCGCTGCGGAGCAGTGGCGGCTCGGCGCCAGCGGCGATTCCCCTGCGGGACAACACTCCCGGATCAGCACCGTCGGCGACGCTGGGAGTGCTGGGACGGCCTGAAGGTGCTACCAGCAACGCACAGCAGCAGAAGCGGTGACCGGGAACAGGGGGAGAGGAGGAGTGCGGACCCTGGGCAGATGTGACTGCAGCGGCCCTGGCGCGCTGGTGTTGGCTCGCTGAAGTGCCGTTCGTTGATCGCCCTGCCCCCTAGAGGTACCGGCGCCTGAGGGGTGGCAATACTGCCTTGGGTCCAGTGTGGAGTGAAGCAGCCCCTGGAGTCGTGAGGGCGACGGTTCCCTTCACGGAGTTTGGTCCCCAGCCTCACCATGAGCGGTAAGGGGAGTAGGGCGCACCACCAAGGGAAACTGGACAAATATGCGTTTACTAAAGGCTCACCCCCGCCGACGGACCACGACAAGCGCGCGGACACGGCCTCTGACCCGGCCGGCCCGCCTAAAGTAACGCTGGAGGACATCATGGCCGCCCTGACCACTGTGCAAGCGACGGTGGGGTCGATATCCACGGACGTGACGCTCCTCCGGGCGGACTTCCAAAAAATGTCCGCCAGAGTCACAGAGGTTGAACAGGTGACTACCACTCTGAAGAGAGACACTGGCACGCTGCTTCAAAAGGTGTCGCGACTGGAGGCCGAGAATAAACGCATGGTCGAGAGGCTTGAGGATCAGGAGGGGCGCTCCCGCCGCAACAATGTCCGCATCACGGGCATTCCGGAGAGTGAGGGGAGCCCAGCCATGGACCTCTATGTGGAGAACCTTATAAAAACTGAACTGCAGCCCAGGGGGCTCTCTGCCTTCTTCTCCGTGGAGCGGGCGCACAGGGTGCCCGGGGGGAGGCAGAGGGTCGGGGCTCCCCCCCGGCCGGTCCTGGCCCGCATTTTCAAGATGCCATTTTGCAGACGGCCCGCGTGGCCCCACCCTTGCGTATCCAGAAGTCCCAAATATCTTTCTTTCCGGACTACACGGCGGCGGTGTCGGCGCGGCGGCGGAGCTTCCTGGAAGTCAAAAAGAGCCTGAGGGCCCGCGAACTTTCTTACTCTATGTTATTTCCAGCCAGACTGAGAGTGGTGGCAGAGGGAAAGACTTGGTTCTACGAATCACCAGAGGAAGCACATGACTGGCTGGAGGGGTGGCAACAAGTGAAACAGTCAGGCCGTTCCAACAGGCGAAAACGACCGGCAGGAGAGGCGCCGGACCCCACTGGCCGAGATGAAGCTCTGATGGCTGCGGCACGGCTGCAGCACGAGGCTTAACCCGAAGGCGTTGGACACTGCTTACTTAAATGGACGGTGCAGGATAAGGGGGATGACCCTGGGGTGGGGAGGTGGCTGTGCTTCCTAAAGTAGCCCGGGACATATGGACACTCGAACTGGGGAAGGTACTGGTCTTCCTCGGACCTTCCGCTCCTTGCACACTAGTTAGGTGCTGGGATATGGGGTCAAAGCGCTCTGCTGAGTTGGGGTGGCGGGCTGTTTGGAGTCCGCATGGCAGGGAGGGGGTTGGAGGGTATGAGGGTAATTTGTTGGTTTTTTTTAGTAGTTAAGGTTTACATTGGCAGTAATGTTTGTTGTGCGGCACATGCAACCACTACAGAACACACACTGCGCGCCGTTTGCTGCGCGCCGGTAGTCCCCCTGGTGCACGAGCGTTCTGATGGCTACGGACTGGGAGGAGGCGTCTGAGCTGGGCCCCTCCGCTCCGATACCACCACTCTCCCTGCTCACGTGGAATGTGCGTGGCCTGGGGGACAAAATTAAGCGAGGCCTCGTTTTACACAGTCTTAAGAGATGCGCCCCAGCGATTGTCCTGCTGCAGGAAACCCACCTGATCGACACCACCAGTAAAGTGATGGACAGGTGGGGGTACAAAATGGTAGTACATTCTGAGTTTACCTCCGGGTCTAGAGGGGTGGGTATTTTAGTACGGAAGCACTACCCACTTATTATACACAAACATAAAACGGACAGAGCGGGGCGGTTTGCGGCGATAGCCATCCAGTGAGAGGGACGGCCCCTTAACATAGTCTCTGTTTACATCCCTCCTGCAATGCACGCCACCGCGCTGCCGGTGCTTAGCGAATTCCTCCTCGACCTACCGGAGGGGGAACTGCTCATTGGCGGTGATTTTAATGCAGTAGTGCACGAAGCACTTGATAGGCACCCTCAGCGAGCGGGTGGGGCGGGACTGTCCCGGTTCGGAGGTTTTCTGGAGGCCATGGGCCTGCTGGACTTATGGCGGTTGCACCATCCAACGACAAAGCAATACACGTACCACTCGGGGTGCATAACAGTCTTACTAGGATTGACTACTTCCTGGGTTCCACTAACTGTCCTCGCAATATAGATAGTGTTGAGATTAGACCTAGGGGCATCTCCGATCACTCCCCTATACTTCTGAAATATGACTGTTGCTGCCTCGCACGTCGCCGTATTCCGGTGATACGTCCCGGTTGTCTCCAGGTCCCAGCGATACATAAAGCGCTGTCAAAGGCGACGGTTCTCTTCTTTAAGGAAAATGCCCCTTCTGCTGCTTCACCGACGATATTATGGGAGGCATACAAAACAGTCCTCTGAGATCAGGCGCTCACTACCATGGCGGCGCACAGGCGTGCGACGCTGGCGGAGCTACAGTTGCTTGAACGGGAACTGCACTTGGCGGAGGCTCGGGACCCAACTCTGGAGTCAGCCGCAGCCCTGAGGGCTGCGCAGACCAAGTATCGGGTGCACCTTACGGAGCATACGAAGCAGCAGCTGCTGGCCACACGGCACAGGATATACGACCTGGGGGATAAGACAGAGAGGCTCCTGGCGTGGCTTGACAGGAGGGAGGGTGGAACCAGGTGGATAGCGCAGCTCACCTCTGAGGCAGGTCAGGTGCCAACAAAACCTAGCGAGATAGCGGACACTCTCGCGCGTCACTTTCGGCGGGTCTACTCCTCCAGCTCCTCCATGACAGAAGAGGAGGCAGGGACGTATGTGCAGGATCTGGTGATGCCCCGGCTCGCCCCTGAGGCGGCGGATGTCTTGGAGGCTGACATTACAGTGGAGGAGGTGCAAATGGCAGTCCTTGCGCTGCAGTCGGGTAAGGCGACGGGACCTAACGGTATACCGGTCGAGCTATACAAGCGAATGGCCGGAACGGTCGCCCCTCATTTGCTCAACATGTTTACGGATAGTCTCCGAGCGGGTGTACTCCCGCAGGACCAACGGACAGCTACTATCGTGGCTATACCAAAACCTGGCAAGCCGGCGTCAGAATGCACTTTCTATCGCCCTATCTCTCTGCTGAACGCAGAGGCGAAGATCCTCGCGAAACTCTTGGCATCCAGGCTAACGCCGCATTTGCCAGACATTGTGCACCCAGACCACTCGGGTTTTATGCCCGGCAGGAGCACGGCCCTTAATCTGCGGCGATTACACGGAGTGTTGGCCCGTGTGGGACAGGTGCGGGAACCGGCGGTGCTGCTCTCATTGGATGCGCGAATGGCATTTGACATGGTCGAATGGCCCTTCCTCTTTGCCGTACTGTCGCACTTGGGCTTTGGGCCCAAATTTAGGGCCTGGGTCCGGCTCTTATATGCTCAACCACTGGCCCATGTGGCCGTGAACGGACACATATCGAGAGACTTTCCCCTGACGCGTGGCACCCGACAGGGATGCCCCCTGTCGCCCCTGCTCTTCGCTCTGGTGCTAGAACCCTTGGCGGCTTGGATCCGCTGGGAACCCCAGATACGGGGACTTAAATGGACAAATGACTGGGAGGATCGTATCTCCCTCTACGTGGATGACGTGCTACTCTATCTCTCCTCCCCGAGACGCTCTATCCTTGCACTACTCAACATTTGTGATATTTTCGGGAGAGCGTCCGGTTATACTATCAACTGGTCGAAATCGGTGCTTTATGTGCTGTGCGGTCCCGCTCCCCGGCTCCCCGTGGACTGCCCGTTGCAGACGGTGACGGAGTCGTTTAAGTATCTGGGTATCCACATCACGGCCAACCCCGCGGACTTCCTACAACTAAATCTGCAGCCCCCATTAGACCGTCTCAGGCGCGATGTGCGTCACTGGGGTACGCTACCGCTCACGTTGCTGGGGAAGGCGGCCCTCTTTAAAATGATGGCCCTGCCCCGGTTCGTCTACGTGCTGGAAAACACACCGTATCGCGTCCCGCCAGACTACTTCCGCGCGATAGCAGCGCAGGTGACTACCCTTCTGTGGGGTGGCAGACCGCCGCGCAAAATTGACTCGCGGCTGGTACGACGGGGGGATAGCGCTTCCCGACATTCAGCTCTATTATTGGGCAGCGCAGCTCAAAGTAATAAACCAGTGGCTTCATGTCCCGCATACGGACCAGGCATTCAGAGCAGATAGGGACATAATGGGGGAGCGAGGTGTGTTGGCAACCCTGTATGATGGTGGGCTGACTCCTGCTCTCGTCGGCCCTCTCAGACAAACGGTGGCCATATGACATGCAGCACAGGCCAGGTTAGGGTGGCGCAGGGTGCTGACCAAGCTCACACCGCTGTGGGACACCAGGCAGCTTGGGAGGCTCCGGCACAGCAGGGGATTTGACAAGTGGGACGCTATAGGGATCTCTACGATTGGCGACATGTGGCATGGGAATGACGTTATCACATTCGACCGTCTCCAACAGCAATATGAACTGGCGCCTTCCGAATGGTTCCGCTACACGCAAATTAAACACGCCTTGCTGGCACGGCTAACACCGGGTGTGGCGGTACCAGAGGCATCGCCCTTGGAGGACCGGTTATTAACGGATTATATGACGCAAAGGGCCACATCGTTTACATACCGTAAGCTGATTAACAACCTGCCAGACCCAATGGGCCCTCTCCGCGAGAAATGGTCCCGTGATCTGGGGGAATTCGACGAACCGGAGTGGCGAGAGGCGCTGGCCTCGCCACGGGAGGCGGGTATACCATTGAGGCTCAGGCTGGTGCAGCTTCGCATCTTCCACCGCTCCTATTACACCAGGCACACACTGCATAATATCGGCAGCGCGACACATCCTTTCTGCCTGCGTGGTTGCGGGGAGGTGGGAGGCTTCTTCCATACCATATGGGAATGCCCCGTGCTTCAGGAGTACTGGTGGGGGGTGATGAACATGCTGTCACAGTCGGGGGGGGAGTCACGCTGGTGCCGGAGCCCAGACGCTGCCTGCTGAATATATGGGAGCCTAACGACCTCTCGCGCCTGGCGCAGGGCTGGGCCACATTAGGATTAATGATAGCTAAACGCAACATAGCTCAAAAATGGGGGACAGGGGAACTGCCACGCCTCACTGCTTGGGGCACAGACATGGACGAGGCCATGTTTGCAGAGAAGTCGGCCTTTATTAGACGGGGCTGTCCTGGCAAATGGAGTAAAGTATGGGGAGCGTGGAACTCCTATAGGGGTGACATCTGAGACCCGCCCTCGGACCCTGAAGACGATGCCTCAGACTCAGACTAGGATGGGGGAGCCTGGGGGTGGGGAGCGGGATGGTGGATGTTGGAGAAATGTACCGCTGTTGAACTGTTTTCTGCCAACTTGCCGCATTCAGGGGCTACTGCATTGCTCTTCATCGTGGAAAATTGTGTGTCTGATTGCTGTATTGTGCTGCTGCTAATGAATAAAATAAAAACAAGTTTAAAAAAAAAAAAAAAGGACTTTTCCACAGAGTCCTAGTAAGGATCCTGGGTCTCTTATCAAACACAATCCAAACTATTTTCCCAGGGCAACTACACTATTGTGCTCTGCAGAGACTAAAGGCAAGGGCACGGAGGTCAACACAATCATATTCCCCGATAGTATCTCTAGACCAAGATTCAAGGAGAGAACTCCTTTGGTGGTTGAAGAATGCAGGGGTCATTTGGGGGGGGGGGAGAGAACCAGAACTAATAATAGAATCGGATGAGAGTTTGGAAGGATGGGGAGCGAGAATTGGGAACTCTTTAACAGGGGGACGCTGGACAGATCGAGAGAAGAAATTGCATATCAACTGCTTAGAATTACTAGCAGGTTCATTTGCAGTTCGTCGTTTCACCCAGAAATCAAAGAAATGCTGTGTAATGTTACAAATGGATAATGTGTCAGCAGTCCGGTATGTCAACAAACTGGGTGGACCCTATTCCAAAGGCCTTACAGATCTGGTGAAGGGTTTCTGGGGATACTGCTTGAGCAAAGGAGTTTCAGTTATAGCGGAACACATTCCGGGATTGAGCAATAGTGTAGCAGACTGGTCTCCAGGAATTTCAGGGACTCCAGCAACTGGAGACTAGACGTGGAAATATTCTTGAATATCCAATCCAGATGGGGCCCTTCAGGACAGACTGGTTTGCAGACCGACTGAATTCTCAACTAGAGGAGTTGTTCAGCTGGAGATCAGACCTTCAAGCACAAGTGGTACATGCTTTCCTCCAAGATTGGAGAGATTTAGCTCCCTAGGTTTTCCAGCCATAAGTCATGCTACCTCACCTACTCCTTCATGCTCGACGTTACAAAGAGAGCATAGTAGTGATAACTCCCCTTTGCAGATCACAAGCCTAGTTCCCAATCGTCCTGTAAATGAGCAGAGACTTCCCAATTCTAATCCCTTCGTTCAGAGAGATACTCCTAGGTCCAGAGGGAGACTTCCATTCCCTTGTAGAGCAGGGTCTACTGGTTCTGACGGCCTGGAAGATTTCAGGGGACAGTGGCGAATCCCAGGGCTTTCGCCAGATGCTTTCCTACTCATATCGGAGTCATGGGCTTCAAGAACAAGGATAGCATATCGACTGGCTTGGAACAAATGGGTTATATAGTGCTTTCAACAAGGTTATGATCCAGTTTCAACTGATTTAGTGAATGTGGTGAATCTGCGTAATTGTGGGGCAGAATTTACTAACTAATAAAAACATAATGAGAAGAATGAGGGTACTAAATCCTCCAACCGCTAAATATACCGCACTATGGGATGTTAGAGATGCGTTACGAACCCTAATCTCCTGGGGCGAGAATTCCACTCTTTCCCGAAAACACATTTCATATAAAACTTACTGTTGTATTAGGTCTAGTATCATTCAGAAGAACTTTAGATGTCAAAGCATTACATATTTCCAGCAGGGCATTCAAACCAGAGGGTGTAATATTTCTTCCGTGGTAGTCCATTTTTAAACCAGACCGCAGGAGTAAGTCTATTCGAGAGGAGCAGGCTACGTCTCTGGCTTCCAAACAGGGCGCACTGAGTTATGGGTAGGGTGGCATGGTGGTGTGAGGAAGAGTACAGTGGAGTAGAGTGTGGTGGGGTAGGGTAGAGTGCATTGACATGGAGCAGTGTGGAGTGGAATGACAGTGTTGAGTGGTGTAGAGTGCAGTGGCTTGTAGTGGTGCAGAGTAGAGTGGACTAACGTGGAGTAAGCATAGTACAGACAACCTATCTTCAATTGAAATGACCATTACATTTGCACTCGCATACAGTTTAACTGATAAAAGTATACAGCGCATGATAATGTGTGGAAATGTCATCACCCAATATACTGATTGGATAGTCCGCACAGTTAATTCACAGACATTTAAATTTGTGTGCGTTAATAAAAATAACATCCGTACAGCCTTCCTCACACCCACTAGTCAGCATGATTGTTGCATGTATCCTCTCACTTTGAAGTCAGAGAAAGAAAAATAAACTCCAAGCTCCCTGGAAGACAGCGCATGACATTTGACCTGTCTTTGAAAGCACAGCAAATGTGACAAGTTAAGAAAAAGATTAAACAACATTTGCAATGCAATAGGTCTCGCTTTTGCGAGTGTTTGAGCTCTTGGCATTGTAAATTACAATGCCATTTATTTATGTGTTTTGAAAACCTGTGGCGCGTAAACAAGCGCTTTGTACTCACAGTCGTTGCATACGACAAGCAAGGCTGGCAGTAACTGTGCCTCTTTAACTGCCAGCCATGCTTCTCGAATGCAAAGCGCGTGTTTACGCACCAGTTGCAGGTTTTCAAAGCACATAAATAAAAGGTATCATCATAGCTCCATCTCTTGCAAATGCAAGACCTGTTGCATTGCACTGTTGCCTCCTGAAACTTGGGAGCAGTTTGTAGTGTAACAGTAGTGCAACCTTTGGCATCTGTGTAGTTCGGACAGACCATAAGTACAACTTGCCAAAGCAAATCAATGAAGGAAGGGCTAGGGATGTGATGGATAAACAAAACTCTCCAACGGATGGTACACAGGTCAACTTTAGAAATGTTACAATGCTGAAGCGTCTTAAAGCAGAAGGTCACTCCAACGGGGCTGGCATGTGGACGGAAGGGGGACAGGAGATGTGCACATCGCGTGTGTAGACGTGCGCCTACACAGGCTCCAACCTGCCAAAAGCCTTGCGCGTGCCCATCTCCTGTCCCACTTCCGAGGCAAGTCAGCAACAACAGATCTCGCTGGCGACAGCGCTTTCGCGCTGTGTTCGCCAGGCGAGACCTAAACACAGGTTCACAGAAAGTGAAATTGAGGGAGAATACAGTAAATGGTTTGGGCAACGGGAGGGACAAACTTGAGCTGGACAGCCGAAATAAAGTCAGCAAATAGAAAGGCAGAAAAAATTAGAGTCACAAAGCAAATGGTAAGCAACGGGCAGAATGCATTCCTAGGTCAACTTGCTGAATGTCCCCAAGATGTCTTTAGCAAACCAGACAGCTGCGCTCTCTGGTAGGTTGTGATCTAATAAAATAAAAGCTAGATAACATCGGTTCCCAAATAAGTGGAGCCAAATTGTCATTGTCATAGAATTTACGTTTAAATTATAACCGATATCAATATTATCTTTGGGATCCAAAGATGATAACATTACCCAATTCCGAAATGCCCGTTGCGATCAAATCCTCAGTATTCGAACATGTGGCATATATTCAGTGGCTAAACTCTTTAGAGTATAAGCGTCTTCTCTTTGTTGTCATATGCCATGCCACTTCACATTAGCCTTTTCTTATAAACATTCAAACACAAGGAACACAGAAATATTATTTTGCCCATTCCTGCGTTTTACCTCATCTCAATCTAGTTCTAGCATTTGGGAACATTGGAGATGTTTGGCAGGAGGAGTAGGTAGATATTGCAGGCACAGTGAAGATAGCATAGAATAGTTGTTTCTACTAGTAACAGTTTTTAGCTGTAATCTAGTGTCTCCATTGCAGCCATCTGACACAGTGGTTTGTTTACCTTGTAGTCACTCCTGTGCTGCCATCTTAGGAGGCTAAAAGGCTTTGCAGCACTTTTCTATTACTTTTATGTGTTTTAATCTTTCACACTTCTATTTGAATATGGGCACAGTAAGGAGTTGCTGACTCAGTTAGCATTTGTTGGTTACCATCTTTGTTTGATTTCAGACGCACATAATCGCGCTACGGAGCCATGCCCCTTGATGCCGGCCCTCTTAAAATACTGTGAAGCATGTCCGCAAAGCCGATGCATGCAGCGGCTGCACCGCTGGTTCACCAAAGTCAAGCTCGTATGTGTCCGTCCTGTGCTCTGCGCCAGAGCCCCTGGCTGCTTTTTTACCCAAGTATAATCAAGGAAATGAACTGCGCCTGGGGCTTTACAACCAAGGTAGGTAAAATCTTTGCGACACCTTCAATTTGGACTTTGATACGAACTGTTTCGATTGTAAAAATTGCAGCTTTACATTCAAGCTAGATATTGCATCACCAAAGGAGGTCTGCACTACAATGCATTCCCCTCTCATAACCCCCGAATCCAATAGTCCGTCGGGTTAACTTGCCTTTACACTCCTTTTTAACATGATCTATTATCAAAAATAAATATGAATTTTCTGAGTTTGTTGATCATTACTCCCCTGATATTTTTGTGACTGAAACTTAGGCCGATTCCACATCGTACCCAGATTTAATAAAACACTATTCGGTGGGTTACAATATTTCCAGACAGGACGGGCCAGCTAAAAGCGGTGGTGGGCTTGCAATAAATCTATTGTGACCATCTAAAGGCCATGTTTCAGCCTATTGATAGGCTGCTTAGATTCGATGTTACTAAAATAGCAAATACGGCGACTCGTCAGGCAAAACACACTCTCGAGTTTTGAGAAAGTCCTATCCTTGACCTGACCATAAAGCAATAACTCTCATGCTTAAAGTCCCCACCAAAAACTGCTCTAGCCAAAATAAGCCTACTACGATTAAATTCCTCCCTGGCCATAAAATTGATAAGACTAAACTAAATAACATGCTTTTGAAGTCTTGGCCTATTTCTGGAAAGAACATGCGACACAGCTAGTGCAAATAATGCTGATTAGATTGACTCACCCAGCGGGTTCCTGTAAAGACAATTCATAACCACAGAAGGAAGCCATTTGCTCTGTGCTATTCGCAAGATTTAAAAACATTACAACAAAAACGTAGACGTACGGAACAAAAATGTTGAGAGAAAAAAAAAAACAATGGGCCAATGAAAAAATACCAAATACAACCAACTCATTAATGATTATAAGTCTTTGATCAAAGCTTAAAAATCTTTATATTTCAAGGACAAAATCTACACTGCAAAAAAACTCTTCTAAAGAAACCATTGAGTCCACAAATGATAGATCATGTGTAAAAATCCAATGTTTTTACCGCTTTCTCTGGTGAAAAGGTTGATTACGAGATCACCAAATTTGGTGCCCCTATTGACACATGCCCCCCTAACGTTCTTCACTGCATCTCGGGTACTGCCACAGGACATCTTTTAGAACTTTGAAAAGGTAATGATGCCAGGGCACTTTTTTTCAGTCAGGAAGAAGGCATCAGTACTCCCCCTGCTTAAAAAGCCCTGTCTGGACTCCCTCCCCCCCCAAATAAGAAAAATTATCGGGCTTTCTCATGCAGACCAAGATTCTTGAGAAAGCCATGAATGCTGATCTCATGGCTTACTTTTAGAACACCATCTCCTAGACTGCTCCCCGTATAGTTTTGGATTCAACCATAGCACCAAATAAGGCTTAGTGGATGCTACAGAAGAAACCAGAGCAATAGTTGAGGAGGGTGGTAAGCAGCATAGATTTTTTAGGCCTTATTAGCCACATTCGAAACGGTCAACCACTCGCTGCTAACTGACCGGCTGGAGTGCATCGGCGTCAGAGATTCTGCCCTTTCTCTTTTAAGCTCATTCTTCGTTGGTGGGATCTTTGGGGGAACTTTACATCGGAACCATTCTCTCTTCTGTGTGGGGCCCCTCAGGGATCTTCATTAAGTCCCACACTCTTCAATATTTGAATCACTCTTTTGGCAAACCTGTTCCTGTGGTTTTTCTGTAATCTCATATGCCAACAAACAGATTGTAGTTTCAGTCTTGTTTGATGTCGAAGAGGCGGCTAAACGGTTCAATAACTGCATGGCGTAAATTGTCAGATGGATGAAGGATAACTGCCTCAAATTAAATTTAGACACAACTGATCTAAGAACCTAGGTGTTCTCTGTGACTGAGACTGATCTTTTTCTGACCAAATCAATCAGGTCATTTCATCTAGTTATTTCTTGTTAAGAATTTTGAAAACGATGTTTCCTTTCATCCCTCTGGAGCTTCAAAAAAAAAAAAAAAAAAAAAAAAAAAAAAAAAAAAAGGTAGTCAGTGCTTAGTCACCTCTAGGATGGACTATTGCAACACTCATGTTGGTATCCAACAACGTCTTTTGAGGAAATGCCATACTCTTAAAAGTGAGGCAGCCCGCTTGCTTATGAAAATTCCTAAATTTAGCTCAGTTTCTCGAGCCATCATTTAATTTCATTGGCTTCCAGTCCGTCAGTGGGTCAATTTCAAAGCTTTATGCATGGCACATAAAGCCCTTTACAGTGCTGGCCCAGAATACTACCAAAGGATCTTTCATTAGTATACTCCAATCGTATGCTTCGGTTCACTTCGGCCAAAAAGGTGGCCATCCCCAGAATCAACAAGGCCCATTGGGGCGGAATAAGCTGCTCTTTCTCCAACTGCAAACTGTGGAATTCTTGGCCTTTTAGCTCGGAGCTCAATCCAGCCTGACACTATTTGGAAAACAGCTTAAAATCTGGCTTTTTTCATGTGATCGTACCTATTAGGTTTCTCAGATGGTTTTATGTCAGACATTAGCACAAAGGCGCCTCCAGGCATATGCACACTCTACAAGTCTCTTTTTTAAGGTCTTTTGATGTGAAAGAAACCAGCATTGGCAACCCCATATGTTTCACTTTTGACATCATTTGACTTTGCAACTGCTATCTGGTGATGTTGAAAAACATTGGCAATAAGCATTGGCAAAACCAACATGTCTCACCTTTGGGACGTATTGCTTGTGTCAATGGTTTTTAGTTATGCTGTCCTACATTTCACTACGTTGTATAGCATAGCCAAACAAAAAGAATTAAAAGCCTGCATCATTTTGTAGGTGCGCACACCAAGCATTTGAGTGCCTGAATAATGATGCATGTGCTGCGGCAAAAAATGGACTGAATGCTGAATGAATCAAACATTCAACCCCAGCCACGAGATTTGGGTTAAATCACTTGCTCACTACGCCACCCCAGTTTGGACCCAGCCATATGCAAATCAGTCTTGACCCTACTCATGGGAACAGTCCTCGACCCTAGAAATCTGTTCGCAGAGCGAGGAGGATGGGTGGGTCGGTGAGGAATTTGCAGCTAGGTAAGAGTCTCTACCAGATAAGGCTTTGCTGAAAGCAAGTAACTTCTTCCTCTTATAGACTTCTAGCCACAGATTCCTTACCTAAGGTTAGATATCCAAGCAAAACTTTCCAGAGGCAGGTCTGAGAACATGATTTTCAACCGGAAAGCCATGCAGGACCAAACATGCAAAGCGCCTATCCAGGCAGACAGACCTGTCCAGGCACTAGTGTTTGGTGAACGTATGCAGCGAGACCCATGTTGTTGCCAGGTAGATGGCAAGGAACAGCACTCCGCATGTTAAAGCAGAGGTTGCAACCTTTGCTCTGGTAGAATGACAGGCCTTGAGAAATCTACTAGCCCACAAAAAAAATATTCTACTAGGATATTAACAAATCAGGACACTTTGCTTAGTAATGTGCAAATTATAAATGTTTGATGAAACCCAATTTACACAGATTTGTTATACACTATACAGCTTTATCATTAAAACAACAGGTCGGTGGGAACATTTTTTAACAATTCAGTGGGAAATTACTGTTTGTAAAAACCGTGTGCTACCACATCATGCTTTAGTAGTATATTAATTAAAAGTGAGTTTTTAAACATGAACAGAGAAACTCTCCTGCCCCGATAGAAGTACTATTAGTGAACTAAGAGGCAAGTCAGGGATCATTTGTAACTTATTACACATGGAGACAACATTTAGTTTATTTAATCAAACAAATGAGTTTTTTTGTACAGCAGAAATGCTGAACTTGTGTACTTGAATGTGCTCTCAAGTGTGATCATGAATTAAAAGGTGGCTCTGTAAAATAAAAAAATTTGCTTAGGACTACACAATTGGTCGAGTAGATTATTCAAGTTACTAGACCTGCAGATCTATTAACATTCTTATGGCTTTTTGAGACACGAATGAGCATGCAAACCCGCTGGGGGGGGGGGGGGGGGGGAGGGGGGGGGTTTACTTCTTGGGCAATGTGTAGAAGATTTTAATGCAGAACACGATCCATCGAGAGATTTCAGTTTCTGCATGAGCATCCCTTTCTTGTCCCAAACATATCCCACAATGAGTTGATCATCCACCCGGAGTGGTTTTGTGAGGTCATGGTAGAACAGCAATGCTCTTTTTTTGGGTACAGTCGGTGGAGTGTCTCTTCTTCCTTATAGGGGTGAGGTGGAGCATAAAAGGTAGGCAAAGTGATGGATTTACATAAGTGGAACAGGGTGACTACCTTCAGCAAGACGCATGCTTGAGTCCAAGACGTATGCTTGAGTCTGAAGAAAAGAAGAAGATGTAGGGAAGCTGAGAGGAGAGTGCCTATAGCTCACTGACTCTCCGGGCAGATTATAACTGCCATCAGAAAAGCTGTCTCGATGGAGAGGAGCATAAGAGGACAAGAATGAAGCAGCACAAAGTAAGTACACATTAAGAAAATAAGAACCAAATTAAGGTCCCAATGGGGTAGAACAGAGGGAGCTGAGGGGGGGGGGGGGGGGGGGGGGGGGGGACGTGTTGTATACCATCAAAGAACCTATTTACAATAGGGGGACGTGAAGAGAGGGCCGATCTGAGAGCAGCTGACAGGCGGAGATGGCAGATAAATAACTTCAAGATGCCCAATGCAGAGCCCTGCTGGGCCATGGTAAGGATACACAAAAGAACCAGTGAAAGGAGGAGCATATAAGGGATCAATCGTTTTTTTCAGGACATCATTCCACAAACTTATTCCAATGATAGGCGTATACTGTCCTGGTGGAGGTATGCCGGGTTGCCAAGATAACATTGCAGACTCAGGGCAGAATGGTGAAAGCTGTCAACTGTTGCCACTCAACCTCCATGCACGAAGATGAAGTATTAACACGTTCACATGGAGACATCTCATGCTGCTGCGACAAAAGATCCTTCCGAAGGGACAGCTTGATCGAAGGACTGATGGCCATGCTCAACAACTCAGAATTCCAAATTCTCCGAGCCCAGTCCGGAGCCACAAGAATGACCAGAACCTAGTCGATCCTGATCTTCTTGAGAACTCTGGGCACGAGAGATATGGGGAGAAAGGTGTACAGGAGGCATGTGCTCCACACAAGACTAAAAGAGTCTTCGAGCAAGAGCCACCTTGGAATCTCAAGCAAGCAAAACTGCAGACTGCACATTCTCGGCAGTAGCAAACAGATCTAACTAAGGCTCTCCCCACTGCTGAATGGGGCCTAGCACCACCTACGGCTGGAGATGCCATTCCTGATCAGCTAGGCATCTTCGGCTGAGTTTGTCCACCCTGGTGTTTAGAGAGCCCGTCATGTTTTGAACCACCAGGGATAAGCCCGGAGATTCCAGCCAAGTCCAAAGGCTAAGGGACTTTTGACAAAGGGTCCATGACCCCACCTTTTTTGTTGCAGTACCAAATGGCGGTGGTGTTGTCCATGAATACCTACATTACCCTTACCTTTATGGAGAGTAGAAAAGCTGTCAATGCTAGCGGGATTGTACGGAGGTCAAATATGCCTCCTCACCAGCACAGATTATCTATATAATCAAGGGGGAAAACTGCTAAGAAATGCATTCTCTCAGATTGGGACATTTGGTGAGAGACAATCACACTAGATATTATGGAGAAAGGACACAAAATTTACAAACAAATATACTTTTTTCAGTGTCTTAACCAAAACTTGATGAAGTGAACTTTTTCTTTTCCCTTTCACGTGACAAACTAATATCAAAGCCTTTTCGCCTAGAAAGGACTCATCTAAATCAATTTATTTTGCTATGTGGGACAACAAATTGTGAGTGCACATGCCTTGAAAAATCATAAAAATGTTACTAGACCTGCAGGTCTAGTGACTTAAATAATCTACTCAACCTTTGTAATGCTCTTTACTCATAGACCCCATCCTTTCGCAGGCACTAGGCCCACACACAAGTGAGGCCCCATTTTTATTGGGAGACAGTGGGAATGCTGGGTGGTAGGAAATTTGGGCTCCCTGCAGATTCCAGTTTTTTGACTCGCAGAAATATGATGTAAAGCTGTCTTTTTAGCCTTTGTTTCAGGTTTGCAAGGGATTCTGAGTCAGTCAGAAAACCTTGTGGGGCGCACGCAAGACACCACCCCCGAGACCCCCGGTGCAGAGTGTACAGAACTATTGGGGGGGTGGTACGTTTTCCCTATAGACAGGGGGGAATTGGGGTGGAAAACAGCCAAAACCAGTGGTAATATATATTCGAGGAGTAAACCTTTCCCAAGGTGGGAGAGGGTCTGCGGGGGAAGCACCAGCACCACCCCATGGGTGGGTGCTATGACATGCTGGACACGTCCTCCGCACCCAAGCACCAGTGCCGAGGACGTGTACAGTACGTCCTTCGCAACCAAGCGGTTAATCCCCTTCAGCAATAAAGTATTGGCTGCCAATGTTCAGTCTGCAATCTGGTTGTAGGAAAGACTATTGTCTCGCTAAAGAAGGATGTGCATACACATGTACATTTGTTCAAAATTGTACATATGGTTCACTAATGAGAAGTTTGTACTATTCAATTGGGTACTCCAAGGATAAAACTACAGACTAAGTTCAGCAGGCATTACTGTCTGACATTCTAATACAAAAATCTCTACACATTTTTGCAAAAATAAACCATTTGTGGATATTTGTAATGCACCTTGATTAAATGCAAATATATGCTTTCCATAGAAAAAGAACCCAAAATAATATTCACAATTTGAAAAGAAAAAATGAGCTTCAAGTTAGTTTTGCTAAACTATTGTGCAATTTTAAAGGACAACTTCAAAACAATATTTCTCTATGCCATTCATTTGAAAAACAGGTTTTATGCATATCAGTCCAAAAAAATAAAAGGAGAATCAGTCTGAAAACAATAGCAATAAATTAATAAAAGCATAATTATCTTGCATTGTTGCAGATTTAGAACTTTCAGAATCTTACAAATTTGCAGATGTACAACTGGAAACCATAATCCTAAAAAAAATTAATTTTGCCATGGGTAAATTTACACATGCACACTAGCTCATGTGAAAACTTTCAATGCAAGCACATAGTCATGTCTAAAACTTTTACTGCAAAATCTTCATGCAACCAAATCCTTTTGAGTGCAAAAACCAACTTTTGCATATGCGAGACATTTACATACATAAATAGCTTTAAGAATCCGGACCAAAGTATTTGCACTCTATGAAAACTTCTATGCACTCCTTCTCCAGCCATACTGCCGTGCTCGTGACCGCCCACCCACCAACTTACTTACACCTTCCCAGCGCCACGCTTCCTACGACTCCGAAGCACTCTGCATCAGATCTGCAGCTTCGTGCCCCTACGTCCATTTTTGGGTCATCCTCGTCGAGGGATTGCATCAAGCTCTTCACGGGGGCAAGTCCCCCACCCTGAAATCTTGGTGGTAAATTAAGGTTAACTTGGTCCTCTATGTGGTGAGCACGACTGTATGCTTCGCGCAGGAGGGGCATATGGTTCAAGCCTGGGCCGGTCAGCAGTGTGTCGGGGAACATGGGGTTAGACATGTAAGAGGGTGGCCCACCTATTCACAGTTTTCTGGCCTAAAGCAGTGCAAGATTGTATCGGTTGTCTACACCCCGCTTCCGTTTATGCTCCCATTGGATGACCTCTGGGAGGAGCCTACATTCTTCTTCCCCCTTACCCTTCCTGTTTTTCAGATTCCTGGTCTGTGAAGCAGTACTGGATAAAAGCAAGGTGTGGTGTGGTGGAGGCATTGCTGTCTGGGGTGTGTCCAGGTGACATGATAAGGTAAGTGGTTTTTCCTTTTTTCATCATGGATCCCACGTACGCATCTCTCCCCGGGTTCTCCGCCATAGGAGAGTCCAGCCTGAAGGAAAGATAAGGTGTAGGGGAGATCCTGTAAAAGGAGAAGGGCGGGGACAAAAAGGCAAATGACCAGTTGGTTACAAGCACCATTCCAATCTGGAATGTTTCATGTTCGCCCCTTGCTAACTCTATAAAGAACTTTGTCTCCAAATATTTTAATCTCTACTTGCTTTCTTCATCACGAGCAGAAGTGGGCTTCTTAGAGGTCAATGCATTGAAGCAGAGGGGGTGGCTCTTGTAGGCACTCCCAACCCTATACCATTCCAGATGATTCTTTCTACTCCAACTTGAGAAAGGGCCCAAGACTTCCATCCTCGTCTCGATACATCATTAACGCTGCAGGCGGTGGAAAGCTCGAGACCTAGGGGTCCGATCACAGCATACTCTCCAGGGACCAGAGTGGCTTAATGCTCTACGAGGTTTCAATGTTCGGGGCCCAATGCAATCCAAGACTCGCTGGGAGGAGCCATTAATATCCAGCCATCCGGCTCTTCATCCCTGCTGGACGTAATGTTGCTAATGCAAAAGACTTTACATGGTATCTTTGAAATTCTTGTGGTCGTAATTTCAAACCAGATGGAAAAAGTATTTGAAAGACATCCTGTCCGAACTTTTAAGAGCTACCAATGAATGATTTGCCAGCGACAAGTGAAGGCATTGGGACCAGGGCCCCTCTCCCTGGAGATACCCTGAGCCAAAGGCTCGGTACATCAGACGGGGCAGGGGTTTTGTCAAACTCGAAGGGCTCAGTTTATATCTCAAAATGTCCAATGACAGTTAGGAAAAGAAATATCCTCCTTGGCCCCAACTAAGTTTTACTCTAGTTACTATCTTTCCCAAAGGTTAAGAGGATTGAAAAGGTTAGCAATCTTGGTACCAAAAGCTGGTATAGGAAAGGGTTCCAGAAGGAATGCTAGGTTATGACCTACCCCACTCAAGGGTTCCTGGGGGTTCTAACTAATTTCTAATACGGCGATTAAAAAGCCACAGCATGTCATTAACGTGTCTAGTGGTATGCATCTCTCAGTTGTGGACTTAGGTCAGAGTACTAAATGTTTGCTTATTTTTGACTTTTTTTTTATATAAAAACGTGTATGTTCATAGGGAAGACTATCTGCGACTGAACTGGTTAGATTTGCTTGCTCAACCTTTTCATGACATTATAGGTAAAATGTCCAGAAGCAATTATAGTATAGGCTGGGGATTTTAACCCTGGTCTGTACTCTGGGCAGGCGGACACAGAGATGGAGAATGTTCTTGATTGCTAGAATATTCCCCTGCCATATTTCCCTCTGGCGCTACCAAGCAGAGGCTAAGGATTTGAGTCAAAGGCTGGCGAACAATGGTCTGGTCTGCTTAACTGGTCAGTTTATAAATGATATGCCTGCAGCCTCCACAGGGCCTTTCAGCTGGCCCGACTGATTAAAATGATTACTCCAGCCTGGCAGTTTGATCTCGTTTTAGACTTTAGAGTAGCAAAGAATGATGGCAGTGACCATTGGGCCATGTCGTCTATCCTTCAGTTCTATGAACCAGTGGCAGCGGAGAAGGTTCCGCCTTTGAGATTATCATACCCACTAAGCCTTACAACTTGCCTCGACCCAGGACACTGCTTTTAGCAGCATACCAAGTAACTGAACAACTGATGTTTTCTTCAGGTGTCATGAGAACAGACTTTTGTGGTTTAATGAGATCCTGAACAATGTGTTGGACTGCATTTCAGTATACAATCACAATGGTGGACCACCTGTCAAGTTAAAGGTAAGAGATGGTTTGAACCTTCCCACCAGCAAATGAAATGCTTGGTGAGAAGGGTAACTAAACAAGTGAGGTTGCGCCCAGATGATCAGTCCAATCAAGAGATGGTTAGGCTTCAGTGGCAACACAGATGACGGATTAAAGGGAAAAGAGCTTCTTTATCATAGCAAGTGGGATGAGATGCATAAAATCATTCTATCCGGGATGAACGCGAAATCTTAGCAAAAGTAAATGATTCCTGTGGCATCCAATGTTTTGGTTTGTTTAAGGTGTTTAATTCCCAAGGCTGCATGGGTAGTGTACCTAGCGGATCTCTATGGTAGTCCTCATACGTCAGCTAGGCTCAATTATGTCATTGACAAGAGCTCCCCCATCTTGGTTCTCAGTTAAAAAGGTAAGCGAATCAGAGGCCATGCTGTTTTATTGATTTCCGCGCAGCCTTTGACTCCGTGGGCAGGGAACTCCTATGGAGGAAACTTGTAGCCCGGAAGCTCCCAACTGTCCCTTTTAGTGTAAGACAGTCTCCACACACGGATATTTGTGGACAGGTTGAGCTGGATAAAACAGTTAGACTATCTATATATATCTTCAGCAAGGGTGTGTGTTTTAGCCCCCCAGCATTTCAGTTTATTTTTTGCGGACATCCTGTCATTTATAACTCAAGCAAAGTCATTCTCACCTAAAGTTGTGAATTAGCACATCTCTTGTCCGCTATATGCAGACAATTTAGTTCTGCTGGATTACACCACATTGGCCTGCAGAGAAAACTAGACGCCATGGAATCATACAGTAAAAATAACCTGCGGAAAAATAATTTAGAGAAGACCAAGCTGTTGGTCTTTGTGAAAAGGGTACAAGGCTTTAAGTGGTTTCTGTGTGCTCATGAGGTGGCGATAGTGGATACTTACAAATACCTTGCCTGTCCTTGAACAGGAAATCAAAATGGGACACTAGCATGGGTTGTATTAGGCAGAGGTCATTGCTGCAAACCAGTTGCCTGATCAGGTTCAATTGGAAATATGGAGATCTGGCCCTTGCCCCCTTGATGAATATTCCCCCTATGGGGTTGTCAGGGGCTGTGGTACTTGCCCTTGACCCGACCTTTGACTGGGATCGGTTGGAGGGGGTGGTTCTTAGGCTGTTGATGCTGCCGCCAGGCACCATGGTCCAGGGTTTAAGGAAGGAATTGAATCAGACATGAAATATGCGGACGTATTCCCGGGCTTTAATATTTTTCAATAAGCTCTTAGTGGACATGGAAACCTCAAAGGTCTCCAAACTACATTGGGTTGAGATCCACGCCAGCGTAAGAAGGTGGGCTAGGGAAATAAGGAAAAGGCTAATGGCTCGCGAAAATAAGCATTCCGAGTGGGGCTTAATAGTAGCTTTGTCCTCTTTTCCCAGCAAACAAGTGTTAAAACAATCTGCCAGAGAGATTGCTGGGTATCTCGGCCTGGAAAACCTGAGGAAGAAGCTGTACATCAATTTCTCTTTAAATACCCGACTAGTAGGTCTCCTTACTTTATTCCTGCCTCTAGTCAGTATGATTAAAAAAAACAGTGGTTAGTTTGAAAAATAGGTTATATTCAGCCTACGTTTTCCAAGGTCAACATGTTTCGAGCCATGCCCCTATTGGCTTTTCATCAGGACCATAGGAACCTAATTCGCCAGTCCTGTGCGTTCCATAAAAGAAAAGGTACCCCCGAATACTTCTAGGTCCAAGAGGAGGGGGGAGTGTAGCAATCAAGAAAGAAAACCTCTGAACTAACCTATATTGCTTTTCAACGCGACCTCAAAAGAGTTCAAACTTTTCAACCAGCTTAAAGAGAAATCACTTGGAATAGTATTTGTATATTTAATCCAAATATCTTTATTAATTTTTAACTTTAAAACGTAAGTTAATCATGAATTGTATCTCATATACAGTTGTCCTAAAGATCACATTGCACAAAAGTGTATTCGTACATTTAGATATCCAACATTGTTAGGATAAGATGATAATATTTAAACAATCAATACATGTTGAAGCACATCTATCAAGTGCATTATCTCCCATTATAGTCAGATCTTCATCTGTGGCTGAATGGCAAAAAGAAGGAGAACAAATAAAATCTAAAAATTAACAGCTATATACAATGAAAACAGATGTGAGCGAATACTATTCCACGCTCAGAATAGTTGGTGTATCAGTCTCTGAAGGAACTCTCCATACATATACTGATGGTCTAAGCGTTTCCGGAAAAAGCCAGCGGCGGGACTAAACTTCCATTTGTGACTGTTAAATCAGAGGACCTAAGGCCACTCCAAATTTTAACAAGAAGATTTTTTAAAAGAAAGGAATAATATCGCAACTAGAAATTACATGTGCTGTTAATTTGAATACATCACAGCTTGACAGAATCTTGGAAAGGAAAGCATATAAATATTCAATGGCATGGATGTTGGGCGCATTTATGCCACATTGCCTTTTTCACTGTTGGTTTAGCATTTGCAGACACCCCTCGCTCATCCCAAATGAGATGCTTTTAAGTAGGTTTTGGTCCTGAAGAAGGTGGTGCCTTTGTGAATCCCACTGAAACGCATGTAGACCATCACTATACGTATGGAGAGTTACTTCAGAGACGGATACACCAACTACTCTGAGCGTGGAATAGTATTCGCTCACATCTGTCCCTGCTGAAATGTTTGGGATCTCCTTAAGAGAGAATTATGAGTTTGTGTATGAGTGGCAGGTTGCATGGGTTTATTCGAGGAGAGAATGCAGTAGAGAGGTGAAGTGTGGGGTGTTTTCATTGTATTTATTCTTCTGTATATAACTGTTGCTTTTTAGATTTTATTTGTTGTCCTTTTTGCCATACAGCCACAGATGAAGATCTGACTATAATGTGAGATAATGCACTTGATAGCTGTGCTCCAACATCTATTGATTGTTTAAATATTATCATCTTATCCTAACAATGTTGGATATCTAAATGTGTGAATACACTTGTGTAATGTGATCATTAGGACAACTGTAGAGGAGATACAATTCATGATTAACTTACGTTTTAAAGTAAAAAATTAATAAAGATATTTGGTTTATTTGTACAAAAACTATTCCAAGTGATTTCGCTTTAAGCTGGTTGCAAAGTTTGAACTATTTGAGGTCGCACTGAAAAGCAATATAGGTCAGTTCAGAGGTTCTCTTTCTTGATTGCCAGTCCTGTGGGTTCCTTAAAAGGAACGCCGTACATAACAAAACTTACATACCAATGCCACTCAAAGGTGTTCTTTCACTGTTTATATTTCCGACGTTCGAATATTACGTCATGGTGTCTACGGGGGAGGGAGGCCTGTAGTCACACATTTGTCAAGGAAGACCCTCGGCCTGTGTACCTGTACTGCTCTCCCGGGGACCTACTAGTCAGGTATTTTTTAATCTAATACCTTGCTCCATTCCCCTCCTATAACAGTCTTTATCATTATTTAATATCACCAAGTGCTCCAGCGTAATCGTAGGTCGCAGCACGCCCCTATCTGTAGAGAATCTGGAAGAACCCCTACGATTAAGCATGCCACCAAGGTGTAACCATGGAGGTGAGGGTTTCACAAGAAAAACAAGGTTTTTCTTTTTCATGGAGAGTTATTGAAGCCATTCCCCGCTGGGTTATCTTATGCTTTCTTTAAACAGATTCTCATGGATAGGTTTTAGTAGGGTGTAATATTGGAAAGAGGGTCTGATGAGTTTTAAGTCTCTCCTACAATATTCGCGTTTTAAGATTTTTAGAATGTTTTATTGATAATTGTCCTAATAAACTTGTTTCTACCTAAGATAACTTTGAAGAGTTTATGTAGCTGTAAAATGCAAAGCAGCCATCGACCTAGTGCGTGATATGTGCTCACACTTCTGGCAAACAAGGGAACTGAAACAGTGAGATTAAGCAAATTGGCCATCAACTACATACTTGATCATCAGATAGACACTGGACTGCAAATATAATCTGGGTTTATTTACAATTACATTGTTAAATCAACTGAATGTTTAAAGTAAGTTTGCCCGCTCATTTCATAAGATTCTTTTTGGGAAACTAAATTGAGAGAGAGAGCAATGAGTCAGTCAGACCAAAGGAATATTCATGAAAACTTCAATACTTGACCTCTGAAATAAAGCACCACTGCTACACAGAGCGCATGAATATTCAAATATTTGACAGAAATAGATCAGTATACTCAATGTTCAGTATAATCAGAAATGTGCCGTTATGGCAGCCTTGCTAGAATCCAAACCCTGAAATAACATGACCCTGGCATAATCAAAGAGCTCTGGTATGAGATTCTGTTATAATCTGTCACCTCACTGCATCAAAGGGGATAAGTGGACTTCGATGCAGGGCAAGTCGTTGAGTAGGCCGAATGCTTCATAAAACAAGTTGATATTTTACAAGACAATCCAATACTCCTGGTAAAGTATTTCAGTTATGTACAAAAATCAACACTGGTTATTTAAATTACTGTCACAATTCACATAAACTGCAGAAATTGACACAATTACTTGAGCCAAAGTGCAGGAGAGCAATGGATGTGGACAACATACATTTTGGCAAACACACCAATTTGAAAGCCTTCTTCCACACCGGGGAACTATAAGAAACGTAAAATGTAAGTAGTTTTATATGCTGTATACGAAAGTGTTGTTTTCCAACAAACAGAAAAAAACAACTGAGTGCATCAAGAGAAATTACATACATGTAACTTTGAAAAGCTAAAGGGGGGGGCTACCTACGTCAAAGTGCGTAGGGGACATTAAGCATCACTCGAAGATTACCTCAAGAGTAAATTTTCTGGTTAAAGCAAATAAAGGACATTTAGTAGGTTAGAGGAGGGTCGTATTTACTAGTCTTGCAAAACTAAGTGACTGATGTAAAGAGCAAATGTAAGCTACAAAGAGTCATTGTGCTGTCTTGAATAAGTACCCATAATGATGAACGGCGGGAGAATGCAAAAACCTCAAAGTATCAAAGACACAGCATATAAATGCATGAGGCACCAGTATGGTTTCTTCATATCAAATTTCTTATTAATGTTTACTTGGCCTCCCTCGCTAACAAATCACATATTTTCTGTTCTTAAAGTTTTGTGGAGCAGTGACTTCTAGCAAGCTTCCTCCTGATTAGACTGCTTCTAAATGTTCAACGATGGCACAGCTGTCCCTAGATTTTTGCTACCTTTATTAGTTCAAAGCTTCCATGCTAGGAAGTAGTCTGTTTCAGACCTTCTTAGACAGATTCGACTTGAGCTGTACTACTTCTATGCAAGGTCACCCTACTTGTATCATAAGTCTTATCATACAACTTTAATAAGTTGCCTTTCACTTTTCTTCGGCTAATCTCCTTTCACACGATTGACTCCCACCAGTACACAAGCACTCTTTCTGTTGATTTGTACGCGTTTCCTAAATAAACCAGATCAACCAGCGTTACGAACACAAATATTTCAAAAGCATACATTAATGGATTGTTTATATCTCAAAAACAATACATGTTTTTAGACATGTTGTAAAAAGTACACCGAACAGGAAATCTTGTTGTTTTTAACTATAAATAATTTGATCCTAAACAGGTTAGAAAAACTATTAATGCTATTTGGAGAAGAAAAAAAAACAAAAAGACTACTTGCAATAACTGTTGCCAGCAAGCATGTAGAAGAAATATGAATCTATTGTCTGAAAATATTTTCAAGGTTATCACATCCATCCAATTAAATTGACTACGTCATAGCGGTTATATGTACAAGATCATAAAAATGAATAGACCTCTTTAAAAAGATTTTACGCTTTAATTTGGTTAGTTGGGCAAGACTACCAATTTATAAAAATAAGATATTAGACCACATTATATACAAAATTTAAATAAGACAGCAGTCCACCCCCCTCCTCTCCCCCCTCCAATTGCGAACTTCGCCTGTATACATACCTCTTCAGTAAGAAAACGTACTGGTTGCCATTCTTTCATGATCACCCTTTGAAATTGTACATATTATTTAATAATAATAAAAAAAATCTTAAATCCACCCAACTACTGAACAACCTGGTCTCGTTCTCAGAGAACCTCTTCAAACAACTGAGAGACTTATTACAATAAACAGCAAAAACACCGCCTCTTTGGTAGGCTCACGCATTCATCTAACAATTCCGATTCAAAAACGTATTGAATAATTATACTAAAAGGCAGAGAAAATACCCATAAATATTAAAGAGAGCATTTCTCAAACCTCTTTAATTTTGATGACGTTAAAGCACTGACTGCCAATAGTCCTAATGTAAAAACTGAGGTTCGTGATAAATTAGCCAAAATAGCTACAAAAAATATGCATGCGCTAAATAAAACCTTTGCATTCCGCACGATGGGTGTCCTTTTAGTTTGAGGTAACAGTGTGGCTTAGATGTATATATTTTTTTAATGTGGATCCAAGTCTGATTTTACAAAAGTTTATATATATTAACGTATTTCCCGTGTTTTATTGGGGGCTTCACATTATTTACATTTCACAGGGAAAAGAAATGTGTATCCCATAAGTGGATAAATCAACTAGGAAAGTGCACAGTATACAACTCCGAAAGCGTTTTTTGGCATTAGCAGCCCTTCTCCCTTGAGGACAAATGTAAAACCACGGCTGTTTTTAGTTAAGAATACAAATTTAAGTCACATAAGGTTTGGCATTGTGGTATAATTACGATCATCAAGGCTTCAGCAAGGGTTAACGCTTTAGCAGTGACGTCACGTGTTTCAGGGGAAAGCGACTTCCTGGCGTCCTAGCCCAGAGGTAAGATGAGCTGTGTGGAGGCGGGGGGCGCATCCCTCAATTCCGGTCTAAAGAACAAGATCCCCTCGCCTTTTCCTCTCTAAGCTTTAGAGGTTTTAGGATTTTGCTTTTCAATTCTGCTTCGCCAACAGCGATCAAAGCCCTCCCTCCCCTGGATAAGATCAATGACACAAGATCCGCAGAGCACCAGACAATAACTGAAATGCGGATGGGGAGAACCCACCAGGGAAACAGAGGACGAAAGAAGGAATCCCACTCGGGTCAACCAGAAAAAAAGATAGGGTTGGTGACACACCTCGAGGAAAAGAGCATTGAATACAAATAACCAGCTAAAGAAGAAGAGCGGTAAATGATCGGTCACCGAAATGAGAGAAGTATAGCAATGAATGGGTGGGGGAAGAGGGTCTATTGGGGTGAATAAGCGATCGTACAGAAGAGGTGATGTCTACAAGAAACAGGGAAGAGGTTTGTCTAGCAGGGAAAGGAGGGGAGGGACTACCTCTGTGACTACTCGCAGGTGGCTCTCAGGCCTCCAGGCAGCGTCAGCAGACCTGGGGCAGTACGCTCCGCTGCACTCTACGCCTCTCGTTGCTTGGGGGTGGGTCAGGCTTTCGGGGATCCCAGCATCCTCTCTGCTCCGGCACCTGCCGAGGGGGTCCCGTCCTCCGCAGGCCAACCGACGCGCGGCTCAACACACACAACAGAGAAACAGTCAGCCACCGCGCCGGCTCCGGTGGCGCGCCGTCAGCCTCACGGGATGTCCTGCGCCTGGGAATAAACAGCGGGGGGAGGGGCAGTTCCGCGCCCTGCACACCTCGGCTCAGCTTCGCCGCAGCCGGTACCCAAGGAACCAATCACTGCTTGGTTTGCACTGCCCAACAATCCCAAACTCCATCCGCTGCCCAATGCCGGAGAGAAAGGCGGGCCCACAAGATCACGAATGACAAGCCACACAACCAATCAACAAGCGCAAACCTACTGGAGTGACGGGTACCTGAGCCACTGCAGTGAATGTGTCAGTCTGTATTTGTTCGACCAATCAAATGCAGGGTGACGTAAAGCTGCAGTTAAACAGAGGGTACAAGTCGACAGGGCACAAAGGGACGGGGCACAGCGTACAGTCGTTGAAGCGAGCTACCATGCTTGAATGGTTTCGTTTCGCATACGTAGGGGGCGTAAATAAATAAAGTCGCGTTCTCTGTCATCTCTTGCGGCTAAGTTTACTTTTTGAATGAACGCATTTTTTAAAATTATTTTTTATTTTTCTTTCGAGAAGAAATCATAACATTATTTGTTAGGACGAAATATGAATCCACTTTGTTACAGCGTCGTATTAATAGCTGTTGAATATTAAAAAAGCAGTGCGTTTATACATTTGCTGAGCAGATAGTTTAATCATTCTTGTCATTCTGTGTGTTAATGTCTGCCAATAACGGAGAAGAACGCGACTCGATCTTCCGCAGACAATGAAAAATACAGACATGTGATCCGTTGCTCCTTAAAGTTTTTTTTCTAATGCAAGTTCGGCATACATCAGAGAAAGAGTTCTCTTTCAGGAATGCCGAGCATAGACCATAAGAATGACAAGGCTCAATAGAAATAGAAAACGCACACCATTAACTATTACCCTTAAAGTATCGAACATTCACATCCGGATAAGGCTTCACATGCTTGTGCTGTGAATGACTGCATTTCTTTGAACACGATGAGTTCGCAGCGAGGCAACATTTCCCGCACGCGCCCTCAGAGGCACCAAAATGATACAGCCTTCAAAAACAACAAGTTCGATACCAGTTCTCTAACCAAGGTAGGAGGTTACTTGCACGTTTTGGAAATTACTTCCGGGGTACACAAAAGCGTAGATGGCAATGAACTGTGCAGTTTACATTCACTCTTTCGCACTGTTACCTATTGTTGACAACAGCGTTATTTTATCTAGTTAAACTCCTTTCTATTAAGATGTGGGATATTGTTGACCGAAATCAGTAATAGCGCTACAAATTTTTAAAACTTTGAATATATTTGTAAAGCAGCATTTTTTTTTCCCCGAGAATGCTTTGCAGAATTAGATATAGCTTGTAATGTTGTGCCCTTTATCAAAAGGTGGTGCCCACAGATGACACAAAGCGTGGTGGTGGTGTAATAGTGTTTTTATTCCAATTACACATGCCCAGCAGGAGCGCCGGTACGGAGCTCCGATCTCCTTCGAATCGGCGCGCTACTGCCAAATCCAAGATGGCCGCCGCTGGAAGTCCGGTGACGTCGCACATAGTGCGCGCTGCGGACTAGACCGCAACACCACATCTCCCTCCTTTATAAACACAACATGCTATGTCCCCCCCCTTCACACTTGCACAGTCTTACTTGTGGTCCAGGCTGAACTCTTCGAATCTTCGTGGCAGCATTATTCTCCTCCCGCAGCGTGTTCTCCTACCTCCTGTGCTCGCGGTTGGGGTGGTGCCCCCCCCGCTCGGGGATGCTGCTCCACTCGCTTCTCTGAGTTCAGGACCCCCCAACTCTGTCTCTATCACTGTCTCTTGGTCTCTTAGTCCTGGTGTCTCGACACCCCCTCCTCTCGGACTCCAGGCCTCTTGAGGGGAACCTCCTGCTTCTCCTTCCAGTCCTCTCCTATCTCCCTTGGTCGCCGGTGTGGACCGGGTCTCGTTCATGTTGTTCAGTTCTGTTCTGTGCTCTGTCTCCTCGGCCCTGGTACATCTTGCCATACGATCTTGGGCCCATATCTTCCCGTCGCTCAGTAAAGCTGATGTGGAGTAGGGTTCCATTACTTGGAATGGGGGCGTGAATTTGCTGTCCCCCTTTCTCCCGGGTGTTGGGAGCTTCACCCTGACCCACTCCCCTTTTTCCAGTGCGACTTCCTTGGTGTTATGCCTTGAGTCATAGTAGTTAGTGTACACGGCTTGCGCCTTCTCCAAGTTCTTGCGCACCACTGCTGGTGACCAATGACTCTGCACGGTGAGCCTCTCCCATGCCACGTTGTCTCGGGTGAACGGTTATCTTCCTCTCAGTATTCGGAACGGGCTGTAGCCTGTGGAAGAGGGAGTTATCCTGTAAGCCCACAGCAAACGCTTAAGTTCCTTCTCCCAGCTTGCCTCTTGTCCGATTGCTGCTTGCACTGACCCCATTATCACCCTATTGAATCTCTCCACTGCTCCATTCCCCGCGGGGTGGTAGACTGGGGTGCGTCTGACCGTTATCCCATTTCTGTCCATGAAGGCCTCCCATTTGGTCGACGTGAACTGTGGGCCGTTGTCGCTTAGGATTCCCTTGGGGATTCCTTCACTGATGAATATGTCCGTGAGGAATCCTAAGATGGTGTCTGTCTCCGCGTTCTCATCCACATGGATTTCTGGCCACTTCGAGTACCTGTCCACGACCACGGTGAGGTACTTCTGGTTACCACTGGCGTCCTGTATGGGGCCTAGGACGTCTATTGAGATTTCTTCCCACGGATTTTCCGGACACTCAAAACGTCCCAGTGGGGGACGCAGCATCCTTTGCGTCTTGTCTGCATTGCTGCACTGCTCACACGCTCTGACGTGTCGTTCCACCGCGAGGTCCAACCCTGGCCACCAGTAGTCCTCCTTCACTCTTCCCTTCGTTTTCACGATTCCTAAATGCCCTTCATGGGCCAAGGCCACCACTCTAGGTCTCAACGCCATCGGAGGCACTACCTTGTTACCCCGGAACAGGAAACATGGGTCGTCCCCCAACGACAGTTCTTCTCTGATTTCCCAGTACTGTTTGAGTTCTTCTCCAAGTAGCCTCTTCTCCGGCCACCCTTGCGTCACATATGTTTTGACAGCCTTCACCTTCTCGTCGGTCTCATACTCTTCTTCCCACTCCTGCCTGCTGATGGCTTTCTCGTGATCCCCCATGAATGCCACTGCGTACTCTGCCCACTTTTCTGTGTCTTGCGTCTCTGCCGATTCCTTCGCTGCTGCCCTGCTTAGGTAGTCTGCTACTCTGTTCCTGGTACCGGGTATGAACTCCACGTCGTACACGTAGTCGAGGAGTCGTAGCGACATCTTGGCGATCCTCGGTGTTGCGTGCTCATGGCCGTTGGTCGTGAGGACTTTTACCAGGGGTTTGTGATCTGTTCGTAAGAGGAATCTTCCTCCCCACAGGAACTGTCGGAACCTCTCCGCCGCCCACACCACGGCCAGCATCTCTTTTTCAATCACGCTGAATTTGCGTTCATTGTCAGCCAACGTGCGGGATGCGAAGCTGATCGTGGCTGCCGCTCCTTGTGCGGACTGTTGAGTTAGTACTGCCCCTAGGCCTCGGTCGCTCGCGTCTGTGGTCAGGATCGTGGGAGCCGTTGGGTCGAAACCTTGAATGAGTACCGCACCGCATATTTCTCCTTTCATCCTCTCGAATTCCTGCTGTTGTTCTTCCTTCCATGCAAACGCCGTCTTGTCCTTCAGGATCGACCTCAGGTGGTGTGTCTTTGACGCGAAGTGGGATACGAACTTGCTGTAGAATTCAGCCATCCCTAAGAACGTTCGTACCTCCTCCTTGTTTGATGGTGTGGGTGCGTCCCTGATAGCCGCCACGTTTGACGCTTTGGGTTTTATGCCATCCTGGCTGATTTCATGCCCCAGGTACGTGACGGTCTCCATTCCGAACTTGCACTTGTCCCACTGGGCCGTGAGCCCATTCTGCTTAAGTACTGCCAGTACGTCCGCCAGCTTCCGGTCATGTTCCTCCCTGGAGGCTCCCATCACCAAGATGTCGTCCTGGAAGTACTGGATTCCCTCCATCTTGTTGAACAGGCGGTACATCAATTTTTGGAACACTGCTGCAGCAGAAGCCAGCCCGAACGGCATCCGTAAGAATTTGTAGCACCCAAACGGCGTTATGAACGATGTGAGATGGTTGCACGATTTGTGGAGTGCGATCTGGTGGTATGCGGACGTTAAGTCTACCGTGGAGAACCACTTGGCGCCCTTGGTCTTGGCCAGCATCTCGTTGATGCGGGGAAGAGGGAACTTGTCCACTACAATGTTCTTGTTGAGTTCCCTGAGGTCCACACACAACCTCACCTTCCCGTTCGGCTTCTGTGCCACGACTAATGGGGCCAACCATTCCGCATTGTCGATGGCTTCGATGATCCCGTTGTCCTCCAACCTCTGCAGTTCTTCTTGTACTGCCTCTCTAGTGCGGAACGGAATGTTTCGCACTTTGTGTGACACTGGTCGGGCTCCTTCCTTCAGGTTTATTCTGTGCGTAAATTTGGTTAACTTCCCTATATCGGCTCTGAAGACTTCGGGAAACTCCTCCTTCCACTGTCTTGCTCCCACTCCAGGGTCTTCTTCCATCATGAGCACTTGAACACGACCTCCTGGGTTCAATTTTATCCCTAGCTTTCCTTGATCCCTCCATCCTAATACTGATGGCCCCTTTTCTGCCACGTATAGTTTCCCTTCGCACGTTCTACCCTTGAACTCGAAGGTTAGGGGGCAATACCCTACCATCGGTATGGGTTCCCCAGTGAATGTCACGGGATGGATGTCTGTGGGACGCAGTTGGTGTGATGTAGCCGGTGCGAAGTCCTCCTCCCATATCTTCCTTCTTATGATCGTATAGGGGGAACCCGAGTCTGCGACCATTGTGACTCTTACTCCCCCGATGTTCATGTCGCATCTGGGTTTCTTGTCGACCGCCCCGTCAATCCCCAGTATCTGATCCTCTATCATCAGGATCTCTTCGTCGTCCTCCTGGCTTTCCGCTTCTTCCTCCTTGCCCGTCTCCTGTGCCACGTACTTCACTTGCTGCCTCGGTGCTTTCCTTCGGCATACCCTTTCGTAATGGCCCATCAGGCCACAGTACGTGCATTTAGCCCGGAACGCTGGGCACCCTTTGTCGTTGGCGGCATGTCTATTGCTGCCGCATCTGTAGCACGTGTTGGTGCTTCCTTGTCCCTGTACCTGCTGTTTCGCGCCCTTTATCGTGGACTTCCTGTATGGTCGCGTGTTGTGTTGTTCTGCCGCCACTTGGCCCTCGCGGCTCTTCCGTTCCTCTATCCTGCACACCGCTTGTTCCGGGAGACGGTCTTTCTTAGCCGCCTCTGCACACCTCTTGGACAATTCTGCTTTTTTCACCATGGCCACCACTGTCCTAAGGGGTTCGTCGCCATTGGCCCACAGCTTGTCTTGGATGGACGTGTTCGCTGCGTGCATTACTATTTGGTCCCTGATCAACTCTTCCTGGAAGGTCCCAAATTTGCACGTCAGGGCCAGCTTCTGTAACGCCGCCACATACTGGTCTATCGTTTCCCCTTTGTGCTGCGCTCTGTGGTAGAAGTTGTACCTGTCGACAGCTGTACACACGGTCGGGCGGTAATGGGCATCCAGATCGTCGATCGCGTGCTGAAACACATCATCGTCTCCTGTGGGCCGCACTACCTTCACCAGATCGTCGTATACTCTCTGACCCGCTGGGCCCAGATGGTGTAAGAGTATCCTCTTCCTGCGCGTGCTCAAGAACTCTGCGCCGCCTTCCTCCTCTAGAGCGAACAGGTAGTTCATGAAATGCCGCTTCCAGTCCTCCCACGGCATCTCCGGAACCCCCGCTTTTGTTAGGAAGGGTACTGGGTTCAGCAACGCGGTCGATGTGGTACTCATCTTACTCCCAGCCTCCGTCCGCCGCGTCCTTGGGCTCGAACTTCTCGACGCACTGGTGCCGCTGGAGCCCCCTTCGCCTGGGTCGCCGTCTTGGTCGGGTTTTCCGCTTCCCGCGTGGCTTCCTGTGACCCCCGCCACGATGCGTGGAGTTGCCTGGCCACGTGCACTCTCCTTGGCGCTATCCCTTACCGCCGGGCTGCTGCTGTCCTGGACCAGGCTGGGCTGGAACCCTTCCGTCCTGATACGTTCCCTCTGCCGCTCTCCTTGACGCTGCCGCGCTCCTGCTGGTTGGTGGTGGTGACCGTGGGTGTAGTCAGCGTGCTCACCACATGGCACTCACCCTGGAGGCAGCGCTGGGCCGTTTCACCTCCTCGTCGCCATTGTAATGTTGTGCCCTTTATCAAAAGGTGGTGCCCACAGATGACACAAATCGTGGTGGTGGTGTAATAGTGTTTTTATTCCAATTACACATGCCCAGCAGGAGCGCCGGTACGGAGCTCCGATCTCCTTCGAATCGGCGCGCTACTGCCAAATCCAAGATGGCCGCCGCCGGAAGTCCGGTGACGTCGCACGTAGTGCGCGCCGCGGACTAGACCGCAACACCACATAGCTGCCTAAGGATTTTTACAAAGGGCTAAGATTCAGTGATGCAGCCTGATAATGACCGTCTCGTGGAAAGCTGAACTGTAACCAGGGCCATAGGAATTTTATTGCAAGACCTGTGGCTCCTATTTTGCATCTCTGATCTTGCTTTAACCGAATAGCAGCAGTCAATACTTGGAAGAAAACAACAAATCCCATGAGGCCCTGGGACAACCAGTTAGTGGGAAAAAGAAACGCAGTACATACAATGACCAATAACAAACTATACAGTAGCACCTATAATACTTAGCGTGACTGTGAATAGTCCTCTTTTCTTTCTGCTTGCAGTCAAGATAAGCATTGCATATATTATCTTTCATAAAGTTTAGGATGGATTCATTTAGTTGTGCTGTATTGGGGTTTATTTAGTTATTACATATTGTTTTCTGTTTTTTCTATTCCCATTTGGCACACTGTCCTTGAGTGCTCCGTATCCTCGCGTTTAGCACGCCTCAGATGGCTTTTGCCATTTTGGTCGCAGCCCTAGACGCGCGTCTCCCCTCAGGTTCGTTTGCCTTCATGTTACCAGTATTTGGGGCCTTTATCCCTTTGAAATAGAAGTTTGCTGGTCCCGCTTCAGCTCCGGTCGGTATCTGTTCTTCGACATGGACTTTCAGACCTCCCCAAGGCACTGCGTTAGTTCCCACCCCCATTGTGTCATACGCAGACGACACCCAACTCATCCTCTCCCTATCCAACGAACCCAACACCGCCAGACACAACTTTCAGGAAGGCATGGAAGCCGTCACCAAATGGATGAAAAACAGCTGCCTACAACTAAACACCAACAAAACGGAAGTACTCATCATGGGCCCAAACCCCGACGCCTGGAACGACACCTGGTGACCCTCCGCCCTTGGAAGCCCACCCACCCCCACGGACCACACACGCAACCTGGGAATCATCCTGGACTCGGAGCTCAAAATGGACCGTCAGGTCAACTCCTTCTCGTCCTCCTGCTTCCACACCCTCCGCCTTCTACATAAGACCTTCAAATGGATCCCCATCGAACACAGAAAGACAGTCACTCACGCCCTGGTCACCAGCAGGCTCGACTACCGCAACGCACTCTATGTTGTAATGAACAAAAACCTCACCGCAAGCTACAGAACATCTATTACGCCGCCGCAAGACTGGTCCTCAACCTGCCAAGATACTGCCACATCTCCCAGCACCTGCGCACACTCCACTGGCTCCCCATCGAAGCTAGAGTCACCTTCAAGATGCTAACCCACGCTCACAAGGCCCTCCATGACACCAGACCAGCATACCTGAACAGCCGACTCACATTCCACGCACCCCAAAGGACCCTACCATCAGCCCAGCTCTCCTACGCTGTGGTCCCCTGCACCAGAAAGACCAGATCGGGAGGCTGCTCCTTCTCCTTCCGCACAGCCAGAGCCTGGAACAACCTTCTGCTCCACCTCAGACAGACAACACCGCTCCCCTTTTTTGCAAGAAACCTCAAAACCTGGCTCTTTGACAGACCCCCTCCTTGATGGACTGGAACCTGCGACCCCCCCCCGTGGCTTGAGACCCTTTCGGGTGAGTAATCACGCTTAACAAACAAACAAACACCTTGTCCTTCTCCTCGCTCTCCACAAGAACCTTTAACCTGGTTCACACCCATAAGGAAGAGACTAGGTTTCTTTCTCATGCCCCTCCTATAATAATCCCACGGTGACCATTATTTCTCACATATTCCTACACATTTAAACAATTATGGAGATTGATATTTCCTTTTTATTACATGAAAATGAGGTAGAAGAGGATTCCCTCAAGGATAACTTAAATGACTTTTTTCAGGCTTCGGTGGAACAGGCTGTTACAGTTCCCATGGACAAAGTGACTTAACCTAAAGAGAATTCCGTGATTAATTTAATGCCAAAGACTATTTTTACCCAGTTCAGTTCATGAAGCTTTATTCGGTTCATACATGTAATGACCATAAAAGAACACGGCAAAATGCAGAAATACAAACGAAATAAAAAACACATTAAAAAGTCATACTTCTCCTATAATAAATAGATTTACAGATAAAACTTGCAGTATAAAAACATATATCTGGTGAATTCATATTAAAAAGCAACCTCATTGCATCTTCCACATTAGAAATACCATATTTTAAAAACAAGGGTTTTAAAAAAGTAGTCCTTACATTCAAAAAGAGAGTGCAAATAAGCATAAAGTGCATACTGCTTTGTTTTGAATGACCATCGCACGGGCAAGGGCCGACAGGGTGCCTTTTATGTTGGGGGAAGGCCACCAAGACATGTGCCATTCCTAACCTTAATCTGGGTAAGACAAATCTATGGGCTGGTCGGGTTACCATGTTCAAATACTGCTGGAAACCTTCGCTTACAATATATTTGTTATAAAGTTGAACAGTAGTGAGGGGACCAGTCCCAGCTAAACGTTTTTGGGTTCTAAACAACATAAAAGATTTTTTCAAATCATGTTTGACAAGAACTCGGGGGGGACATGAATCTAACAACTATTTTTACCCATTCTGCGGGGGAAAGCAGAAAGTGCAAAGAAATAGGGTTTCCTGTTGCGACTAATGTAGAAGCTTGTTTCCGGTCCAGCGAAGACATGGCTTGGCAGTTCGGGCTGGACTGTTCCCATGAGTCACAGGGTCAGACTGATTTGCATATGGCCATGTCTGAACTGGGGTGGCAGAGTGGGCTAAAGAACGGTGATGGATTAAACCCAGATCAGTTGACTGGGGGTGAGTGTTTGCAATGTTCAATACTCTGTCCATCATTTCCTTTGGTTTTGCTTTGTTCGCCATAAGTTGGCAGGGTATGCTCAGACGTGAGTCCCTTGCTCACTTTGCCACTGGATTCAAGCAAGCCTGGCTGAAGACGGCTGAAATGCCAGAAACGGGTCCTAGGAAGCTTGTTTCCGGTCCAGGGAAGACATGGCTTGGCAGTTCGGGCTGGACTGTTCCCATGAGGCACAGGGTCAGACTGATTTGCATATGGCCATGTCTGAACTGGGTTGGCGGAGTGGGCTAAAGAACGGTGATGGATTAAACCCAGATCAGTTGACTGGGGGTGAGTGTTTGCAATGTTCAACACTCCGTCCATCATTTCCTTTGGTTTTGCTTTAATGTAAAAGCCAAGGCAAAAGCTGATGTTGCGCTACAAGGTAGTAAGATTTCCTCACACATGGCAGAGGACGTGGTTCCTCCCAGGCCTCCTGTTATGGAGGGAAATAAATTGATAGACACTAAATGTAAAGCAAAGTCGAAACATATCAAAATTAAATTGTCTTCTATTGTAATATTGCTTATTCCGGATTCAGATAATGACATGGATGGGGTCTGGGACGCTGATCTTTTTTCCACCCCTCCACCTAAGAAATCCAAGGTGGCCTCCCCTTCTCATGATCCTTTCACAGCCAAAATAGTAGTAGACTCTGAGGGCGTTTCCATGTTTGACACTAATCTTATTCCCTATCCTAATTCCACTGAGTTGTTTCCTGCTGACCATGTAGGAGAGTATATTGTCTCCAGACTCCGTTTACCTCTAGACAAGCAAACTTGAGCCAAATAAAAGTCGGAATGTTCTAGAAGTTCTCTACCTTGCAAAATTACCGTCACCCCTTCTATAGACCCTTCTATGCTCACATTCTCTTAAAAAATTGGTAAGGACGCCCACAAGGGGGTGGATAAAGCCTGGTCCCCCTCTCAGGGCAAGTTATTAGATATTGTGGGTCCCCTGGCTTGTATTTTTGACCTCAGAATCCACAAGAGTAGACAAGTCCTCCATTGAGCCTGAAGATCTCTCCTTGTGGGTACAGAAAACTTTCAGTTTACTAGGCAGTGCTAACCCACTAACAAATTAAAGTAATTTTGTTAAAATTGTATCCCAACTTAGTAAACCTCAAGTCTATGGATCCTGGAATAAAGGTGGAAGGCCTTTTGTTTGACGATTCTTTCATAAAGGAGCGCAGCAAATATGTGTCTACTTTTGCATCTCTTTACAAGGCCCAACAGTCCCTAAGAGGGTATTCTCTTAGCGTATTTTTCCGCCAGGGTCGATAGAGGCAGGAGCCGCTATATTGGTGGTAACCATCACATTCAAGAATTCAGAGGGTCCTTCAACTCAAATTATCAAGACTACAAGCCTCAATTCTATCCATAGAGAGATAGAGGCTTTCGTGGCTGTGAACACTTAGATTCCAGATACATCACCCAAACAGGTGAGTCTCTCTTCTGGCCATCTTTCTGTAGGAGGCCGTCTTCGACTGTTCCTATCAAAGTGTCAATCCATAACCTCAGATTCATGGGTGTTAAACGCCGTCCTAGGTAATGCTATAGAACTGTACTCCAGGCCTTTTCACACAGTGTTCCCCCCCCAAAATTCTCTTCCAAAATGTCCAACATAATTTCTCTGGAAATAGTCTCTTTTATAAAACAGGCAGTTCAGATTTCCTCTCCTGATCCCTCATGTTTCTTCCGCTTTCGCTTTCTAGTTAGGGGGGGGGCGGGGAAACAAGAAAATGAGGCCAGTCATCAATCTCAGGCAAGTTTGTCGTCTGCTGTCATTTCAGTCTGGAGTCTATCATCCCTCTAAGGTATTCTTTACTCCAACACAACTGGATGGTTCGGTTAGATCTACAAGATACTTATCTCACTGTTCCCATCCAATCATAACACAGGACATTTCTCAAATTTCAATTGCAAGGAATAACATATAATATTTCCTCTCTATCTTTTGGCCTCTCCTCAACACCATCGTGTTTTACCAAACTAATGAAACCTGTAGTCGCTTTTCTCAGAGCCCAAGGTATCAGGCTTATCATCTATCTAAACCATTTTCTTAAAATGGTCCAAAACGTACACTCTCTTCAGGCACAGGTCCAACTTGCATGTTCTCTTTTTTCATATCTGGGCTTTCTCATCAATGCAGAGAAATCAATGTTAATTCCATCAAAACAGATAGAGTTCTTAGGGTTCCTGAGAAACTCTTCCTGCGCTATTCTACACCTTCCCTCCGCAAAAGTCAAGACCATCAAATCCAAAATTCTCCAGACCCTTCAGGGTTCGGTAATTTCTCTCAGAACTCTAGCGAGAATTGTGGATCTTCTCTCGTCCGTCATAGAGGCCATCTTCCCAGGCCCTTTCCATTATTGGGCTTTTCAAAGATAAAAAATTTGCCACTTACACAGAGGTCTAGCTTACTCCGATTCCATCAACTTGGATCCAGAATCTGAAATTAGAGCTTCAATGGTGGATAGACCATTTAGATGCCTGGAATAGCAGAACTATATTCACGTCAGCCTGATCTTGTGTTGGAATCCAATGCAAGCCGAACAGGTTGGGGTGCCTGTTGTGGACCAATCTTGACTTGGGGGGAACATGGTTGCACGAGGAGTACAGACTGCATACCAACTGTTTAGAGATGTTGACAGGTTCCTTTGCAATCAGATGTCTAGCAAAAACAGGATTCATTGCTCCATTCTTCTTCAAATGGACAACATTACCGTAGTTCGTTACATCAATAATCTCAGCGGCACCAGATCAAAGCCATTGGCGGCACCAGTAAAACATTTTTGGGAATTTTGTCTATTAAACAAAATTTTTGTACACGCAGAATATTTGCCAGGAGATCTAAACTGTGTAGTAGACTGGCATTCCAGTCACCTTTGAAACTCAAGCGATTGAAAGCTTTATCCTTTGTTGTTCAAGTCTTTGCTTTGCAAATGTGGTCCTTTCCAGATAGACCTTTTCGCCTCCAGACTGAATTGCCAACTTTCTCACATCTTCAACTGGCACCCACATCATATAGCTTTAGCTTCCGATACTTTCCTTCAGGACTGGTCTTCTATATCAATTACGTTTTTCTTCCCTTTCCTATAATCAACCTGGTTTTGGCTCCGGTCAGATACCAAAAATCAATTCTGGTCTTGCTGGCTTCCTTCTGGCAATCACAAGTATGGTTCTCTTCTCTTATGAAGTTAGCTATCAGCTTTTCAATTCTCCTCCCTTCTTTTCCAAACCTCCTCCTGGATCCATCTGGCATTCCTCACAATCTGGTGTTAGACGACTCCCTCATTCTTTCAGCTTGGAAGATAGAAGGATCTCCCAATCTTTCCCTTTCATTTCGCTAGAAGCTTCAGAGTACATTATTAAATCCTGGGCCCCAGATACCACCAAAGCTTACAAGTCAGCTTGTCTGTTGGGAAATGTTTCAATCCCTTTTCAGCAGATTATAACCTACATTGTTAATTTCTTGGCAGTCGAAGCTAGCAGCTGCAAAGCATACCGTACTAATAAACTTTACAGATCTGCCATCTCTACCAATCATCTCTACATCAACGGAAAACTAGAGGAAGAGCATACACTTGTTTGTCAACTGTTAAAGGGAGTAACATTTTGCAGTCCTCCTATTCCTGGGTATAGTGCATTGTGAGATGTAAATGCAGTTTTAAAATTGTTTCTCTCATAGCCTAATAATGCTAACCTTTCACTAAAGATGTCAGGAAAGCTTACCATGTTGTTATGTCTGATATCCATTAAGCATTTATCTGATGTTAGAGCATTAAATATTTGCTTCGAGACAGTTTACTCCTACAGGTGTACTTTACAGTTTGTAAACATACTAAGACAAATTTAACCTCTGTCTTGTATCCTTAATTTCCTGATCTACCTAAACTTTGTGTTGGACAATGCCTTAAATTATATGACCAGAACACAGTTAATCCAGAACGTTCTCAGACACCCAACTTCTCATCTCCTTTCAGAAAACCCCTCAAACCTGTGTCTCCCGAGGGGAGGAGCCTAGCGCGCAACCAAGATGGCCGCGTAGGTGCGAGGCTCCTGAGGACCTCCGCAACCTCCTACATTTATCCTGAATTCATCCTGCCTCGATTGAGGGGACTGTGTTGGTAAGCCTGAGCTGAGGTGGTACCCGTTTCCCGTTCTCGAATCGGACCTCGGGTGCCGGAGTGAGCACCGATTGAAGTTTGCGGCCTTCTTCTCGCCGAACCCCGGATTTGCGTTGGGGGGTGACCCAGTGGCAAAGTGAACAACAACGGCGGGCCGGGCCTGGCGAGTCGCGTACCCCGCACTTTCGCTTTCGCACCGTCTCTGCAAGTGAGATCGCGGAGCCTTTTGTGTTGGTGTGGCCTCGCTGGGGGACCCTGCCTGCCTGCCGGCTGTGACCCACCCCGATGATCTGGGGTGGCCCCCCCGGAGCTCGTGGCCCTGATTGCCTGCCCTCTACGGCGTTGCTGGTGCGATTGTGGGACCAGCGG